>NC_092318.1:50525000-51161071 GCF_036785885.1 Coffea arabica
TTCAAACAAAATTAAACATGTTTATCTCGTAATTGCTTACACAACCACCTAACTTGCCAATATTTCACACACATATTTTACTTTTATCTTGTTATAGGTACATGTTAAGGATGATGAAGGCCCTAATCTAGTCCAATCATTTAGGGCACAGATGGTCCATCGCTCAGTGGTTCAGCCTGCTTCAGCTGTGAACATGTTTCTTACAGAATCATGCCCTCAGACTAGATTACAGAAATGGGGAAATAATCCCAATATGTTCCAGAAAAAAATTAGTATAATATTCTATACCCAATTACTTTCATTCTAATAAGTGAATGCCTAGACAGCTAGTATGTGTAAAAATTAATGTTCATCAAGAAGATAAGGATATGAAAGAGTTATAACAGGTTAGAATACTCTAAGTACATGAAGAGGACGTTGATGCCTCTAGCAAATTATAACATCTGAGACTGGTAGTGTATGAGAAGGAAAAGTGAGTCATCTAAGTATCATTGCAGCAAAGCCATCAAATCCTGGTCACAAGTCTACAATTTAATGCAAGATCCTAAATGCTTGAGGTTAGACTGCATAAAACACAGTTTAATTAAGACTTAAAGACTAAGTCTGAAAATGAACCAGTTCATTGTGTCCAACTAATTTCTAGTTCCACAAATAAAAATATTCAAGATGATTAAAGTGGACGAAACCGATGACATAGAATCTAGAAACCATTAAACCAAAAAAAAAAAAAAAAAGTTTAAGGTAACTTCTTGGACTGAAAATGACGAAGTTGGAAAAGAAATGAATCGCTTCTCATATTTCACGTTCAAGGTGACCGAAAATTTACATAGCAGCCCTAAAAAGAATTGAGAGGAGGACAGGTGACGAAAAGACGTGTCAACGCCAAAGCCTCATGCCCAATAAAATGCAAATTAAAATTTCTTAGAAACTATAAACAAACAAATGAAACTTTTCTCCCTTATTTTCCATTTGCTTTTTACCAGTTATACACGTTTAGTACAATAAGAATCAATTTTCTTCAATTTACCTCTTCTCTACAAGTAGCCAGTTCCAATTACAAATACTCAATGTGCTAAAGAAAGAACAGAAACATGAAACACTGAAAAAATGTATTAGAGCCAGCAAAATCAAGTTAGCACACAAATTGCATCACTCAAAGCAAAGTGTGGCAATAAATCAGCCAAAATCAAAAGTAGACTACAAACGTTCCTGAACAATTTAGGTAATCATGCTCTTAATCCAGTTAGCTTCTAAGCAGTAACTATATTAATTACATTTTGAAAGGTTCATTAGCCATATACAGGACACAGAGTCTTATCTGCCAAAAGCTGAGGATTTGAAGATCTTGAGAACATAGAATTAGTACCAGTAACGGCATAGACCGCACAGAGTGCATGGAAATCAAGAGAACGATCCTGCAGGAAAAAAAATTTGCTTTAGGGATGGATACTTTACATTCATATTTTTGCCAAATGATACCTGAAAATGGGGTTGCTTATAATCACACATACACAAAAAAAAAAGCAGCAAAATATTTCTTCATCTTTTAAATATTAGAGAATGGTAAAGAGAAAACTGATTTTCCGCCAGAGTAACTTTATAGGGAATATACTTCGGTCATTCTTCATAAGTGGATGGTAAGAGGATTAAAGACCTAGAAGTTGGGCATGAAATTATGTATAGGCCCACATTACAGCATGTGAGTTACCTTGGGCAAGAAATCTCAAAAGTGTACTATAACCTAAATGCTATGGCAGTTGGAAATGATGCATTAAACAGTGCCACCATCCTTGGTTTTACCAAAAAAACTGTAGTCTATGTAAGAGATCAACTTAAGGACACCAAGCTGTGAAAGGTATTATTTGCCCAAAGGGGAAGAACAACTGTTTATTTTCAGTAGTAAACATGTCTAGTGCTCAATTGAAGAAAGCAAAGAATAGATTCGTTAAAATCAATGAAAAGACTGACCAGATGATGAATTGGAACCCCAATTAGAGTTCCAAATTTTCCATTGATGCGTCCAACAATTTCATGAACCTGGCTCGTAAGCTTTTGATCTGTAAAGACCAGATAAGAGAAATATCACTTTGCAGAAGATATAAATAAGGAAATACAAAATGTGCTAACCAAGGGAAGAAAGAAGAGTTGATATCTGGAGAAGCACTAATGGCTTTGCCAAGAAGAGAAGAACTTAAAAGAGCTGATCATTTCGAAAGCATACATTCAGGTACATCTGTCCTTGTTGGCACAGCAATTTGCAGCAAAACCACTTTATCGCACCAATAGGAATTTTCCTCAAGAAATTTTTCAAATGCTAATATCTTTTGAGGAATTCCTTTAATCATATCAAGCCGATCAACCCCTAACATAACCTGAAAGAAACATTCTGGGTTATAAAATTAGAACATCCTAGAATCAGATCGTGCATGAACACAAGAAGAAATGACTATCAAAGCATATTTGACAACATGTTTTGCTCAATTTCTATACTAAACATGGTACATAACTGAGTTTTCAGATTTCAATGCCACGAGTTGGTAAGAATCAAAGTAAATAGTGCCAAAAAAATGTAGTAAAAAGCAGCATATATAATTAATAGTCCACCCTAAATTCAATTATACAAAATTAGGGTAATCACTTAAAAATATTGCGCACAAAGCTACTAAAAGCACGATAGATCGATAAAAAGATTGGGGAATGTGCTGATATCCTACATGTCTGTATAGATACTCTTGTGAGCGCACAGCCTATGCAAATATGATAGATGCATGTATCCATGGGTGTGCGTATGGTTATGGCTGGGGAGGGTGTGTGCGTGGGTGGGTGGGTGGATGTGGGTGTGTGTGTTGTGTGTGTGAGAGTGTGAGAGAAAGTCAGAGTGAGACAGAGGGGGTGGATACAATTGTGAACAACCACAGCTGATACATATTGCATGCTCATCAATATACAAAAGAAGAAGAGAGGAAATCTTATGATATGAGATGTAAACATTCAAACAAAAATACAGATTTTCCAATTTATACAAATCATAATACAGGAATCTAATACTTTATCAATCATATGGACTCCAAATGCAGATCATATATGAAGATAAACATACAAACATCACACAGAATTACCCAACTTCATCAAACTTAAATAAAGCAGTGGCTTCTATCACTAAGATCAGAAGGCCATAGAGACAATAAGGCAAGAAAATATGGGAAGGCAAAAGGGTATGGGAGAGAGAGAGAGAGAGTACCTTTTTCCCAGCAAATCTTTCTTTTAGTTCTTTGATGTGTTCCTGAACTTGAGGAACTTCAAGTGCTCTAATGAATCGTTCTGAATCTATCCCAATGGGAAACTATTTTCCACCAAAACAGAACAGATGCAAGGGTTACAAGAGCGAAGCAGTTTAAACTAATCACGCAGTCTTCAGTCTACTTTTACACAAAAATTGAATGAGAAAAGAAAAAAATAATTACTTATACAGGAGAAAATGAATGAAAAAAAAAAGAAGAAAAGAAGCACAAATTAGATTATCATACTGCAGCCACACGGGTCAGCCGTCCCTGATCCTCCACTCCTTCGGGGGTACCTTCTAATCCAAGTATTCGAGTACAAGCACTAACAAAATGCCTTGCATAATCATATGTGTGGAAGCTGCAAAACGTGTTCAGCTTAAACTCAGCTTGCAAGTTCCATACGTCAATCTTAGTATATTAAAGGAGACTTTAGGATGATGTATGCAATAGCTTGAGTCAAGTGCAGGATATCATTGAATGTGGCAATTACAAGATGAAAGATGAGGTAATTAACAAAGAAATACATTTTAGACAGTAGAGAGAGTAGAAAAGGGATTTCCCAGCAGAAATTCACCCATGAACAGGTTGAACTCATTGTCAAGTTAGATTGGACTATGCCAGCAGTGCCTAATTTGGAACAGAGACAGAGACAGAGCCCAGAAAAACAGTTAAATAACAGACTAGACTACAAATATGCATGATGGAATGACTCATCAGAATATATAGACTCGCGCAAAATATGAGGCCTTGCTTTGTGCACAAAGAATTTTGTCAGCTTAAGGAATCCATGTTGATTAAGCTAGCTGGTATCAAAGCATAATCTGTAGGGTATCTTTTATGAACATAGCAGTGACAAAACTCCGCATTCATGTTACTGAGCTGCTCTTGTATTGCTTTTTCAGTTTCTTTTGGGTGGATAAATGATAATTATTCTCTCAAAGTGAAGCTGTGTGAAATAAAAATTAGTCATTGCTTTGTGTACTTTGGTTTACTTATTTCCAAAACAAAAAAGAAAAGAAAAGAAACTAGATTATCTTTGAATTCCTAGATTTCAAGGCTCGATCCATGACCCTTCTGACAAGATAGGGTTGTACCACTGCAACAGAAAACATAGATAAGTATGTTTGTCCAATCCTTACCCAACCAAATCAGCATGTAGTACTGCACGTAACAGGTCTGTACGAGATGGCAATGTGCGATGAATTTCAGAAGATGGAAAAGGTGTATGCAGAAACCAACCAACTTTCATGTTCCTATTGTGATCTTTGAGACATTTTGGAAGGAACATGAGATGGTAGTCATGACACCAAACAACGTCACCCTCTTCATAATGCTTATTCACAACATCAGCAAACATCTTATTTGCTTTCTTGTATGCAGCAAATTGGGACTGAAAGCTTCGGGTAGTTGCCAGACGGTCTTCCTGTGGAAGTCCAAGATAATGGAAAAGAGGCCACAATATATTGTTGCAATACCCGTTGTAATATTGGTGAACTGTCTCTTCATCCAAGAAGACGGGGATACACCTCTGCAGAACATCAATGAGGCAGTAAGATAAATATCTAACTTAGCATTCCTCAGACATGAAATTCCAGTTATACTGCAACATCCATAAACATAATTTTGCTGAATCCTGCAAAAAATGAAGATCAATAAGGCCTAAAAGCCGACTGCAAAAGAAAGCCTATAGATTGCACCTTCTCAGCCAATGCTTTAGTAAGTGCCTTTTGACCAGCCTCATCTGGTACATTTACACCAGCCCAGCCAATCCACCTTGCTTCAAATTCTTTCACGCCTTGAACGATTCAAAGTTTCCAGGAATTAGACATTCTGTTTGCCATCCTCAATACAGGTAGCAAAACAATATGAATAGAACCTATTGCTGATAAAGTCAAGTCTAAAGAAGAGAAAAAGAATGCTTACCAAGTAGAGCACTGACTAGACCCCCAGCACTTATCTCCAATGACCATGTTTCCTCACCTCTCCTTACCGCAGAGACTGGAAGCCTATTAGCCACCACCAAAAGCCTTTGCCTGATGGGCTTCCCATCAATCCTTTCCCATCCATCATTAAGTGCTAGTGCAGCCAAGGCACCTTCCAAATATTGCTCTACTATTGAAACTCCCGAGACATCCCCGTCTCTGAGGCGCAAATCGTGTTCAGAGAGTTCAGTCCTAATGTTGCCATCAATAGAATCACTTGACTGAGAAGCTCTGCTGCTTTTCCGTAACTCTCTTACTCTCAAAAGCCTCTCAATTCGAGATGTGGGGGTGGCTGAATTGCTGTTGTACTTGTTTCCAGGCATACGGGCAATCTAGAATTGGACCTCCGAATACTAAATTTAATAGAGTTCCTGTTTCCCAGGAACCACCAAATGTCCTGCATATCGACTAAACAAATTACTAGCACATGCGCAGATCAAAACAAACTTCCAGCAAATGTGACACTAAGGACAAATATAATGGCCAGTTTTCCTAAAACAGAATAATGTAAAACAAAATTCTACAGCAGTACAACAACTTTCCATCCTTTTCTTTTTACAGTGATGACAAAGAAAAGGGCAAAAGAAAGAGGGCCATCAACATTCATGGTAAATAAATATTAGCAAAAAGGACAAGCATAAACAAAGAGACAACAAAGATAATGGGATCCACAGAATTGAATGAGGGCAAAAATGGGGTCTACCATTAAGTCCTCCTCTAATTATATATCCCAAGATTCCAGAATAACACCAGCTGTAAAATTCATAGGGTCACAGAACCAAGTCCCAACTTCAGTGCAAGAAAAAACCAGAGATGACAGGTAACAAAATTACCCCTTTGATAAATACGAAAATGTAAGCATGCCCCATGATCAGAATGGCCAAAATAGGAAACAAATGTTGAAGGAAAGCAAGTGACTTTGCCGAAAATTTTCCAACTCATCCTGTTACGGTAACGTACAAACATAATGCTGCTGTCAGGTTCACGTTCAAGATTCGAATTGTATGCCAGAGAGATAGGAAGAGTGTAGGGAGGCATGGGGAGGGTAAAAGAAAAAAGAAAAAAAAAAAGGAAAAACATACAAACATAATGCACGCAAAAGAATCGCACTAACTTATGAGAGCTATGCAATATAATTCTGGCCAGTAAGTTGAAAAAGAAAGAGAAAAAATCAAGAAACAGTGGAGGAAGAAAAAAAAGAACAGAAAAATCAACACTCAAATTTAGAACAAGAAACAAGAAAATCAATGCCAGGCCAAATGGGTGTTACCTTAATCGAACGAAAATGACAAGGGTCTTGAGTTAAAATCGAGAACCCAGAAATTTGAGGCGGTGGAAGGGTGAGAAGGCAAATGATAAAGCGGTGATTTTAAGAGTGAAGTACCATACCAAGTAATAGAATGAGGGAGAGAGAGGGGGAGAGAGGGGTCGAAGAAGAGGAAAACAAAAAAGATTCTGGCTCCGGGTGGCAAAGAATTGTCAAAGAGAGAGAAAAAGAGAATCCTCGTGTACGTTTTACACGGTGCATAAAGCCTTCCAGCCATGCAGACGCCACCAAAATTTGTTGATGGATGCGGATGCGGATGCCCTCCTTTTCACAAATTTTCTTTTTAGTTTTCAAGTGGAGTGCCACTCTCCTTTGAACCTGCGAACCAGAATCCTCGCGCGAGCCCGCTGGCTTGTCTCCACCCGTGTCCCTGCCCTCGCCTTTCAATTGAGTAAAAACAGTTTATAGTAGTTGTTGTTCAAGGGCCTTTTGAGCCCCAAAAAAAAAAAAAAAACTCAGTGATTTCGATTTCAGTCACACGTACTCTCCTCGAGACCACAATTCGCTTATAAGGGACTACCAGCGATAATATAATATACGTTGGAGACCATAATTTGCTTACAAGCGAATGTGTAAGCTATCCTATAGTAAAGTAGTCCGTCCGTCCGTCCATTCTTCCTGGACTACGTACGTATTGGCTAAAAAAAATTTCTCTATTTTTCTCTTTTCATAGTGCTTCTCAAATTATTTATTTTTCAATCGACAAACTAATGAGTTTTAGAGAGAACAGAGAAAAATTACATGTTCCTACCAAATGAGCAGTAGTGTCTCGTAATTCAGGTTCATGTAAAGATTAAGATGACACACCAGGGAGAATATATATTTATGCGTTCTTCGCTCTATGGGTCTCAAACCAATATACTGGAACCATGGAGCTAGGGATGGACCCAGAAATCTGTCGAAGATGAGACTAGACTAGAATGGTTTTTGCTTGTATGAGTAAATACCCCAAAAAGATTAACATGATGGATGGATGGTTGGTTTTTACGCTTTTAGCGATCCAAGTAAAATTAAGGACAAATCAAATTTATATTTGAGAGAATAAATATTGTAAAAACATAACACTTGGACAAAAAAGAATCTCAAGTTGCAACTCAATGATCATATGCTTATTCTAATTTTGGAATCCGAAGGTCTTAATCAATACTATTTGTCGAGAAGCAACAGAAAAATGTCTTAATCAAAAGTTTTGAATCCATCTATTGATTAAGAAAACATTTGTTTAGCTTTCTTTTCAGTTGGACGACATAGCTCCAGCCAACCGGAAAAAAAAAAAAAAAGAGTTTTTGTCTCATACGATGAATAGAGCCCAAAAATGTTGGAGATTGAATCTCTTTTGTCGTGCCCTTTTCGACTAGTTATTAATTCGTGGTTGATACAATCATAGTGTAATTAAAAAAACAAATCCATAGAAGCATACAGGGTAGGTGAGGATAAGAAGATGAACCAACCCAGCCAGAAACATATCTATATACCATTTGTGGTATAATTACCTGCTAAAATTGAGCAGTCACATGACATGATGGTTGTGACTAGGTAGGGAACTTTCGAGGAACAACAAAAAAAACTGGGATACCTGATTTTTTTTTCCAAATGTTAGTATAAGAAAACTCTCCTTTTTTTTCCGCCGCAGCAAACTTTTAATTTTTTTTCCATTATAAATAAGATTCGAATCTCCGATCTACATGTCAAAGAGAAATTTAATCCCTTTAAGGTGATCACTGAGCCAAAGCTCGGTGATTGTCTAAACTTTTAATCGACACTAATATGCTTTTAACGGATTGGTTAGTTGTTACCCTTCTTGTTTCTCCAAAAAAGCAAAACCTTGGTTGTGAAGCAGCCATCTAGTCAGGGGATGGAAATTTAGCCTCTTGAGGTTCCAGGTAAACTTACAAGTCGAGATTTACCACTCTCTTTCGAGGTTTCATTGCAATCTTTTTAATTTCTCTTTTTTTTCTTTTACGATATATTTGACTATCATATGGCATTTTGGCTCATATATAGAACCTAGTATGGAAAGAAATGTAGGGTTGGACCAAAACAATAACGTACCACCGCCACCGAAAGGTAAACCTAACCAACCCTATTCTTTGACAGTCCAAGTTGATGAACAAGAATCCAAGTTACTTCACAGTCGTAATTTAGTCTTCAAAAACCACACGTAGACCATAATTCTACCAACAGCAAAGGGAGGGAGGACGCTAGATAAGCTAGCCTTATTCTTTCCGAAACATTAGATGATCTAAAAAAAAAAAAAAAAAAACAGTTTCATAAATCTAAAGTTGCCCCTTCACCCTTCAGTGCCAACCTTGTACCTACCCAAACTTTCTAAGCCACGAGGAAATGCTTCATAAATGATAGTAAAACCTTCACCCTGTCAAACTCTCACACCCACACCTCCAACTGCGTGCAGCTTGCTTCCCTTCCCTTCCCTTCCCTTTCTGGCTGATCTCTGTGTGTGTGTGTGTGTGTGTCCGAGCGTGAACAGGAAAAGCTCAGGTACACTTGACCAGCTAGCTTCTGTTGAATGACTAAAGCTTACGATTTACGTAAAAGTGAAATAGACTCGATTACTTGCAGAAAAATTTTAACTTCTAAAATGGTTTAACAGAATTTTACAAAAGGAAACAAAGACAAGATATCTAAATATATAGATGCGTACATGCAGATTGCAGATACAACATATTTCTGTAGAGAGAGAGAGAGAGAGAGCTCTTAATTACCTCTAAATCGAAGAAGAGCGAAGAGATATGGTGGAAAGGACGAACTTCAGCAGTAGCTTTTACTGAGATATCTGCAACCAGAGAGAAAGAGAGGATAGTCGCTTTTTTATTGAAAGTAGAAGACGATCGAAGAGTTCTGGAGAAGTAAGGTTATAGCTTATAAATAAAAAGGCTCCTCTATTGTATATTGTTGCTGCTGTTGCGCAAGCACACTTTACAGTTTACAGTACGTACATACATTTCTGCTATATATATATATATATATATATATATATATATATACACATATATATATATATATATATATATTCATGTTTGCTACTTGTATAGTTTGGAATTTTAAACGACATTCGTAAAATGAAAGTATAAAAATCAGGAGGAGGATAAAATAAAAATCAACGATAGCTAGGGATCAGAAAATACAAAAGCTATGATCGAATTTGCAGCAAAGAAAGAGATGAGAAGGATTAAAAAAGTGAATTTGGTTAGCAGACATGAGAGGACGGGAACTTTTAGGCTGCTCAAGACATGTCCAACAAGTAGGCATGGTGACATTGGTTTTGCTTTAAGAATTTTTTTGAGGATTAAGACCAAAAGGTGGCCACCGATCGATCAACCGTATCAGTATGGAGGGAATTTGTTCTCCCTCAGTTCACTTTGAAATATTTTATTAATTGTCAAAAAAAATTAGGCCCACAATTTAATTGGTAAAAAGGACCTATGGTTGATTCTTCATTCTGGCCTAGCTAGGAATGCATCAAATCCTACTTTAGTTGATCCTTAATTTTATTTTTTTTTTAAGTATTGTTTCTTGCTCGTAATTTTCTTGCTTAAACTAAAAATATTCTAAGTCCTGCATGCCTGTAACCCAACGAAATCAACGGGGACGTACATCGTGTGTTTCTTCAAGTTTCAACACCCGAAATTTTGCTCTCACCGGCCCGAATTGATCTATGAGATGTGAATTTCAATCACTTTGAGGTGCGGGGCCATTCGCCTTGTTTGGATTGGAGCTTTTTTTTTGTATATATGGAAAACTTTTTACGTCTTCGATTAATATTTTTATCTTATATATATATATAGTCAATAATTCATTTATAGTATGTATTTTTTTTATAAAAACTCTTAAAAATAACAATTTGAATGAATTCATTTCTCGATCGCATCCATTTTTCAGTTTCTTTTTTCTTTTTTCATGATGATAAGATATAAATCCAAAATGGTTCTAGCTAGAATTGCACGCACTGTGATGACTTTAAAGAAACATATATATATTATTGTTAGTCACCCGGCCCAGAACCATACTAATTTAACTGCTTTTCCTGCAAATTAATACATGTGGAAGAACTTAAACTGGTTCCAGCAAATACCAAATTTCATACTTGATTTTCACCATCTATCTGATCTAACAGCCAGTCCTCGTAGATATCTAACAGACATTGAGGAGTCAACTGCAATAATCATCCATATATTCTGTATCATGGCATGGGGGATCTCTTTCAGTACGTATAGTGGACCTTTGCTTCCCTCTTCCTTTTACTATTTGGTCTCATAGATAGAGCTCACGCACAATTTCATGGGCTTCTGCTTTTTAGTTATTTTGGTGGCAGAACCTTTATGGCTATCCATTATATTAATTGTTAAGATAATTTTTTTCCCTCTGCAACCAACACACACACATATACATATATATATATATATATATATATATCTGTATGTATATATATTATTGTGAGCAAAACAAGTTAGAGCCAATTTGCAACCGTACGTGCTTTTCTATGTGTTGAACTGTTGATCACTTTACTGTGTTGCGGTAGTACTCCATCATGCAATGCAGAATGAGAAAAGTTGGATGTGTGGCTTTACAAAAAGCATTGCCTTTTCACTTTTGTCATGACCAACTTGCAAAACTTTGAGATTCCTGTCACATTTGCTTGATTTGGGACAATGCATGATGCTTGTTTAGACGATTAAGTAATCTCAGCTCACCACTTTCTAGTCGTTTCAAGAAACTCGCATGATTTTCATATCCCAAGTTACATTATTTTTTTTTATTGATTTTTTTTTTTTAGTATAAGCGGGAGGACTCGAACTCGAGACGTCTTGTTTACACTCCCTTCCCCCGTTCCACCCAACCCAACCTCCCCTCTGCCAAGTTATATTAATTGGGCAGGTTTCAGAAATTTTTTCCTTCTTGTGGCAACTTTATATGAAATCAAAATTTTCAATAATTAACCATCTATGAGATCACCTTATAGCTTTCAAGTTTAAATTGCATAATGCTTAACTAGAAGTTCTTCATTCTTTGGTTTTTCATGAATTTGTAAATTGTTAACGTTCAAGAATCAAATTAGACAAATTTATATATAACATTTTTAGCACTTCATACGACAGCTTGTGTTTTCAAGAAAAAGTTTTCAGTACAATAATCTCCATTTTAAATCTACATCCTGTGTAAATTTCGATGCTAATAGTACAAGTCATCGATACATCTAAGTGCAGATTTAAGATGGAAAGGTGCGAATATTTTAGTCCCATTTTACGATTTTTTGTGCTTCATTTTTTGACAAATTTATATATAACATTTTTTTTTTTGGTTTCATTAATTTTCCTTCATCGAGAATATTGGACAGACCATGGATGGAACTAAGGCAAATAGACAAAAAGGAAGGCAGGTGTCGCTTCATATACGCTTATTATGAGTGATGACACCCTGAAATTGACACAATCATTATCTTTTGTTGGAAAGAGGATTTCGATATCTATTCCATTTCCATGCATGCAGTAATATTCTCGACAAATTGGTTCCCTCCTTGTCTTGCAAAAACGAATTGAATAATCAAAGAGGCTGCCTAATTTACTATTATATGCTAGTCCAAGAAATACGTTTTTGGAAAAATATTTCTCCACAAATTAAAGTGGAAATTTTGTTACGGGGCTGAACTGAAGGATCCAAGCTTATTTGTTATCTTCGAGAGATGAGACCACTCTGCCTTTTCTTTTCTTTTTCTTTTTCTTTTTTTGGTGGTGGATGATGACGATTTGCATTCCTTTGTACGATTTGGACCTGATAATTGTTTTTGACGGTGAGCGCATTGGATTTGCAAATTTAGGCATTTGAAAAAGATTCCCATTAGAACTTTTGCCTGCCTTTAACAAGCATATATATATATATATATATGGAGAAAGAAAGAATATATGACTGGATAAGCATTCTTCCTGCTGTTTTCCAAACGTGTACCGGGAATCCTAGCGCCATATGTACCCTATATTCCCAAAGCAAATGCCTCTTTTCGACAAAAAAGAACTTTCTGAGAATACACCTTCTTAGCGAAGAAAAATGTAGAGAACGAAAGAAATTATAAATATTTTGATCATTAACAGCTGTTTTTACCCTTTATTTGGTTCTTTTGAAATGCATAATTTAAATTTTCACGATATCTGTCCTCAGAAAACCATATCTCCTGCAGAAGCTGTGGGCTTTGCAAGGCAACTGGTCGGTCGTCATGGTGATCAATGCCTCAGCTTCACTTTTAGGCTTCCGGGGGGTCCATGACATTATTGATATTTAAATCTTAGAGAGTTAATTTTATAGTAATATTTACAAAATTTTAGCAGCACGATATATAGAACTTCTATGGATTATGGAACATAAAAGCAAATTAGAATGATCTAACCATTAATTAAGGCATTATAAATAAATTAAACCATATAACCTACCCACAGATCCATAGTGTTAACAAAATACATTCCAGAAGAGTTTTTTTTTTTTTTTTAAAAAAAATTCTCTTTGCTTTCCCCAAAAGCCAATAGTCTCAGAATAAACCAGCTTCCATCACATATGGGCCACAATGATCTACGTGCTTGCCACCAAGTACTTGATTCTAGAATCGGAAGATTAAAGAGAAGAACACAGATTATTGTTAAACGAAAAACACATGTTTTCACTGTGTTTGAATAGTGTATTATTCGAAATAATTATTGTATCACTTTTTGTGATGCGATGTATGTGAAATAAAAAATAGTTAAAAATATAAAAAGGTGAGTTGGGAAATGTGTTTATGATGCAAGCAAAATATTATTTGAAAAAATTAGTTATTCAATTACTCCAAAAAAAAATTTGCCAAATTGATAACCACATCGTCCAAATTACAAAACAAATGCATTGGATCAAGTCCCAACTGTATCAAATTACTAAAGGGGAGTGGGGAGTGCTCGTGCATCGCGGGGGTGTTTAGTACCTCTGGTTAAAGAAGATTTTTCATTGGACAAATAATAGTACATTTTGAAAAGACATAGTCGTTAATTAAATATGACAAAACTAATAATAGTACATTCTAATTGCAGCACACACTTGTACATTTTATTTTATCAATACTTTTACAATTTTACCATACTCAAAAAACCCCTACAATATGTCAGTTGAAAATCGCCCAAGAAGAGACATAAGTTGTTTCAGACAAAGAAATACCCTCCGACGGCTAGTTATAGTAACGTATTAATATATTTTTGTGTTAATTGCACAACAAAAGTCACACTTCAATTAAATATGTCTATAACACCATTTTAATAATCACACCAACACATAAGTTTATATGAGTTGTACTCAATGGAAAAACGGTTGCAAAATAATTTCATATTTCAGAAATATTCAAATATCTCCATAAATCAAAACTTGAAATGTACCAAAATGAGGACATTTCAGTAAATATACCTAAACACATGATGTGCTCAGTTGTACCAAAAACTGTAAAAAAAAAAAAAAAAAAAAACTACACAATATTCCACATTCCCAAAAAACCCTTATCTATGTGTTGAAATTCAAAGCCCTCTTTAACCACAACTCATTCTTATATAGTATAAGGATGCGTCACAAAAACAACACTGGGGCATATCAACAAGAGCAATGCACTCATTACAACTTTTGTTAAAATTAAAATACCCGTGCGTTTGCTTCACATCTAATTAGTTTATCTTTGATACACAACAAAATGGTGGTATTTCCTTGAGAAATTCTAAATGAATTTTTGCTTCATGCAATTGTTTAATCTTATTTTTGATCATTGAAGGAAAGGATATTGATTAATCAAGTTGCTGTAAATCAATTGTGTTTGATTGATTACACAATCTTGTAAGTGAATTTGAACAACGAATAAATGTTATTCTGTACCCAGAGTCTAGAGGATGTTCAGTCAAATTATACTCTAAATTTCTCTATAGTTTGCATATAAGCGATAAACAAACGATCTTTAGGAGATGCGAAGTTTTGGGTTAATACAAACTAGATTAAATATTAAGAAAGAAGATGAGATATACGTATCGCATAGAGAGCATTTTTTTCATTTTTGTTTCTACGCATGCGCCCGCACCATGCAGATACGCTTGAGCACGCCCGTCCACACACACACACACTAGTATATAGAGACTCAGGGGAAGAAATTGCCCTAGTAGGAACATTTTGGCCAATTAATTATATTTGGTTCCTTAATTATATTGGATGATTACAATGTTATGTGGCAAAAGATCAAAAAAAAAAAAAAAAAAGACTGCTCGATGAAGAAGAATGATTTTTCATTTTGCCCTTCCATTCCGGCTTGAATAATACTACAACTTTGGGTACTTAGTTCTTTACAACATTTTCAAATTGAATCATCTATATTTTCAAAATATGTATGTATAAACAAAATTATGTAATGACATTTGGTATTATGCAGCAAGTACTAAAACGGTTAGCCCTTAAACCAACTTGTCATAAAAATAGCTGTTTTATATTTTTAATTTCTCTCCTGCATTATTTGTAAGTTGTAACATTCCCCAGCACGGATTGACACATAAAAGAAATCCCCTAAAAATAAGCATCAAAATAAGCATAAGCATAAGCATAAGCATAAGCATAAGCATAAGCTTATGCTTATGCCAGCATAAGCATCAAAATAATTTGACACCTGTTAGCTTGCTTGGTCATCATTTGACAACCTTGCACAAAGACAAATACTCAAGCATCAGAATGAAGAAAATTTAAGGGGAAATGTAGAGTACATTCTGCAAAGAGAGTGAGAGGTAAATTAAGGTGCCATACCATCATCATCATCTTACTTTGCTTCGATGAAAAGTGATACAGCAGGATGGCTCAAGGAAACTTGGTTTTCTGATGCAAAGAGAAAAAAAAAATGAGTCCTTTATCACAAAATATATTTAAAAAGAAACTCAATTGAAGCTACTTAACATACCTTCTGATTCCACGCGCAACCAATCTTGGCCACATACTAAAGCTTCTCGAGTGTCTGGATTGAGCGAACTACGATGATGATCAAGCACTCTACCTCTGTTGCTAAATACCAGATCTCGTCCAAGCGTGGCAACAGGTAGCCCCAGAACATCACGAGCCATCATGGACAAGATGGGATACCTTGGGGTGTGAACCTTCCACCAATTCAATATGTTGAAATCATTGTTACGTGGAAAGACTGGTTCCTCTAGATACTTGTCAAGGTCGGATATCATGCTCTGACTTATTGAAGTTTCATGAAGGAACTTGTCAAATCCTCTCAGTCGATCTCTAGTTCCATTAATAGTACTAGGCAAGCTACCATCAGGCAGAGCAGAATCTTGATCCAGCAAAGACGAGCTTACGGCATACTCACTGAAAAGTCCCCGGATACCATTAGAAACCTCCTTGATGTGACCCACAGCATCACTACCATAAATCTGAGGATAATAGTACTCCACCAACTTCATCTTGAATCTGGGATCTAGGATTGCAGCTATTGCCACCGCCAAACTGCACTTCTTCCAGTACTTGTCAAACTTGGATTTCATCTTCGCTGCAATAGAACTTAGAAAATCATCAGGACTCTTGCACCATTCTATCAATTGAATGTGAATATCACATAGCTCTGGAAAGTACATGTTTGCAGTAGGATATTTGCACCCAACAAAAACATTGGTAACTTCAAGGAAAAGTTTCATATAACCAGTAACAGCACTTGCCCACTCCCACTCTGTTTCAGATAGAGCCGCCATATAGGAAGGGTCGTTCTCTTGTAGGAGAGAGAATGCTCCCTTGTATTCTACTGCTGCTTCAAGCATCAAATAAGTTGAGTTCCACTGCATTGGGCAATCAACAACTAGATGCCTGTCTGTGCTAATCCCAATCTGCTGAGAGAACTCGTTGAATTTTCCTAGTGTTGCTTGTGAACTTCTAACATGCCTAATGCTTTCTCGGATTTTATCCGTCACATCTCGAAGTGCTTCCATGACATCTTGAACGATAGATTTCAGAACCTGTGCTGCACAGCGTACATCAAACAATTCACCATTTTTCAGAAGAGGTTTGTTTTGAGAAAGCCAATCCTTAATCCTGAAGACCATATCATCATACGCAAAACAATCATCAAATGTCATGGAAAATAATTTCCTTTCAACAGCCCATTCTGTCAGACATTTGATAACAACTTCAGAAAGGATGTCATCTGTATGAGAAGGATCCAAAGTAATGAAGTTCAGTATCTTCTTCTGTAGCTTCCAGTCCCCATCAACATAGTAAGCTGTCAAAGACATATATCTTGCATTTTCTGATGAAAACCACATATCAATGGCAAGACTGATCCTGGAATGCAGATTATGTACCAGTTCATAAACCTTCTGTTTCTCCTTCCCGTATATTGTCATACAATCAAGTTCAGTGGCACTATTACTCGCAACATCAAACAGGGGTTGCAAATTCTTCGCAAATATTTTAAATCCAACATGCTCCACCATAGCTAGTGGATAACCATGTAACATTATCATACGGGCAAGATCCAGTCTACTACGCTCTTGATCAAATTTAGCACTTGCCAGGCTGACAGCCTGACTAGGTTCTTCTTTTCGAGGTTCTGGATCAATTCTGTAAGCAATGGGGGTGATAATTTCATCTTTTCTTGGCACTTCATCATATGTGAAATTTGTAAGGCTAACAGCAGTATCCTTTCTCTTTCTCTTAGCAGCTAGAATCTGAGAAACATCATAGTTGGATCTCTTCAAACACCTTAGCAAATGATTCCGCAAATGAGTTGTTCCGCTGTTACTCGATCCACTAAGCTTCTTCTTACAATGTACACAAACAGCATAACATATTTCTCCCTTCCTAACTCTTTCAAAATGATTCCACACTACAGACGTCAACCTCTTCGTCTTCTTAGCAGGAGTCTCAACGGGAATTTCCATAGCAAGGACTTACTTATTAAGCATTTATATCTGCACTCACTGCATTAAGACATGGAGATTAATTCTTGACTGGGACTGAAAGCAAAACAAAATACTTAATGCTCGAACTAAGCTGGACTAGGAAAGAGCTTGTTGGAGAATTAGTTCCTCAAAAATTCAAACCAAGCCCAGAAAAACATTTATTGCTGATCAACAGTTCAAGCTTAGCTCAATAAACGTAACAAAGTTACTTGAGCTTGCCTCAGTGTCAAGCTCATTCATAAATTCATTTCATGCTAAACAATGTAGTATTCTATTTGATTAAGCTCGTTTACATCCCATTAACCACTACTTCCACGAAAAAATTTTCACCACCAATCAACAACACTGAAAAAAGTATCCTTGACAGTGTAACTTTCTACAGTGGATAACATAAATTTAACCAGAATTTTCATCTAACCTATTACATTCAGATCCTTGAGCAACGATTTTTTAAAATCTACAAGAAAAAATAGATTAATCATCCTTAAAAACCTCGAAATTCCAGAATAGAGTTACTAAGTTCTAATCCAAACATCTGAAATATAAAGGTTCACACACACACACAGACGCAGTGACTCCGAAAGGAAAATGAATTCAGAAATTTCAGTCACAATAAGCAAAAATCAGAAAAAGGTAAAACAATTCACGCGAAAGGAAAAAAAAAAAATTTCTCAGCAGTTGGTAAATTCAGAGCACAGATAACGTCAATTTGCTAATTTAATTGCAAAAATTATAATCTAAAAAAAGATTAAAAACAAAAACCGGAAAGTCAAACGAATTCGGGTTGGATCTTACATGGATCGAGAAAAAGAATCCGGATCTGAAGCTGAGGTTTTTGGCGCTGGATGAGAGAAATCGGTGATGCTAACAGGGAAGGATCCGATCGGAGGGTCCGAAAAGCGGTAGAATAGGATACGGATTACAGAGTCGTGAGGAAAATGGATATTCTGATCCGGAAATGGAATCTGGGGAAATTTTGGGTATACCCAGTGGGTAGGTTGGTAAAATGGATGGGTCAACGCAGGAGTTGTATGGTAGTCTTGAGCTAACCGTGGGTTCTGGGTCCGGCTTGGTTAAGGTTAGTTGGGTTAGGTTGTATAATGCGGGTTTTGGGCAGGGGCCGGACCTGCTTGGGCTCTGGATTACTGTTCGCTAGTTACCACTTATAATTACTCTCCGTTAATAGTGGTACTAGGTTTTGTCTATGAAAATAGATAGCAGTAACATCTAATTTGTCATTGGGATTTTCCGTCCTTTCTCTCTTTTAGAAATAGTTTGGTACGTTTTAGGTAGGGAATATTTCATTTTTACTTTCACTATTAATTTGACTTTTGACCTCGCTACCCCTTTAAAAATATTGTCAGTAAAAATCTGTAATAACTATTACAAGTGAAAGATTTGAAATACAGTGAGTCTTTTGTATTCTTAAACTTGTTCAATTGAAAATTTGACTATCGATCTTTTGGTTCAAATACAAAGTAAAACACCATATTTCCTTCTTTCTTGAATTTCACCAGCTCCATTGAGCTCCACCAATCAGAAATTATTCGTCACTTGGTTGGTTAACTCATGTGACAACTTCGATTCTTTTTTGTTATTTTAGCAAAAAAAAAATCCTTTATTTATGTTTAGATGGGGGGAGGGGGTAGGAACGATAACAGTTCTCGAAGGTTCATGGCCAAGATTTGACAAAAAAAAAATATGTGGTTCATATTACATCTTGTACATCATTTTTTATACCATATGTAAGACCTACAAAATTTTGTTCTGTAATTATACATTATTAAAAGTAAATTACACTATATTTATATAGAGTTACGCGCTATGCATTTTGTACAAAACCTTCAGATTGCATTTTGTACATCGTTTCTTATATCATGTGTGAGACTCACAAAATTTTATTATGTAATTACATATTATTAAAAGTGAGTTATATATATATATATATATATATATATATAAAGAGTTACGCGCCATGTACTTTGTACAAAACCTTCATAAGCAACCGTTCCTGTCCCCTCCGTTTAGACGGTGAAACTTGGTACAGAAGCGAGAAACCGTTTGTTATTAAATGCAGAAAACTATTATCAACTTACCACTTTTGCCTTTTTTTCGGCGGTAAGTATGACCTATCACGCTTTCCATTTAAAGGTAAAAACGCTTCAAGCGAAGTATCTAAATATCAAAAGCGTAAATTGACTGGTCCGACATCAAAGTCCTCCATTTCTGGCCCGAGTTTGCCGCCAAATCAAGCAATCCCACTTGAAAAATCCCAGTAAAGATACATATTCACCTGTTTGGTGAAACAGCAAAATCACAATATCCCTATCAGATTCGTTAATATATTACAGTAGCAAGATTGAATATGGCGAGGAGGCGGTTATTGCTGCTTTTGAAGCCGTTAGATGTGTACCCTTCTCACCAATCAGACAAGCTCTCTCGCTTTACCAGCCCCAAAGTACGTAACCCTTTTGATCTCAGCTTACACTAGAGACAAGAAGACTAGAAAAAGAATCCAATAAACCCATTAATTTCCTCATTTACATTTATATTGGATTTCCTCAAAGTCTTTACTGCTTGAAGACTAACTGTTTGATTATATGTTACTGTTAATTGTTACTTTTGATCTTTTTCGTTTGTCTGCAATAGAATTTAGTAGAGTTCTTTGTTTGTTTGTTTGGTTTTTTTTTTTTTCCTTTTGCTCATGAGATATGGTAGTATAAGTAGGAAAGTATTACCGAGAGAAGAAGTTTCCTTTTGCTTTTCGAATATTTTGCATGGACTGTTTAAGACCGTTGCATTTCACGGGACTGGTGTGAAGTTTTGGGAGACCAGAAAAGTTCAGCAATTGCTTAGTGAAATTACATACGGAAGTTTCTGTTTTTATCCATTATTTGCAACTAATACGTTTCCAGCTACTACAGCTTTTATCCCAGCGGATTACAAATTGCTATTGGGTGCCTATATGTTTTCTGTTTCTATTAAAGTCGCATATGTCTGATATCTTTTCTGTTGAAGATGACACAGGTCATAAATTATCTAGACAATAGGCGCACAGTTCACAGTAATGCGATAAACTTCTGTCAGAATATTTTGAAGAAAAAGTTTGTTGATTGGGACACTGTTTATAGGAGCAATCTATCTCAGCCAATCCGTGATGTAGATCTGGTTGTCACTATAGGAGGTGATGGTACATTGTTGCAGGCAAGCCATTTCATGGATAATTCAATCCCAATTCTCGGCATAAATTCCGACCCCACTAAAGCTGAAGAGGTTAGGTTATGTCAATAATAAATATGAACCTGGGATGCTTGTGTTTCACTCTGTAAATTTCTACCACATCAGTTGATAAATTTAAGGTACATGTGATTGTGTAAAACCAAATTCATTTCATTTGCAATATAGGTGGAAGAACACAGTGAAGATTTTGATGCTACAAGGAGCACAGGCCATCTATGTGCAGCAACCATTAAAAATTTTGAACAGGTGAGATTCACACTCACCTAATCCAAACTTGATCAGTTAAACTATAATAATAAAGAACAATTAACTATAAACTAGGAATAGAAACTGGTAATTGCGGGTGCATACTTTAGAGAGCATCTTCTACTGGGAATTTGGCTTGTTAATAATCCTTTTTACTCCTATTTTCTAGTGAAGCCTAATCTGCCACAGCCACAGTAATCTATTTCTGATAATATCTCGTCTGAAAGGTGTCAATTGGACCTTCTACTGCTGTTGTTGTACACAGCAATAACTAACCTTAATCTGTAAAACTTGACCAGCTACGGCAACATTCCTTTTTTAATGGAATTGATCATTTTACCCCCTGGATACATGAGACTTCTAGCTTAGTTCTTGATTGTGATCATCTTGCAGATGTTGGATGACATCCTTGAGAATCGGGCTGTACCTTCTGAAGTTGCAAGGATGTCCATAAATGTCAACTCTAAACAGCTTTCAATTTTTCCTCTTAATGACGTTTTAATTGCACATCCATGTCCTGCAACAGTCTCAAGATTCTCATTCAGGTAAATCTCGCCCATATAGGTAATACAGAATTTTAGATTGTTTAACTATAGCAACTTAAGATCCTAAGGCACAAATTTGTTGCGCCACCCTTTACAATGTTTGCATGTGCTTGGGCTCTTTTAAAATGAGGAATGTTAGAATGGTAAGAGGAAAGCTCTCCTCTGTCATAGTATGAGCTTCAAGCTGAGATTGCAAATAAAACAACTATGGCTATATTTCTATGCTGGTTTCAGTCGCATAATTATATTGTTCTCTGTTGACAGAATCTGGAGAGAAGGGGAGCAATGTTCTCCTTTGCTGAACAGCCGATCAAGTGGTCTGAGAGTGTCAACAGCTGCTGGATCAACAGCTGCAATGCTTTCTGCTGGTGGATTTCGAATGCCCATTTTGTCTAGGGATCTCCAATACTTGGTGAGAGAGCCAATATCTCCTGGAGCCAACTCCAGTGTGCATGGAGTTGTAAAGTCCAATGAATCTATGGAAATCAAATGGTTTTCTGAAGAAGGGCTAATCTACATCGATGGTTCCCACGTTGTGTTTTCTGTTCAATTTGGGGACATGATTGAACTATCTCCCAAGGCTCCATCACTAAATGTCTTTTTGCCTTCGCACTTCCTATCATAAATTATCCATGAATTTTCTGGGTATATTTGTACAAAAGAAATAGACATTTGTGTACATTTCATGCATCTGTAAATTGCAATGGTTACAAATAAATTTTTTTGATTAGGTAATGAGAAGTTCATTTTCTTTTAATGTCATGTTGTACACTATTTGTGTTGTGGCTCGAAGACTGGTTCCTTGGCCTTCTCCTTTCAGTTGTAAGTAGTTCTCATCATTAAAACATGTCAGCTATTCTCCACGGCAATAAATGAATTAGAATATGATATGTAGCGCAAAGACATCTATAACCAATGCCCACGTTCTTGCTGTAAAGATTTATGGTGGCTTACCTATAATACTCTTATCACCTTCTATCCAAGTAGCGGAATTTCCGTCTTAACCGACTTTCAAGGCAAAGAATTGCAATGAGATACAGGTAGACTAGTAGACATACATAACACATCCGAAGCACAGAGTTGTAGTCTAGAACTCCATTATGACTTGTCCATGGTTTGTATTACAAATTTACAATGATCATTTAGCTGATAGAGCAGCGTATTTGTTATTTCCCCCCTAGTTGGAGCAGTTGCTTTATCAACAAGTATACTCTGAGCAATTTCCTTCGTGTCAAAGATAAAAAGAAAATCTCATCTGCACAATGAGCCCTACTTTTCCCTTTTCTATTGAAATTGTCAATCAAAGAGTCAACAACAAGAAGGCCACCAATCTACAACCTGAAAAACGAAAAGTTCTTGTAAATTCAGTATTGAATCAAGAACACTTTAAGCATAATATTATACGATTTTTGCTTACGTGAACAATTGGGCGCGGTTTCGAGAGAGCTGAGGCCTCTTTATTGGTGAAAGGATGAGATTCCTCAAAGTCATTGACGGGTTGCTAGCACCAGCTCCTCCACCAGCGCCAAAAACAGGACGAGCACCAGCCCTTTTGTTACCAGCATCAACAGGGATTCCAGATTGTAGCGCAGGCGAACCACTTGAGATGTCAAAGGGGCCAGAGTTTGAACTGTTCTGCCTTGCTGGTGGCCATATATCCTCTCTTGGTCCTGGAGTTTCAGGAGTGAGAACCGACCAATCTGCCACAAATAAGTTACTAGTATTTCTTGGCTGAATACAACCAGGCCAATTGAAGAAGGAATAGTATATTGCGCAATATGTGCTTAAATATACTCAGTGAACAGAATGTCAAAAATCCATCTCATCAAGTGTTGATTGCGATAAAAAGAACAGGTTTACCTTTTCTGATAGGGTCTCTGTTATCCATCACATTGGCAGGATTTGAGAACAAATCATGCTCTGCCCTTGGATAGAAGTTGGGTGCAGGTTAAATAGCGGATCGTTTCGTTGACTCATACTCACTTCTCAATTGGTCATACATCTCATCCAGCTTTCTTTTCTGTCTGGGATGGTTTGATAATAATACTGGTCAGTGGTGTAAAATCCACATCAACGAGTCACAGTAGGATGACGTTCAGACTGACCTAGACTTTTCTGCAAATTTTTCCTGGAGCTCTTGCTTATCCTTAGATAAGCTCTCAATCTCTTGCTCCATCATCTGGCACCTCTTAGCCATTTTCTGGTATGCTGTATGTACTTGCTCCAGTTTTTCAGTGAACTTTTCTTGCATCACCTCACATTTCTGCCGGCACTGAGCTACTATTCTATTCATTTTAAATTGCATCTCCAACTCCTTTTGCCCGATGTAGAACATCACACTTCTGTATGCACTCTTCATCACTATGTTCTTTTAGGAAAATCAAACAAAAGATCCGATAAAATTGTTTCTCATACAAAAAGTTTGAAACAAAGCATGTGCCTTGACAAATCTAAGTGCTTCTTTTGCATGTTACACAGCTCAAAAGTTCAAGTGATCCATTTAACTAGCCTGCAAGAGCAAAAATCTACAGCTTTGGACTATTTGGCAACCATAATAAGGTTCAAAAGGCATATCTTTCAGTTCTCTAGAAACTTCTGCCCTATTCCACCAGATGACTAGCCAAATTGAAGTATTACTCTTTAATATTCCAAGAATTCTACCCTGTTTCCGCTTATAACAAGCCAATTCTGAATAATGAATGTCAGAAAATTCTGAAAGAGTTATTCAGGATACATATTTGTGGTGATATCCCAGCCATGACCATCTGCAAAAAAAATGAAAATTCACCAAGTTTTGATACTTAAACATCAGCAATGATAAGTCTTAGCAACGAAAGAAAGCCAAGCCACAAAAATAAATTAATAAATAAAGATAGTTCGAGGAGGGGAATTCTTACATTTGTCCATTCATCACTTGGATTGATATCCACCGATTTCATGAGGCTGGAAAATCATAATTCATTATAGGTACAACAGAATCAGTGGAATGTCATAGTTATTAGCTAATGCCAGAATTAATGATATTAGTCATATAACTAGCTTTAGTATAGGGTCCACCTTGAAACTGTGTAAAGTAGTCCAATGCCAAAAGAGAAGAACAGAGTGATTTTTGTGTTATTGTAGTATGGCGTTGCTAGTTTCATAATCCATGAAACATGAGACATGCATTATCAATGTCCAAGCAGGTTATCTAACAAAAAGCTATTATGTTCACCATCAGCATCTACTTACCTTTTAGAGAGCACCTGATCACAGATAGGGCAAGCAGCATCGTTGCTGAGAATCTTACTGGCATCCTCGGGACCTGTTAATGTTGTTAAGGAGTACCTTGCCCAACTATTACTGATTCTAAATTTAAGGGGGGGAAATTACATTAACTGCAAAAGGATCTGCACTATCTATTGCATTGGGATACAAAGAAGGTGGCCACAAGTGGTGGAAACTGCCTGTCCTTCCAATTCTCGCCAGCATGCATTGCATCTCATTTCAATGTTTAGATAGAGGTGACCAAATAGACAGGTACAACAGGGAAAAGACCTGATCAATATAACCAAGTTTCAACATGCTTCTCTCATAGATTTGTGTCTCTACTATGCTGTGATCCATTAGTTTCAAAGAAGACAACTTAGAGAACTCAAGCAACAAATCAATTAATCAATTTCCTCCAGAAACAATAAAAGCTTGGGTCGAAACTCATTTTTAAGATGTGATATTTGGAATCACAAGCTACAGTGCTAAGCTGATAGCATGATCCAGATGTAAGACGGCTTTTGTCTTAAGATGCAGAATGATCTTTTTTTTTCCATATTTTGCATTCAGGGAGGTGGAGGTTAAAACTGTTAAAAGAATGCAGAAATACGTATTTAAACAATAAGAGAAGTATATGCTTTGATGTTCCTCATTTTCCTAGTTAGGCTACTGATCTAACAATGTTAACAGCCAAATCATTTAGTAGGACCAAGAATAAACTAGAAAATCAAAACTTGGAAATGGTAACTTCAATGCAATCTAACAATTAACCAAAATGCATCGACACTTGAGCACATGTACCTGAGTTAACTTGCAGTTCATAACAGTTGCAGATAGAAGCAATTAAACAAAGCTTGAACCTGCTCTATTCAACCGAAAAAAGAAGCAAGATTCCAATATTAAGTTGGTAAAAAGACCAAGGAAAAAAGACAATTCGGAGTTAATCCTGCAAATTCAACGCTGCAAATACAGATGCGACAGCATGGCACTGAAATTGCAATAGGCATCATAGTAAGACGTAGAATTAACTGTGAAAAGTCAAATTCCTCCAACAGAAACATCATCTACAATAATTGGGGAAAACTTGAGATTGAACTTTGTTCCTTGCAGTTTACTCTCTTAATCACCTAGCCAAACAAGCTGAATGTAACTTTAATCAAGTTCAAGACTTTCAATCTACTAAATCAAGCAGGGGAGCAAATAAGGGAAATTAAAATCATGCGAAATTTCTCAACAAAATGCAAAAGCAGAAATTGCAAGCAAGAGGATAGAAATTTTATTTACCAGATGATAGAAGAAAGTTCTTCTTACGAACTAACTCCGTCGCTCGCTTCTTCGCAAAATTCCTAATTTCAATCTGAAATTTCAAGGCTTAAACAAAACAAAAGTGCAATTCAGTGTGATATTCATAAAAACCTAGCTGCGAAATCTGGAACTCACAAAAATTAGAGAGAGAGAGAGAGAGAGAGAATGAAACTGACAGCTTCGCAATAGAACTTACGAATGGCTTTCTGATCGAAATGTATCTGAAAATTAAATCAAATCAAATCATTCTCATCGCAAATTTCTGACAATGCAGGTGAATTACGGAATTAGCAATTGAATCAACTATAAACCCAAGCTGGAATTGCTTTTGAACGGAATCGGAACTTCTCTCTTTCTCTATCCCTTTGGCTACGTTTGGGTTCAAGTAAATGTTAAAATGGCGGGAGTTTATACTTTAAATAGGCCTCTTAATAATTAATTAATAGGCTTCTGTTCAGACCTTAATAGCGCTAATTTTAACCCAAACCAACAAATTTTTTTTTTTTTTTAAAAAGAGTAACGCTTTGCAAATTATGTACAAAAAAAATATTTATGATGCTCCCTCATTTTGCAAGGGCACTCGTTTTTAGTTTGTGATTATGTGATAAAAGATAGTACGTTGGTGTGTTTGGGTCGAGAAGATTTGAAATAAAATAATTTACTTCACAAATTTCAATCACTTTTTTATCTTTTCAATCACCTTTTTATCTCATATGTATCACATCACAAAAAGTGTTACAATAATTATCTCAAATAAATCATCCAAATAAACTCTTATCCAAACAAGTATGGTGCTATTTTTTGTCCAAGCAAAATATTCAAAAAGTTTTAAAAAAATAGGGCCTCATTAACAAAATAATGTTGTGCTCTGTAAAATTTTTTTAATGTCTCTTTTGAACTTAAGTTGGCCTCTCTTTATAAATTAATAAGTTCATTTTGTGGGTGATTTCATGGTTGACCGTGCATACAAAATTTCGTCACATGAATTTTTCGTCATTTACTTTTAAAAAGATAAAATTATGTTTCTTACAAATTTGAGTCCATAAAATTTGATTCTAACCTAAATTTTCATCACTTTTTACGCTAAATCTATCACATGACCTACATCATAATCATTTTTCAGGAGCAAAAAGATCAGATTATTGTATCATGCTTAATTACATTTCTCATCCTATAAATTACATTTTATCATGCTTAATTTTGAGCCAAATTAATTTACTTCTACTACATTGAACAATAGTGTTGTTTTCTTGAAAAAAAAGAAGGTATAATTAACAGAAGTCATTTTCGGCCAAGCATTGTAGTCATTTTCAGTCCAATCAGTCACAACGGGATAGGTACATAACTCCACAATTTCGCGTTGTCTAATTAACTTTCTAGGCCCCCGCGTGAATGGTCCAGCGGCAGCGCCTCTCACCAGTGAACCTTGAGGTCACAAGTTCGAGTCTCCGCTCTGCTGGATTCCTCTGCGCACTTAACGGCTTATGCGTTCGGGCCGGGTTGGGGCGCCGGGCCCGGGTCGCAGGGGATTAGTCGGGCCCCGTAAAGATTGACCCGAATACCCTCTGTGTCGACAAAAAAAAAAAAAAAAAAAATTAACTTTCTAGAATACCATCTCGTGGAATATGAATCTCTACCATGTTCCCCGACCACCTTCATTCATCAATATAATGGGACCCTTGAAAGTTGCTCCATTGCTTTTGTACGAGTTTTTTATATTGGCTAAAACATGGGGTAGATTCATTTTCAAATACACAATGATTCATATTGTGCCATATTACTCGGTAAATGGTGTAATACAATTTGAGTCATTGAATTTTTGAAAATCGAATCTACTCAGGTACGAGTCTTTTTATATTTTTGTATTTTGAATTGGGATAATTTTAGATAGAAACCTCCTCAGAGGTTTCTGACAATCTCACTCTCCTCCTTTGTGATTTCAAAAATATCACAAACCTCCCCTAAGGTTTAGGATTTTGTAACAAAATCATCTCATGATGTCAAAAGTGAACATAAAAAAGTGTTTTCAGGAAAGAGAGGGAATTTTATTTTCATAAATGCCCTGAGGTACGTGTACAAGTTATAGTAGTGAAATAATGAAAACTAATAAAAGCCAAAAATAAATTAGAAACAAGGATAATTTCAGATATAATATGTTATTCATCAATAATATTATATCAAAAGCTTTACTAGATGGTTATTTGTTCCAATTGCATATTAAATTAACCATTAGTGCTTATGAGAGTGCATTAAATATTTAGTAGAGAGACAATTTACTTCAACAAGTAGCATGTATATAAATATTTAGTGAATGTACAATCTGGTTGAAATAATGTACACCATGTTATTGACCAAGTAAGATGCATAGAAATTATTGAACATGCAGTTATTTGTTCACATGCATATTGCAATTAGTCATCGCAGCAATATGCATAATGCAATGGTATGTATACATTTGGAATGGTTATTGGTACTTTGACCCACTTGTACATTTCCTTATAAGCTGTAATGGGTATGTAATTTTATCTATATGACTAATACTAATTTGCCTATAAACACCTTACAGGGGGGTGATCTATGAGTTACAATCAGTTTACAAATATATACATCATGTTAGATGTTAGTTACTTGACCGTATATATCTATAAAAGAAGGTCGTGTAATGGTACGCATAAATTTGAAATGGTTAGGTGTTAAAAAAATGTACATCATGTTAGGTGTTAGTTATTTGACTATGTATACATGTAAAAGGGATATTAGATATAGCGTAGAAAAAAGTAATTACGTGAGTTAGAATGTATTTGTCCTGATAATCACGAAATATTAGCTGACTTGTGAGGGTATTTAAGTCTTTTTGACCATGATGATGTAAGAAATGGGAACTAAATTCTGACAGGGGAAATTTGTGATATTTTTGAAACCACAAGGGAAGAAAGTGAGACTATCAGAAACCTCAGGGGAGGTATCTGAAATTATCCCTTTTGAATTTGCACCCCATACACTCTATCATGAGTTTGGATTCTCCGTAACGAATGTGTTACACTCCTTTAAATTGGTGTAAAATTTGCACAATTTAATGTATTTTTCTACTGAATTGACATAAAATAATATTTAGGGTCCGTTTGTTTTGGGTGAAAATGTTTTCCAGGAAAATATTTTCCTAATTTCCCGTGTTTGGTTGCACAAAAGTTACTGAAAACATTTTCCTATGTAAAATATTTTCACTCATCTTGTGGAAAACAACTTCCCTTCCAAACTTACTGAAGTTGTTTTCCGAAATGCATGCATCCCGCCTGTAGTATGTTCCAAACTTACTGAAAACATCTTGTAATATGTTCTTCTTTTTTTTTTGTGTAAACAGGAGGACTCGAACCCAAGATCTCTTCCTTACACTCCCTCCCCTGTACCACCCAACCCAACCCAACCCTCCCCCTAGTAAATTCAAAATAAAAAAAAAAACCTCATTCTGCTCATCCTATGCTAGTAATTAATTGTGTATAATATGGACATTCTTTTCTAGAGAAACTTTCAACAGTGAGAGTGCAAGATATATGTCACAATAAGCATTGCATGTGATTGATATTTGACACTAAATGGCCAGCAATTTGTTTATTGCTTAAGGAGATATTTTTTATTCATATATACATTTCTCCAAGATTTTTTAAAGTTAAACAATGAGATAAATTTTCTTATTTTGCATGGGAAGAAGTATGTAGTTATAATGTGTAGAAAGTAAAGATAGAGATAAAAGTGAAAATATTTCAAAAATTAAACAAACACCAGAAAAATGAAGTAAGAAAATATTTTCAATAAGCTAACCAAACACCTGAAAATGATGAAAGGGAAATGATTTTCATGGAAAATTACTTCCACGGAAAATATTTTCCCAAGGAAAACATTTTACTTTCAATCAAACAGACCCTTAATGTAATTTATACTCTCATTTTTTTTTTTTTATCAAAAACGATATACAAGTCACATCGAATATTGATTTACACTAACTCAACAAAAGGATGCATTTAATATTACTTTTTTTTATACACTAATCAAACAATTAATCAGACAGTGTAAAAAAGGTATAACAACCAAATGCGTGAATGTGACAAGGATCCAGAGCCTCCATCATGTTGGCCAAATAGCATATTTCCTCATTCCTCTTCGTCTTTTGCTTCTTTCATTCATCTTGTATTTTAGTTGTTGTGGCTGAGAAAATTTCTCCATAATAGCAAGTAGGGTTCAAGAATTCAAGATAGCACAAAGCTTTGGGCGGAGAAGATATTCTCAGCACAAATTGCACACTTTTCACCCCCCCTATCTCATGAAAAGGACTATTGGGACCAAAGCATAATCACGTCGTCGGCATGCCCTAATACTAACTGCATGGTACTAAAATAGATTTTGAGCGGTAAAAATTTAATATCCAGGTAAAATCATTAAAGTTTCTTGGTCCTTTTCCTGTACGACTTAGCATGAAGTGTATTTTTTCGATTTATGCATTAACACTGTCTAGATCAGCCTAAGCTTTTATTTTTGACAGGGCCCTTTTCAGTATTCATATACTTCTGATTTTTTTCCTTACCAAAAATAATTGAATATTCTCTTTACATTCTACTGATTAAACACTAAAAAGTTTTAAGAGGTAGAGGTATTACCGTAGAAAAAATTTATTTTTAAATCAATCAAACAACTATACAAAACTCGCGGATGAAACATTGATTTAGTAATTGAGATTAAAATTTCAAGAATTAGAAATTCCGTAGATTCTACGTTCAAATTCCCCCACCCTCTTCCCGTTTTGTATGTCCCATCCATCCCCTGCTACGGAAAAAAAAAAAAAATTATACAAATTGTTAGTATAATTTTAACTAGTGGACGGGAACTCGAATCTTGAGTCTTGACTGAGTAAAAGTACCAAAAAGATATTTAGATGGACAAAGCAAATAAGATCTTTTGATTTTGGTCCTTCAAATGAATAGCAATTGCTGCCACATTTATGAGGTCCTCTGCTTGCTTCCAGTTCCAGCAAGGCGCGTGCCAGTCTTCAAAAAAGATCCCAACTCATTCTAACAACCCGTGCCAGCTCAGCGGGTCAGATCCGTACTCGCTCCACGCATTCATAATTTATTAAAGACCCGACACGCATGCAAAGCAACCGCCTTACCCTTCCCAAAAATCCCCACAAAAAATATCACACAGACAACCACTTTTCTTCTTTCCTTAAACCCTTCTGCCCACTTTCTCCTCCTCAGTCTCTCATTTCCACCCTCCGCCCCTCGTTCGTTCATTTCAACCCAATAATAATAATAATAATAATAAATAAATAAATAAATAAAAATAAAAAAGGGAAGGGAAAATAAAAGATTGAATTGAATTTCCAAGTGGGTTTTTGAGGTGGAGAGATTTAGGATAGGTAGGATGAAGATTCAGTGCAACGTATGTGAGGTAGCTGAAGCAAGTGTACTGTGCTGTGCTGATGAGGCGGCGCTTTGCTGGGCTTGTGATGAAAAAGTTCATGCTGCTAATAAGCTTGCTAGTAAGCATCAAAGGGTTCCTCTTTCTACCTCTTCTTCTCAGATGCCCAAGTGTGATATCTGCCAGGTTTGATTTCTTTCTTCTTGTTGTGGGTCTTTTTTTTTTTTTTTGGTCTGTTTAATTCAGCTGAATTTGATGAGGATTGTGGTTTTTAGTTGTTAATTTCGTTTTTGGGTATGAAGGGATGCAACTGGAATGTCGAAATTAGCATTTAATTTGATCAGTAGTTGAAACTATCCCGAATGGATAAATTTATTTGATTGGTAAAGTTCTATTTTTTTTAAAAAAATTATGATATGGTTATTGGACATTTTCCTGCTTTAATATTTTATTTTTGTAAAAAAGTTCTGATGTTTAGTTGTTAATATGTTTCTTGATGTGATGGGATACAATGGGATGCTGAAATTTGTATTTAATTTGATTAGTGGTTGAAATATCTGATGAATAAGATTATTTTACTGCAAAAGTTTTTATTTTTTATTCTCCATTGGTCTTCTCTATGGTTATTATATAGAGGTGAGGTATGACATGTTAATTCATGATTGGTTGAGAAAGTGATGATTTTTCAACCTTATTGTACTTAGCTTGTGGTTGTTATCAAGCGTATGGTACGATTTTTTTGGGTTAATGGTCGGATTGCATGCTGTGTCCTTTAGCTAATCCATTGAGTGGTTAGATTGGTTTTATATATTCTCTTAATGGCTTTCGGGGGTTGGTAGTTGCTGAACTATAAATAGGTGTAAGCTGCCTCTGGTCCCTAACTTTTGCTGTACCTAAATTAGGAACGATATGGGAAATAGATGCTCTATTTTTTTTATGTGGTATTGAAATATTAAGAGGACAGCGATAGACCTGGTACAAGACCTGGTACACCTATAATGGCTTATTTAATTGGGTAAAGGTTGTATATTTTTTTCTTGCCGAGTGTTATGCGTGACGAATCTCTTTCCTTATCTAATGCAACAGTTTTGATATGTTGTGGAAATTATGTGCAAGGCTTTGATATGCGAATTGCTTTGCTTGTTTATACTGAGCTTTACACTGAGGTCTGCCATGTTATTTTATTGTATCAATGTGTCAGTTTCATCAAGACCTTGCTTTTGGCCCACCTTTAAGCATGAGAATTAATAATTTATATAGGTGTAAGCTTTCATCGTCGAGTATTGAATCAATGATTTAGTTTTACTAGGAAGTAGTAGATTGGTTAAGTTTCATTATTTGATTTCTCAGTATCTACATTTTTCATCAAAACAATCAGAGTATTTGTATGTCTCTATTACTTTCTTAACTGCTAAGATTCCTGATGAAAATTAATCCTCTAAATCAACTTAAAAACTGAATGTTAATGAAGAATTTCTTTATTCTGCAGGAGACAGTTGGATACTTCTTTTGTCTAGAGGATCGAGCTTTGCTCTGCAGGAAATGTGATGTTGCCATCCATACAGCCAATACCTATGTTTCCACTCACCAGAGGTTCCTCCTTACTGGAGTAAAAGTAGGGCTTGAACCTGCTGAACCTGGGTCATCATCATTGTCAGGGAATTCTCACTCTGGTGAGAAAATATCAGAACCTGAACTCCGCCCTTCGAGGAGGCCTGCTCCTGTTTCCTCCAGTAGTCAGTATAATAAGGTGTTACCCACCCAGGTCAATGGGGTTGGGGATTTTGTCCCAACAAAGACTCGTTTAACTGGAGGTTCCGCAGCTGGAAGTATTCCACAGTGGCAGTTTGATGAGTTTCTTGGGTTAAATGACTTCAATCAGAGTTACAATTATATTGATAATGGTTCATCTAAGGTATGATTCAGGTCATAATGAATCTTGTGGCATTTCTTTGATCAACATAGGTGATAGGCTATTTCTACGGCCACTGGCAACGTTCATTTGATTTCTTGATCATACAATTCTCCATAGGGATAATGGATAATTAGTTTCTTACAGAGTATGTATATTACACACAGAGTAATTGTTTATTTGCACTTTGCATATGTCTGTTGTTGCTTGTGTATGAACTTGCTTTCAGTCAAAGGTGAAGTTACTGCATGGAGAACTGGACATGTGTTACAATCTCTTGGAGTGGAACAAACTCCAGTCTTCCTGTATACAGCAGATGTTACATGGCATTGCTTGATATTTACATCACTCAAGAATCTAGTAGGGAACAAAATAAGTATTGCACCCGGTTTTCAAATGTTTGCATGAAACGCAAGGCCTGGGCATGATTCAGAGGATATACGGATTGTCCAAAATGGTGTTCAGAATCCTAGGATTAGCAAATGTAGTTGGATGGGTTTATCACTCAGGTAGAGGTCTAGGCTCAATGTTGGTTATTGCTAATCTAGAGGTGCAATGGATTTACTTAAGTTTTCAGGTGCATTAAGTTTCATGGTGCTTGGAAACTAGAGCTTATATCTTACTGCTTGTGCCCTTATGGACTTTTGAGTAAACAATCACATGAACATGCAATCTTTTTCCTTCAACTTGGAAAGACATCGACCAGGGAAAAGAAAGACGCAGAAAGTTAATGAAAGAGGGAAAAGGTTGGAGCCTGGAGGGGTTGGAGAGGCACAGAAATTAACCCTTTGCATGTCTTTCAACAAGTGACCAGTATTTCGTGGTGGTCCTCCCTCATACCCCAAAAAAAAAAAAAAAGGAAAAAAAAAAGCCCATTTCCCTCATCTTTCTGGAACTTGCAGTTCATGATATATAACCGTTCTTTTAAGGTCAATGATATATAATCGTACTTTTTAATATGTACCCTTCAGCCCTGTGTTTGTTTACTTGCTAGTTCATTTTGGTTTCTTGAATTTTTTGTCAGTTCCTAGTAGGCTGCAATTTCAGGTGTTTAAGGGGCAGAAAGGTTTGGGAATGGCTGATTTGGCTATTCTGTTGACTGACCCAACAAGAGAATTAGGACACACTAGGAGAGGATTTGGAACCCTTTCAGTACATTAATTGTCTGGAGGAATTGAACTTTTATTCCAATGGATATATGTATAGGCCTTGTTTGTTGTTTGTATTTCATTTTTGATGCACCTTTGGAACTGCTCTTTTCTCCTCTCAAATCCCAATTGTAACCTTCATAGACAACATTCTCAACTTACTGTGACCCTGTAGAGGTCTGTAGGGAATAATAGCTGATGCAGGCCCTAATTGCCCCTGTTCTTTCGGTGAATTCTCCCAGGCCGATAGTGGGAAGCTTGGAGGCTCAGATTGCTCCTCAATTTTAAGGGCTGCTGATGAAGAATTAGATGGTGATGATTGTTTAGGTCAGGTACCAGAAGCTTCCTGGGCAGTGCCACAAATTCCATCCCCACCTACTGCCTCTGGACTCTATTGGCAGAAGGCTTATCAGAATCCACCTGACACTGCGGTCTTTGTGCCTGATATATCTGGCTCCCCTATGCAGAACTTGTACAATCATCAGTCACATGGTTCAACCTTCAAAAGGCGAAAGCATTTCTGATGTAGGCGTCCTCTGAATTTTCCTTGCTTTAGGTCATAAAGGATCAAAATTCTCTCATAAGTTGGTGTGTTGTTGTGTTTGAAAGTAGCTTCGTTTCCTTAGATTTAGAGCAGTTATAGTAATTTGTATTTGCTTTTGGTGTCACTCCTACCTTATTGTAAATATATTGTGTTATTGTTCCATTTGGGTGATGTAGGATTGTCAAATTAATACATGAAAATGCTGTGTCTTTAATGTCTCCGAGTGAAATGAGATCTGCGTTGGATATTGACAAGGATGTTTACTTGAATTTCATGACCATTGTGTAGGAAAAATAGCCAAAAACAATGTTAATTAAAACTAATAAAATGAGGTTTGAATCGTGCGTAATAGTACTATTCTAAGAAATTTTTTCAAGAGGTAGAAATGTTTTTCTAGAATTAATCAAGCATTTTTCTTGAAATGTTTTTCGAGGATTAAATAAGTCTTCTTCTTATTATAAACAAGAAGGATCAGAACTAGCAAATGTTACGTAAATTCAACAGATAGTGGAAGAAGAAGAAGAAGAAGAAAGCTGTCAGGAAAGTTTATATTGTCAGCTCTGTGTGTGCTTCCTAAAGTGGAAGTAACTGCTATTTATAGGTTTTAAAAAATGTACGTTGGAAATGATATGTAAAACGTAAAAGAAAAATTTGAGTGTCCATTTTAAAGTGGGAGTAGCTGCCATTTATAGGGTTCAGAAAGTGTACCGAAAAAAATTTGAGTGTGCTCTTTAAAATGGGAGTAGCTGCTGTTTATAGGGTTCAGAAAGTGTACGTTGAAGAGAATATGTAAAACGTAAAATAATAATAATAATAAATTTTACTTCTTGCTTGCGGGAAAATTATCTTTGGCCGTATTTAACTCACGTGCAGAAAGGGTGCAAATCCATCAGTTTGTATTAAAACGGCTTAATTCAACTTTTCTCTCATACATGCACGTGAATACATATTAATTACCAATCTAACACAAATTCAATAAAAAAATTAAGCATTATAAAGTGATGAAAAGTCCGTTTGATTTTTTAATGTGGAATAAGATCTTTTAAAATATTTATTTATTTACTGATTACTTCAAAATTGTATGGGTAACTTACGAGCATTATATTTGATATGAAAACATATTGGGTCTATTAGGATAGAGTGTTATTTGGAATAATTACTGTACCATTTTTTATGATATGATGTATATGAGATAAAAAAGTGATTGCGAATATAAAAAAGTGAGTTGAAAAATACGTTTATGATGCAAGTGAAATATCATTTAAAAAAATGGGGTATCCAAACAAAGCCAATGTTTGTTTGGATACGATCTTATTTGCAAAAATTTTTTTACTTACATCATAAACAAGTTTTTTAAACATATTTTTATATTCTCAATTATTTTTTTTCTCACAGCATTATTTCAAATAATCTCTGTCCAAAGACACACTTTTTTTGGGAAAAAAAAGGGTTATGTGAGGAGAAAAGATTATGTCAGAAGCTGACACTTGTCTGCTGGATGAGTTCCCCATGTTTGAATTTATGTCACATTTGAAGGATCTTTAATGGTGAATGAATAATATTTAGTTTGGGTTTCCTCCGTGGAGTACTAGCGGTCCTGAAAAATGGATGATGAACATAATTCTCTGCAAGTTGGTATCGCGGAGATGAAATTTTCCGTGAAACATCAGGGGATTATCTACTTTGTGGGCTATCTTATCCTCTTCTTTTCTCGAAAGATGCAGAGAGAGAGCAGCAAAAGAGTACCTGTTCTGTAATTATACATCATCATCTTCTTTATTTGTGGCTTCTAAGTTTAACAGCAAAAGGCTGTGGTGGCAGCTCGTCTTAAGCCAAATATATGGTCTCCGGCCAGTGAAATTAGTAATGCAGGGAGCACCTCTCTCCCCTGTGAAAAAACTGCACAGTGAAGCTTCTGCTGTTCTTCCCCTTCCCCCCAAAAAAAAAAAGGTGTTTGGATTGCATTTTCCGTCATTTTTCATGAAAAATTACTGTAGCAATTTGATATATGTGAGGGAAAAAGGTGATAGGGAGATGTGATCACGGAAAACGATAATATTTTCCGACGGAAACAAGCAATCCAAACACAATAACTACTTCGGGAGTTTAGAATGGAAAAGAAAAAAAAAAAGAGAAAGAATAAGTCAGAAAAGAAAAGAAAGGAAGGTAAAGAATCCAAGTTTTTAAGTTGTTTGGGAGTTTTAAAAAGAAAAGAAAGTAAATGATTTCTTTTTTTTTTTTGGGAATTGAAGAAAAATGAAAAAAATATATACTCAAATAAGTTATTTTACAAATATGCCCTTCTTATAAACAAATGTGAATTAAGTAACCTAATGGAGATTTGGCCGTTTGTAATGGTGGGATTCATCGGAGTTTAAAATTTTTTTGTATCACGATTTTAAGGGTAATATTTGTTATATTCGAAAATTCACTTAAAGCTTACGTGTCTTCCTTTCTTTTTCACCCAACTTTGGGGAAAAAGTTTTCAAAGAGATTAAGGAAAGTCAGATCTTTCCTAGTCTTTTTCATTTTTACTCTCAAATAATTGGAAAAAGTTTCATATCTTTTCAAAACTTTTTCTTTCTACTCCTTCCCTTCCTCACAAGCTAGCAGTAAAGCAAAGCAACATGCATATGGCCCCCTCAAAATTTTCATTTTGTAGGTTTAGAGAATAATCATCCAACAAAATTACTTGATAAAATAGAGGTGTAATACAGAGATCACACAGCTACTACCGGAAATAAAAGCTATTTTTTCCGTCATCAAAATTAGCAAGCTTATGGTCCAAATGCGAATCTTGTCTAGCCCAAAAAAGAGATTGGCTTCCAATTTCTACTAGGACTTATATATTTGAAAACAAGATTCCACACTAATATACTATGATTAACTCTTGTTTTTCTGCACTTAATCCAAATCTTGTTTCTGATTTTAGTTGCCTTCGGTTTTGTCTTGATCAACACTGTTACTGCTGCTTGCACTTCCTTTTACTTCCTTGTGCATGAGCTTCAACACTCTCTCATAAGCTCCAAGGGCCAATTCTAGTGTATCAATGGATCTTTTCCTGTCCACTACTGAAACTGCCAAATGCTCTTCCATTTCCTTCATCTCCGTGATTGGAACATACAGGTCCTTCTTACCAGAGAAGCCCAAATCCCATCTACCAAAACCAGCAACACTTTTTCTCATCCTAGCCAAAGCTGCACTGACATGACCATTTAGTCCTGCGGCTACTGCCATCACATTGCTGATGCTTCCCGTTTTCTCTTGATCAACAACTTTGATCAAATCTCCTCGTCCCACGTCCCAAAAGCAAAGATTTCCATCTTCTGATGCTGTAACAAGATTCTTTCCCCAGTTCATTGTGGCCATGGATGTGATTGCATCATCATGCTGCCTCTTCCAAGTGATCAATTGAGGTCCTTGTTTCATCATCATTCTGGATCTCACCTTAAGTGCACATTTGTACACCAATCCATCTGATCCTGCACCATAGAACTCTGACTCCAGGGGGTCTACTTTCACCTCCCATATTGTACATGGAAATGTAATTGAACGGAGAGGTGATGTGTGCATGAGGCCCCAGAACTTGCATGTGCAATCTGACGAGCACGAAATTATGGTGCAATTGCATCCGCCGGTGCCTGTTGTGATGGTCGTTACTGAAGATTGATGGCCAACGAATCTTTGCAGTGGTGGCGAATAGCTTGAACTTCTGGAAGAAAATGAATCCACAAGCTGATGTATAAGGAACACCGCAATGGTTCCGTCATCACTGCCTGAGAAAAGAAGTGATCCATCGTCATTGATTTCCAGGCAGGTTATGGCTTTGGAGTGGGCAGCAACAGACAGAATTATATCTCCTGAAGGGAGTGAGATTGAGTGTACATGACCAGATACACCACCAGCAAAGAGATACGATCCGTCTCGAGTAGCAACAAGGGGTGCAACAGGTTCAGGCATGGGGAGTTGATGGAAGGGAGCGGAGTACCACCAGTGATAGAGGTGAACTGAGCCAAGGCCAGTTTCTGAACAAACATGAGAAGCAGCAATCAGCTTCTTACCGATCATGGTTAGCCCTTTACGAGGCGTTCTACTGCCATTGTACTGACCCAGGCTAGAACCTGAGTAAGCATCATAAGCAGTGATTCGACCATCAGGGGAGCTAGTAAGGACAAACTCTTGCACAAATGATGCCATTTTCAGGCCGGAAACTCGAATGAAGAGTGTGAGCTTAACACGAGAAGGGCATGCTTCTAATAGCTTTTACACATGTAGCTGCTGGAAACTGGTCTTAGAAAAGGAGTTGGCTCTCTACTCAAACTGTTTTAATATACTCTAACAAAGTGGCAATGTAAAGGGCAATTCATCTGTTATCGTTTGGCAAAAAAAAAAAAAAAAAAAAAAGTAAAGGGCAATTACTGGTTGATTTAAACAAACTGTCCAATATAGTATATTTTGTTGACAGACACATAATCATCCAGATGGAACTTCTAGGCCTGTCGAATAAGAGTTACATGAAACTGCCTTCTGTCTGAAGTCAACCTTTAGTTTTCTTGCGTCATCGTGTTTCATCATGCTAATGTATGCATTTCTGCTTTTTCTTGATCAGCCCTTAGCATTTTGATTAATGGCAGTATTTACCTCCTTTTCCTTCGCATATTGCAAAACTACGCCTTGACAATTCTTCGAATTTGCAATGAAGAAAATTATGGACCTTGCAGCCAGATTTGCAAAACGTATTAATTGAAGAAAGGACTTGTCACAAAAATCTGATTCTTACAAAGATGTCAAGCTGATGCCTTAGCTACGTCAGGCTATCTTTTCTGTTCAAGAAAAAGAGTACATTAAAATACCCACTAGTTGAGAACTTGAGATCAAGAAACCACTTAGCAGGTATTCAAAAAGAGCACTGGACAATCGCCAGATCCAGCCAATACTCTGCATCTTTTTAAGTAATCGACAAATTGTTAATGCCTCTAATAGAATATTTTTAGTAACGGAAATTAAATAAAAAGACAAAAAAAAAAGGGTCCAATTCCAGGCTCAAATTTGTCCTCTAATGCTGCATTTTCTTAATCAGCATGCACTGTTGAAACTCTTCTTGATTATAAAGTTTACCATATGAACCCAATCATTGAAAAGCACGAAATAATGTATCAAAGCAAGAGAATAAGTTAAAAATGTTTTCTTGCCAATCATCTAGCACATAGTCGATGCTAATAACAGAGCATGAAAGTACATAAAATTAGTTAATGATTAGTTCCACTAAAGTTTACAGGCTGGAAAATTTTCTACAAGCGGTGAAGAATGACGTACAACGAATTCAGAAGAAAAGGTTCAGACACTTGCACTAAATAAAGAGATTGGGTTAATCACTACGTTGTATCTCAGGGGTCACTCATCGAGGATGTGTTTCTCATTAGAATTCACAATAGCAGGCTACATCCTGGAGTTGCCCTCAATGGCGTCCAGTGTTGAATCTGCTTTCTTCCATGCACGATTGCTTGTTGCTGACACAAGCAGTAACTGGCTTGAAATCATATGCCCATGCTTCCTAATGATGGTGTATCTATGAACTATTTTCGGTAAATTTGCTACTTTTGGAGTATGAGTTGCTGCATTAGGACTGCCAGAATGCTGCCCAAGGATATGTTGATGATGTTGACAGCATCATTGTTAAGCTGCAAACCGGCGAAAGGGAGGAAGGCGATTAAGTTAAGCAAAGGAATGGGACAGTTTGTAGACATAGATCAAACACACAAGGGAGAAGCAATCCCCTAGGGAGAAGTGGGACGAGGGAAGGGAGAGGGGTTGGGTGCTGCAGAATCTTATTGTGACAACAGAATTTTCAAGATAGCACCTACCCATTTGAATCCTTCTTTTCCTTGGAATTCTGCACCAATAAAACTCTCTCCAAGATTAGCAATCTGGGAAGCTACTACACATATAATGGCCTCGGATGGTTTAATCTGTAAAAGAGAAATTTTCTTAGTGAGAGCATGCAGTGCGTTCACTTACATAGACCACTAACAGAAGTAATCATGTTCCTCATATGATGAAAAGCACAATTCCTCAGCATTATTGCTACTTCAATCTGCATAATCGAGGTGTAATTAGTTCCCCCTGACACCTTCATAATATAACACACGCCTATATATGTGATGCGCATCCTCAATCCAACCCACATTCAACAAAAAAGCAGAGCACATTGCGAGTAAACTCCAAATACCTGGACAGTCCATTTGATTCTATTGTATCAACCGTTGCCTGTATTTTATACTCCATTAATGCGTGTGTGGTCTAAAGAAGACAAAAGGACTTCTAGGTTACAAATTTAGCATAAAGTAAATTGACAGAGAATGCCAAACGAAGAAGAATCCGATGGAAATGACATACATTACCCATTAGACAACCAACTGAAGCAAGAAGAATTGAAGCCAGTAGTCCAGCCAATGTTCCTTCAACACTCACAGCACCTTCTGTTCCTCTAGGTACCACCTTAAACGTAGTGACCAAATATCTGCAATTCAAGGATTGACAGTTGAAACATGAGAGCAAGGAAAACATACATCCTAAAAAGCCATGACTTCTAATCCAGAATAACTCTTCATCTCCCCTCTAAGATAAATGCAGATCTTTTAGATGGACACATCTGGTGAAGAACATACACCAAAAGCAAGCTTTGATTACCTAAACGATTAAATTTAGGTGAAATGAAACAAAAGGAATTAGGAAATAAAAAGTCAAATTTATTCATGCATAAATTGACATGTGTTTCTTCTTTTTCCCCTTTTCAGTTGGTTTCTTCCTGTAGGAAACTAGGAGAACTCAATGAAAAATAAGAGACAGTACTCACGTTGTTCTGCCATACGCCTTCCCTATCTCACTTGATACGGTGTCACTCAACTTTGTACAGAAACTAGCAACAAATCCAAGCAACCATAGCGGGGAAAATGCCTTTCCTCCTATCCTATAAATCGATAAGACAGCACAAACACATCCAGCTGCACTAGAACCAATCACACTGCCAGGTCCTCTCCTTCCCTTTCTCTTCTCAGCAACTCCTTGAGCCTCCTTTTGAGCCATTTTCACCTTTGTTGCAGCAGTGCCCTGACAAACTTATATTCATAAATCTACTTTCTTGTAGTAGCACGAATACATGATTGATTCCTGATCAAGTTCTCAAATATTTCTACTTTCTATCCAGTCCCACATACTTGTATGCGTTGAAACAGTTTTAAACAACACAACAACAAAAAGACTGATTTACACACTAATGAATAACAGATAAGAAAATCAAAGTACCAGAAAAATGTCCTTTCTATATGCAATCGATGGATCAAGGATTAGCATTAATTGGTTTATATTAATTTTTTAAGGATGATAGCCTATTCATAACTGCATAAATTCCTTTTAATGGAAATCGCAATCCAAAACCAGGTGTAATCTAACTTAAGCATTAAACGAAAAACCTCCAAGAACACTCATCAACTCGGCAGCATAAAGATCAATAAAGATTTGCTTTTTACTCACAAGAACAGAAAATGGAGCCAATCCAAAACTAGTTATACTCATATCAAATTTAAAGAAATCCCGTTACCATAATCAACTTAACTGCATCTTCATGAAATATCGAATAAGATTTGATTTTGACTCACAATAACAAAATACGAAGCAACAAGGAAGAACCCTGATGGGCCAAAAGCGCGCCATGTGAGAGTGCCAAGCAAGAAAGCAGCTGCAATGCCAGATAGAGACAAACCAGAGACCAGAATTGGACTGCCCAGAATAAAGATTAGGAGATTACTCAGCAGAGAAGATTGCCATGTTGGTGGCGAAGATTGGACCAATTTAATTGCCTGTTGTACTAGGCTTAGATCGGTGGCCGCAGCTAATGGTGTGGTAAGCATTTTTTTGGGCGTTTTTGGTCTGGGATTCAGGGAGAAAGTAGAGGGTTTAAAGGGTATTGGGAGATGAGTTGGAAATGCTGTGATTTTGGGTTTTTGAGGGTGAAGGAACGGTGGAGATGGTGGTGATGATGGGAAACTTAAGAAGGTTGACAAAGGAATTGCCATTCCTTGAGAAGATTCATACACTTTGGGACTGTGGACTTGGAGTGGCTGACTGAAGTTGGAAAAGAAGATGCCAAAAGTGCTTAGGAAGGAATTACTCATTAAAGAAAATATAGGGGCAGTATTGCCTAACAAAAACTTTCTGGCAGTACAGAAGTAAATGTACTAAAATCAGCATTCTCTGCATCCATACTAGTGTATTTGGGTAATAGATTATTTAGAATAATTTTTTTAAAAAAATATTATATCATTTTTTTAATAAAATATATGTAAAATAAAAAATAATTAAAAAATATGTCGATAATACAAATAAATATATTTTTACAAATAATTGCAGCCGAAATGGTTTGTTCATAATTTTGGTTCATGACTTCACTCGAGCACGTAAAGGACTTGAAATACCAGTACAACAACAACTAAAATGATAGTCTAATAATCTAATCAACTTTTATTGTTCTTTATGGTGTTTCCCTTTTTTTTTTTTTTAAGATTTAGGCAAATGAAGATGTTAGTATCCTTATAAAACTATTAATATTTCTTTTTTCCTTTTTTTTAAGTGCACAAAGGACCTAATGATGATTCGTTAAGTAAGTACAAAACTTGACATAATAATGCCATTCAAATTACAGCCTAACAAGCCTCTAATTTCAGTTGATGATAGTTCCTCAATAATTAATCAAATTACAATTTTTGTCCAGTTTGTAGAACTATCAATGAGGTGTTATTCATAAATTCAATTCATTCCACTTTTTTGGGATGACGTTGGCTTGATGAGTAAATGCTTAATAGTGAAATTATTTTTTCAATTGAATATGAAATTTAAATACTTGAGTATTGATTAAAAGAAAAGAGTATAGTATGTCGTAATTATCATGATGTGTGCTACATAGATGATTAATAAAATACTGAATTATAAAGAGAGAATATGATGATTAATAGAATACTCAATTATAAAGAGAGAATACATAGCTCTTCTAATAAATTATGAAATTCTAATACATTGTATCATTGCATGTAATGGGGCGAATACGTAATTAAAGGGTTAATGTATTTGGATTTTCTGAAACATATTTTTTATAGAAAAGATATTTTATTACTCAAAATCCAAAAAATCGTCCCACACAATTTATTTGACAATGGTGAGAAGAGAGTCAAAGGGATTCGACAGAGATTTTGGCATAACAAATCTCTTTGTGATGCAAAATCACATTTTGATCTCTTTAACTCAACAACAAATTAACAACGCCAAAAAAATAAATAAATAAAATAAAAAACAAATGACAGAAAATGAGATAAAAAGAAAAGAGAAAAAGCAAAAGTCCTTTTGCTCCCTATCTTATCTTCACCTCTCTATCGCGACTCTCTGCTAGTAGTTCCCGCAGAGCTCTGCAAAGGCCAAACAGGAAGAAGTAGAGTCCATTTTCAGCAAAAATGGCAATACAATGTTCTACATCTTCTCTGTTTCTTAGCTCCTCTTCGCCAGTGGCCTTTTCTTCTTCTTCTTCTTCTTCTTCTTCTGTAAAGAAGAGCCCTTTTCTGGGATTCTCAATTTCTGCCGCCTTATCATCAACAAGGCCGTCCCTCATCAGAACCAAACCAAATGCTCTTGTCCGCTGCCAAAGTAAAGATGCTGCTGTTCACATCCCTGTGGACCAGAGATGGATGTTTGAAGAATCTGAAATTAATGGCCCTGTAAAAATTCTTCCTTGCCATTTTAATTATGTAAAAAAGATTTTATCTTTTCATCATCAGGGTGTTTGCTGGAAAGAGATGGAAACTCCAATTGAATTTCTTTTGCACCTCAAGATTGAGCTTTTTTTTTTCGCTTAATTTTTATGGTTCTATCAGTTGAATTCTTTGGAAACATGATATTAGTCTGGGTTTTCTCTCGCTGCTATTTTGATTAGCTTTGTGGCTATAAGCTGCGAAAATGCTGATGTAGAACTTGCTTGTTAGGAGGCAACAGTGATTAAGTGAGATGAGTAAATTTCTAGCTGTTGTGCAGCAATGAGATGTTACCACATTTTTTACTATTTTAAAAATCTGCAACTTTTAAGTTGTTTTAGGGACGATATAGATGGTGGATAATTGGATAAACTCAGTATGGAGAGTGATTTCTGAGACTCGTATTTTGCACTGGGTATAGAATCCCTTGTTGGATTCGTGTATTGAGGAAGTTAAATGCCAAAAGTTAGTTTAATTACCAGGAAATAGAAAAGATGTATCTCATCAACTGTCGCATTTCTGCTAGATGATATTTTCCTGTTAGAAACTTGGGATGTTTATGTAAGAAGATTTGCAGCTTGCACCTTCTTGTATGGGAAGGACCTTGGAAGTTATTATAGCACCATTTGGAAGTAGGGAGTTTTGTTTTCCCCTGTGCCCGTATCTATCGAACTTTACTAGTTATGGGAAAGACATTCAACAATCTAATGTTTCTGTGAAAGAAGTAAAAAGAAGAGAACTATGCTCCACCTTGGCACCATTATGGTAATTATCGTTCAGCATGCGATTTCAGGACCATATTGGGTAAATTTCAGTCCAATTTTTTTGCCGCATTCGAATTAGTACGTTACTGAGAAAGCTCCACTCTTTTGTTTACTGTCTAAAGAGAATGGCTTCCTTGCAATTAGAACTTGATTCCATAATATGTGATATTGACTGTTTTCGAAGTCGTATACTTGGTCTCTCATCTTGACTCACTAAGTAGGCATCATTCGTTTCTTTAATGATTCTCCATTGATCGTGTGTCTTCTAATAGATTTTCTCACTTGCAAATTGGTATTGGAAGTACTGGGTGAAAAGTGTTAATATTTCATCTACATATGTGCCTTTCTGATGCAGTGTGATTGTTGATTCTGTAGGAAAGAGCATATAGATGTCCCATGTCGTGCTTAACCGAGAATTTGATAACCATTTGTTCTCTTTCTACTTGTCCAGGATATTTGGAACACAACATGGTATCCCAAAGCTGCAGATCATGTAAATACTGATAAACCCTGGTACATCGTTGACGCGACTGATAAAATTCTTGGCAGATTAGCTTCAACTATAGCTATCTATATCAGAGGGAAGAATCTAGTAACTTATACTCCTAGTGTGGACATGGGAGCCTTTGTCATAGTGGTATGCTTTCTTTATACTCTGGAGTTTCTGTGTGTTTTAAGTTCTGCTAATTCTTGGCCGCCAACCTCTTTCTGGTGTGGGTTGTCATGGAAAACTCCTGGTTTTTCCCATATGTACATTAAGTTATAGAATGATCCTCGCATGTTTCTCATTCTATTTTGAACATTTTTTCTTTCTTCAGTACTTTCTCAATACTGTGCTTAGTCAAACTAAAGCATTATATTTGGGAAAACTAAAGGTGATGGAAGCAAGGATTCTTCTGGCTGCTTGAAATGGTGTTGGGGAAGAGGTTGTCTTTTCCCCCAAATTTCTATCCAGGACAAAGCATGTGTCGCCTATATGGCTGATATTTTTTAGTCTGTAGTGGGATATGTTTTCTCCTGTAATTTCGTGTAACTGTCCACATTTTGACATAGTTGTTTAATGTCTTTGAATTGTCTCCAAGGACATTACTATGATGGCTTAACCTGAATGCCTTGCCTTATTCCTTCAAGTGAGCACTTATGTTCTATTTATATGTCAAAGGTTAATGCTGAAAAGGTAGCCGTATCTGGCAAGAAGAGGAACCAAAAGCTTTACAGAAGGCATTCAGGGAGACCTGGTGGGATGAAAGTGGAAACCTTTGATCAGCTTCAAAAGAGAATTCCTGAAAGAATCATTGAGCATGCAGTCCGTGGCATGCTTCCAAAAGGGCGGGTGAGTAACTGCGCTCAATATAAAGTTCACAGATAACAATCACTTGTTGCTTATCCCATCTTATGTGTGCCATTAATTATTCACATTCTTTGTTCTATATGCAGCTCGGAAGAGCATTATTCAATCATCTGAAAGTATATAAAGGCCCAAACCATCCTCACGAGGCACAAAAACCCGTTGACTTGCCCATAAGGGACAAAAGGATACAGAAGTAGATGGTATCCAAATCTATCAGGTGATCAGCTGTCAGTTTACCTTCTGCTTCTTTTGGTTCAGCAACTCGTCAGTTCTATCTGAAGCATCTAATTAAAATTTCACCTTTTTTGGAGGTCATTTTGTAGGTTTCATTTGTCTAACTGATGTATTAACCAGATTCAATTGGGTACTTATACAGCATACTTCTCTTAATTAGCTTTGAAGCTTTGAGAGAAAGATTCTCTAAAAACAAAATGTCTGATGCCTATTTGCATACACACGGTCATGACACGTGGGTAAAATCACGTCAAGGAGTTATATCAACAGTTCCATTCCATTCAGCAATGATTTTCCCTTTCTTTACCAGGTGATGAAGGAAAAGAAAAACAGCTTTGATGATATCTGTTAAGTTTAATAAAATTCACATGCAAAGTGGACAGGATGGCCAAATATTTATTCCTATCAAACAGGGAGCTCGTTCTATTTTGCCTGAGAAGTTATTTCGGTTCTGTCAGTGATCGAAAACTAGATTGCAACTGAAAACCATCCTTGCCCCTTTCTGACGAAACAATGAGTTAATGGCATGCCGAAATGTGCATTCTGTAGTTCAAGATTTTCACGCAAAGTGAGTTTGGTATACTGGGATGTTCTAGGAAAATTACACTTAGCTCTCTAGCAGCATTGCGTACAGGAGTTCATTCCAGGTATCTGGAACTCCAGCAAGGCACCAATGACTACAATCAAGAGCCCCATTTGCATAGTTTGATGGATGTCCATCCTTTCTTAATTGAGTAAGCAATGTTATATCTAGCAGGTAGACAGGCTTGGTCATGTTACCTAGTACATCCTTAACCACTGCTTCCCCTGGATAATGTTGGCCTGGGTAGTCTGCTCCTTCTACTGCCTTAGTTTGTCCCCTGCAGTCCTGCACTGCTGGTTCATTCCATTCACTCCCACTGGATATAATTCCCAGCAACAAGTCAGAAACATATTCTGAAAAATGTTAAAACTAAGACAAGCCAAATATTTTACAAGGAGGAGTATTGGAGCTTACTGATTGTGAACAGCAGAAATTCCTTGGAAGAAAACTTTAGTTTTGCCAGGATCTATATTGGAATCGATCCACTTGGCCCATGTTGTCAAGGCAATCCTGTATGCCTCCATGCGATCCATGTCCTTGATCAAATTCTCACCAACTTGAAAATAGTCCCATCTGCAACAAAGAATCAAGGTACTCGAATTAAGATTTCCCTGTTTCATCGGATTTCAAAGTCGTTTTCAATAATTCCAGTCGAATATAAAACTGTACGTTTGAAGTCTTCCTGTGTGTATCCACCAGTGGTAGCTGTTGAAAATCAGAATGTCAACCCCTTTCCAGTGCTGAGTTCTACTTAATGAATCAAGCTTTAGAACTCGGCCTACTTCCTCTACCACCAAATCCACCAAAAATCCATTCTTCAAGAACGCTGTCGACAGCCCATATTCCTTCCACAAGTAAAAACAGAGTATCAGTGAAAGTGGGGCTAAAATCTCATGCCAAGTTAAGTTGAGTGAATTTCATCAGATTATATTGCTCTTTCCACAGTAAGTTGCCAACCTACCGGAAAAGAAAGATTTAAGAGTGCTCCTCCACCAGATCTCACTAAGGTATAATTAGAACTCGGGACTGCAAAATGCAGCATGCAGGCTAGTGACTGCCACTGGTTATTGCTTAAAGAGTCCCCCACAAACATAATTTTCTGACCCCTGAACTTTTGCAGAAAGTTTTGCCCATCAAACCTGTGCCAAGTTGTCCTCATCATCATTATCAGCCCAACAAACAAAAACGCCATAGCAAGATATACTATTAACCAAAAAAAAAAAAAATTCACAAGCATCCCTCTTCGAATGTTAGCAGATTGACATTAATAAACAACAGAGGAAAAACTTCAGCAGCTTTTGGAGAAAAGGACAGAAAGAAACAAAAAGAGAACAAAGTTTCACGTTCTTGAACTTCTGGAATGTGGGGCATGAAAGATATTAGCAAATACAGCTAAACTACATGCAATCAATCTTGGCAGCTTAAATGGATATATTCAATTACCTTGGAAGCTCACAACCAATCGGATTCCATCTGTACTCTAGGTACATACTATCAGGTCTGCCATTTTTCTGGCAATTGAGCCCAGGATCGATGAAGGGGCAGCTCAATGCATCATAATAAAGCGGGTATGAATCATCAAGAACCCAACTTCCCTTGAAAAGATCACAGCTTTCTGACCGTGTTCCTTGTTCATCTTCACATTCCACATTTGATTGGTTAGACAGAAATGTAACAAGGAGTACCACAATTTTGCAGCGAGAAGCATGTGTACCCATTTCGGTAAAGTTTGTCCTTTATGGAGAGAGAGTTAAATTCTGACGGAGTAACGAAACTTTATTATTATTATTATTAAAATAAGTAGCAGCAATTAAGGCATCTCCTAAATGCCAAGTGTTTACAGGGTGTGGAAGTTTGTTCTTAGTAGTATGTCCTTTACAGTTTCCTAGGAGGCTTGGATGCCATGCAGCTTACAAAAATAGATTGTGGATATTATGTGGCATGTTTCTATATATTAGCAATAATTCAAGGAAACCTGAGCTTTCATCTATTTAATAATGAATAGCAAACAATTCATCATTGAGATAGTATCAATTAAATATTAGGAAGTGATCACTTCAATTGATGCAAATGACTGAAAAAATGGACAGAGCAGATCCAGTGGTTATGTATCTAGAAGGGGCATTTTGCCTTATTCAAGTGTCAAACTTCTTGTAATGAACTTTTCCAGAAAGATGGATTTTCATTTCATCCACTAACTTCTTGCTTTTATTAGAGAATTCTGTTAATTTTTGAGGCATAGTTGTCTAATTTGAGAATCAGAAGAGTATCAAATTCTATTAAAATTCTGACTTTTTGCCTTGTACTGATTACCAGGCGAAAGGGCAAATATATGCTCCTTTGATTGCAATTGTCACGTACAAGAGTCACCATTAGCTTCAACCAAATAAAAACAAATAATATTATTCTATCCAAAAAGAAAAGGATAAAATTCAACAATAGTTTGTTTTTCTTCACTAGATAGCTGCATTAATTGAATCAATGAATGAATCAACTGTCATTTTAGTTGTCCATTTCTCACAAGGATTCCATACAATAGTGCATTCCAAGCATCAGGAACACCAGGTAGACACCAATGGCTGCAATCCTTTCCTTCATGGCTATCAGGGCCATCACCATAAATTGAAGGATGCCCATCTTTCCTTAGCTGTGAAAGTGTGGTTACATCTAGCAAAGTCACCGGGGTGGACATGTTAGCCAGTACTTTCTTCACCACCGCCGCAGGTGGTGGTGGTCCGGCAGGGTATTCAGGAGCCAGGATCGGCCGAGTTTGCCCAATGCATGAAGATTTTGCTATTGGAGCATCCCATTCCTTGCCACTATAATACCATACAATATGAAGGAGGAAATAAAGAGAAGATAATATGAATATGTCATTTCATTAATCTTAGTAGAAGTTAGAAGTAAGGGGGCAAAATGAAGGCTTGTTTTGGTCTGTTTTCTATTTTGCAAATGCTGATTACATACAGAAAGTGATTATAGAAAATGATCAGAATCAATTCAAGCCATTCTAGATTTTTTTTAAAATTTTTTTTTTATTTCTATCAAAAATTCTAAATTGTAGGTGTTAAAAAAAATAAGAACATCAAAAATATTAATGATTCAAAATTAAAATCTAAAATCAAGCAAATAAATAATTTCAAGTCAGAACGACTGAACAAGTCCCATTGGACTACACTCTGATCAATAGTGGACTTCTTTGTTTGTTAGGGAAGAAGGGCTTACTCGTAATGGGTTGGAGAGATGCCCTGAAAAAGGACTTGGGTTTTGGAAGGAGCCACGTTAGAGTCCACCCACCTGGACCATGTTTTCAGGCCCTTCTCAAATGCAACCAAAGGATCCATGTCTTTATAAAGTTTGTTTCCTTCTTGAAAATAATCCCACCTGACATCCAAAATAGACCAGTAAGTAAAAATCTCTCTTTTTTTTTTTTACTAAAAAATTTTTTAAAAAAATACACTAGTAAGAACATACACTACTTCTTTTTTTTTTTTTTTTTTTTTTATAAAAATACCGAAGGGGTTGACTTCACAAGCTGTTGCAATGTTGAAAATAGTTGAATTTCTTGCTAACAATGATGGCATTTTCCTTTCCAAAATGTATCTTAATCAATTGTTACCAAGATTTGATCCTATAATTATGCATGTCAATGTCTAGTGATGGTAAATCGGTCTGCACTCTTGTATTCCTAAACAAAGTCGTTACCAAGGAGGAAAAAAAACAAGATTCATGGTGTTTTTGTTTCTTATTTTTGAAATTTACGAGTTGGGATTTAAAAACCATATAGAGATTGATCTTGAATAAAACCCAGATTTTTGTCGAAACAGAAAGGTTTGGTTTCTCAAGAACATTAAACATTAATTGAAGAATATTGGTAGCACAATCTCACGATCTTGATCTTCCTTTGTGGAGCCACCAATGCCAAGTGTTAAAAATAAGCACGTCATAACCCCTCCATGCATCCCCATTTTGTATGGAGTCAAGCTTCAGAATTCTTCTGTTATTCTCTTCCACCAAATCCACCAGAAATGCGTTACGAGATAGCATCAAAGAAACATCATATTCCTGCCATCATTCACGTAATGTGGATTAATTAATTAATCAATGGAAGAGTCTGCTTTTCTTGCACTAAATGATCAAAGCTAAAAAGGCATGCATGAGATCAAAAATTAATAGATGAGCCTACATAAAATCAGAGAAACTCACCCTGAAAGTAAAAGTAGAGAGGTTGCCTTTCTTTTGAAGATTGTAATTTGATTGGGGCAGAGCTGCGTGCAACATGCATGCAAGGGACTGCCATTGATTGAGGCTCAGTGAATCCCCTACGAACAATATCTTCTTCCCTCTAAATTTCCTCAAGAAATGTGGAGCATTAAATCTGCATTTAAAAAAAAAAACATGAAGGTTACATTCTTGGCCTTCCTTATCTAATTATCAAATTAAATGTCAAACTTAAAAATGGTACTAAATGTGATCACCACAAAAATAAAACACTTTTATAGTTGAAACATTAAATTTTTTTTTTTGGGTTTTTTGGAATTGGCGATCATCAAGCCGGGATGGGATGAGGATTTAAAATTCAACATCTATTTTGTGCTTAGTGCACGTAACGCCTTACCAACTGTGCTAACTCTTACAACAAAAGATATCCCTTTCTCCTTGGGTATACTATTCTACAAACCGTAAACTATAATGAAACGTACTGAGGCAATTCACATCGGTTGGGCTTCCATTTGAACTTGAGATAGAGTTGATCAGGGCGGCCATTTCCCTGGCAATCAAATGGCTTCTCGATGAATGGACAAGAAGACGCATTGTAAAGGGGATATGTGTCATCGTAGCTCCAACTTCCTTGGAAGATATCGCAGCCGCTGCTAATTGATTCTGATGATCTCTTAGAGTTATGAGAAAGCTCTAGCAACAAGGCATTGGATGATTGTTGAACAAATATGACAAAAAGACATATAATTAGAAGAAAAGTATTCACAGAACGAAATTGACCACTTCCCATCTTGTGAGAAGAAAAGGAGTGAGATGAGGTGAGGGAACTTAAGGGAGAATGCAGCATGATGAAGCTTTTAATGAAGAAAACAAAGGCCATATAAGATGAGTTTGATAGGCTGTTAGTTGGTGCCTAGTGGTGTTTGAGTTGTTAGATTGAATGGCTTTGGGGGGGGGGGGGGGGGGATCTGCAATTTTTTTTATTGGTTTGGGGTTGATTCCCCGGCCTGTTTTGCTCCTTTTGGCAGCTGAACTTATTGGTGGGAGCTGTGTCCTTGCAGTGGAGTATACTCCTTTTTATCCATCATTCCTCCTCCATGATTGTTTCAGTTTCAAATCTAGTCTTCTACGGAAAGCCTTCTTTCCTCTATTTCCGGTTTGCTTGCTCAAAGAAACAAGGGAGGCCCAAAGCTTGTTGAAACAATGGCAACAACATCGCTAAGATAAAAAACAGATGACAATTAATATCGGTTTCGTCTGGAAGGTAACGGGTTCGAAACCTTAAAGTTGTGAAGTTAATGTTATATTCCTGTTCTGTTTCTTCATTATTCAGTTTAAAGCTAGTTAATTTGACACCACATTTATTGTTTCTGTAGTTCTTTTACATACTTTTGTTTGATCATAATTTTGCCTGTTACATTAGCCAGAAGTTTGACTGTTACACTTTAACATGAAAATGGGGTCCCATATTTCTCCTAATTACGAAGGCATATAATATGCTGTTTGTGGTTTGACCCGTAATGAAACCCCCGGTGTTGAATAATATTCATGGAGGGGGGAAAAATGGCAGAAGTAGCTAGGAAACGACTAACTACACCGTTTGGATTGCTGTTTTATGGAGTTTTTATAGAAAAATATACTATAATGATTTGCTGTATGTGAGGTAAAAAAATGAATTTACGAAAATTTTTTTGAGAAAAATAACAATCCAAACCAAAAAAAGGGATATTTGACTATCTAAATAAAAAAAATGTACCGTAATGAATTGATATATGAACATCCGATCACCAAAAAAAAAAGGAGATATCTACTAAAATTTGCAAAAGACAAATATGATGCTAATCTTTTGTCAAGTCATACCCACCGAGCATTATTGCAGTAACTTTCACTGGTCCCATGCATACGTAGACTACATAATGTAACATCTAAGTAAGGAAGAAAACAAATTATCCAAATGTGACTCAATCAATTCAACTAAAAAACTAGTTCTACTTCTCCATGAAATATACTGTATGTTTGCATAGAATAGCAACATTACATAGACGTTCTTGCATGATCATGTTCAATCAAACTTGTATTTCTACTATTAATTTTTAGTCCAAATTTATTGTAGTAAGAATGATATGATATCAAAATGGCTAATGGCTACTGAAGTAATCAAAGAATAAGAAGATTGTAGAGTAGCAGATTCCAGGTATCAGGAACTCCAGGAAGACACCAGTGGCTGCAGTCCATTCCCCCAGTGGCTGCGCCAAGCCCATAAATAGAAGGATGTCCATCTTTTCGCAGCAGCGAAAGGTTTGTAATATCCAGCAATTTCACTGGCTTCTTTATTGTGTTGAGTACTCTCTTTAGCACTGTTAGAGCTGGTGGTAGTCCTGCTGGATATCTTGAGCCCACCACCGGCTCTTTCTGTCTCACGCAACTTTTGGCCGTCGGTTCATTCCAATCAGTTCCACTTTACATTATTAATCAAAGACCGTTTTCAATTGGCAAAACAAGATAGTTAGATTAAGAATGTAAAGTGACAAATTCAAGACTGCATTTTTAGACTATGACCCTCCAAAATATGCTACTCAATTGGCAAAATCGTAAATTACTTAGTAAAGCTAAATCAAGATTTCTGAAATTTCTAAACTGATACATGCATATGTTTGGCAGCTTCTTCTGGGATTTCCATTAGAAATACTTACTTGTAGTGTGAGGGAGAAATTCCTTGGAAGAAAACAGTAGTTTTGGCAGGATCAATATTGTCATCCACCCACTTAGCCCAAGTATTGAGTGCCATCTCGAAGGCAACCATCCGATCCATGTCTTTGAATGTCTGATTTCCAACTCGAATGTAATCCCATCTGAGCAGTATATTTTCACAAATGACATAAATTTCATCAATGTTTTGTGTTTGCTCATCATTTATCACAGAATAGTCGAACACCATGGAGTATATTGTATGAACTTACGGTTGTCCTTCACCTCTACGGTTCCACCAATGCCATGTGTTAAAGATTATTACGTCTAAGCCTTTCCACAGCTTTCCACCCTCAATTGAATCTAGGTTTAGTATCCTGCCAGTTTTTTCCATCACAACATCTACCAGGTACACATTTCTGTCTAGCATAATTTTTACTCCAAAATCCTGCAACATACATGTATTTACCAAGGGAAAAAAAATCCAAATGTGATTCAAAAACAACACTTAAAAATAATTAAAATATGATTAGCAATCACATGAGAGGTTGGCTAAAATGAATATTCACTGCAGAAATAAAGAAAATGCAACTTTCCTTTAAATTTGGATCGCTATTTTCCACCAAAATTTTTTTGGGTTTTCCGTAAACACATTTTCATTTGCCTTTTTTACCTTACATGTATCAAATTATTGTAATCTGCAAAAATAAGGAAAATGCAAATTTCCTTTAAATTTGGAGTGCAATTTTCCACCAAAAAATTTTTGGATTCTCCGTGAGCCTGTTTTTCAATTATCGTTTTATCTTACATACATCAAATCATTACAGTATATTTTTCTATAAAATTTCCTAAAAAAACAATCCAAACGGGTTCCAAGGCGATAAATACATGTCGCCACAAGACATACACTCCAAGAAATTTTCTGGATTAGTACACATTCTAAGTCCCAAGTTCTGTACATCACAATTTTTTTTTTTGTTGCTAAATTGGAAACCTCACTTAATCAAAAGGAGACAAATTTAAAGGGGTTGTCAGCTTGGGATAAAGATTAAAATTCTGAGGAATTAAATTCATCCCACAACCGCATATTATTACAAGTTAATAATTGACTGATTTAATAAGAGGTTTCTGGCACCTATATTTAATATGGGCATTTAACTGATTTAATATGAGGTTTCTGGCACCTATATTAATAGCCAAGGGTTATGGGACAAGCATGTGATAAGAAAAAGACCCATCTGGCAATGCCAGCATTTTCTTCTGTAATTGATGTCTGATTTAAATCAATTCTTGCAGTCATATCCAGAAGACCAACTGTTCATATTGGACTTGGGATGGAGGACCACAACATTTCTTGTTTCCTTTATTTTCTCAATTTAGTATTGTTGAGGTCCTTTAGTCAAAATAGAATTTCACGTGACATTGGACATTCCTTGATCTTGATCTGTACCAGTACCTCCTATTACTGTTCTTATACACACATGAGTCGATCCAAGAAACCCCAAATTATCTGATGGGCAAATTCATTTTTACATCAATGAAATCATTATTGAAATTGTGGATGATGGATGATAATTATTAATTCATTCAGTCAAATTGGTAATTTACCAAATTTGTTTCGTGAAAATAAGAGCTTATCCTATCCAATTGGAAAACTTCAAGATATAATTGAAAAACTTTGAATTTTTCAAGAAAGCAAAATGCTGCAATTGAATATGTCATGTGAATCAAGCAATTACCATGAAGGTGAAAATGGAGACGTCTCCTACTCTGGTTTCATTGTACTTTGTCCTACCGACGGAGGTGTAAAGCATGCAAATTAGTGATTGCCACTGGTTTAGGCTCAATGAATCACCGACAAACATGACGCTTTTCCCCTTGAATTTCTGCATGAACTCACGACCATCAAATCTGCAACCAACAATGTCACATTATGAATCACGAATGACATTAAGAAAAACATGGCAAAATTGAATCAAATATTTGGACCGAAGCACTCATGGTGTTTAAAGAGAATCGACTTTTATATTCAAAATTGTTACAGTATATTTTTGTACAAAAATTTTAGAAAATAACAATCCAAACGGTCTCATTTTAATACATTTTGTTTGTACTTAACGGGCTAGTAATATTCAAGGGAAGAAGTATAAAAAAGGGAAGTGGAATTGATAATTGTGGACCGAAAAAGAATTGCTAGTGAGGTAAGAAAGTGATGTTGTTGGTGACCCGAGAGTCGTCAAATTGTTATGATTAGTTTAGCACCAAACTTGATTATGTTTTAGTATGTGATTCACATTGAGCCAAGAATTCCAAAACTGCGGCTAACATAGGGCACAGGAATAATGCTACAAGACATTCTACCTTGTAAGATGTGATTCAATGAATAATAATAACCTATCTAATTCATTTCCTTCCCACGTGAATAAGAGCCGGAATTCACAAGGATCCCATCTCACCGTTCTCTACCTATAATCAATGAGTAATTTTTCTTGACAAGTAATATGCAATTAGATTAGACAATAACCTTCATTTTGTCCCACTAATCTAACTCTTCTGGTAGATATAAGTTTGTTAATCACCTAGTATAGTAATTTATTTGCCTTTCTGTAAATGCAGGGAGAGAAGAATCCTATAGCCAATGGCTGTCAAGCATTGGTTTAATTGTTTTCTTGGAGATTCCCATCAGGTGATCATTGCTGTTACCACTTGATTGGTGTTACACAATATAAGAGGTACAATCACAAAAAAGTTTCTACCCTAATCAATCTTATGGTCACATGAGGCGCATAACTCATATAGTGACAATTTGGTTCTTGACAGTTGGGTCATACATAATCTGCCTAACTAAACAACTCAAAACTAACATGCCATCTTAACTTACTTAATCAAAGTTGGCAGAAAAATTAGTGCAAGCAATTAGAGGTAGATTTAGAACTTAGCACTATCCCATGAATACCATGTAATTACATTCTTAATTAGTTATACTGATTCAAACTGCATATGCCAACCCCATTTCTCTATGCTGATGTACAAGAAAGGCAGGATTAAGATGAGCTAATAAATGGTCGACCTTTACTTAATATGTTGTGAGGAAGAAATATGGCACATATGGTTTTAATATTCTGCAGACTAAGTCTGAGCAGCTTTATGGTGCTGCAGAAACTTAATGAGCCACTGCACAGTAGTAGCGGTCTGTAATGATAATACTGAAAGGGACAGCAACAAAACACCCAAAATTTCATAAAAGATGGGAAAAGAAGACTAATGATCAGAGATATGCACAGGTAGAAGAGCTCAGACCTTGCTAATTGGCAGTCCAGGGGTTGCCACCGGTATTTAAGGTACATTTGGTCGGGCCTGCCGTTCTTCAAGCAGTTGAATTCTTTCTGTATGAATGGACATGCTGTGTAGTTATAGAGAGGATAGGAAGAATCAGGGACCCAACTTCCTTGGAAGAAATTACAGCTCCCTGCATTTGCTTGGTGAAGCTCAAGAACGAGAAGCAGGAGAAGAGGAATGAGCAGCATGGCCAATTTGCCGTGAGCCCAGACAAAATTCATTCCTTCAGGGCAGTGAGAAAAAGCAAAATGCCTTCAGAGGGAGAGAGGGAGTGAAGAGAGAAATGTCAAAACTCACAAGTTCCTGCCTTCTTGCAGCCCCCACTCTCTCTCTCTCTCACACACACATTGTAGTGATCTTTCTACATAGCCACTTATATAGTTATATGGAGGACATGTACATGTATATCTATGGGATGCGGGCCGGAGCGGTTGTCAGAACAACCGCTCCGGAAGGTGTAACATCATTTGTACATGGTGTAACATCATCTGTACAAGGTGTAACAATAGAACAACAGCGAGTAACACTAGAACAACATTTTTGTGGGTCTCACACGGCGTGAAAATCGAGTTATAAGACGTGATCTGAATTGCACAAATTTTTGAGGCCTCATCCAGGCCATGAACTGCCTGGAGGCCCCTCGTCCATATCTATGACATATATTTCTTGATTTCCTATTAGCTCATTTTGCTTTTTTCTGCTTTTAGGTTCGTAACTGGGGGAGGTATGGCTAAATGGAAGTGTAACAGCTTTGGAAAATAGGGTCCCTTTAATTTTGGTTCTAGATAAAGGGAGTTGTCCGCTTGACATATATATATATATATTCTTTTTTTTTTGGTTTGGAAATGGGTCCCTTTGACAACTTGCAGCTTGCAAGAATAAACTTGGTGTCAATTGTCATGTCATGTGAAAAAGAGCAAAGCAATTGGGACCCTAAAATAGCGCATATTTACGTTCATAAAGGGTGAAATGAACCCGTGGTCCTCTATCAAGGATCAGTTAATTTAACATTTAAATATATATATAAAATTACAATTATTATACCCTTACATTTTTGGATAACTCCATATCAGAGTAGTTTGGACAATAGCAATTAACATTAGGGTCTGTCTAACGAGTGCTTATTGTGACTCATTAAAATGTATTTCAAGTTTTAGACTTTTAAAAGGATAAGATTAATTATAAAAAATGTATAAATGCAAATGAGGGTAGTAATTATTAGTATGTATATATACATAATGGGTTGAGTAAAATTTAGGTGTTTTGATCGGTGTCAATTGGGCACCCTGTTAGGAAAACCCTTAACAGTAATAGTAAAGAGTCTTGAAGATTTAATCTTTTGAGAGCATTCACAAGCTCTTTAATAGTTAATTATTCCGGGTTAGATGAATTTGGATACTTAAACCAAATCAATCTAAGGTGCTTAACATTCTCAAATGTTGTAAACATAATTGTTCGCTATAAGATTAATAGGACATGCCACATAATACATCACCGGTCGGCCTTGTTTGGACAACAATTTTTCAAAGAAAAATTGGTACGTTTTTCGTGAACATATTTCCCAATCACCTTTTTACCTCACATATATCATATCGCTACAATAATTTTTTTACAAAAAATCCAGAAAAATGCAATTCAAACAAGGCAAGTTTATCGTTTTGGTTAACAGAGACATATTGTATATTTGTGGTGGAGACAAAGAATCTATTATTTAATGTGAATAATTAAATATTGTTCCGCAACTCACAATTTAGATTTAGTATGAATAATATAATTGATTGTTCCCACACACATCTTTGTTTAATTTAGATGAATTTAAAAAGAAACAAGTTTTTTTTAAAGACACTTATTAACAAATTTAAAATTCACTTAATCTACTATTATATTACACATATCAATAATTATTATCCTCCCGTACATTTATATACTTTCTCTATTTAATCATACCTTCCGTTACTTGTATTTATTTACTTTTTTCTAATTAATCTTACATTTCCAAAATATATCTTAACGAACGCTCCGATGGACACCCGTGAACAAACTTCAGTTCTCATTTCAAGGTGTATATATGTAACTTTAAAAGAAATGTTAAGTCCATATTAGGAAGAAGTTAGAAAGCAATCTTAGCTAGTTAAAACTAAACTAATTTAGATTTATGTAACATTTTATGGCAGCAAAATAAAAAACTGTGATTAAAATGTAAAAGTAAAGAAGAAAGTAGTACCAATGCGGGCAGGGGCACCAAATGTCCGGTACTCAATTGCTCGTCTCCAAAATTTAGCTCTGAACAATTTTTTTTGGTAAGGTATATTTATTTATTTTTAATAAAGAGTTCTCAAATTTCATGATTTTAAGCTGTACAAGTATAACACTAACTCCGGTCCTAAGTTGCTTACATTGATTACCAAATCCGTTCATGATTTGCGATAGACAAAAATTTAAAAAAAAAAATTAAAGTGAAGCACCATGGAAATCTTTCCCTATATAATTGACATACAAAACAAAAATAAAAATAAAAATCAAGAACTCCTTTGGATTACATTTGATTTTGAATGAATGGGGCCTCTCTGGTGCTCCTTTGTATTGTACAGTATGATAATATAATTCTTCAAAGTTGAGAATTTTGTACAGTAATTAATTTTTTGTCACAACGATAACATTTCTATAACCTACTAATATCCTATTCTAGGAGAAAGGAAAACCTAACCAACGAAAATCACCGTCGGAGAAAGCCACTGAAAGTGGCAAGCCAGGTGTAGTGGCCGGTAGGAGGCAAGGTTTGATTCTTTAATCTCACCAACAGCCCAAGTGAGAGAATTTTGTATGGTACTTGTTTTCTACTATTTGGTGTGAAATCCATGATTAATTCTGATATCTTTTTTTTGCTTTCTTTTCTGTATATCAATAAAGAAGATTATATAGTAATTGATTCCAGGTATCAGGCAGTCCAGCTATACACCAGTGGGTGCAGTCAGCAGCAGCAGTTGCAGCGCCATAAAAGGACGGATGTGCATCTACACGGAATTGAGAAAGGGTGGTTATATCCAGCAATTTCACAGGAACCCTCATCTCGCTCAATACTTTCTTCTGCACTGCTAAAGCTGGTGGCAATACTCCTGGATATGTTGGCCCGGGCACCGGCCGAGTTTGCCCAGCACAGTTTTTCACTTGAGGTTGGTTCCAATCACTCCCCCTGTTGTTCACCAGTTAAAGAATGAAGTGAAATGGGGGAAGACATAGAGAGAAAGATACAGCATCGGATTGTAATTGCACACATTCATACTATAGGTTATGTAACATTCACAATGAAAAAGGCAAAAGTAATATCAATTTAGTGCAGTTGTTAATGTTGAGATACTAAAAATTAGAGTTCTGGGTTTAATTTCTTCCTCCTCCTCCTCCTCCCCCTTCTCCACACTTTTTTTTTTTTTAAAAGGTACATGATCACGAATCACCTCTTTTTGTATAGAGGACTTTACAGTGGATAGAAGATTTTTTCGGAATAAGAGTATAGTATTTTTCTTTTTGTGTGTGAGATAAAAAGATATTTGAAAAAATATTAATGTGATAAAAAATAGAGTATCCTATAGTAGGTGTTTCTATATTCTTTTCTTTTTTGATCTTAAATTATGTTAACTGGCAAAAAAAAAAAAAAAAAGAAAGTGGATTTGTTAAGGATTTTTTTTATTTAACTTTAGACAAATTAAAGAAGAAACAAGAACGGCCTTTCAATTTTTCAACTGTCTTTGTTGATATATGTCTGCATGAAAGTTGTTTAAGCAGTAGGTAGTTGGATAGGTTTTTGACATGAGAAGGGGGGGGGGGGGGTGAGAAGGGTAGTTGGCCGGGGGGGGGGTGAGAAGGGTAGTGACACGATTTTTTAATTGCCTTTGACAATTTATTAATTGTCTTCAACAATGTACTAATTTTTTTTTATTTTCTAGGTTTCTTGGGTTAAAAAAATTTTGTGCAGTTTTCAATGTTTTTGTTTAGACTTTGGTAGAAAGTTTGTAAAGAACAAGAAGGTGTCACTGATTACATAAATGGCAAGGCATCAAGTTCATTGTCATACAGCAGTTCACGTCATGCAATATACATCGGATTATTTAGATTTTTTATGTTTTTTACTTAAAAGCACAATACATCTTATGTTTTCATTTTGCTTCTATTAGCTGTGAACAGATTTAGAAGGTTACTGTGTTCCTATGACTTGATTGATTCTAAATTCTGATCTTTTATTAATACTTCATTCGGCTTCTTTTCTTTTCACATTAACCTTTAAGCCATTTATATTAAGTACCAAAATTGATGTTTTGGTAACGGGTTGGCCATTCTTTTGTTTACAGAAGATCAGCCAAGATTTGATCTTGCCTATTTTCAAGTTTTTAAATGTTATCATATCATCGAATGTTTTTTTTTTTTTTTGCATTTTTGAATTATTAATCACTGAAATAGATGTTTAAATTTACATTATAAGACTATTTTTGAATAACAATGTGCACATAGTAATATATTTAAGAAAGGTTATAATAGATCATACAATAAGTTTGAATGTTATGCAAATATTTTTATGAACTACACTAAATAATTTATTATTTTTAAACAACTCCCATTCAACGAATGGGTACAAAACTAGTTAAAGAAGAAACAAGAACCGCCTTTCAATTTTTCAACTGTCTTTGTTGATATATGTCTGCATGAAAGTTGTTTAAGCAGTAGGTAGTTGGATAGGTTTTTGACATGAGAATTAAATCTAAGATAATTCAGTGACTAAAAGGCATTATCTAATCATGTCAACAAAGAAGACATTTTGTTTTGGTTGGGGCCCCCGCAAGCGAAGGATGTTTTTTACGATACTCCATAATTCATCTCGAAAATGAGAAGTGATATTTTGGAGCACTTACTTGTAATGGGATGGAGAAACTCCAAGAAAGAAAACGGTGGTTTTAGCAGGATCTACATTTGTGTCCACCCATTTAGCCCATGTCTCAAGTGCGGTCTCAAAAGCCACCATCCGGTCCATGTCTTTCAAGAGCCTTGTTCCTATCTGAATATATTTCCACCTGCACATTCAACAGTTATTCAAGAATTCAATTGCTTGAAGAATTCTTGAGCTTGGCTCGCAAATACAGTATGGAAAGAAAGATTATCAAAATTGTTGGGACATGAACTAACGGTTGTTGAGCTCCTTTGTAGCCCCACCAATGCCATGTATTGAAGGCAAGCAGGTCATGACCTGACCATAGCTTTTCACTTCCTGCAACTGAATCTAGTTTTAGAACTACACCGATCTTTTCTGGCACCAGATCCACCAGAAAGGCATTTCTATCAAGGATCAGTGTGAGTCCATAGTCCTGTGACAACATACAATTGAAAATTATAATTGATGCGGCAGAATTAGTAGTTCAAGTTGTTGCAGGAACAGGTACTTTCTGAAGTTGGATTGAATTTTTTAGTACAGTTCAGGTGATCTAAAACTGGTTAAGGTCTGGTTAGTTTCAATTCGATCTAAAACTGGTCGTCAAATCCGATAAAATTATGTCAACGATGATTGAATTATTGTTGGACCATCATGTTAGATAAGGGATCATTATCATTGTTGATTTTCACGAAGCTAGCTACAGGTTGTTCAGCATAGAATAGAGATCAAAGTTTTTGCTAGGTGAAAAATCTGCCTAAAGTTTCAGATGCAGGATTGCACTAGTAAAAGAAAGGGACTGCAGGAGGACCACCTTAACAATTTTCGCCTAACCAGGACAAAGTTGGCTTGAAGCAACTTGCCAACTTGGTTGGTTGATTCGTTGTTACACGCTTCTTGCTTGTATCTTTGTTTTCCCAATCATTATCCACTAGTTGGAGAATTAGAGGTCCACACTTCAAAACTTTTCAATTCAGATTTTCAATCATGTATTCATTTGTTTATATTAGTGGATAATGACATTCATTTGCGGACTGCAGGCCAAGAGATTAAGCTTACCAAGAATTTCAAGGTGGAGATTAGGCCTACTCTTGTCATGTTGTAATTTGTCCCCGGCACGCTAGTGTAGAGCAAGCAGGCCAGGGACATATACTGATCACGGGTCAGAGAATCGCCTGCAAACAAAATGCTCTTTCCCCTGAACTTTTGCAAGAATGCACGGCCGTCAAATCTGCATGAGACCAGCAACGCTTTCACACATTGGGGTTTTAGTATTTTTCGAGTAGCAGATTATAAAGAGTTGATGGAGTAAATACCCTGGTAATCACTCGAGGAGAGAAAAGGGATTATGGGCAATCGAATATGTTAATAAGTTAGTTAATTAACATAATAACATTTAAATGGTTGAGTCAGACTGTAGAGAAAAATGATGAAGCAACAAATGACAATACCACCAAATCTTTAAGGTGTTCTTTACCAAAAAAAAAAAATTATAAAAGAAAAAGAAAACCAAGTCTTTAAGGTGTGTAGGCTTCTGAGCAACGAACAGCTTTATCTAATTTTCGTTTCTTTTCTTTTCTTTTTTTCACAGAACAGCTTCGATTCCGAACAGTGCACGAATTTTTATTGTTTTGGATTCATGTAGTTTAGTCATTAGTGAACTTCTTTGAGAAAATAAAGCAGCAATCTTTGTTTTTGGTACGGTATATATAGTGGCAATCATTGGTATATATGGATCTTAGATTCCTTGTCTGGGAATCTTATGTCCCGCAAATTACAATGAAGTTTGTATCTTATTTACATGATTAATTAAGGTTGGTTATGGTTTCAGCTACCCCTCTTAATCTCGCTTGAAGTGAGTTAATTGTTCTTGATTAGGTATATAGCTTTACTCAAATGGGAGCCTTTCCATCAAGTTTCCAACCATCACATGGTCATTTCTCCAAGTAGCTTTTTTGCCAATCTTTGAAGCTGAGACATCCAAAAGGAGAAATTCATCTTCCCTAAGAATTTCATTTTCTATTCCTTTTCCCCTCGATTCACATTTTAGGATAAGTTCCACAAACAAAGAATTTAGCTCCAAAAGAAGAAAAAAGAAAAAAGAAAAATGCTCAAGCAACCGCCACAACTAGCTTTAATATGACAAAGCCAAGTGCAATGACGAGTCAATACTTATAACCTGGAGATAATTAGTTACGTATGGCATTCAATCATTAATCCGACACGGCTTATGCAATAAAAGATTATTCACTTAATGTAAAAACATTCCCAAATAAAGCAAGTGAATTTACTAAATTATTTAGCAATTTATTACTGTCCTTGAAAAGACAATTCAGGCCCCATTTGGATTCATTATAAGAATTCGAAAATGATTTACATACGCAAGGTGAAAAAGTTTTGTAATAAGATTAGTGTGTGGGAATTGGCCTACTTTATCAAAGTTCATTATCCATAGTTTCTCATTGATTTAGTACATATGCATATAATACTATAGTTGTATGCATCACCTGAATTTAAATAAAGCTACTGCTGTTCATGGTTCATTATCAGGTTAATGCGGACAAATTGGATGAGCCAATCACAGTAAAGGACAAGATACATACTTTGCTAAATCGCAGCCTTGAGGTTGCCACCGGTATTTGAGGTAGAGGTGGTCCGGCCGGCCATTGTTCAGGCAGTTGAATTCTTTCTCTATGAAGGGACAAATGGAGGAGTTGTACATAGGATATGATTCATCGAAAACCCAACTTCCTTGGAAGAAGTCGCAGTTTTCTGCATTTGCTCGGAGAAGATGAGGAAGAAAAAGAAGAGAAACGATGAAAAACATGCTAAAGAATGGAGCGAACCCACAATTTAATTACTCTCTCTGAGGGGGAGAAAAGGCAAGAATTCTTGGCGGTTGGTCAAGAGAGAAACGTTTAAGGAATGGCCTCGATCGAGCCTCTTTCCTTTCCTTCTGGTTTTCATGTTATCTATTTTCCTCACGTATATATATATATATATATATATATATATATACCTGGTTGGCAACAAATACCGCGGGAGGGGATGGGGCTGAGATTAGAGGGAGGTGGGAATCATATTAAGGGTCCACCTGGATTCTTCAGTTTCTTGGAGGCATTTTAGGAAGCCAGTTAATTACTATGTTAATCAACAGCGGACAATGATAAATCCTATGTAGGCAACAGATTTGTTAATAGAAGCATTTGAACTTTTTTTTTTTTATGCCATTCATTGTTTTGATGACAAACCAGGTTAAAATCACAATATGGTAAAGCTAAAACCAGGTTTAAATCAAATTTATTGTTTTAACTCGTATTATATTCTCTCTTTTTTTTTTTTTTTTTTGGTCTTTGTTGACGAGGATAATTCAAAAAAAATTTGATTGCATAAAAATAATAAAATGCATGACTAACTCCCTCTCTCCCATGCAGGTAGGTACACAGGTAAAAGACTAAGGAAGCTATTGTTAGCAAATAGACAGTCGGAAGCGGCAGATCAGATAGTGGTAGTTCTTGGAAGCATGTCAAACGTCAATTACTTCATGCCAATTTCTGCTGTTGCTACTAAACTGTTAATGATTGCAGCGGATGTAACATCCAAGTATTTAATATGAAAGCAAACACCCCAAAAAAAGAACTATTAAAGGAAAAGGATATAGAATGAAAGTTCTATCACTTTTTTTTTTTTTTTGGGGGAAAAGGATTCTATCACGTATTTCTTGAACTTACTAGTAGCCATTTTTTGTTTTACGTAAACTAATCAAAACTAATTGTACATAATTTGAGCAATAGAAAGAGAACCCAGATGAACATTTTCGGTGAAGTGATTGGTCTTTCGTTCAGTTTGACTAACGAATGTCTAGTGAATACTATTAGTAATTATATTTTTTTTTTTAGAAAAGTATAATTAATTCAAAAAAAGTCTAAATGCAGGAGAGTGCATTAATTATGATTGCATGTGTTAATATAGTAAGTTATGCGTAATTTAAGTGTGACAATGAATGCATAATTAGGTACACATTAGAAAAATTCTTCATTATTAGGCATCTAATCATCGGCCATCCTAAGAGCAAATGCTCAGAAAAATTAGCTGTTTTTGGGGGTATTTTTGAAAAATGTTACTGTAGCAGAATTCTTAGAGTATATTTTGGGATATTTTTAAAAAATATTTTGGAATATTCAAGAGTAGTAGAGTTTTTAAAATATATATTGGGATATTTTTTAAACATTAAAAAAAATTTAGACTACTTTTTAGAGTACTTTTTAAAAAGTATTTGAAAAACTAATTTTTGAAAAACAGAGGGATCCAAACAGAGTCACCGACTCTGTTTTCGTATTTGATTAATAAATGTTAGAATTTTGACTCAATTTATGTCTACCAAGGACTAAGATTATCCTCCCAAAAAGTAAAGAAAAACAACAATCTGGCGTACATCCTTTCTTGTTTCTCTGATACATGAATATCGAATATTTATTTATTTTTGTTACCAAAACCATTAGATATTCATTCTCGTTCTACTCTAGGGATCGTTGAAAATCTGGTTACTTAATTAGATTAATACGAATACAAAGAAAATCCTTCCCAAACAAATAATATCAGCAAATTCATTGGGTTCTCGGCAACCATCGAGCAGATGACTTAAGGCCGGCAAGATATTCCGACATGATCATAAAAGCCTGTTTCCTGTATATGCATTCACCGTTTGAATTTAAGCAGAATATTCTTCGAGCTTCAAAAAGGTGTTTGATGATAAATTTTAGAAACCAACTTTTTTTAATTCAAGACATTAGGTGCAAAATACACCCAATCAACATTAGGTGCATTACTTACTCTAAAAACTACATTATTGATCAGTTTGCCAGATTTCGATGCATGCAATCATATGACATGTTTTCTAGTTAATGTTAGACATAACAACTCTAACTAAATTTCCTAATGTCCTCATCACAGTAATGAATTCAACTACGAATGAGGACCGGGGAAGGATTATCTTTTATCTGTAGCTAATTAAAGATGACTTCAAAGTTTGGGTATCATTCAGCCACCTGTCAAACAACTGATTGAATCATTCTAGAGAAATAAGTTTATTAGGTCCAAAATTTAAAGGCAATTAGTTATCTTGCTATAACATGAATCATTCTAGAGAAAAATATTGTACAGAATCTCATTCCAGGTATCAGTGACTCCGGCTACACACCAATGCAAGCAGTCCATTCCAGTTCTTCCAAACTCGCCATAAGCAGATGGATGTGCATCTTTGCGAAATTGCGAGAGGTGTGTTATATCAAATAATTTGAAGGCAGGGTTCTTGATCTTGCTTAATATTTTCTTCTGTATGCCTAAACCCCACGGCAAATTTCCATGGTATATCGAACCAAGGACCGGTTTCGTCTCCCTACCGCAGTTTCTGGTGTGAGGTTCATCCCATTCGCTGCCACTGCTTTGACGGATGATTACAAGATAGAAATGAGACCAAGGACGGGGATAGTCTAACTATAATCAAACTTGTAATTCAGATTAACAAAAAAAACCCCCATTCGTTTATGGTATAAATTTGACACCAAGAATAAAATTTGACGTGTGATGTGTTGTGGATATATTATACATTGATCATCTTACCCAAAAAAAAAAAGAAAGAAAGATATAGTGATTTCTTTTAGGAAACTCACTTGTAATGCGCTGGAGAGGTGGTTTGAAAGAAAACCCTTGTTTTATTAGGATTAACAGCTGCATCCACCCATCTAGCCCATGTCGTGAGTCCCGTCTCCAAAGCAGCTAGCCGGTCCATGTCTTTCATTATCTTATCTCCGAGTTTAATGAAATCCCATCTGCGATTACACATCAAAGTCTGTTCAATTAATGTTGAAAACAATATTTAATTTTGCTCAAGCTAAGAAGCGTTATGCGTAGATTTAACAGATCGACGGGATTTCACTACTAACGGTTGCATAGATCCTCTTCTTCCCCACCAAGCAAATGTGTTGAAGACGAGCACGTCATTTACCAGCCAATGACGGGCTTTCCCGGCAACTGAGTCTAATACTAATACCCTACCAATCTTGTCCTTGTCTCGTGCCACATCCACCAAAAACAGATTTCTATCAAGCTTTACTTGAACTTCATAATCCTGCAAAGGTTAAGATAATTGATGGGCAGAAGAAGTTCTTCGTTCCGAAATTTAGCAGATGGTAGAAAGGAGGATTTGCGAGAATGGGAAAAGAAAATTTCAAATTGTACGATCCTATGATTCGATTCGCGATTTTGATAACATTGCTCTGAACGTTTCTTTGAAGAACATAATCAATTGGAGTTTAACGCAATGTTGAACAATTAATTTCATAGACTTATCTTGATCATTTTATAAACTTGAATTTTTTCCCATTTTTTTTTCCAAAATTTGTGCTGAGTTTGATTTCTCTATTCATAATTTAATTCAACAAATAAACGAGTAATCTGAGCTCAAGTTGTGCTACAGGATAAGCTTACTTACCAAGAAATGTACTACGGAGATGTCGCCTGATCTCATCTCTTTGTACTTGATTCCGGGCATTGATGTGTACAACAAGCATAATAACGACTGGTATTGATTCCGTGATAAAGAATCACCCACAAACATGATGCTCTTCCCTTTGAATCTTAGCAAGAAGTCCAAGCCACAGAATCTGCAGTGCATCAAATTAATTTCACATTTTGGACCACGACTAAAATATTTTTCCGGTTGAAAATTTCCAAAAAAAAAATGTATTCTTTGATTGACAAGATTGCTGATTAGAGTTAAGATATCATTCCTAACAAGTTGCCCAGAAAATCAGACAATGGAAAGGACACGAGTTAAATAAATTAATCACAGTGGAACAATTTGCTACATGTCGTCCAAGGGTTGAATTCCTTAACAAACAAATCTTACTGTGCTTGGGTGTGGCAGTATTTACTCCCCATGAATAGAATTGTCTTTTTTCGGAGTAGGTTTCCTCAATCACCCCAACGTTAAAGAACGAAAATTTGATTTTTTTTCCCTAAGAACATTCTGGTCTTTTAGCTCAAAATTTTACGGAAAAATCATATTCTTAGTTACTCAAAAGACATCAGCAAATCCCAATTGAAAAGGGGAGGAAAAGGAACATTCAAGCACACTTCCAATACTAACTTGTCAGTTAGATCACAGATGCAACAGCTTCTGATACTACCTCATTTTTTCAAGAACCAGTAATATGGTTTCTGGATGCACTAATTCAGCTTCCAAAATAAAAAACTCTATACAACAAATTCCCTCGCTCGAGATTAAAATTTCTTAGTTGTCCATGTAGCCGCGACCCAAAAAAGTTTTCTTTTTAGGTGCCATTTTGGCTTTATTGCCGGTAGTATTAGAATCAGCATCTACATTGTTGCTAATTAAGCACTGTAAGAACAATCGAAATATTCTATCAATTCCATGTTCTTGCAATGAGAACTCATCATACGGATACAAGTGTCTACGATTAATACTACAATTGTACTTTCATATGCGATCATGCATGCATTGCAATGTTAAAATCATTCCAATCATCCAAAAGTGTTAGGAACCAATACGCTCCAATGAATGAATTGATGATGCCCAGAAATGAGAAAACTCGTACCTTTGTAATTGACACTCTTGCGGTTGCCACCGGTATTTGAGGTACATCTCATCCGGTCGGCCATTTCTTTGGCAGTTGAATACATGCTCTATAAAGGGACATGTAGTTGAGTTGTAGTGTGGGTATGATGAATCAAACACCCAACTTCCATTGAAGAAGTTGCAGTATTCTGCACTTGTGACTTGGTATATGTGAAGAAGATGGAGGAGGAGATACAAAATTACAAGTTTCATGATGGTTGAAACTAACAATTAATCCCTCTCTTTCTCCTATCTATATTGGCTTTTGTTTCTATATCTCTAGTCGTGGATAACGTGGATTTGTTTGTTTTATTTTCTTTTGGGTTTTTAATTGTTTTACATTTCTTATGTTAGGAGACTTGTGTCAAAGATATTAAATACTTTCCAAACAAAATAAAGGCCATTATTTAATGCAGCCTCGACACTTTTCTAGCAATCCATATTTATGTCGGTAATGTTATGGGTTTTGAGGCAATTTAGAGAAGAAATTAAAAGGGTGTATCTGTTCATTTATTTGATCACCTGGATATGATAATTGATGCTCTAATTTATTAAAGAGTACATTGTTGTATCTATCATAGGCAGTTACTATATTAATGGACGTGGGAGGGGGAGTATCATATATATCCAAGATAAAAAATAACTGAAAAATCAAAACAAAATGCGGAGCAAATGAATATCCGAACGAAATTCGGGGCTAAAAAGAAAATTGTGCACGATTTCATTCCAATTACCAGGAACCCGCTACACACAACACAAGAATTCGTTCCATTTTTTCCGGACTTCGATGGAACAAACTGCAGTTTGGTGCGTGGCCTGCGAAAAAGTGATGCTCAAGAAAAAATGGAAGAAAGGAAATGAGCAGCATCACCCTTGAGACGGAACCAACTTAACTTGCGTATGTGGATACGGCATTTGCGATTAAGGGTCTGTTTGATAATATAAAAAAGTGCTAAATCTGAACTTTTTCAGACATTCAAATGTTTTGAATGTTTGATAAATGAAAATCCATTTGCTGAACTTGTTAAGTAGTGCTGAACTTGTGTGTATTTTTTTCAGCACAAGAATCCTAACTGAATGCTTAATTCTGATAAGAATCAATAGAATTACTTCAACTACCTTATCTTATCTACCAAATCTATCATTGTTTATTAATTATATTCAAAATTCTTGTATAATTAAACAACTTAATATTCTCTATCTAATGATTTTCTATTTCTCATTTCTCCCTTTTGAATGACTTTCACTTCTTCTCCATACTCCTCGTATAATATAATTCATCTTTTATATTAATTTGATTTAAAAATAAATATTGTCATTTTCATACCTAACATTTTTAGCTAATTAAATCATAGGTTCTATTTCTTTTTTGGATGAAAAGATATAAGGGCAAAATTGTCAAATTTAACTTATTAAGCATCAAACAGTATAAATAGGTTTAGCATTAAAATTCAGACATTCATATATTTCTTTTCAGTGCTTAAAATTCAGCAAATTAATTGTTTCAGTATTCAGATTTTAGAATTCAGATTCAGTTTTATCAAACGGAACCTAACTGTTCAACAGATGAATAGTTCACTACCAAATAAGAAGAATATATTTGTGATGAAGTTGTAGTAATTAATTAGTTAGGAAAATATATCTGGGAATGTTTATTGGGCTTTTTAAGCCAAGCTTTGTCCAACACGAGCTCCGTCTATTTGAGTTTTTAGATGTTTGATCGGAGCTTAGCTCTTTAAAACTCACAATCTTTATACTAAATTAGGACTGAAACATAAATCAAACTATATGATACTCGAATTGAATTCAGTTTAATAAGAAATTGTTCGAACTTGATTCACTAGCTAACCAAATTAAACTTGAATAACACTTTATAGTCGATGAACTTTCAAGTTTGGTTCGAGTCAAATGACCTGAGTTTAGCTCATTAAAACTCACAATCTTTATGCTCAATTAGGATTGAAAGGTGAACTAAATTAGTTGGCACTCAAATCAAGTTTAAGTTGGTGACAGTTCGTTCGAATTTGATTAGTCAAGCTAAACTCGACCAACACTGTATATTCAATGAACTTTCAATTATTCACAATAGAAAATTACACCAATTGTCCTTCATATATTTACCAATGGTAAATTTTATTCGTCACATCTAAAATAAAATATTTTACTTTTTCACAAAATTCATAATGCACCTTTTTGCTAAAAAATGCTCGTACTGAGCAACCAAATCAATCAATTTCTACTTACCAATTAATTTGCTAGTTGCAGCATTTGCATAAAACTTATTTCTATCGCTGAACCTGCATACAACAACTCAACCAAATATACACGTACGAATCATTTTGGCAAGGAAAGACTTTTGGAATTTGAAAAACCATTCTGATATCCCAACTAGTATTTTGAGAAATCCACTCATAGCATTTATTTGACACAAATTAATTGGTTTATTTCTATTTAACGCTCATAATTAGTTGCATCATTGATGGTTTTGACAATAAAATATGGTCGCTGCTCCAGATTCTCTCAATGGTTCATGGCCCGAATTTTATATCATTTAGAATTTGATGTAATTTTTTTTCCCGAATGAATTAACTAATCATGGGATGAACAGAAGATTGTACAAGATTTCATTCCAAATATCAGGAACACCCCCTACGCACCAATGCAAGCAATCCATTCCACTCCTTCCATCCTGCCCATAAACGGAAGGATGTCCATCTTTGCGAAACTGCGAAAGATGTGTTATATCCAACAATGTCACGGGCTTCTTGATTAAGCTCAATGCCTCCTTCTGCAACCCTAAAGCTGGCGGCAACCTTCCTGGATATACAGAGCCTAGCACTGGCTCCGTTTGGTCTGCACAGTTCCTCGCTTCGGGTTGGTTCCAATCCCTGCCACTGTTTGTTGCCAAAATAAGCCCACAAAAAAAATTCACGAAGACATTCTCAAAGGTAGAATTTTTGTAACATAATCGCAAATACAGATTAATATGGCCTAATATGAATAGCCACCAGCAACATGGTCTAGTTGAAATCGCGCCCAATCCTGAATTGAAAAAAAAGGGGAGGGACTAAATCCGCACCCCTCCATCTTAAATGCAACTTTTAATACATACGATACAAGTTATCAATGCTCATGGTAGAGGTCATTAATGTATTAGGGCTGTGGATTTAGACTGTAGCAGCGTAGATTTAGATAGTCCCAAAAAAAAAACAAATTGATAATTAACATTTACGGAACATAATAGTTGAAATTTTGGATGCAACAGAATTATGTAGAAAAAGTTATAATAAGCTATAACTATAGTAAGGTACTCACTCGTAATGTGATGGAGAAACCGGTTGAAAGAACAGCCTGGTCTTAGCAGGATCCATGTCGCTGTCTACCCACTGACCCCATGTACCAAGTGCCCTCTTGAGGGCAATATTTCGGTCGATGTCTTTCAATATCTTGTCTCCCACTTTAACAAATTGCCACCTAAAAATGAAATTATAAAATTCACCCAGTTAAGATGCATAAAGCTTCTCAGAGATGGAGTGATCAAAGAGGTGCAATTGAGATGGTAGAGAATCAGACTACTAACGGTTGTTTGGTTCCCCTGTAAAACCACCATTGGTAGGTGTTGAAGATGAGCACATCATTCTGTCTCCATAGATTTGCTTTCTCAGCCACTGAGTCTAGTATCAACAACGTACCATTCTCTGTGGCTATCAAATCCACCAAAAATGGATTCAAATCGTACTTCACTTTTACTCCGAAGTCCTAATAATGTCATTGGAAAAAAAATTAGCATCCAGGGAAGTTTAGAAGTTTATTTATTTTTTTGAAACACTTTTTTAATATATGACGGATTAACTATACCAAAAATGTGACGGTGGAAATGGAGCCAACTCTGTTTCGATTATACTTTATCCCGGGCACTGATGAGTATAGCAAACATAGAATTGATTGATACAAATCTCGGGATAAAGAATCGCCTACGATCATGATACTTTTTCCCCTAAATTTCTGCAAGAAATCACCGCCATCGAATCTGCACTTGAAAAAACATGTTCCATTCCACCGTGGTTATCTTATGTATTCGGTTAGAAATTTCAATTACGAATGTATGATTATGTACTAAATAAACAAAAGGGTTTTGTTCGGGAAAAAAAAAAATTAATCACATGATGTTATGAAGAAGTCTTAATTATCCAATTGATTAGGTCAACACGCAAAAGCATATATGAAGATAGCAATTTGACACATAACAATAGTGAATATGGTCTTGTAGATTTTAAGCCAAATTCTTGGAATTGAATTGGAACATCACAGTTTCATGAAAAAGTGTTATCTACTTCCTAATTGAGATTTGAAAAATCCAATAATATACTATTATTCATGCATTAGTCCATTGTCATCATGTCTCACCAGAATGAGAAATATTATAGCTAGTATCCTCATGAGCTCCTAATTCTCTATTTCTCTTGTCGCTGGGACTAATTTATGATCCATGCATGTACAAACATATATGTATACCTTGCCAACCGGCAGCCCTGAGGTTGCCACCGGTAACTGAGGTACTTCTGGTCCGGCCGGCCATTTCTCTGGCAGTCAAACTCACGCTGTATGAAGGGACATGCAGATGAATCGTAGAGTGGGTAGGATGAATCAAAAACCCAACATCCATCACTGAAAAAGTTGCAGTTTGCTGCATGGGCTTCGAGGACATGAAAAGCAAGAAAGAGAAGAAAATAGATAAGCAACATCATGCTATAGAGGAAACCAAACTCAGAAAATTTTGTCTCGCCTGCTATATATGTGTGTTTGCAAGTATTTATGTGTCTATGCCGTTTGCAACTAATTGTTCACCACATAAAGTCTTCATTGCCAAATAAAGAGAAAATCTTTCATTTGAAGTGTGGACACATTTCGAGTACTCGTTATTCATTTTCCTTCTCAGCATAGGATGATAACGTATTCAATTAAGAAGAAAGGAAACAAAGTTCACTTCCCTTTTTTGCTCCTGTTTCCAATTTTTTGCTGACACATGGATTCAGTAGTTGAATGTAAGGATCGAGATTGTGGCATTGTGCAGCATATATTTATACATATATATAAAGAAAAGGAAAGTTATAAAGCAGAAAGATAGAGACTGAGAGACGTCATCTATAGAAGTAGCTTAAAGAAGATAATTCCGTGCTTTTTTATATGTAAAGTGGTAAATAAATACATGCGCCCATGCTCTTGCAGAAAATTTCAGTGTCAAGGGTTAGAAATTCATATCATTGCCATAAGAGCGAGGTATCCCAAAATTTGATATTTATTTCCAGAATCATAACAGATTTGGAATAAATCTTGTCAACACCAGGCTTGGACTCTCTTCCTGCCTAAAAACGGAATCAGATTCTAATCCATTTTCCTTTGAATGTGGCTATAACTACATTAAGAATAAACCATTCAGCGTAAACTTCTTTATCCCACACCTTTTGTCAGGTTTGTGGGATAAAGGAGAATTTTGATAGTTGATAGTACAAAATTCTAGCTTTCAGTAATGGATACAAACTACAATTTTACTAATTGATGAACTGTAAATGTAAAATCTAGAATTAAAGACAATTACATGCAATATTACAAAATCTGCAACTAACTGTTCCCGCTAAACATATGCACTACTGCAAACTCTACGGATAATATTTCCACAAGAATGGGAAGCAATATAAAGAATAATAACAAGATGTTTCGATAGTCAGAGATGACAATTTCCTCGTGTAAGTTTATAACCTGTTGTCCAGAAAATCACTCTTTGGATTGATCGGGTATAAATCAGAAGCAGATGTTGAAGACGCAGTAAATGGCGCAGATGCTGAAGACGCAGTAAATGGCGCAGATGCTGAAGACGCAGTAAATGGCGCAGATGCTGGAGATGCAGTAAGTGGCCGGTCACTTGACGTGCTCTGCAGCTGGCTCTCATTGAAGGTTGTTAGTAGGTAGTGCTCATCACTGATTTCCTTCACCTTTGCACCCAAAACACTCGAGTCTGGAATCAACTTTTGATCCTTTACCCTCCCCTCCATCATGCTCACCACTGTCGACATACTAGGCCTAGCAGCCGGTGAGACGCTGGTGCAAAGCAGGGCTATTTCAATTGTCACTATAATCTCACGGTCGTTGATGTCTGTTCCCAATCTGGAATCAACTAGCTCCATCAGCTTCATTTCCTCCTTCAAGAGATGAGCCTACACGAAAGAATGAACATGCTAGAAAATGAGCACAAAAGTATTGCCTTTGATTTGAAGAGGAAATTGCCATGCCTTTGCAAGTTTATATGATAAGACATGAGAGAGCTGTCTGAATAGCTTAATTTTTCTGATGCGTCAAAATAGCACACAAAGGCATCAAAGCATATTCATTTCAGATGTTCTTGAGGAGGAGTTTTCAGTTCTAACTTTTGTTGTACACTACATACTCGAGTAAACCAACAAAAGGCACTAGAGTTTTTCAAGAATGGAATTCTGAGCTACTATTGACTAAATGCACAAGGCTGAAGAATTCTTAAACCAAGTAATTTTAAGCAACAGGCTAATCAAGAGGGAAAGAAAATGACGTTACCCAGTCGAGAAGATTGAAGCATTCCTCCTCCTCCTTTGGTTTGAAACCAGTGTTGCTCTTTCCGCTGACAATTTCCAGAAGAACAACTCCGAAGCTATAGACATCCGCTTTGTCAGTTAAGTAGCCTCTCATTGCATATTCAGGTGCCATATATCCACTGAAAAATAACCAATTCAACATCAGCAGCTCAAATCAAGGCCATGGTCTCCCAAAAAAAGAATAAAAAAATCAAATGGTAAACAGATTCATATCTATCTGGGCCTCCAATGGAACTCCAACCATTCTAAACCCCTCCCCCCCTCCCAACAAGAGAATGCCATGCTTGCACTCACAAGGTTCCAGCAACACGAGTACTTATATGGGTGTCATCTTCTTCATGAAGTCTCGCCAGGCCAAAGTCAGATATCTTGGGATTTAGCTCCTTATCAAGTAGCACATTGGTGGCTTTGATGTCTCTATGGACAATCTTCAATCTCGATTCTTCATGGAGAAAAGCCAAGCCTCTGGCTATACCAAGACAGATCTTGCGCCTTGTTGGCCAATCTAATTCCAACTGGTGCTCTTCAGGACCTGAAAATTATCAGGCGTGTGAAGATTATTAAAAAATCATGTTACTTGCATTTGCATGCGTGTATTTGGTTTTGAAGGTATGATAACAAAAGCACCTACAAAAAAACATGCAACTTTACCAAACAATGCACGAGCGAGGCTGTTATTTTCCATGTACTCGTATACAACCAACAGTTGGTTTCCCTCAATGCAGCATCCATAGAGCTTTACGAGATTAGGGTGCTGTAGAGCAGAAATCATGCCTATTTCATTCAAAAATTCGCGGTTTCCTTGGTTTGATTTGGAAGAAAGCTGCTTCACTGCAATGACGGTGCCGTCAGGCAGAATTCCCTTCAATTAAGATGCGATGTCATAACAAATGTAATGTCAGATGTCCGTAATGCACTTGAGCACGAGTTTCTCTACATGAGGAATTTGGGAAGTATGCCATGGTTTGAGTTACCTTGTAGACAGAACCAAAGCCACCTTTTCCAATTATATTGGCAGAATCAAAATTGTTTGTTGCGTACTTGATTTGTCTCAGGGCGAAAGATGCTGTTTGCAGGTCTAGACCTTTAAAATCTGCCAAAAAAGCTAACATGAGTTAGAGGAAATTCTCTGCACATTTGAAATTTGGCACACAAATTTTGTTTTAACTGCCGGTCACTATAAGCTTCTAGCATTCAAAAGCTCGTGGTATATCTAGTGACTGCATGGAAGTTTTTCAAAGGATCGAAATGAAGAAATTTAAAATTCAAGTAGAACTGCTGGAAAAATTCACGGACTCATGAAGTAACTTATCTGCTAAAATAGCTATTCTTCACACAAGGACCAAGATGCTAATGCCAGAAATTTTTACCAAAGGGTAACATGTTATCCAGTTTTGAGATTGCACGTCCAATATGCTGCTTGAACAAGAAATTAAGTTACCTAGCTGCAGTGTTTGACGGAGTTGCGGACCAAATTTCCACCAAAGAATGGCTAGAGCCACAGATATGATAACCAAAACTGCGAGTACAATCCCAACTATGGCGCCTACTGACAAGCCATGGTCTGAAGGTACTGGAAAATCTGAATGGGGAAAAGAAGAATGAAATGAAGAATAAGAAGTTGAAATGAGGAGGTTAAACATTATGCCAAGTATTAGGGGAGGTGACATTTTCAAATCAGTTTGTTTGGATGAAATGATAACTTATTCTATTCTTCTCCACGATACATTAATGCATGTTGAAAGTTCAGAAACAACATTTATGAAACACTCGTTAATCAGTGAAAAGAAATAAAGATTCTCTTGCAATTTTTGAGTTTTCAATTTAGAAGCTTTAGCAATTTTGAAGCTTACCAGGATCCACAGAAATTCCAGAAATCAGAGGACCATACACTCCTTTACGGGGAATATCCGTGGTTCCTTTTCCAGCCCAGTAGAAGCGAATCTCCAAAGTACTGTCAGTTACTACAGCAGTAAAATTTAGAACTACAGGCTTATTGACTCCACCTGCTGCATTCTCAATATTGAAATCTTTCTGGATCAATTTTCCCTAGAAAAATATCAACCAATTCCCAATAAATGTGCGTACTCAAATTTGCATGAAATAACAAGATGTTGCTTATGATTTCATCATCTCTTCTTCAGTTACTTTCTCTTGAAAATTTGAAACTTCATTGCAGACAGTACCATGAAGCCAATGAATACCTGCATGTATATATCAAATACGCGCCTTCCAAGGCTGCTATATGTTCTGTCATCAGTAAACATAATTTCAGCAAAGTGAAGTTTCACTGTGTAGTTTCCATTTACCAGACAGAACCCATAATACGTCAATGAAAGAGGAGATAGTCGAGCATCTGAGTATAATTGCATTTCATTCCCCAAAATTCCAGAATCACTACTCTTAATATACGAGTCCAAGTTGTGATTATCATCGGCAAAGTGACCAGTGGAACTGAATGCCCAATTTGTTCCACTCTGGTACAACTTTGATGGCCCTCCAGGTTGTGTATCATCATCGTAGTTTGTGTCACCAATTTTTTCTCCTTTTCCACCACAATTTATATTTAAAGAGGACCAGCCTGGAGGAAGCAACCAAAATAACAACAAAATCAAATAGAAATATAGCAGAGGCATGAAAGAGCACGACGGAAGCCTAAGAGAAGCAACTATTTCTTGGTTCATTGAATACACTTGTAGTTTCTCGGACAACCATTTAAGCCATAATAGTAGCTTAACTTTTACTCCCAGCTCACAATGACTCAACAATCATGTAAGAGACTTTCCACAGTTTCACTTCTATGTTTACTTTTGGAGAACTAGTGACATGGAAGGTAGCAATTGATTCTCAATTAAAATTGGTAAAGTATGTTATATTAGGACCATGTCTCTTAGTGCTCTAGTGGGAACTTCTAGATGATACTAAACAAAATAAATGGTTCATAAGTGCCTATCCAGATGATCCAAACGATTTGAAATGAAGATTAGCTTACTTTGCTGGCAGCGGAAACTCTGCGAGCATGAAAAGGTGCTCCTGAAAAACGATACAGTGTTAGGAACTGTCAGCATCATATGGAGGATGTGGAACTTCAGAATTGAGTTAATCAGGATGCGTATTTAGTAAATACATATTGTGAAAACTTACGATTTATTGTTCTTTGAAAAGCTTGCAAACAAGTTCCTGAAACAGATTTATTGCACTTGTCACTTAAATGCAGAATGCTTAAAAGACATTGAATACATTATTAATAAAGCAAATGTAATCTCACAAGTTTCCGGCTTGGCATCTCGTGGATCCTGAATTTGCTAGAGCAAAATTGTTGTAGGAAAGGTCTCTGGAGAAAACTAAAAAAACTCAGCAATGACAACATCTAATGTACACTAAGGAGTAATTTTATTTTATTCCAGTAAGAAGATGCAAACAGTTCAGCATCATATAAATTTAAGTTATTTTGTCAATCTTTTTTATTTTTTGGTGCCTTTGAACTGAAATTTTGATCCCAGAAAAGGATTAATTAGCTGAAGCATTTGTCAATGTAGGATGAACTTACACATATTCTCCCGTATTGAGCATCCACCCAGGAATGGTTCCTGTGAAGTTGTTCCCTGTGAGATAACTATCAACGCCAACATTCAAGGATTAGTAAGCTAACAATAACCATTTTAAACCATCAAATGGATTTATGAGTAGTATCCTCGTCTGAGTCATATCGTCCAAGACAACAACATAAGAGCAAAATTTAATCTACCATAAAGTTCTACTGTTGTCGATGTATAGAGTCCTCTAACATCTTCTAAACTCTTGTCACTGCCTCCCCGAAACCAAGTTACAGAAAAAAAAACCAAGGGACTGAACTATAAGGCAGATGACTTGATTCACTTAATAGCAGAGAACATTGGTGGTATTGAAGTCACAGGAAGGAAAAAAAAATTTCAGCTCTGTTATTAAGATTCCTAGATAAATTCCTTACATGAAAACTGTGTTTGATAGGGCATCTAAACTTCTGGGAATTGGTCCATCAATTTTGTTAAAACTAAGGTCCCTGCAAGACAAACATAAAGAGTAATAGATTAGGCATTGTTCATATTCTTTTGTCAATAGCACCATTTGTTCATCAAAGATGTTCTCAAAGTAATACAAGTGCCCAAGTCCTTGTATCCAAATACCTGTAGTTGCCTATAAATTCTGTTTCCCTACTTCTCTTTATATATGTCTAGTCCGATGTTTTGGTTAAATTACACCAGCCTACCATCAGCTTTATCCTTTCCCTCCAATTCTTTTACATGGAAAAAAACCAAGACAAAAGAGCTGGAAGCTATTGTAATTTAAAAGTATGCTATCTTACAGAAATTATTTCGTGTCATCATCGAAAGTACAAAAGGAAAGGTCAGTGCAATTTTCAAAAACCTTAGGGGAGGTTTCGCTTATCAACTCAGCAGCTTTTCTAACTAGACCCAAGCATCATTTGCATCTCTCACTTTGTGTTTCCTACACAGGGATCAAGGTTGTAAAACAATGAGGTGCACACTTCCTAATCTTAGACACGGACAAACTGGATAACTGAGTAGGGGAGAGATCAATTGGGTAGTACGGGGGGAAAGAATGTAAGTGAGATGTCCCAAGTTCGAGACCTCTCACTTATGCTAAAAAAAAAAAAGGAAAACTGGATAATTCATTCATTTTTTGAAAAATTTAAGCCTTATGCTGGGTGCAGAAAACCAGTATTGAATAGAGATTTTGAGCTTACTGAATAATAGAGCCAAAGTCTTTCCAAAATGTAAGGAAATCAAATAAATAATCCACTTGATCCCTCTTGTAATGTTGATTAACATTGAGTACAGCTATTGTATCATCCTTGAATTGCTTATTGTTGCGTTCCTACATTCCTACTGCATATCCGGATATCAAATTAATAGACTATAATGCTACTCTGTACAATATGAGTCGGTATCCTTACACATATCTAAGGAAACTTCTTTTTGGACATTATCACAATGCTGTAATCTTGACTTTGTGATGCATCAAAATTTAAGGTTCAAAAACAAACACGAACAGTATGCAACTAATTGCATCTGAACGTTTAGTATTATACCCAACAAAGGGCAGTCATCAGTAGCCAGTTCTGAGGAGCGATCAACTTTGCATTAACAAAAGAGTATAAGGCTGTGCATATTGTGAGGGAGAAGTCCCTGAGAAGCATGCAGAAGTTCAACTTTGAACAACAATGAAGTAAATATCTAATTCTACTCACAAGACTTTCAATTTTGTCAGTGAGCCAAGATAGTCTGGTAACTGCCCAACTATATTGCAACTCCTTAATACCCTACACAACCAATTGAGAAACAAGTCAATGCCACTTATAGTCATTTTCCTTGAGAGTGCAATGCAATGCCAGAACACTCACAGAGTCTTCATATTAGTTGCACCGCGAAGGTTAGGAAAAGTTGTGTCATTTCCACTCAAATCACTGATTCTCCTGTTTGTATTTTTCAAAGAGAACGATAGATCAGAAACATCAGCCGATTGTATTGTTTATTCATGAACTTTACTTTGTAAGAATGAAAATCAAGACATAAAGAAAACTTACAAGTCAGTTAAATTTGTTAAGGAAGAAATGCCAGGTGGGATTGGCCCTTTTAAACCGCTACCCTGGATCACTCTGCCATTATTTAGTATAGTCTTTAGTTGAGTAACAATAAGAAGAATCATTTCGGCAGAAATTAATTATAGGAAAACCAGAAGTTAAAGAAAATATTGACTGTTGCCAGTAGTTCAAGGTCTTACAGATTTTCAATACTTTTCCAGTTCTCGATAAAATTAGGTATACTCCCCGTGAAATTGCAGTCACCAATCCAGCTACAGTTTTTTGAAAGAACTTGAAGGAATCAGTTTTAAGACAGGAAAAGAATGAATAGGACATTCAGAACCCATTGGACCAAAATTCAAAAAGAGGACTCACAATATCTTCAAAGCAGTCAAGTTAGCCAATGTTCTAGGCAACTCTCCGGTCCAATTGTTCGAGGTAAGAGTTCTTCAATGAAGCAACCAAATTAGTTAACATAGAAGGCAAAAAGAAGAGAAAAAATGCTGATGAATTCTCATTCCCTAATAGTTGAGAAACACAAATGAAATCAATCAATCTGACAGCGAAAACAGAGAAATCCCAATAAGGCATACTCAAAGGGCTTACAGTTTCTGTAAGCGGGATAAGTTCCCAAGCTCCGGAGGTATAGTTCCAGACAACTGATTGAAGTCCAAGGTTCTACAGAAAATTTAGTGACAAGAAACAAATTATTCACAAGTTGATTAAAGAATTGAAACATACTCGTTAAAGAAATAAGAAGTGTCAAAAGGGATCATTACAGATTTGCAAGGGTGCTGATGTTTCCAAGTTCTTTTGGAATTGTTCCTGATATGCGGTTACCGTTGAGAGAACTGTGGTAAAACCACGAACTTACACATTATCGCTGAATTCTCAGATAGCCAGATATGCATCAATTCCAACAACATATAGGGAAAATTAAAATAGGAGCAAAACTTACATGTTAACAAGCTGCATGGTGCCCCATATTGGAGGGATGCTACCAGAAAGGTAGTTCCGAGTGACATCACTGGATCAAAGTAGCAAATATTGAAGATAAAGGAACGGTCAAGTTGGTTGATTTTTTTTTCCATTTTCGACCCATTTTGTCTTTAATTTATTAGTCATTTTCTCATAGGGAAAGGTGAGCACTTACAACTCTCGGAGGTAAGGGAGTTTGACCAATTCTGGTGGCAGTTCTCCTGGAAGACTCTGTGATTTCAATACTCTGCACCTCAGATAAAAGACCCGGAAGAAAAATTAAAAAAAATTTGGCAATACATGACTTGTAGAAACAGAATCATGGTTCTCTTTTTTTTGCCTTCTTCTATTTTGTGTGCGAGCTACTTCTATGTAAAGAAAAACATGGGCCAAGAAGAAGAATATTCTTCTCATGTAGACGTTCAGGTTTATGGATTCTTAATCTCTGTACATGCTTGAGTAAGGAGTACTTACATACTAACGACATGACAGGTCGTGCTATTTTCAAAGGAACAATTACAAGTAACAGCATTCGCAAACTCTTTTGGTGCAGTAGCATTTCTCCAGTTTGATTCTCCACTACAGGGATCTACTCCGAAATTCCAATCCGTCTTCCCTAATGTTTTTGCTATCTCCCTCAAAACGTCCACTAGAAGAACCCAACATCCAAAAACAGAAATTGGTCATCTGGTATGATACAGCAAGTCAAAATTAGAGATCAAGAATTGAAAGCGCATGCCCTTTGCACCCAAGTTCATACTCGTATAGCAAGGATATACCTTCATCTGGTACAAGAGTGGCTCCTGAAGCAAGCTTTGCCGGCCAGAAGATGAATATTATTGCAGCAGCTGAAGCAACTGAAAATCCAAGGCGACCCCGAAGAAACATTTTTCTGAGTATTATTAAGAAGAGGTAGTTGCAGAGCAATACTACTATATTCCAAGTCAAAAACATGCCAAACAGAAGCTGAATATATATGTAAAGGCAAGTATGAGGTGAAATTAATCTACAAATTAATGAGCTGAAAGGACTTGAAATTAAATGCCATATTCGACTTGGTGAATATCGTAGGCTTTAGTCAGTTGCTTTGGTTTGACGATGTATAGCATTACTGTTTCCGATCAAATAAATAAATGCAAGTTGAAAAATCAAGAATTATTGCCAGCTTTACACCCGGGTTCACATGCACACAGGCACTGATTGCCCTAATGATTTCCTTTCTGTATGACAATAGAAAAGTCAGCCACTGGTGATATTTTGTCTCGGTTTGACAGTAGATTATGACATATGGGTAAGAATAAATTTGTTCAACGTAAGAATCTTGCTAGAGAATTCCAAAGTACTTTTCATACCTATTATCAAAAAAAAAAAAAAGGTACCTTTCATACCTCTTCAGTCACACACCTGTGCAGATGATGTTATGGATTTAGATAGGGCAAATGACACTTTCTTGTAGTTTAGTGTTTTTTTTTCACATAACCCATCGTGATTTAGATTAAAGTGTCAAAGTGACGGAAATGATCATTCGTAATGGAACTTTTAAAAATATTGAAATTACCCTTATAAATACATGACACACTAACCCGATGTGATTTTATGTTTTACCATATATATAATCTCCTTATAGTTTAATGATTTACTATATAATCTCTTTATGGTTTTCAAAATATACACATAAGGGGATTATCTCCGTTACTTTGATACTTTAATCCAAACCATAAGGGGATTATGTATAACTTTTGAGATCATAGGAGGAGGTTATGTTAAAAAAAATACTAAACTACAGGGGGTAAAGTGTAATTTGACCATTTAGATATCAATCCTAGTCGGATGTGATTTTGGGTACCAGTTATATTTATCTGTTTCTATGATTGCATCCTTGTTCCCAACCATCTTCGCCTGGCTTTTATAACCGACATTGATGTATTCAATTTCTTCATAATGTGCTGTTGTGAAGAAATATTGAGGTCTTTGTAAATAGAAGTTATAACAGAATCGATCTAGACCACACATTTTTTTTTTTAATCTCAAAGTTTGAGAATTGAGTCCTCAAAGTCTCCTTTTGAAAGCTTGGGCAAAAGTCAATGCTGCCTTTGGGCTTCTGGCTGGGTTGATGATGATGGATAAGAATTACGACGACTTTGTGCCTTCGTTTCCTCTATTCTAGATCAGCATGAACATTTTGACTCCCCAGCAGCTCTACGGGAGATGGGGACTACTTGATCAAGGGGAAAAAATTGGAGAAAATCCAGGCTGACAGAAATGAGCTCTATGATTAGAAGTCTCAGTTGTTTTATGTACAGCAGCAATCCACGAAGAAAAACCTACTACACATTTCTATGGATTTACACTTAACTAGTACTAGTTCTTTTGGCAAACTACGTGGAATTTCAAGAAAGAATGGAAAGATCTGAAACATAAAAGGCACAGACAAATTTCCTTACGATCTGTTCATCAGAAAATCAGAATCGATGGTAACTGGATATAAATCTCCAGTCGATGTTGAAGATGCAGTAAACGGGACTTCCATTGATACATGCTGGGCACAGCTCTCATTTGAATTTGGTACTTCATGCTGATCGGAAATCTCCCAGGGCTCAACCTTGTTGCTCGAGACTCTCAATCCTGAAAGTAGCTCTTTATTAACTACTCGTCCTTCCAGCATGCTAACCACGGTCGACATGCTAGGCCTAATGGTCGGTGAGACATTGGTGCAAAGAAGGGCAACATGAATTGTCAGTATAACCTCTTCCTTGTTGAAGTTTGATCCGAGTCTTGGGTCCGCTAGTTTCATTAGTTTCCCTTCCTCCTTCAGCAGATTAGCCTAAAGAAACAGGAAACTAGGATTTCAGCAGATAAAAAAAAAATCATCGTGTGTAAGGCTGTAAGCTACTAGCACTGAATGAGATTTGGTTATTTTCATGCCTAACATAAGTTGGTATTCAAAATTAAAGCAACAACAAAACCCAGAAGATTAAACGCAAGAGAACAAGATAACGAAATTACCCAGTCAAGAAGATAGAAGCAATCCTGCTTTGGTTTAATATTGCTGTTACTCCTTCCACTGACAATCTCCAAAAGGACAACTCCGAAGCTATAAACATCTGCTTTGTCAGTTAAGTAGCCCCTCATTGCATATTCAGGTGCCATATATCCACTGAAAAATCATAAATATGGATTCAGGATATGTATGTATTGATAAGTCACAATACGTACTTGATAAACTATTCAAGAATGAAAGATGGTTCATAGCTAAAATGCACCATTTACCAATAAATGGACATATGTTGGCGCAGACCCAAAAAAAAAAAAGGGATAATGAACTTCCTTTTGAAAGAGAATTATGCTACAGACTTCCACAAGGAAACATTGTGCATGCACTCACAAGGTTCCAGCAATACGGGTACTTATGTGGGTGTTTTCTTCTTCATCGAGCTTGGCTAGACCAAAGTCAGATATTTTGGGGATTAGATACTTATCAAGTAGCACGTTGGTGGCCTTGATATCTCTGTGGACAATCTTCAACCTTGATTCTTCATGGAGATAAGCCAAACCTCTTGCTATACCCACAGAAATCTTGTGTCTTGTTGGCCAATCTAATTCCAACTTGTGTTCTTCAGGACCTGTCGGTATCCATGTGCATCCAAAGAATGAAAAATACATTATCTTGAGTGCAGATGAAATTTTTACTTGCACATGATTTTTGTAGTTGGATTACAAATTAGTTTACCAAACAATGCACGAGCAAGGCTGTTATTCTCCATGTACTCGTATATAAGTAACAATTGGTTTCCCTCAATGCAGCATCCATAGAGCTTCACAAGGTTAGGATGTTGCAGAGCTGAAATCATGCCTATTTCATTCACAAACTCACGGTTCCCCTGCTTTGATTTGGAAGAAAGCTGCTTCACAGCAATGATAGTGCCGTCTGCCAGATGACCCTTTAGTACAGATGAAATCTCAGGTTAGAACCCTTAAAAAGAAAATGAAGATGCGTCCATTATAGTACGGTTATAAAAAAGTTAAAATTTTGGGGAAAATAAGCATGGGTATAGGTCACCTTGTAGACAGAACCAAAGCCACCCTCTCCAATTTTATTAGCCGCATCAAAATTATTTGTAGCAGCTTTAATTTGTCTTAGAGTGAATGATCCAGTATGTAGGTCTAGTCCCTTTAAATCTGCCAAAGAAACTTATCAGATTGAGCATCTCGTAGTTGATACATAAATTCTGAGAATATCCAGAAAGATCAATATGCCTGAACTTGAAACCAGCACATAGACCAGGCTACAGTTGATCTTGTCTCCCTTATGCATAAATAAAATGTTTCATGCTCAAGAGAAAACACAAATTATTGTACTTAGAATAAAAATGGTTGATTTACCATTTTCCATGGAATCCCTGCACCGCAGACAGCCTTTCCACCAAAGAATAACTAGAACCATTGTGATCGAAAACAGAACTGCAAGTACAATTCCAGCTACAGCACCAACAGGAAAGCTATCTCCATGTTCTGATGGTGGAGTAAAATCTGAATATGGAGGGAGAGAGAGAGTGTGTGACTTATCCATCTCTTTTGTGAAGGTAAAAGTAAAATGTTGGCAATGTTTAATTTTTGCTCCATGTTCTTCAAAGGTTTCTGAAGGCTAGCAAATTTTTTCAGAAACAACATAAAAGCACATCAGAATTGTTCTAGGTATTATGTTCTGTGAAGAAGAATCACATGAAAACAAATGTCATGCACAAATAAAATTGCCTCTGCATAGTAATGGTTAGCGAAAAGAAAACACATCTAGTGGAAGTGCATTATTTATTACTTTCCAAAGGAGCTTTTATTGGGTGTCCATAAATAAACTATAACAAGTTAACACCAACTTAAAAAAATTTATTGCTCCTTGCACAAAAAATGAAAGCTTTAGATTATTTGAAGCTTACCAGGATCCACAGAAACTGCTGAAATCAGAGGACCATAAACTCCCTTATAGGGAATACCAGTTGTCCCTTTTCCAGCCCAGAAGAGGCGGATCGCTAATGTGTTGTCAGTTACAACTGCTGTAAAATTTCTAATAACAGGTCTATTAACTCCACCAGCCGCGTCCTCAATATTGAAATCTTTCAGCACTAACTTCTCCTGAAATAATTACAGAAGTCATCAATAATTATGCAAGCAAAAATACATAATACCTAAGGTAGAAGTTACCCCAACCAATTTGCACAAGTGTAAAATCTTTATACTTCTAGCGAATTTGTTCTTTTTTTTTTCCCACTTCAGAGATTCCTGATTCTTTTGAAAATATGAAAACTTCTATACGAAACAAGTAAAATAGGGTGTATAGATACCTGAATATAAATATCAAAGATGCGCCTTCCCAGACTACTATAAGTTCTGTCATCAGTAAACATGATTTCAGCAAAATGGAGGTTTACTGTGTAGTTCCCATTGAGCATACAGAAACCATAATATGTCAGTGAAAGGGGGGAAAGTCGTGCATCCATGTATAATCCCGAGTTAGTCCCAGATATGCTTGCATTGTTTGTCCAAGTATAAGAATCTCTGGGGCGGTCATCATCCAAGAAGTTACCAGTGCTGCTAAATGCCCAGTTACTCCTACTCTGGAAGAATTTTGAAGGACCACCTGAATCTATATCGTCGTCGTAACTTGTATTAACATCAACTTTCACTTCTCTTCCACCACAATTTATATGGAGAGAGTACCAACCTAGTGTAAGCAATTCAAAAGCTTTTCATCATTTGGACAAAAGAAAAAAGAAGTGAAAAACATACAACCAAAACGAAAAGTATGACTCCACCAAAAAAAAAAAGAAAGAAAAAATAGTACTATCATATTTTGAAACTAGTTTCAAGATATATAAATGAATGCAACGATTAAGTAAAGGAACCAAGAACAAAATAGATACGGCAAGGAATATCAGGGTTACAACGCAACTTAGTATGCATGCTTATTCCATCATCTTTCTACTTTGGCCGTACTGCAGTTGCTAGCTTGACTTGTTAAATCAGGCCAAGAAAAGGAAAAAGCAGTTTATGCTCAAAATGAAAATGTAATTAAGAAGTGGGGTAGGAACAATAGCCTGAGCGAATAAATACGTAATAAGATATCAGATCAGAATAATAAATCTAATTTTGCTCAAGCTTAAGCTTTAACTAAGTCAGCTAATTTTTTGGTCAAGTGTAAATGCTATTACCCCTAGATCCTGAATTTATTGATACTCTTTCAAGGAGATCAAAATTCAGGAATTCTATAAACTTCAAGTTTTCCTAGAGCTAAGATGCTCAGGTCTATTCACACATCATTAACAGCCGTTGCATGCAATTAGTGTTTGTTTGACTGTCAAAATGATTGAAACATATCATTCAGGAATAAACTCAAAAATCAAGTGAATTGAGTCCAAGAATTTCACCCTTACTTTGTCTATTTCTTTAGGTCTACATGTGATAATATTTTTTCACAATAGAAAAGGTTTAACAGTTAAATTGTATCATATAATTTTGCAATTGAGGCCATTGTGCTAATTTGATTTTCATAATGGATCAGGTCTAAATTTAGTGGCCTTCTCGACAGAGTTTATTACCCTATAGGTGATTCACAATTGAATAATGCTTAAAATCCGGAAGCAGTCAATCAATGATAACTTACTTCGTGGACAGCTGAAGCTCCTTAAGCATGAGACAATGCCTCTGAAAAAACAATGCAGCAATCCAGTATTGCGTCAGGTTGAGATTGGAATCGTTTATTAAGAAGAAGATCATATCAATATTGTATTGTTTATAGAATTGGAAGTGTCATTATAGTTGGACTGAAAACTTACGATGTTTTGCCTTTTGAAGAGCTTGCAAACAAGTTCCTGATAAACAATTAACTTCAAATGTTAGCTAGTACACAAAATCTTGAGATTGGAAATATTTTTTTCAGAGAACTAAATGTAAGCTCACAAGTTTCCTGGTTGACAGTTGGATGCTTTAGAACTTCCAGTAAAGTTGTTGTATGAAAGGTCACTGAATAAAACTTTGAGACATGATCAGTTATAACCTCTAAGACAGACTGAGTAGAAGAACTGTGCATACTCATGGCAAATATATGATCAAGAAAGCAGTTAAATAATGCATCTTACACATTTTCTTCTGTTCCTTTTAAGTAAAGTTTGCATATCTGTCTTTGTCATTTAGTTTTCATTGAGTTGTGGTCTAGAAAGCAGTCTAGTTATTTTTCATCTAGTTAAAATGTCGCAAAACTAAAAGCAAAGAATGACATCAGAAAACCTTATCAGTCCTATTGTCAGTTATTAAGCTTCTTCAACATCAGAAGCCATATTAGGACACAATGTCGGACGAGAAGGAAAACAAGAGGAAATAAAAGTAGAATTTCCAAGTCAGAATGGTGATTATTGACTGAAACAGAAGTACATAATGGAAAAACACAATTTATTGATGAATGGTCAGAGAGAGGTGATAAACAACAGAAAACTCAAGCTTTTATTTTTCTTGGGTAAAAGGTGAGGTAACTAAAGTAGAAACTTATGGTACACATACTTGTACCAGAGATGGAACTGAAACCATAATGCATTAAACAACGATGACATCTTGTACTGTACAAATATATGAAACTGAACTCACATACTGTCACCATCTTTCAGCATCCAATCAGGCACTGCTCCACTGAGGATGTTGCCAGTCAGATAACTAGTAAAATCAGCATTAAAAAATTAGCAAATCTTGTTTGTTTCCCACATTGTACGAGCATCTTTTCGGATACACACTAGTTTCAGTAATAAGATTTATCAATATAGGATCAGTGATCAACATTCTTACATATTATCCGTTTTTGATAGACCAAAAAAGGTGCTTGGAATAGGTCCACTTAGTTTATTAAAACTGAGATCCCTGCAAGAGAGAGATAAATAAGTAGGTTGTATACGAGGTACGGAAAAATAGCCTTTTAATTTAGTGATAATAGTTCTTCTGTAAGGGGCAGCCTCAAACAGATACCAACGTTTTTCCCCACATAATTTGTGGTTGGCCAGCATTCTATATCACGAATGGTAGTTAATCAGTTAGGGCACAAGTGGGTCTATCCTTTTACTTAGAGATGCATGTATTGGTGTACGATGTCTACGGCACGACGACTCATTTGTCGCCCATTGTTAACTAGTTCTTTATGGATATAAGCTTAACATCCAGGGAAAACAGTAATTTCTAATTCTACTCATTGCTATTTTCAATAGCTCTTATTTTGCCTGTTATCATCTGAGGCTTACCAATTTCGCTGGCATCACATTTCAATTAGCCCAAAAGTCGCCCCAAAAAAGATGGTTCAGACAGTAGATAACTCGCAAAATTGGTCAATTATATGGTTTAGCACCTCCCAACTATTACTTCTTAGCCAGGACAAACTCTTCCATAGATTAGGTTGAAATTCACAATCTATTTGCCTAGCTGTTCAAGATGAATGGTATAGGCTATAATACAGCTCTTCTCCTTTATGTATCTATAACTGATGTTCTTTTTGACATAACTTTCAACAAACAAATGCAAGTCAAGAGTTTTCTACTCTTGGGTTCAATGCAGATCAAATCTTTGCAAATGTGAAAAATTGCCTTCTAATCATGCTCATCGTGTGGCAGAAATACTATAGCAACAGCAACATATTGAACTTAACAAGAGGAAATAATCTAAATCTACTCACAAGAGTTTCAATTTTGTAAATGAGCCAAGAAACTCTGGTAGCTGCCCGGCAATATTGCAACTCCTTAATATCCTATTAAAAACAACTCCACATCAGGTCAGAGCAAAATAATGGGTGTTCTCCCTTGAGAGTGCAACAGAATTCTGTAAGACTCACAGCGTCTTCATATTAGTTGCCCCAATAAGTGGGGGAAAAGTTGTGTCATTTCCATTCAAATCACTGATTCTCCTGTTTGTGTTAATTCAAAGACGACAAACCATTAACAGATTGTATTGTTTAAACACTAACTGAACTCCATATGAACAAGTGAAAACTTGAACTCACAGGTCAGTTAATTTTGTCAAGGAAGCAATGCCAGATGGTATTGGCCCACTTAGACCACTAGCCTGAATCACCCTGTCATCACAAGAATTTAGTCGCAGAAAAATCAACAAAACATGGTGGAAAAGAGCTAGCATGAAAAATATTGCAATACCAAAGAGGGCTGAAGGTCTCACAATTTCTCAAGGTTTATCCAGTTCTGAATGAAATTTGGTATACTTCCTACAAACTTGTTCTCACCAATGCGACTGCATTCTCCAAACAAATTTCTCAGAATCAGTACACAGAATTGTGAATGGAAATTTATCAGAAAATTCTAAATCCACTTATAAAATGTTCAGATAGATGAACTCACAAGTCCTTCAAAGTGGTCAAATTAGCTAGTGTTGCAGGCAACTCGCCAGTGAAATTGTTTGAGGTTAAAAGTCTTCAACGACATGGTTAAAAAATTTCAACCAAAAAAGGGGAACATTTATCAGTTCGTGTAGTCCATTCAAGTAAAAGAAAGATAAAGCAATTTGATTGTTGAACTCAAAGCATAACAACAGTTGATCTATTTGAAGGGTCTTACATTCTTTCTATGTGACGCAGATTCCCAAGATCTGGAGGAATAGTTCCAGACAACTGATTGAATTCGAGAGTTCTATTCACAATTCATCCAGAAGTTGAAAAAATCAACTTTGATCACTCGGTACAGAAAATATGCAATACATGATAAGGGATGAGAAAGATCAATAACAAGTCCTTACAAATTTGCCAATGTGCTGATATTTCCAAGTTCTTTTGGCAATGGCCCTGATATACGGTTTCCAATCAGTGACCTGCAGTAAACACATTCACCTACATTTTAGCCTTCACAAAAGTTGGGGGGGGGGGGGGGGTGTGTGATGGAGAGGGGAACCGTTATTCACAAGGAAACATGAAGGGATAGGAAGTGAGGGGAAGCATAACATACATGTTTACAAGTTGCATGGAACCCCATTCCAGTGGTATTGTACCATTAAGGTAGTTGCGGGTTAGATCACTACAAAATTCACATCAGTGAATACATAAAAATTTTACCTTTTGGATAGTTTTGTTTTCTTTTTAATATTTTAATTTGTAGGGATATAGGTGCTGTTACATTTCTCGGAGATAAGGGAGCTTGACGAATTCTGGCGGCAATGTTCCTGGAAGATTTTGAGCTTTGAGTACTCTGCATTTTGGAAAAGATTGTCATCAATTGCACTCAATCAAATAACAGAACATACAACAGAGATGTTTATACTATTTTTCTGGGAACTTGACACTTTCAGTGGGAAACTTCTACAAGTATATGAAGAACTGTCCATATTACTGCTAATTAGTTGAGAAAACATTTCATTTGTTAGAAGAATTTGCGGATTCTAAATGACTATGACCGGATGCAGGGGTTTAAGGAGGAAGGAAGCTTCTCTCTCTCTCTCTCTCTCTCTCTCTCTCTCTCTCTCTCTTTTTCAATTGTTCAACTGAACTCGATCTCCTGAACATGGAGTTCAGGGTTTTTCATTCTTTTTGGTTCAGTCTCTAAGCGGTGGAATCAAGTACCTCACGGCATGGTTCTACCCATTGAGTTAGTTCTTGAGTTCGTAATTTTTTTCTTTTCTGGGTGTGTTTTTAGAGCTTAAATGAACTGGTTTAGAGACTTTAGCCTAGTTGCCAAAGTTGAGGCTTTGGAACTAGAGTTCTTGGATTCAAATCACCCTTCATTGGTGTTTTTTTCTAGGTGGCGGTACAAATTTTTCGACAAAAATATGATTCATCAAGCATCAAATGTTCAGTATCCAGGTGGCGCATAACAGTCTATCATCCCAATAAACTGTCACATCACATATTTCTTCCAAATTGATTAGGCCAAGTCAACGGAGACAAAACCATCTTCACATCAGAACCAATACAAACTAATGTTCAAATCTGAACTTATTCTGTCATTGTTGAGAGCTAGTCGACCGAAAGTAACACAGGCAAATTTGTTGAGAAATTTTTCGCTAATTACTGTCTGATCAAGTCTAATGAATTAAGTGCGAGTTTTCGAAGTAATAAGCAACTCAACTATTCTGTTTAAACAGATACTAAGGCCAATATGTATCATTACTCCGTTTTCTTATCAGCAGAGAATTAATGATTTGGGTATGAGAGAATGAATGAACTTTACATGCTGACAACATGGCACACCGTGTTGTTGACGAAGGAACAATTACAAGTAACCGCGTTCTCCAATCCTTTGACGGGATTAGGAGTAGCCCAGTTCTGTCGTCCACTGCATGGATCCACACTGAAATTCCAGTCCCTCTTTCCCAATGTCCCCGCAATTTGCCGCATAGCTCTCACTACAACAAACAAACAAAACAAAAACAGAAAATGACCCTTAGTTCTGCTTATCTTGTACTACGACAACTTACTGAATAAAGCATGTATGTACCTTCATCAGCAGGAAGAGTGGCTCCAGAAGCCAGACCTGCAAGGCAAGAGAATGCAGCTGCTAAAGCATGCAGAACTACCCGAGCGAAGAACATGTTTATGGCTGATGGTGTATGCCAAAGAAGAGATAGCTCATGATCAAGAAATAAAATGGTGATTCAAAATCTTATGTAGCTAGTCCCGATAACTACCATTTCTCTTGTTAGAATAACAATCAGTAGTACTAATTTAGTAGCTTGTCAGTGCAATTGGGACATTAAATTAAGCGTGGACTTTGTTAGCATAGACTTCAGAAGTAGATGGGGGTTTGGAGCCAATACTCGTAGACCTCGAAATGCTGCAATGCTGAATTATTTGCCCGTACCAAATACAGTACAGCTATGATCATTCGGCTCACATGATAAATATATTTTTCAATCCTTACAAAGTTAGTTCATCATCTGCTATAGTATAGGCTCCAACTCCCCTTATAGAAGTTATAGTTAATCATGATTTAAATTCAGACCTCAGATTCAATACTATCGATAAATTCTTTCCATACTTTTTCATTCCATGACTTTATTGAGCACCCCTTTTTCTTCTTTTGTCTATTCTTGTCAGGTTTGCTCAGAGTTTTCTCTTGATAAACTGTGGTCAATAAGCCAGACTGGTCAAACTTCTGACTTTCATACGCGATCGCAAAGTAAGTAAGGAGCATGCATGTTCTGTTTGGTTAACAAGTCTCCTAGAAGAAGAGCAGCAGAAGGAACCAAATATAGAGACGTTTTGGACAATAGAATTTACCACGTTTGATACAAAATCGTCAGAAGTCATGAAAATGATAGATCATACAAGAACAAACCAACTTGTTTCTATCGTTTGGAAAAAAAAAATACAAGAACAAACCAACTCGAAACCCTTTTTCATCTTTCCGTATTTCGTCCGAATAGGTGTGAGTTGCTTATTCAAATTGGTAAATTACACGAGAGATATAACTTAAAAGTCAAAACTCCAAAAGAGAAGTTCCTCTTATTTGGCTTATCCGTTTACTTGACCATAGCTCTTAATTGAATTCTTCCAAGAAAAAATTGATAGCAATTTGGCTTTTCAAGGCAATAGGAAGGATTTGACCGTGAGAAGTGGGACGCAATAAATGCCGTACGGGCAAAACCGTGAGCCGTAGTTGTACTTGGTTTTGGTGTGACTTGTTCACATGCTGTATGAATGGATGGCCTTGTACTTTGGACTAAATTTGCCTGTGGTATTCATTCTTTTGTGGGGGGCGTTCCAGAACAAGTTGCATTTTTTTTTTTTTTTGAATTCACAACTACAGCGATGTTGTGTGGAAATCATTAATAACGAAAATTAGTTAAGATAGAGGACAACTTGATAGGAGACTTTTTTTTTTTCCTTAAGAAAATGGGGAAGAGAGGGACCTCTCACTTGATGGGTTTTTTTTTTTTTTTTGGAATACAAGAGGATGGAATTTAAGAAACGGGAAAGAGATATGAATATTAAATTCCAAATTTTTAATTTTTGAAATCTCAATTTTAACTATTGAAATAAGACTCTGTTTGATGACTCAATTTAGCACTTAAATTTAATAAATTTAAATCTTAATATATTCAAATTATTTAATAACCAAAATTAAATATCTGAATTAATTAAATAGCACTGAATTTTCTAGACAAAACCTGTTCCTAAAATTAAGTGATAAGCTATTGACTTATCACTGAATGTGATATACACTCAAATGTATTGAATTTAATATTTAATAATTTAATGAATTCAAATTTCAAATTTCAGATTTCAATTTTATCAAACTCACCTGAGACTTCCTCAAACTGAATACAATTGAGTACAACAAACATTCAAAACAACGAGTCTATGAATCCTGGTCGATTTATTTTTTCCTTGCTTGTTTACTTTCTATACGTGTATACATACATATATATATATATATGTGTGTGTGTGTGTGTGTGTGCGCCGACACTATGAGAGGTTGCTGCCATGGAAACCAACCTCATCGTTGGCTGCCTGTTTCATTATAGTGACAGCTTTACGTACCCCTTTCTCGGTCAGCCCTTTTTTTTGTTTGTTTTTTTTGTTTTTTTAATGAAGGAAGAGTGCATATATATATAAAATTCGAAGCAGGATTTGATAAGACGGATTTGCAATCTGTGTGACAAAGGCCAAAAAAGGAGTATGTTATGCCATGACATGTTTGTTTGATCAGCAATTGCAAGCTGTTACCAAGTTCATGAAGTTAAATCAGTATGAACGATCAATGAATCAGAAATCAGATGGTTTTTCAAAATGACTTGGGATGAATCATTTTGGTCAATTGGACTTAAAATGTGTTCTCATGATGATTTTTCACTGTGTTAAATTTCCACGCAACTCATGGCAATTCTGGTCAAGCCATTCAAAAAAAAAAAAAAAAAAATCCATAAGTTAAAGGATTCCAAAAGGTGGGTACTGTTGTTTGCAAGAAAAGGTGTGGGAAAGTGAAGGAAAGTAAATTACTTTTTCGTTCATGTATGTATGTTTAGTTAGCAAAAGGTTGAAAATTTTTCTTGCACTTGTCTTCACTTTCTCGTATTTTATATCCTTCAAAGTTGGCAGCGATTTTGAAGGTCTTATACAAAAATTTTAATGATTGTCACTAACTTCCCATTCTCCCTCAAATTTTTTTCTTCAAAACAGAAAAAATTCATTTTCATTTATCTCATTTTTCCGTACAATTTTCCCTCTATTCAAGCATTTCTTTATAGTTTTCCTAAAATTAAGAAGAAAATGAAAAAAAAAAAAAAATTGCTGTCCAACAATCGTACTACTCTATCAATTGAACCCTTAAAACTAACCTCATGGGGTAAGCTATTCCAAAATAGACTCCAAGACCAAGAGTTAGTGGACAGAATAACTTTAGGGATCAAGGAGGCAACATTCAATTTGGCTTAAGGGGAAGTATAGAAATTAATATTAATTTGAAATACTAAGTGGGTACAATTTTATATTCCAGATACCTAAATCCAACTAATAGTTTTCAAAATTGACCTATAGAGCACTTATTTGTCATGCAAAGATCAATTTCCTTATTTACAACAACGAATCACCCTATTCTCACTAGTGTCAGCACACATTGGTGTGTGTGCAATTTGGAAATGACTTTTTTTTTTTTTTAATGAATATACAGATTTTGTTATCAGTAATATTTTCTTCAATAAGATAAAGTTAATTTGAAAGTCACAATATTTAAGGTGATTATGTTGGCAAATGTTATTAAATAAATTAGCGTAAAAATTAGTTTTTTTTTCCTAAATGTAAAATTGGAAGTTCAGAACATAATAAAAATTATTTACACAATCTGCCAATCTACTCCCTGGGTGCATATATTCTTGTACATTGTACAGATATCTCTAAATTGTATCATATCAAATTTCTACTGGCTGCAAGTTTGATGTGTACAGTAACTGTTACCTACAAAACAAAGCTGCCTAAAAATAAGCATTTGAGGTCTGTCAAATGGAGAAAAGGAATTAGGAGTGGTTAAAAGTCGTTGGTGAGCCGTTTCGCAATAGTCTTGGTGTTTCCCCTCCCCCTTTCCTTCAATCTCACATCGATTGTAAGTGATGTGTATGCGTAGGACTTAAGCTCCTCGGTGTGACCTGAAAGTCAGTATGCCTATTGAGTTGGGCCGTGGGTTTCGCTTAGATCCTGGATGGATGTGTGTTGTTTGCGGTTGGTTGAGAGGTCTGTCAAATGGGATTCCTTACAGATTTTATTTTTTAAGTTTAGCAACTGTTTTAGCAATCTGCTAAGGACAACGGAGCTTTGTTTTATATAACGTAGTAAAACAAATTATTGGATGCACCCATGCACGTAACTTTGGGGTCCATCTCCACCGACCTGAGCCAAATCTCGGGACCCTTTTGCTTTTCCAGTTTGGAATTTTCTGTGGCGGCTTTCCTATTTTACCCGTGATCATTTTTAAGCTGACGTTTTTTGACCATAGAATTGCACTTTCTTTTCATAAAGATAAAGATTAAACAGGATGCTGCAGAAAGTCATTTAATTTAGACTTTTCAGAGTAGTGGCATTTACCATCCCTGCTTCAAATGAATAAAAATTGAAGTGCAAAAACTAGTAGCCTTAGCTGAGTTTTATTTTTCGGTCAATTTCATAATGTTCATTTTCTGAAAAATCATACAGCTATTGTAATATATATATATATTCTGTACGTGCATGTGCTGCACTAAGAAGAAATTCTCATTGGGGTAAAAGCAACTCTAAAATTTTTTACCTACTCTTTTTTAGTTTCTTAAGAAAAAATATTCACCAATAAGTACAAATGATGCATATGTTCCATGAAAAACATAAAAAGGCAAACTCAAAATTATTTATGTAATAATAATTTTGCTTTAAAAGCAAACTAAACCATTTACAATTACTCAAGATGAATTTTCATATTTTGATAATGATTTACAATTTTTTCATTTTTGAATTTCACGAAGTATATTTTTTTCAATATAAGTAACTAAACAATCATTCATCCAAGTGTCTTCCATTCTATTTCGTAATCAATTCTTCACTATATTTATAACTGAAAAAGCCCTTTCTCCGGTAGTTGTCGCAATAGATAAAATCAAAACCAACTTTAGAAACATATAAATCAATGGATACACAAAACTTCAGGGGACACATTTAAAATTATATCAAATTTCTATAGGTACTATAAAAATTTAAGGGGAGCAGTGGAGGCCCATGCCCCCACCGTAGATCCGCCCTTGTGTATGTGCATGTGCGGCACTAAGAAGATTTCCTGAAGAGATAATTTTTCTCTAAGAAGATTTAGCGTGTGAATGCCAAGGGCATCCTTCCCACAGGTTATTTGCCGATTGTATTTGCTATTTGCTAGCATTTATCAACCTTTTTCTCCATGTTTTCGGGAAGAGAATTACAGGTTTAAAACATCTAATTAATATGTCAATTCAAAATTTTGCAATAAATATGTTTAACATGCCTGATAAGGGGTTTATGAGCCTCTAAAATGTCCATTTTCCTCAAAAGAAAAAAGAGAAAACAAAAGGTGCATTTTAAAATGACTTGGAAACCTATCAAAATCAACTGGAACTAATTATTCGTTTTATGTTTTCTGAATAATCTACTGTTTTTTAAACATTAATGGTAAAGGGTGGCGAAATTTCAAAAATCTTCTTGTGTTTGAAATATAGCCAAATAAAAAGCCCACGAGGTGTTTTCTTCTGCATACATGTGGAAACCAGGATTCACATACTGTTCTAGTCCAAAATTTAGGTTAGGATCTTAAATAAAATAGTTCCCATATCAATAAAAAGAAGTCCAACTACTAATACATCTGGAAGAAAAGGAAAGAAAGATCAAACTCAAATTGTAGGAACATGTCAAAATTTTACAACTCTAGTTGGAAAAAATAAAAGGGACCCTAATTATGGTCAAAAGAAGGTTAAGCTTGATTAGTACTATTTTGCTGCAAACAAAAACTTAAAAACAATTAAACATAGAAGGTTCTAAATACTACGGAAAAAGTTGAACTCTTGCTATAATCTGAAGAGTAAAAGTTTGCTTTCGATGTATCTAGGTCGTACTCTTTTTTTTTTTTTTTTTTTTGATCAGACACGATAGTTTCTATTTTACACCTATTCCTACTTTATATTCGGTGAGTTATATAACATCTACCTCCTTCAGTGGGGCACAAATTAAAAAAAAAAAAGAAAATATCATTTGTATAGCCATTTTTTTAATAATAGCACTCTAACTATCTTTTTTATCATATAATCTAATAAATAAAAATTATATAATACAAATGATAGTAAGAGTGCTATTATTTAAAAAAAATGGAGTGCTATCATAAAAATAAATAGAATGCTATTAATATTTGTAAGAAAAAGTTCTTTTAGTAATAGAAGCAGATAATAATAGTATTTACATAGTAAGGAAGGTATAAGTTATGACATATGTATTTAACAAATAACATAAAAGGATGCAACTGCAAGTGTGATTTTATGTGATGGAAAAACTCACGAGTGGACTAAATTTCTTGAAACATTAGGCTTATACTTGTTTCTTTATCAGGGATTGTAATCAAATTATTTGTAAACACATGTATTTATTGACTCTCTATGAATTACTAGGAATGAAAAAGACATTTTTCTAAAATTGAACCTAAGATGAATATTTTCTCTTGGTTAGTGAAAGCACATTTAGTAATTTGTAGGGAAAACATGAATACTTTTAAAGTTTTTATCCGTAAAATTGAATTATTTTTTGGTACCTTGTAATGTTTGAGATACTATACGGACACGCTTCTCTCTAAATGATTAAGTTTATTAGTTATAAGGAATCATTTCTATCATCAGAATTACCAAAAAAAAAAAAAAAAGAATTGAGACTCAGTAGAGATTGATGTAAGAGTTTTAATTTTTTTTTTTTTTTTTGGTCTAAGAGGAGTTACCGGTCTTTTCTTTACTAATTAATTTCCAACATCCCAACCACCTCTTCTATAAAGACTGCGTCCATCTTAATTGTTGCATACATTTTGCATTAAAAGAATTCGATTTTGATTTGATCTTCGGCTCTTCTGATTTGAACTTTCCAAACCCTTAATCCATTTTTCTCAAAAAGGGACAAAATACCTTTTTTTTTTTGCCGGTGCTGCTGGCGAAGGGACATACACACTTGATTATTTTAACTAAGGGATAATTTCAGAAACTGTCCTTGGAGTTTCTCATAATATCACCTAGTACCCCTAAAATTTTTAAAATCTCACTTACGTCTCTTAGATTGACTTTTTTTTTGTAACATTTTAGCCCCTTTTGGAGAAAAGTAAGAGAGATAAAACTTTCCTTTCAATACAACTCTTATGTTATCCTATTTATGAAACTTACATGAACAATAAAAATTAAAATAAGGGTATAAGTAAAGTTGAAAATATGTAGAAATTGCCTATTTTCTTTTTACATGAAAAAATTTTTTGGTAATATTTTGATATTTGGTCATGAGATCATTTTTTGATTAATCTTATTAATGCTAGCTTATTTATAATTTTTTTCTATAAGTAGGCTTTACATGCAAATTCCACATATAAAAATTTTTAATATAAAATACAATTTGAATTACATCATGTATTAAAACATACTTGCTAAAAAACATTGCTTGACTTCCTTAAATCCGTCCTGCAAAATTCTTCAAGGTGTAAATTACTTACCAAAATTCATTGAAGTGATTGCCGTTACTAAATTTAACTTAACCACTACCTTTGCTACTTTACCACCATTTGAATACAGAGAAATATGGACTAATATTGAATAGTCATTTGGCTATTTTTATTAATATTTTTTGGGTTAAAAATTCTCTTTTATTTTGGAATTTTTGGTTAATTAATTATTAAGAATGCAATGGTAATATTATCAATTTGTGATCATTGAAAGGGATATCTAACCTTGTCAAAGTGACACGAGAGGTAAGTGAGATTTTAGAAATCTCGGAATGCTGAGTGATGAAGAGAAACATCAAGGAAGGTTTCCAAAATTATCCCTTTAGTTAAAGAAAATTTCCAATTCCGCGCCTTTATTCTTAACCGCTGCCCCCCGCCCCACAGGCCAAGGCCCGTTTTCTTTCTTTCTCAAAAAATCTCACGCCCTCTTCTTGCTTGTGCCTGTGCTCTGTCCTAAAATACTCTGTTTCTGTTTCTTACTGCTACTTTTCGTTTTATTACAACGTCTGTTTTCTTCAGAAGTCATACGTTGTAATATTTAGTTTGCTTGTTTTCTTGACATCTGCAATTGTACTGGAGAAAGTGCTGCATAGATCAACGGAGCCTTCTGTTCTTAAGTACAACAATGGTTACATCAAGAAGGACACTTCCTGAGGAGATACATGTCAGCATCGTCTATTTTGTCCTGGTTCTGCAGTTCTTCAGTTGTACTAATGATTTAAGATCCTTCGCTCAATTATTGCCTGAAGAAGAAGGTAAGATGGAACTCCACAAACTTATATCTTTGACAATCAAACATGCAGCATCTGTATGATTGGACATCATTTAATTTGCTTAATCTTTCTCTTGTTTTTCACTTCTTATTTGTTCTTCCGGGGTCAGTGAAGCATGATGTTTGTGGGTTCTTTTTTTTTTTTTTTGAGGATTTTAACATTTATAGAGTTTTATTTGACAAAAGTTTTGTTGGTTTAGCAAACAATTATGGGTTTAACGACCAGGAACATCCATAGGTTGCAAGAGATAGAAACTAGAAAGAAAGCAGCCTTTACGAGGGGATTTTTTTTTCCCCAGCCTTCTTTGCATCTTTTATTTTGGAGGAGGAGTTTCCAGACATGGCTATCTTGAAAAGAAAATGTTACAAGTGCACTACTTGCACAGGTCCACATAGCAAGACTTACCCTTTTAACTTTTCCTTATTGGCATACTGTTATTGAATTTTCCTTTTTCTGGGTTAGGCAATGATAAAAGAATCAAAATTCAGGAAAAACCAATCCAACTAAAAGATATATAGATCGATTTTGGAAATTCCCAAAATCACATACTGTCCACTCTCAATGAATTATTGAGATGTCGGCCCATTCTGGCACGACAACCTAACTCATTTGAGGGGCTTAATCTTACGACTGGTAATGAAAATATCAACAAAAGATGCCAAGAGTTGATATTGATCAGTAGCAAATTGCATTATACCAAGGGGCATGGGACACCATTGGCTTGGTCTTAATCTAGGTGAGATGGAGGGGGAGCCTTATGGTTGTTGCATTGAATAAGTCATGTACCCAAAATTGCAATTGCACTACTATAAGTGAAAAAACTGCGGTCCGTCACATGCAGTATTTATTACATGAAAGGGAAGGATTGGATATGGTTAAATTGGCTGGTTCACAGGAATGGTCTCTTTGCAGAATTTCTATTTTTGGGTTGATTTAAGTTTATCTTAATTTCACCAATCGTGTATATATATGCAACTTTTTTCCTCGTTTCATGAGTTACACAGATAATCAAATTTTCTGCATTGGAATTGTCAGTCCAATATTTAATTAGGTTCAAAGATGAACTTATGAGCAACTGGCCAAAACCTTTGGGAGGAGTTTGGTCAGGCCATATATTGGGACTTTGCCATGCCTCTTGACATCTGAGTATGGAGTATGCGAAGACTGTTATGCTGGCTTTGACGTGTCCAAGTCAAAAGTTAATTTTAGCCGTGAAAGTTTTGGGAGGCGTTTTTATTTGACAATTCTAGGTTCATACAGTAGATCAAGATAACCACTAATCTAAGATGTTTTTGACAAGCTAATAGAGAATTGTCACAATTTTGAAATGAAAAGGACAAGTTAACTAGGAATTTTGCCTGAAAAGAACAATTATTTATCTAAAAAAAAAAAAAGAATCAATTCTTACAAGAACTTGCTTCAGTTTCTATTCTTTTATGTGTTTTACTGAAAATGCCCCACATACTAAATTATTCAACTGGAGTTACAGTTGTTACTTTACGGTGTTCAATCGAAGCAAAGCTTTTCCCAAAAAAAAAAAACTTGTTATCGAGAAATTGACTTCAGGATGCTCCAAAAAAAGAGAGAAGAAAAAAATAGTTGAAATCATTATTTAAATATAATTATGCATGTTATTAATTACACATTATTGTGTTTTGATCGCAAATTCATGTTGCAGTGCAAGTTCTTCAAACGATATCATCAAAGCTGCAGATCACAAACTGGAATCTTAGCCGGAGCTCTTGTAGTGAGGGTAGCGGTCTCAACCGGACCTTTGGCGATGGCATTTATAGCAATGTGACCTGCAATTGCTCTTTTAGTGCCAACACTGTATGCCATGTCACAAGCATGTATGCTCTTAATCTTTTTGCTATTATCACTCTTGACTCTTGAGCGAATGTCAGGTTTCTTGAGGTTTAGACGTTCTATACTAAATATCTGCTGTTTAAATGGATGGAGGGTGATTTTGCCCGGTTACGTCTCTCATGAATCAGTGACATAGACATAGTAACGTTTTCCTTCTGATGTCCACATCTCAAGATGTCAAAAGTTAATTTTTTCTACTCCATACTAATGTTTCTGAGCTTATTCCTACTTGGTATGCAGACTTTTTTTGTTTGCTGTTGTATTCTCATACATGTTTTTTTTTCTGCTTTGGGTGACTCAGAGAGCTGAAAGGCCTTAATTTGACTGGGACTTTGCCTGCAGAATTTGCAAATCTTAGTCATCTTCGGGAAATGTAAGTTCTTTGTAGCTAGTAAGGAATTCTGTTGAGAATGTTAAGTTTGTTAGTTCAACAGATGGATGTTGTACGGCAATGGTTCCTTTGATTATTAATTTGCACCAGCATGGCAGCCCAGGGAAGCATTCAATATGATTGTTTTCCATTGAAAATAGGAGATGTAAAGGGACTAAATTTGTGGTCATTTTAATTCTCACATGCCAAAATCATTCTCCCCTGAATGGAGTTCTAATTGACAGAATGATGCCCAAATTTCTGCGATTATTATCAGCTGGCAAAAATCATATGGCACTTGTATTGGAAGATAACTGAAAATAAACATATGAAACTTGATCACGAGTAAGATGGACAAAATTATTGCGGCCACATTTTAAAGTAGAATTATTTCATCTAAGATTCATATGACAACTTAGACCAACATCTCAGGAAACTACCCCGGCTCTCTTTTGTTTGAGTTTCTGTCCACAGACTTACTTTGCTTCTTGTTTTTTCAGAGACCTCTCGCGTAACTATATCAGTGGATCAATTCCACTAAGTTTTGCTCGGCTTCCTCTCACTAATCTGTAAGTCACTTGTTCCAAATAATCCAGGGTCGTTCTGCATTTTGCTTTAGACTTCTTGGATACACTAACAAGTCAGTCAACTACAGGTCACTATTGGGAAACCGGATTAACGGTACAATTCCTAGCGAAATAGGTGATATTTCTACTTTGGAAGATCTGTAAGTGGAGACGATGAGCAGTGTCTACGCCATATTCAAATAGTTGGGATACTCAACTGGGCTATGTTTTTGCAGGATTTTGGAAGATAATCAGCTTGGTGGACCTCTTCCCGCTAATCTTGGAAGGCTAAGCGGATTGAGGAGACTGTAAGACTATCCGATCATTTTAGGCAATCTTACCGTACATGCAAAATGATTGCAATCTCACGCACTTTTAAGTTAACGAGAATCTCCCATTAGAACAAGTTGAAGTTGTATTTGGTAACTCCGTCCATGATAAATTTAGCATGATCGTGTTGTTAATTATTACTGTAAAACACTTAATGGTGGTTCTCATGCATCGTTTATTTCTCAATTTGTGGTTCTATAGTCCTACTACTCCTGCTGAGGTTTCAGAAGTGAGACAGCTTCAGCAGTTGATTATAAAGCTTGGAACAATGCAATTTTCCAAGATTGGCATTCTTTTCTCCTTTCTGCTTATTTAGACACCATTTCTTTGCTTTTGCATCAATGGACTCTATGTTGTAACATTAATTCTCTACCAAATTCAACTTGAATTAGTTCTGTTTTTCCCTTCGTCGTAAGGATATGTCTACCGATGATGAACATTTCTCTTGCAGCCTGCTTTCTGCCAACAATTTTACAGGAACAATACCGGAGACATTTGGGAATCTGACGAATTTGACAGATTTGTAAGTCATTACATTTAAGCAATTAAAAATGTTTCAGGTTTCATTTGGATCCTAAATCTTGTGGGGATGATGGTAAAGTATACTTGTGATGTGAAGGAACAGTATTGTTTTTACATATCCTCTCCTTCTTTTTTAGTAGATATAAAACTCAATTAAGTGTGCCGAATTGTAACAGGAAACAAACAAAAACAAAATAAGAATTCATTTTCTTTCAGAGCCCAGCACAAGAAAATGATTTTCTGGGGACTCTCAAGTCTTCTTTTCCTCCTAAATTGAAAATAAAATTCCTAATGGGATGACTCAAAATATTTGTGAGCTTTCTTTGCTGTTTGCAGTAGGATAGATGGAAATGCAATTTCTGGAAAGATGCCCGACTTTATTGGCAATTGGACAAAACTTACGAGACTGTGAGTGTTCTTCTTGGCATCATTGATGCAACTTTTCTCCCTGTTCGGAATAAATTTATTTGCTTTTTGGACTATGGTGATGCTGTCTTACATCAAGCGGAACCAATTGTTCGCAGACATATGCAAGGCACGTTAATGCAAGGACCAATTACTCCTGCAATTTCCCGGTTGACAAATTTATATGAGATGTGAGACAATTTCCTGTTTAGACTTTACTAGATTTTTTACTACAACATGCTCAATTGGATTCTGACATCTGCTTCTTGATCACATAAATTGTGGTTCTCAGGAGGATACTCGGCTTGAGTGGTTCAAGTATTAGATTTCCCAATTTGCAAGACCTGGAAAATATAAGAACAGTGTGAGTTGGGAGGATCTAGCTGTGCCTTTGGAATAGATATCTGCTAATTTTTTTTTAAAAGGGATAATTTTAGAAACGTCCCTTGAGGTTTCTGACAATTTCACTGAGCTCTCCTAAAGTTTGGAAAATTACACCTACCTCTCTTGATTTGATAGTTTTAGTAACAGAATCTTAAAATAATATTGATTTGGTCAAATTTTTAAATGAATACCCAACAATGCCCTTGTGTAATGAGTTTTAATTTATTTTCCTATACAATTATAAGATTATCTAGTATAAAATATATCAATTTTTCATATCCATATCTACCATTTGATAAACAACTATATAATAATAATTTTATCACTATGATAGGATACTTTTGATGGTATTTTATTATGGATTTAGATTTATAAGATAGAAAAAAATGTTGAAATAATTCATATAGAGTTTATGAATTTTTCGAGTAATGGGATTATCATAATTTAGTAGTGGTTTTAGGGCATTTCTTTTTATTTATTGTTAATTTTAATACCAAAAAATAGAAAAACAAAGATTAGTAAAAACATTGGACTACATATAAATTAACTCATTAGAAAAATCACTAGTTCGACATTTGGTTACGATAGAAACTAGAGATAATAGTGCAGTTATACAGTTTTATTGGCAAAATTTTTTTTTTTTTTTTAAAAAAAGGAATACGAAGGAAAAAAATGAAAAATAAATTCAACAGTAATTCTAAGTATAAGCATCCCAAACAAGGGAATTTCAATAAAAATATTTAAGGAACAAGGGAGGTATGTGTAATTTTTAGAACCTTGAGAGAGCTAAATGACATTGTTAAAAACCTCAAGGGAGGTTTCTGAAATTATCCCTTTTTAAAATTCTGCTAATTATTTTGTTCTCATGATGCAGAATATTAAGAAACTGCTCCATTTTTGGCCCAATCCCAGAATATATGGGCATCAAGGCCAATCTAAAAACACTGTAAGTTTGTTTTGCAGGGAGGCATTTGTGTAGTTTTATTGATCTCTGTCATTGACATTCTCTAAGTTGATTAGAAAGTTAATTGCATTGCAAGTGCAATCATAAATCTAAGTTAAGACAACAAAAATATATAGCTTTGCAAGTGATATAGCTTCACTGTTCCATTTGTTTGCAGTTATTTAAATACACAAAGACAGCATTATGAACATTCTTATTACTGTAGGACTAGTTTATTCTAGATGAACTTATTTCACTTCACCAAGACTTGAACCTTTTGTTATTTATATATTAACTAAATGAATGTAGTTTTGCTTTTTGTCCTGCAATCAACTTTAGTCCAACATGAAAAGAATTGATATTGAATATCTACTGAACCGTTCACTTGGTTTTATATTCTGAAGTTGAAAACATCAGCCTAAGAACGTTAGTTAATATAACCTATCAAATTCCCGATTGAGAATTCATTATGTGGACAGATTTAGCTTTTTCTCATAAACAAGCAGTGCTTTCATGCCTGAAATTGGCATTTAGACCTTCTGATTGAGGTTAAAGCATACCTTTCCTTTCAAGTATGGTTTAAGACAAGTTTTGTTCTGTCCAATTTACATTCAGAAGAAGTGATTTAACATACACAACAGGCCAAGATTTCTACTTAAATGGTGGGAGAACCTAGTGACTGATTAGTGTTTCCAGTTGTAATGACTGATCTCAACTATTATGTCTTTTCTTTTGGGTTCATTGGGCAATGCTTTTGCAGGGACCTTAGCTACAACAACCTGACTGGTCCAATCCCAAATACATTTCAGAGGTTGAATTTTGATAACCTGTAAGTCACTTTATCTAAATTGCATTTTGTGCCCAATTATCAAAACTTTGATACTTTTCTTGGATTTTCAGACAAATGGGGTTTGCGTACATCTAAAGCCCTTGCCACCCAAAAAGCTAATGCTATACCATTTTCTGCAGCCTTCTGGCTTCTAATGCATTAAGTGGAGAAATACCCGGTTGGTTACTGGACAGCAGAGAGAACATGTTGGTGCTTGTATACTCTTGTCTTTTGAAATTCTGAATGGATGCAGAAGTTGCAATTCAAGTGCATGTATAGCATACATACGGAGATATATATATATATATATATATATATATATATCATAGATTTCTCACATTTGGCATGATTGTATTTGCTGGCAGTGACTTGTCTAACAACAATTTTACTCCATCGTCCACAACAAGCTGCCAGTCATCCACTGTGTAAGTGTTTCTTTGCTTTCTTGGCAAGTGGAATATTTCACGGTTTTAATCAAAAACCCCGTACTTCAACAGGAACTTAGCCTCCAGCTATTCGACATCAACAAGCAATTCGTGAGTCCTGAAATACTAAGTCTTCTTGTTAGATTTCATTTTAGTTTGTCAATAAAATCATGTGGATGACCTTAGCTTCATACAACACAGAATTGCGTGGTGTTCGAAGAAGGACCTTCCTTGCTCGGGAAAATCCCAATGTATGTTTTCCAAAGTACCATTCTGTTCCTTTTTTATGGAATCTTGTATTATTAATTTGAAGTTACCTGTAATCCGTGTGATTTCATGAATGATTCTTGCTCGCATATGCAGATTATTCATTGTTCATAAATTGTGGAGGAAGCAGGATTGGTTTTGAGGGAAATGAATATGAAGATGACCAAACTAACCGTGGTCCAGCTTATTTCTTTTCCTCCTCAGAGAAATGGGCTTATACAAGCTCAGGAGTGTTCATAGGAAAAGATGATGCCAATTATGTTACTAGTTCCGCATCATCAAATTTGACTGGTGGAGAGATATACAGAACCGCACGCCAGGCCCCCGCTTCACTTAAATATTATGGCCTTTGTCTAAGAAAGGGTAGCTACAAAGTGCGCCTCCACTTTGCCGAAATAATGTATTCAGATGACAAGAAATTTAGCAGTCTTGGGAGACGCATATTTGATGTATCAATTCAAGTAAGAAAATACCAGCAGCTAATTTCTGGGTTTAGCATATCACGTAGCTTGAAATCAGTTTCTTTAAGAAACTTATTGGGATAGAAGTTACACAAACACTTCTGCCGTATCTTAGTCGAAAGTTTTTAATGCAGGGAAATGTAGTTCTCAAGGACTTTAATATCATTGAGGAAGCTAAGGGTGTTGGGATAGGAATTACCAAGGACTTTAAGGATGTAATTGTAAATGGAAGCACTCTGGAGATCCACTTATTCTGGACTGGAAAAGGGACAACAGCAATTCCTGACAGAGGTGTTTATGGACCTCTAATATCTGCAATTACTGTGACACCAAGTTAGTTTATCTTGACTCTTGTTTATTCTATATTTCCTTCTTCAGAAACATCTCTGAGTCATCCCTTCTATCTTCTTCTAGATTTCGACACTCATACAGGGCTATCAGTTGGAGCTATTATTGGCATCGTAGTTGCTTCATGTGTGGTGGTATGTTTAATTTTAGTTTTGCTGCGATTGAAAGGATATTTAGGAGGAGACGACACTGAAGATAAAGGTGAGATGATGTGTAATGTGTTTTTTTCTTTTGACTATAACAAAAAATCGATTGTCAGCTATCCGGAAAGTGATCAAACAATTGAAGTACCATAAGATAAGATGAGATAAAGAAACGAGTAGGGCCTAAAAGTAAAGAATCTTTTCTTGTGAGAGCAGGATCATTGAAGCAATGCTTCTGTATAGAAAATAGAGCATTTTTGTAGGAAGTTCAAGAAAACCAACCAAAAACAACTAGGTGTTCCATTTTATAAAAAAAAAAAAAAAAATGCCAGCTGACATACAATTGAAGTTAGTTTGTTTATTTATGTTGTGTTCTGGAGACGATAGTGTTAGAAAGGGATGTCCATGTGTCTTGAAAGTTTGCCCCTGGACAAACAAACATTGTGGATATTTGCCGGTGCTTATGCTGTAGTTTTACAATCTAGTTAGCAGCGAGATAAAATGTACTTAAATTTAAGATTTGAAGTCACATTATGGATGTCGTGGGTTGACGAAAGGGAGATGATTAAAAACATGTTTAAAATTGCACTTTAAGTTTCTTTATCTTTCATTCTGGAGGAGTGAACCTCTATCGTTTCATTTCAGAACTTCGAGCTCTGGATCTACAAACAGGATATTTCACTTTGAGACAGATAAAAGCTGCCACAAATAACTTTGACCCTGCCAATAAGATTGGTGAGGGTGGGTTTGGGCCAGTTTACAAGGTTGCTACTTACAATTGAACTTCTGATTGATTTAGTTTCATTTGAATATTGACATTGCAAGAACTGGAAAATTCATCCTAGCCATGCTTGTGCTGGACCAAGGACATAAGGGAAACAAATGTTGACCCAACTAATTCCACTATGATGTTTTATCATGCTTAAATGATGCTACTATTCCCAGGGTTTATTATCAGATGGTGCAGTAATCGCGGTCAAGCAGCTCTCTTCAAAGTCAAGGCAAGGAAATCGAGAATTTGTTAATGAAATTGGCATGATATCTGCGTTACAGCATCCTAATCTTGTGAGGCTTTATGGCTGTTGCATAGAAGGCAACCAATTGTTGCTAATATATGAATACCTGGAAAACAACTGTCTTGGTCGAGCACTATTTGGTAAGCATTTTGGTATCATCTTTATGAGAAAGCATAGCTTGCAACACGATATTCAATTTTCATGCTCTTCTCCCTGGTGCTTTACATTTTTAGGTCGAACGGAACTGCTGCTATATCTTGACTGGCCAACAAGGAAGAAGATATGCTTAGGGATAGCAAGAGGTTTGGCTTATCTCCATGAAGAATCTCGGTTGAAAATTGTCCACAGAGATATCAAGGCTACAAATGTACTTCTTGACAAGGATCTCAATGCTAAGATATCTGATTTTGGTTTGGCCAAGCTTGACGAAGAGGAGAACACCCATATTAGCACTCGAATTGCGGGAACGATGTGAGTTTTCATGCCTTTTGCCTTCTCTAATTTGTAATTCTTTCTTCATCTGATTTTTGTTGGCAGCAAGATTATTGACTGGAATTTTTGTGTGTGAGTGCATGATGTGGACAACAGTAAATTATTTGGAAAAGAATACGACGGGATTTATTATCGAAAACATCTATTGACTTGTTTTGTTATCTATTCTTGCAGAGGTTATATGGCTCCTGAATATGCTATGAGGGGTTACTTAACGGACAAAGCAGATGTTTACAGTTTTGGAATAGTTGCACTGGAGATCGTCAGTGGGAAAAGTAACACTAACTACAGGCCCAAAGAGGAGTTTGTGTATCTACTTGACTGGGTAAACCTCTTATATCAGCTCTATCCTCCAGGGGAAAGATTGCCTTCTTTAGCTCACACAAGTGATTGAGCTGATTACTCGAAAACGATGGTTTGAATGAACATGTCTTTTACTAAAATTAAACTGGCTGAAATGATGGCATTCTTACTGTTTTGAATTCCTAAAATTGATCAAGAGTATCAACTATCAAGGGTACTTAGACAACAATGGTGGTAATTTGGAGGAGAGGGTGGAAGCAGGAGTGACAACAAGGATTTTATCAGAGTTCATTTTAGTCAACACTACCAGAATTAATGATAAGGATTTTGTTTGCTAGATTTCATAAATTAATGATAAGGATCATAGCTATCAATCCATCAATGAATTTGTCATCAACTCGTAGTCTCATGAAAAATAATCTTGTAGGATGAATTAGCAGGAAAGCTATTTTAGCTTATGCATCCTATCAGCAAATGTTGGTGTTATTATATCCTAATATTCTGCCTACATTTCTCTGTTTTTCAATTTGTTAACGCCAATGTCTGAGTTAATAATATAGCCTTTTCCTCATTCTACGTGGGAACATGCAGGCTTACGTCCTGCAAGAACAGGGAAATCTTTTAGAGCTTGTGGATCCAAGTCTTGGTTCAGACTGCCCTGCAGATGAAGCACTGAGGATGATAAACTTGGCATTACTATGCACTAACCCATCTCCTACTCTTCGGCCAACCATGTCTTCTGCAGTGAGCATGCTCGAAGGCAAAATCGCAATTCAGGCACCACTAATCAAGCGCACCTCATTGAATGAGGACATGAGGTTCAAAGCCTTTGAGAGATTATCACAAGACAGTCAATCCCATGTTTCTACATTCTCCATTGACAGCAGCCAGATCCCTAGGACTACTTCAATGGATGATGGACCATGGATTGACTCATCAGCGTCTCTTCCTAGCAAGGATGAAATGCGTGATTCTTCTTCATCTAGCAAGCTTCGATTCTGATCTTCAAGATGGTGTCAAACTGTTGAGTATTTCATGACGACAAGATTTAGGATTGCAGTCTCGCAAATTTTTTGGTTATTTGATGTCATACAGATTCTTCATGACATTTTTCAGGTACCTCTGGAGGTGCAGTGTTCTTCTGTAACAAAATTCATATTCTCTTGCAACAAAACTAATGCGGTTGTGTAAGCATTGTAAATATTTTGGAATTGGAATTCTCTAAGAATTTGTAGTTTGGAATTGAGAAGTGGAGAAGTGAAGATTACTAAAAATTGCGATTAGCGTGAAATTGTGACTCTCCCTAAGACCAAGAAAAATGAAGGATGCATCAAGGCCTTCCTTGAGGTCCTCCCGTTCCGACAATATATCCCCATGAAACAAATTGAATCAATTAGTAATGTTTCATTCATTTAATTAGTATCATAACTGAAATGAAATACTTTTATAAGGAGATAGATTCATATGGATATGTATATATATACACATAGGTATAGATTTACAGTTATGTTTCAACAAGAGAGGAAGGATGGAAAGACTGGAACACAAAAAGCACAGAATTATGGGCGTCACAATCTCTTCATCAGATAATCAGAATCGATATTGATTGGATATAAATCTGCCGCCGATGTTGAAGATGCAGTAAACGGCACTTCCATTGACACATGTTGTGCGTAGCTCTCATCTGAATTTGGCACTTGTTGCTGATTGGTGATCTCCTTGCTGGGCTCAACCTTGTTACTCGAGAAACTCAATTCTGAAAGGAGCTCTGCATCAACTGCTCGCCCTTCCAACTTGCTAACCACCGTCGACATGCCAGGTCTAACGGTTGGTGAGACATCGGTGCAAAGAAGGGCTATGTGAATTGTAAGCATAACCTCCTCCTCATTCAAGTTTGATCCGAGTCTCGGGTCTACCAGTTCCATTAGTTTCCCTTCCTCCTTCAGCAGCTTAGCCTAAAGAAACCGCAAACTAGGATTTCAGCAGATAGAAATTGTATCCTTGTAAGCCTGTATAATTATAATTTTTCTTTCATGTGATACATGATAAAAAGATATTTGCATCAACAGTTCTCAAATAACAGCAAGAAATACCTAATCTTGTAAGAATGAGGTCCAAAGCTACTAGCAAAGAATGAAAACTTCTTATTTCTCATGCCTAAGATTAGGCTGTATTCAAAATGAAGCAACAAAAATCCTAGAAGATAAATAAAAGCAAGAGAACAAGATAATGAACCTACCCAGTCAAGAAGATGGAAGCCATCCTGCCTTGGTTTGATATTGGCATTACTCCTTCCGCTGACAATCTCCAAAAGGACAACCCCATAGCTATAAACATCTGCTTTGTCAGTTAAGTAGCCCCTCATTGCATATTCAGGTGCCATATATCCACTGAAAAATCATAATTATGGATTTAGGATATGTATTGACAAGTCATGACCAAAACGTCCTCCATAAACTATTCAAGTATGAAAGGTGGTTCATAGCTAATACATTTCATTTACCAATAAATGGACACATATTGGCACAGAACAAAAATAAAAACAAAAAAAAGAATGCTGAGCTTCCTTTTGAGAGAGTATTATACTATTATGCTACAGCCTTTCACAAGAAAGTATCGAGCATGCACTCACTAGGTTCCAGCAATACGGGTACTAATGTGGGTGCTTTCTTCATCATCAAGCTTGGCCAGACCAAAGTCAGATATCTTGGGGTTTAGATACTTATCAAGTAGCACATTGGTGGCCTTGATATCTCTGTGGACAATCTTCAACCTTGATTCTTCATGGAGATAAGCCAAACCTCTTGCTATACCCACAGAAATCTTGTGTCTTGTTGGCCAATCTAATTCCAACTTGTGTTCTTCAGGACCTGTCGGTATCCATGTGCATCCAAAGAATGAAAAATAAATTATCTTGAGTGCAGATGAAATTTTTACTTGCACATGATTTTTGTAGTTGGATTACAAATTAGTTTACCAAACAATGCACGAGCAAGGCTGTTATTCTCCATGTACTCATATACGAGTAATAATTGGTTTCCCTCGACGCAGCACCCATAGAGCTTCACAAGGTTAGGATGTTGTAGAGCTGAAATCATGCCTATTTCATTCACAAACTCGCGGTTCCCTTGCTTTGATTTGGAAGAAAGCTGCTTCACAGCAATGATAGTGCCATCTGCCAGATGACCCTTTAGTACAGATGAAATCTCAGGTTAGAACCCTTAAAAAGAAAATGAAGATGGGTCCGTTATAGTACGGTTATAAAAAAGTTAGAATTTTGGGGAAAATAACCATGGGTATAGGTCACCTTGTAGACAGAACCAAAGCCACCTTCTCCAATTTTATTGGCTGCATCAAAATTATTTGTAGCAGCTTTAATTTGTCTTAGAGTGAACGATCCAGTTTGTAGGTCTAGACCCTTTAAATCTGCCAAAGGAACTTATCAGGGAGAGCATCTCTTATCTGATTCATAAATTCTGAGAAAATCCAAAGAAATCAATATCCCCGAACTTGGAACCAGTAGATAGACCAAGCTACTGCTCATCATCTCTCATTTGGACATTTCTAATGGTTAATAACCCTCAAGGAAAACACAAATATATTGCACTGAGAATAAAATAGGATGACTTACCATTTTCCAAGGTATCTCTGCACCACAGACAACCTTTCCACCAAAGAACACAAATTGTGGCAAGAAGCAGAATTGCAATTACAATCGCAGCTACAGCACTAGCTGGTAAGCTTTTTCCATGTGGTCTAAAGTCTGCATATGGGGAGAGAGAGATTATCCAACCATCTCTAATGGGAAAAAAAAAAAAGAAGTAAAATGCTAGCAAATTTTCATTTTTGCTCCATGTTCTTCAAAGATTTCTAAAAACTTATTTTTGGAAACAACATACGTGCACATCACAACAGGTCTGGGTTTCATGTTCTGTAATGAAGAATCACATGAAAACTATAATCATCCCCAAATAAAATTCCCTCTGCATAGTAATGGCTGGTGAAAAGAAAACACATCTGGTCATTAGAGCATTATTATTTTCCTTTCCACAGAAGCTCTTATTGGGTGTGCATAAATAAACTATAAAATTAGGACCAACTCAAAAAGTTCTATTTTTCCTCTTGCCAAAAATAATAGCTTTAGACGATTTGAAGCTCACCAGGATCCACAGAAATTGCTGAGATCAGAGGACCATAAACTCCCCTGAAAGGAATACCAGTTGTCCCTTTTCCAGCCCAGAAGAGGCGGATCGCCAAAGTGGTGTCAGTTACTACTGCAGTAAATTTTTTAATAACAGGTCTATTAACTCCACCAGCCTCATCCTCAATATTGAAATCTTTCAGCATCAAGTTTTCCTGAATTAATGACAGAAATCAGGCATGGTTAAGCAAGCAGAAATGTGTAATATCTAAGGTAGAAGTAAACCAATAAATTTGCACAAGTTCAAACTCTATACTTCTGCCAAGGTCACTAGCTTCTTTTTCTTTTTTTTTTTCAATCCAAAAATTCCTGATTCTTTTGAATAAATCTGCAAACATATATATGAAACAAGTAAAATACAGTGTGAAGATACCTGAATATATATATCAAAGATGCGCCTCCCCAGACTACTATATGTTCTGTCATCAGTAAACATAATTTCGGCAAAATGAAGGTTTACCGTGTAATTCCCATTTTGCATACAGAAACCATAATACGTCAGTGAAAGCGGGGAAAGTCGTGCTTCTGTATATAATCCCGAGTTGGTCCCAGATATGCCTGTATTGTTTGTCCAAATATAGGAATCTCTGGGGCGGTCATCATCCAAGAAGTTACCGGTGCTGCTAAATGCCCAGTTACTACGAAACCTATGGACAAAATTTGAAGGGCCACCTGACTCTATATCGTCATCGTAACTTATATCATCATCATCTTTCATTTCTCTTCCACCACAATTTATATGGAGAGAGTACCAACCTAGTATAAAGCAATTTCAAAGTTTTTTATCATTTGGAACAAAAGAAAGCAAAATTTGAAAAAGTGCAACTAAAAAGAAAAGTACGATTCCACCTAAATGAAACTTGTATTATTCATACTATGCACTTGTATCAATATAGAAAAATGAATGCAATTGTAAAGCAAAGGAACCAAGAAGAAAACAGATAGGCAAGGAATATCAGCGTTATAACACCAAGTTAGTACACATGCATATTTCACCATCTTTCTGAATTGGTGGTACTCCAGTTGTTTGCTTGACAAGGAAAGGAAAAAGCGATTTATGCTGTAAAATAGAAATGTAATAAGATGTGAAATGAAAACCAATAGCCTGAGCAAGTAAATGTACAATTAGTTGTCAGATCAGAATAATGAATCTAATTTGCTCAAGTTGAAGGCTTTATATATAAGTCAGCTAGTTTTTTGGTGAACTATAAATGCTATACCACCAGATCCTGAATGTCTAGACACTCATTCAAGGAATTCAAAATTCAGGAATCCATTAAACTTCAAAGTTTCCCGGAGCTAAGATGTTCAGGTCTAGAATATACATGGTCAATAGCTGTTGGATGCAATTAGTAGCTGTTTGATTGTCAAAATGATTGTAACTTATCACTCAGGAATAAACTCAAAAACCAAGTGAATTGAGTCCAATATTTTCACTCCAACTTTGTCAATTTCTTTAGATCTACATCTGATAATAACTATTAGCTCAAGTCTAAACTTATTGGCCTTCTCTAGAGAGTTCAACACTCTTTCAAGTGATTCATAAACTATTAAAATCCAAGAGCAGTCAATCAAGGATGACTTACTCTCTGGACAGCTGAAGCTCCTTAAGCATGAGACAATGCCTCTGAAAAAACAATGCAATTATCCACTATTAGTTTGCATCATGTGGAGATTCGAGTTGTATATTAAGAAGGAGATTATGTCCATTACTTTATCTACTGGAATTGGTAGCATTATAAATTAGTTACATTGAAAACTTACGGTGTGTTGCCTTTTGAGGAGCTTCCAAACAAGTTTCTGATAACAATTAGCTTCAAATGTTAGATAGCTTACAGAAACTTGAGATTAGAACTATTACTTTCAAAGAAATGAACGTAAGCTCACAAGTTTCCAGTCGGTTGACAATCGGACGCTCCAGAACTTTTGGTAAAATTGTTGTATGAAAGATCACTGAATCAAAATTCACGACATGATCAATAATCAGTTAAAGAATGCATATACACCTTGTCTTCTGTTCCCTTTAAAGAAAATTTTCATTTCAGTCTTTACCATTTGTATTTTGCTGAGTAGTTATATAATAAGCACTCTAGTTATTTCCACCTAGTTAAAATATGATGATAAGTAAAACCAAACAAAAACATAGGAAATCCTTAGCAGTCCTTCAATTCAGACTCAAAAATGATAAATTGTCAGTTAGCAAGCTGCTCCAACATCAGAAGCCATATTAGGTTACAATGTGGGACATGAGAATGAAAACGAAAGGAAAAAGAAGTAGCACTTCTAAACAGAATAATAATCATTGACTGAAAGAACTAGATGCTGGACAACACAATTTATTGATGAATGATCAGAGTGAGATAACAAACACAAGGGTCTTGCTTTTTGTTTTTCTGCAGTAAAAGGTGAGTTCACTGTAAAAGAAACGTATGATACGCATACTTGATTAACCACGTGAGATGCTACCGAAACCATGCTCCATTAAACAACCATGACATTTTTTACTTCACTAATCTTTGAAAACGAACTCACATACGGACTTGGCCTTTTGTCAGCATCCAGTCCGGCACTGCTCCAGTGAGGAAGTTCCCAGTCAGATAACTAGAAAAATCAGCATTCATAGATTAGCAAATCTTACCTGTTTCCTACATTGTACAAGCAACTTTTCAGCTATAGACTAGTTTCAGTAGTAAGACTTATCAATCCAGCAACAGTGATCAACATTCTTACATATTTTCGATCTTTGGTAGACCAAACAAGGTCCTTGGAATAGGTCCACTTAATTTATTAAAACTGAGGTCCCTGCAAAAGAAAGATAACTATGCAGGTTTTAAAAGAGGCAAGGAAAAATGTTCTTTTAATCTAGTCAAAGCAGTTCTTCTGTAAGGAGCAGCCTCAAACACATATTTACGTTTTTTACCCAGATAATTTTGTGGTTGGCCAGCATTCCACTTCATTTAACGCTGTTTAATCAGTTAAAGCACAAGTAGATATATCCTTTTCCTTAAAGGTGCATGTATTGGTGTACGATGTTTATGCCTCAGCAACTCATCTGTACTTTTCATTAGTTCTTTGTGGATACTACCTTTAACATTGAGGGAACATATTAACTTCTATTCTTCTCACCAAAGTTCCCAATAAGTCTATATTGCCTGTTATCAATCTATCTTGCCTCTTATCATCTGCAAGCTCACCAATTTCACTGGTATCTCATTGCAATTTGCTCAACAGTCACCCCAGGAATGATGGTTCAAAAGATAATAATAGATAATTTGAAAATTTTGTAAATTATTTGTTTTAGCACCTCCCAACTATTACTTCTTAGCTAGGACAAACTCTTACACGGAGCAGGTTGAAATTCTGAATCTATTTGCCCTCCTGGGTGTCCAATATGCTGTACAAGATGATATACACTACTGCAGTAGAGCTCTTCTCCTTTATGTATCAACTATTGGTGTTCTTTTTGACATAACTTGCAACAGACAAATGCAGGTCAACAGTTTTCTACTATCGGGTTCAATGTGGGTCATATATTTGCAAATGCAAGCACAATGTATGCACGTTGTGTGGCAGAAGTTGTATAGCAACATCACATATTGAACTTGAGAATAAGGAACTAAATCTACTCACAAGAGTTTCAATTTTTTAAATGAGCCAAGAAACCCTGGTAGCTGCCCAACAATATTGCAACTCCTTAATATCCTATAAAAAGACAAACTCCGCATCAAGTCAGAGCAAAATAATGGGTGTTCTCCCTTGAGAGTGCAACAGAATTTTGTGGGACTCACAGCGTCTTCATATTAGTTGCCGCACTAAGTGGGGGAAAATTTGTGTCATTTCCGTTCAAATCACTGATTCTCCTGTTTGTATTAATTCAAAGAGAACAAAACTTCAACAGATTATATTGTTTAAACGCTTACTACTCATAGTGAAAAGTACAAAAACATGAACTCACAGGTCAGTTAATTTTGTCAAGAAAGCGATGCCAGATGGCATTGGCCCACTTAGACCACTAGCCTGTATCACTCTGCCATCACAAGAAATTAGTTGCACAATAATCAACAAAACATGGTGGAAAAGAAGTTGTAAAGAAAATTAAAATGTTGCAATATCAAAAAGGGCTCAAGGTCTCACAGTTTCTCAAGGTTTGTCCAACTCTGAATGAAATTAGGTATACTTCCTAGGAACTGGTTCTCGCCAATGCGACTGTGTTTTCCAAACAAATTCATCAGGAATCAGTATCTAAATTGAAGTCAGAAATATATCAGAAAACTCTGATCCACTTGTGAAATGTGAAAGTCAGAAAGAGGAACTCACAAGTCCTTCAAAGTGGTCAACCTAGCTAGCGTTCCAGGCAACTTGCCAGTGAAATTGTTTGAGGTTAAATGTCTTAGAATGTCAGGGGTTTAGAACAATAAAAAATGAACATTTGTTAGTTCTTGATATCCATTCCAATAAAAGAAAAGCAACATGATTGTCGAACATAAAGCATAACAACTCGATATATTTGAAGGGTCTTACATTTTTTCTATGAGAGTGAGATTCCCAAGCTCTGGAGGAATAGTTTCAGACAACTGATTGAATTCAACAGTTCTATTCACAATTCAAACAAAAAAAAAAAATCAACTTTGATCACACAGTACAGGAAATACAGAGTACATGACGAGGAATGAGAGAAATCAATGACAGATTCTTACAGATTGACTAATGTGCTGATATTTCCAAGTTCTTTTGGCAATGACCCTGATATACGGTTTCCAAGCAGGGAACTGCAGTGAACAAACCTAGCCACATTTTAGCCCTTACAAAAGGTGGGGTAAAAAGACCTTTTTCACAGGAAAAAAAAAAAGGGACAGGAAAGAAGTGAAAGATGCAAAACATACATGTTTACAAGTTGCATGGAACCCCATTCCCGTGGTATTGTACCATTAAGGTAGTTGCGTGTTAGATCACTACAAAAATTTACATAGTGACAATTTGAGTTAGATAAAGATTTTATCTTTTTTCATGGGTTTGCATTCTTTTCTTTAAGATTTTAATCCACAGTAATTAATGTAAGGGCCGCCATATTCACATTTCTCGGAGATACGGGAGCTTGATCAATTCTGGCGGCAATGATCCCGGAAGATTCTGAGCTTTGAGTATTCTGCATTTTGGAAAAGATAGTCATTAATTGAAGTGAATTACATAACAGAACATACAGCAGAGGAGTTTATAGTTTATAGTATCTTCATGGAATTTGACACTTTGCTTGGGAAATTTCTTCATATATAGATAACTGTCCGCACTATTAGTGATTAGTTTTCCTGCTAAATGACTCCGAAGGACGATTTTTTTTTTAAATTATTATTATAGTAGCATACAGACGCTAACTTTGAAAGTAACGCATACTACAACAAAGATTTGTTTGGCATTGTTGTGATTTTGACAATCCTTTTTTTTTTTTTTTAAAGTTTAACAGAACTAGTTCTGCAGGACATCTCGATCGTTTAGTTGGTTTCTTTTATATACATATACATACAAACATATATATATATATATGTGTGTGTGTGTGTGGCATAGAACTAGGTGGTACGTATAGAACTTTTTTTAAAAAAATTTTTTGCCCGGAGCTGAACATATGGACTTTAGCTCCAAAATGCTGTAAAATCACATAATTCTGCAAAATTTATCAGGCCAGTCAGCGAAGACAAAATCATCTTCACATCAGAAACCAAAACAAACCAGTGTTCAAATCTGAAATAAAAATACAACCAATGAAGACGTATCAGCACTTCAACAGAGGATTAATGATTTGAGTACGAGAGAATAAACTTTACATGCTGACAACATGGCAAACTGTGTGATTGAAGAAGGAACAATCACAAGTAACCGCATTCTGAGTTTCTATGGGATTAGGAGTACTCCAGTTTTGCTGTCCACTGCATGGATCCACACTGAAATTCCAGTCCGTCTTCCTTAATGTCCCAGCAATTTGCTGCAAAGCTCTCACTACGAGAAACAAACAAACAGAAACAGAAAATAACCATTAAGGATTCTGCTTTTATCTTTTCCCATGCCCAGAGAAGAAAAAAAATCTTTTGTCCTTAGACTGAATATGGTACTGTATAAGCACCTTCATCAGGAGGAAGAGTGGTTCCAGAAGCAAGGAGAACTGCTAAAGCAAGGAGAAATGCTACCCGGGCGAAGAACATGTTCAGAGCTGTTTAAGGGAAAGAGATAAGACTATTGATTATGTAATACCAAAGAAGAGATAACTGATGATCAAGAAATAAGGACGGTGAATGAGAATTTCATGGACACCATGGAGATACCAATTTATCTTGGAGCTTGACAGTGAAAGCGTGGACTTGGGACTCGTATACCTCGAAAATGATTAAAGCAGAATTACATGCATGATTCTTTGAAATAGAAACTTTTTTTTTTTTTAAAAAAAATGAAAGCACATATATGGCCTTTCTTTATAAATTGTGAGGTTGTTCATCATCGATCAGATATTTTATTGGATCGTCAGTTAGGGTTAATTTCAGAAACCTCCCCCGAGATTCATCCTAATATCACCTGGTACTTTCAAAAATCTTAATTACCTCTCCTATCAATTAATATGATGTGATTAGATGCCCCAATTAGAGACGTTGAAATGACAGGAAGGTTACCCCCAATGTTTTCCTACTTTTTTAAGTAGCAAAAGGTTGGGAAAAGATTTTTAAAAAAATCTATAAGCAAAAATATCTAAAAACAAATAACAAGAATGCTATCTAAAATATTTTTCTCCCTCTTTGTTGCAAAAATCTTTACTTTTAATGCTCGTCCTTGCCACAACCGATTCAAAAATCTTTGCTTCTAATGTTCGTCATTGCCACAACTGATCTCCTAAAATTTTTATTCTAATTTCCCTTTTTGCGGCAAAATTTTTGTGTTTCTTTACTACGAAATCTTTACTCTTAAATTTCCTCCTTGTTGCGACAAATCTCTTGAAATTTTTGTCTTTTTATAATGTTTAATTTCCTCGTTGTTCCTCCTTATTGCACTTGCACCTTCTCATATTCTAAATTTAATATTCCATCTTATTTGTCTTTTTTGTCATATTTTAAAATTCATAAATCAATTTGCACAAGGATAAAAGTGGAAGGATAATATAATCTCTCTCCTCCAATGCATTTTTTAAGATTACTTTTATACATAAAGGGCGATGCAGAGGCCCCGTCCTGGGCCTGTACACGTGGCAGCCCAGGGCGATCCGAGTTGGGCTTGGACCCCGGGCCCATGGGGAACCAGCCCAGGTCACGCGGCGGCTAGGGCTCCGTGCGGCTCCCGAGAGCTACCCCGCAGAGGGCGGGAAGAATCCCCCTCAGCGCGGGATTGGGAGCTATCCAGGGCAAGTCCCGAAGTGTACGGAGGTCGGACTCCTAAGAAGGTATAAGTAGTAACGCACAATGACTGCGCAAGGTACGCTCACTATTGGCAACTCCCTCCCGACTGCTTTACTGTTAGTACACTCCCCACTCACCGGAAAACTAACTTGACCGTCGGAGCGCCCTCGGGGACTACCTCGGGGACCCTGTTAGTTCACTCTCTCGTTTTTCTTTCAGGCTTAGGACGCGCTCTTTCCATCAGCTCGCCGAGCTCATCAGGTCAGCTCGGTCCGGGGAAGTTCCGTGCTTCTTCAGTTGGCGCCGTCTGTGGGAACCGAAGGTACGAGTATTTGCGTTGATGGCGAGAACGCGTTCCAAGCGAACCGTGGATAACACTGACCCCGGAGCCGGTGAGGGGTCCCGGCGAATGGAGATCGAGGCGGCCCGAGGCGCCGGGGGCTCGGCCCTTTCAGGGGAACGAAGACAGCAGATCTATCAGTTTGTAACCGAGAACCTCCCCATGCTGGAAGACATAATCCGGCAGGCGAAGGAGGGGGGTGAGGCCGGGGGTGCGCAGACCTCTAAGGCGAAGGGGAAGGAGAGGGAGTCGCTCCCCATTCCCTCGGAGGACGAGTCACGGGACCAGCCCCCCAGGAGGAAACGACCGCGGACTCCTCCCAGGCCGCGGGCCTCGGTGGTCGGGGACAGTGAGAGATATTCTCGCGACCGGTCTGCTGGGGGCCGACCGAGGAATCCCTCCTCGTGGAAGCTTGCGCGGAACAAGCCGGAGCGCTCCCCCGCCCGATCTATCAAGAGCCGGCCGCGGGACCCTCCCCAATGGCAGCCCGTCCAGGACGAGCTCGAGCAGATCCTGCGTCCGCAACTGTACAAGGACAACTACGCAGCCTCGCCCTTCACCCGAGAGATAGAGGACTACCCGTTACCTCGGAGGTTTAAAATCCCGAACATCGAACTGTACGATGGTTCGACTGATCCGGAAGACCACCTTTCGGTCTTCCTGACGCACATGCGTCTACAAACCGCCGCGGATGCACTCCGTTGCAAGACCTTCCCCATGTTTCTGAAGGGTAAGGCCCGGCTCTGGTTCCAGGGCCTGGCACCAGGGTCTATCCGGAGTTTCACCGAGCTGGCCAGACAGTTCGCCGCCCAGTTCGTCTCCTCGAAGACTTACTCGAAAAACGCGGCTCACCTGATGGCCATCAAGCAGAAGCCGGACGAGTCCCTGAAGAATTTCATGACTCGCTTCAACACAGAGAGCCTGCAGATCAGGGACAAGGATGAAAAGGTGGTCATGACTGCCTTCATGAACGGGCTAAAGGTAAAGGAACTCTACTACGAGCTTGCTGAACAGCCCCCCAAAAATCTGGAAGAGCTCTTGACCCGGGCTCACGCCGCCGCCAACGCAGAGGAGGCCGTCCGCCTGAAACGAGAGTCAGATCGGGAACTCGGGATCGAAGAGGACGGGGAAACCCCCCTGAAACCAATGACGGCCAAGCCAGGAAGAACGTCTTCGATCGCCTCTTTAAGGATAAAGCCCCCGCTCAACCGCCACTCCCGGAAAAAGGTTATACACCCCTGACTCGGCCAAGGGCACAGATCCTGGCTGTAATGGAGGCAGAGGGTCTAGGAGGACGGCCGCCCAAGCTGGGGACGCCCCGGAATAAAAGGAACCAGGACCGGTACTGTGCCTTCCACCGTGATGTAGGGCATGATACGGAGGGATGCTGGGCCTTGCGGAAGGAGATTGAAGACCTAATCCAGCGTGATTTCTTGGGGCGGTTTGTGCAGCCAGGTCGGCCGGGCCAGGAGCGCGGACGTGCCTACCGCAAAGAGAGGGGCGAAGGCTACCGCCGAAACCGTCCTGAGCGGCGTGACGCGGCCCGAGGCCACTCCCCCGACCAGGGCACTCAGAACTTGGCAGGGGTTATAAACACCATAGCTGGGGGTCCCACGGAGACAGCCATACAGCCCGGAAGAACAGGCGACCTCCCCCAGACGGAGATGATTCACTGAAGCGTCTGCGCATGGACGAGGAGATCACCTTCGGACCGAGGGACGCGGTTCCCTTGGCATCCGGAAATCATGAGGCCATCATAATAGACGTCGTTACCAATAATTACCGGGTGAAGAAAGTATACGTCGATCAGGGAAATGCAGTGGACATCCTGTTTTACAGGGTGTTCAAGGAGCTCGGCCTAGAGGACGGACAGCTAACCTCTGTTCGGACACCTCTAGTAGGCTTTATCGGACCGCCCATCAATCCGGAGGGGATGATCACCCTGATGGTCACAATAGGTCAGGCACCCAAATGCCGGACCATCCCTGTCAATTTCGTGGTGGTCAAACAGCCATCCCCGTACAACATATTCCTAGGTCGGCCCGCTTTGAATGCCCTCCGAGCGATTCCCTCATCGCTCCACCTCAGCGTCAAATTCCCCACCCCGGGAGGAATTGCCGAGGTGTATGGAGATCCGGAGGTGGCCCGAGCTTGTTACCTAACCATGCTCCGGGGACACGAGAAGGTGGTCGCCCAGACGACCAGCTTGGAGCCTTACATCCCGGGGGAGGAGGATCGGCAGCTGGACATTCAGGATGAGATCGAGGAGTTCCCATTGAAGGAGGACAGGCCTGACCAAATAATCCGCATCGGTGCGTCGCTACAACCCAAAGAGAAGGATGACCTGAAGGCCTTCCTAAGGGAGTACGCCCAGGTTTTCGCTTGGACGGTAGAGGACATGCTTGGGATTCCGACTGACCTGGCCGTCCACCACCTCAACATAGACCCCCGCTCTAAGCCAGTGAAGCAGAAGAAAAGGAACTTCGCTCCAGAGAGAAATGAGGTGATCAGGAAGGAGGTCGGAAAGCTGCTGGAATCCAAAATCATCATGGAGGTCTACTACCCCACCTGACTAGCCAACCCTGTTCTAGTAAAGAAGGAGGACCAGTCCTGGAGGATGTGCGTTGACTTTACAGATCTCAATAAGGCCTTCCCGAAGGATTGCTTCCCCTCACCGAGGATCGACAGGTTAGTAGATGCTACTGTTGGTTTTGACGTTTTGTGTTTTCTGGATGCCTTTAAGGGATACCACCAGATAGAGATGGCCGAGTAGGATCGGGAAAAGACTTCGTTAATCACCGAGGAAGGGACCTACTGCTACCGGACGATGCCATTCGGGCTAAAGAACGCTGGAGCTACTTACCAGCGCTTGGTCAAGAAATTATTTCAGAACCAGATCGGCAGGAACATGGAGGTCTACGTGGACGACATGATCGTCAAGAGCCGAGCAGGACCACAGCTCGTCCCCGACCTGAGGGAAATCCTGAACATCCTCTGGGAAAGCCGGATGCGGTTGAACCCGAAGAAGTGCACCTTCGGAGTTAGGTCGGGCCGGTTCCTCGGTTTCTTGGTCTCCCGAGAAGGGATCCGGGCCAACCCCGAAAAACTCTAGGCCATCATGGACATGGCCACTCCACGAAATGTGAAAGAGATCCAGCGACTCACGGTAAGGATGGCCGCCCTGAATAGGTTCCTCTCACGGTCCGCGGTAAGGGGGCTCCCCTTCTTCCGAATCCTAAAAGCGCCCAAGGATTTTCAGTGGACCGATGAGTGCCAGAAGGCCTTCACCGACCTGAAGGCGTATCTGGTCGAGCTGCCCACCCTGACAGCCCCGGAGCAGGGAGAAACCTTGTTCCTGTACTTGTCCGCTTGCAACGAGGCCGTCAGCGCGATTTTGGTGCGGGAAGACGGGGGGGCTCAGAGGCCAATATATTATGTTAGCCGCGCCTTACAAGGTCCGGAAATGCGGTATACGCCGGCAGAGAAGCTGGTCCTCGCCCTGGTACATGCTGCCCGGAAGCTTCGACCATACTTCCAGACCCACAGCATTGTGGTCAGGACCGATCAGCCCTTGCGACAGATACTCACAAAACCTGAGGTCTCGGGTAGGATGACTAAGTGGGCCGTCGAGCTCGCCGAGCACGACATCGGCTACCAGCCCCGCACCGCTATCAAAGCCCAGGCCCTAGCGGACTTTCTCGCCGAAGGAGCCAGTCTGTCCACAACTGAGCCGAGCTCCCTGCCCGAGGAGGCCTGGTCGGAAGAGCCTTGGGTACTGTTCGTGGACGGGGCCTCAAGCAAGGAGGGAAGCCGAACTGGCCTGCTACTCACCTCGCCCACAGGGGAAGAGCTGACCTACGCGCTCAGGTTCGACTTCCCGGCATCCAATAACGAGGCCGAGTACGAGGCCCTATTGACAGGGTTGCGGATAGCCCACCAGATGGGTGTAACCGCGATCAAGGTCAAGAGCGATTCTCAGCTCGTAGTCAACCAAGTCCGCGGGGAGTACGAAACTAAGGAAGACGTCATGAAGAGATACTTGGCCAAGGTACGAGAGGCGAGAGCCCTGTTTGACATTTTCGAGATCGAGCGGGTGCCGAGGTCACAGAACAAGCGGGCGGACGCCCTGTCAAAATTGGCATCCTCCTCGTTTGCCCACATTTGCAAGGAGGTCCTAGTCGAGGTGGTCAAGCAAAAAAGCGTTGATCAGGTTCAGGTCCTGGCCATAGACAGCCCGGCCTCATGGATGACCCCCATCGCAGATTTTCTCAGATCGGGAAACCTCCCCGCCAACAAAATCGAAGCCCGCCGACTCCATCTCAGAGCTGCTAAGTACGCCTACGCCGAGGGGACCCTCTACAGAAGGTCTTATTCATCCCCCTGGCTAAAGTGCGTAACTCCTGAAGAGGGCGATTACGTCCTCCGTGAAGTCCACGAAGGATTATGCGCGGCGCATGTGGGGTCCCGGGTACTGGCCAAAAAGTGCCTTCTCCTGGGCTACTATTGGCCCTCGATTTTCCAAGATGCGGCGGCTCTGGTTCAGAAATGCCGAGCCTGTCAGGTGCACGCCCCGCTGCGCCACCAACCCACTCGGGAGATGGTCCCCATCCACAGTCCTTGGCCCTTTGCCCAGTGGGGATAGACCTCCTGGGTCCCTTCCCCCGAGTTTCGGGTAGGTACGAACACCTCGTGGTGGCCATCGACTATTTCACGAAATGGATGGAGGCCGAGCCCCTGGCCACTATCTCCGGAAGGGCAATTCAGAAGTTCTTCTGGAAACACATAATTTGTCGCTTCGGGATCCCGCATGTCTTGATATCCGACAACGGGCGACAGTTTGCTGAAAATCCCTTCAAAAGCTGGTGCGCAGAGCTCGGGATTAACCAGCACTTCACCTCGGTCGGACACCCCCAGGCCAATGGTCAGGTGGAGAATGTTAAACGAACCATTCTGCAGGGGCTAAAGACTAGACTGGAACTAGCCCAGTCTAACTGGCTAGACGAACTACCCAGCGTCCTCTGGGCTTACCGCACTACACCGAGGACGGCCACCCACGAGACCCCGTTTTCCCTGACTTACTGGGCGGAGGCGGTGGTGCCCGCGGAGGTCGGCCTCCCCTCGCCCCGAACACAAAACTTCGTTGCGACAGCCAACGAGGAAGAGTTGAGGTGCAACTTGGACCTGCTGGAGGCCAAGCGGGAGGAGGCGGCGATACGAATGGCTAAGTGCAAAAGCCAGCTCGCCCGTTACCACAACGCGAGGGTACGGAGTACTCAGTACAAGCCTGGAGACCTCGTCCTGAGAAAGAACTCAGTCAGCCGAGTTCAGAGCTCCAACAAGCTAGATCCAAACTGGGAAGAGCCGTACACGGTCTTAGAGATAAGTCGGGTTGGGTACTGTAAGCTTGCGAGATTAGACGGGGTAGAGGTACCCCGCACTTGGCACTTCTCGAATTTGCGGTTATTCGTAGGATAGGTTTGTCCAGGGTATCTTATTGTATTCTTTGGAATTTTAGTACCATTTCATCATTAAATAAATGCTCAGTTTCCTTGTTTTAGATCCCTTCTCACTATCAATTCCGTTTAACCTTTCACCTCTACACTAGCACACTCAGATCAAGCTAAGTGTCCTAGCGGGGGGCTGGGGGTGAGAAATCGTAACGGGTGAAAGGCTTTTTCAAGTTTGAGGAATCGACGCTAGACCCGGGAGGTCGGCATAATTACCTTTGAAAATGTTTGGGCGTTCGACCCAGGAGGTCGGCGACCAGGGGACAAGTCGAAATAATGAGTCGACGGAAGGCCTTCAAGGTCTGGGACGTGATGCTCGACCCAAGGGGTCGGCAGGACCGCCTCTGGAACTTTGCCGCTCGACTCAGGAGGTCGGCGCAACTCAAAAACCTTGGGGCTCGATGCTCGACCCAAGAGGCCGGCACGCCGTTTCATTAAATCGGGTTTGACGTTCGACCCTAGAGGTTGGCGTAGCTTGAAGCCTAGATGTTTTGTGTTCGGCCTTGGAGGTCGGCGCATCACTCTGGTTATTTGGAATTCGACTGCCAAATCAGCCTGATGGCTTGATGGTTGGGTGTCCCTGACAACTTAGCTGTTAGTTTAAAGGGCGATAGATGCTCGACCCAAGAGGTCGGCATGCCGCCTTGGAAGATCTATTTGGCGCTCGATCCGGGAGGTCGGTGTTCCTTTTCGGTCACTAGAGTTTGCCGTTAGCAGGGAATGGAAAGACAAATCAGACAGTTTCATTTAAAAACTTCATCTCATATATACATTCAGACCCTATCTATTACAAGGCCTACCGAGCTATACAAGGAAAGGGGAACCTAGCTACGCCTTCTTCTTGCTGGCGATCTGCTCGAGGAGGAAGTTGAAGGTACACCTTAAGCATGTTGAGAGGTGGGAGCTGAAGGTACACCTTAAGCATGTTGGGGGGGCGTGTGGAGAAGGATGTTAAAAAGGATCTGTGGAGATCATGAGTTGCGGGGCATGGTCACATCCTTATGAGAGGATGGAAAGGGTTTCTGGAGTGACCGCTGCCCTAGGCTACAGGCTCCTTCCCGGAAGCTCTGCCAGGAGTCTCCTCCTCCTCCAGGGGAAGCTCCGCCAGCTCGGCCCCCACGTCGCTCCTTCCCATCAGGTCCATCAGGGCATGCCCCTTGCAGTACCCATCGAAGAGCCAGTCCAGCTTCCCCTCGGCCGCCGAATTGTAGTCCTTGAAATCCACCAAGTTGAAGCCGGGTGGGTTGAGGCTCTTCACCTTGTCCAGGGCACGCGTGGCGCCGACCTGGAGGATGGGCTGGTTGAGGAGGGCCACGTCCTCGGGGAACTGATCGGAAGAGATGAAATCCCGGACAGCCTTCTTGCGCTCCCGGCTAACGGTGCCGGAGAGCTCAATGGCGTGCTCCTCCATCAGCTTCGCCACGCCCTTCTTCTCTTGGTCTAACTCGGACCGGGTGGAGACGAGCTGGACCTGGGACCCCTCCAGCTCCTTCTCAGCCTTGCCCAGCTTGGCCTTAAGGGAGTCTACCTCCTTAAGGGCCTTGGCGAGCTTCTGCTCAGCCTCCCGATTCTTCTTTTGCATCTTCTCTAAGTCGGGAGACAACTCGGAGAAGCGGGTCACCAGGGCAGCACCGGCGGCGTTGGCCTGAAGAAATGAGAGTAAGAGTCAGCATATTACAAACCCCATTCAGAGAAAGAACAGGGACCCAAGGGGCCTAAAAGGGAGAGGGCTTACTTGGGTCTGGGCGATGTAGTACATGTCCTGGAGCTCGGACGGGCTGGCCAGCTCCATGCACTTCTTGTCGCGTGGAAGGACTGAGCCCGTGACCAGCTCGCCAGCCACCACGGGAAATTGGGCTCAGTCATTGATGGAGAGCTCCCAGGACAGGCAGAAGTGCCGGGGATCGTGCATCGTGGGGGCCTGCCCCGGCTTCATGGGGGCCACGTGGGGGAAATGCCACAAGCTCGGGGGGGCGCTCTCCTGGGCGTACTCCTCTGCAGAGCCAACCCCCAAGTGGACAGGGACCCCCGAAGTCAGCTGGAGAGGGCGCTGTGCTGAGGCCTGCGTCGACTTCTTGCCGGGCTGAGAAGGCTCGTCCTCTCGGCCCCTCTTCTGCCCCGTCGCCTTCTTTTTGCCGGCGGTCTGCTTGGAGGGGGACTGAGATTGGGAGGCCTCCTTCTGGGGGGCTGAGCTGCCCCCAGGTGCCGCAAAGCCTCGGGGGCCTTCTTCGCCGTCTCCTGCTGCGTGGAAGGGTCGGCCACCTCGGTTGGCGCGCCCAGTAGCCTTGAGAGCTTCCTCACTGCAGCAAAACACCGTCAGGTCAGTAAAAAAGGTCAGTAACAGAAGGGAAGATGAAGCAACAGATAACAAAGGAACATGTGCAGTATTACAGGTATCTTGGTCGGCGGGGGAGAACGCCACTTCTCCAGGGGACCCGGACAACGTCCCCAACAGGCCGGCCGCGGAAATCTGCTCGGTGGAGAACTTGGCTGCGTACAGTTTCACCGTAGAGCCCAGCAGCTGGCCGAAGGCCTCAGGGTCCAGATCCTCTGGACAGGGGTCGTCCCCGACCCCCCAACCTTCCACGCGTTGGGAGAAAAATGGGTGGTCCTAACGAAAAAGAAGTCCCCCTTCTAGTTGTTTACGGAAGAGGGGACCCCGAAGAGAAGATCCTGGGTGCCCTTACCGCCGCGATTGCTGGCGGACCGGCGGGAGAAATAGTACCACCCAGGGAGAGAAGCCTTGAGGGCATAGGAAGCACGGAAGAGAGAGAGAGAGAGTAGGGGATGGAGCAGATCTGACAGTAGATCAGGAATCCGATGATGATCCTGATCGAGTTAAGGTGGACCTGGGTGATCCTGAGCCCCCAGTAGCTCAGGATCTCGGCCAGGGCCGGAGGAATGGGGAGTCGGAGCCCCGCGACCAGTTGCTCTTTGTAAATGGCTACAAAGCCCGGGGGAGGTCGGCAGGCTCGAACGGTGGGTCCGGCGGCTCGCGGCTCGAAGGCCGGAGGGATGGAGAAAGAGGCGGCCAGCTCGGCCACTGCCCCGGGTGAGAGGGTGACCTCCTCCCGGTCGGGGTGATCGTAGTTAAACTCAGGGTCATCCCCCTGTTCGGAAGCAGGGGTCCCGTCGGAGGAGTCCCTGTCCTCCCCAACTCCCCCCTGGGCTCCGCCAGGGGAGTTATGTGGAGACTTGGAGGAGGGGATGGAAGTGGCTTGCTGCTCGATGAGGGCATCGAGCTCGGCCACCTCCTCTAGGAGTCGGGCAGAAGGAGAATGGGCGGATGGAGAGCTCATGATGTCAATAGGCTCTAACAAGTCAAGAATGGAGAAATTGGGATTGGAAGAAAAAGAAGAAGGAGGAGGAGGAGAAGATGAAGATGAAGACGATGAAGATGAGGACGAGGAGGAGATGAAGATTCTGGGGGCTCTACGACGGACCGGAATCTGGGATGCGGTGGAAGTGACACCGGAATGGTCCGACATAAAATGCAGAAGGTGGCCAAAGGAGAAAAGGAAACATGAAAGAGGAGGGGAGAGAACTTACTGATGATCGAAGTGAAAAAAGGATGGAGAAGTCGCCGAAATCTGGGTGCTGGAAGCCGGAAGCCTTGTTGTTGGAAAATTGAAAATGCACGAAGGAAGGAAAAATGGCAAATAGAGTCTGAGAGAGTTTGGGAGTCCCTATTTATGGAAGACGAAAGGGGGGGGAAAACGGTTGCTTGAATTTGAACCGTCCCATATGAACGCATTCAAGAGCGGTACGGAGATCGAGGGGACGCGACAACTAAAAGGACGTGGACGCCACTTCCCAATGTCAGCACTGCACCGGAGGTGACCGTAGCAGAGCAGTGCGATGATGGGCTTCCACGTGGCAAGGAAATAGATCAGGTCTGCCTGGGAGCCTGACCTAATCTAGGGGGCTAGTGCAGAGGCCCCGTCCAGGGCCTGTACACGTGGCAGCCCAGGGCGATCCGAGCTGGGCTTGGACCCCGGGCCCATGGGGAACCAGCCCAGGTCACGCGGCGGCTAGGGCTCCGTAGGGCTCCCGAGAGCTACCCCGCAGAGGGCGGGAAGAATCCCCCTCAGCGCGGGATTGGGAGCTATTCAGGGCAAGTCTCGAAGCGTACGGAGGTCGGACTCCTAAGAAGGTATAAGTAGTAACGCACAATGACTGCGCAAGGTACGCTCACTATTGGCAACTCCCTCCCGACTGCTTTACTGTTAGTACACTCCCCACTCACAGGAAAACTAACTTGACCGTCGGAGCGCCCTCGGGGACTACCTCGGGGCCCCTGTTAGTTCACTCTCTCGTTTTTCTTTCAGGCTTAGGACGCGCTCTTTCCATCAGTTCGCCGAACTCATCAGGTCAGTTCGGTCCGGGGAAGTTCCGTGCTTCTTCAGGCGACAATAGTGTTACACAAATTATCATTCAAGGAGAGCCATGTGAGATTTCTAAAACTTTAAAGATACTAGGTGATATTATGATAAACCTCAGGGGAGGTTTCTGAAATTAACTCCATCAGTTATTATTATTATTATTGAGTTATTATTATTATTATTGGCTGATAGTTCCCCATAGTTTAACCCCATTACAATTATGGCAAATTCTCAAAGATCTTCATTTTTTTTCTTGGACAAAATCTTCATGATATGTTTTGAGAAATCTTTGCTCAGTATTTTAAAAGGTGTTTCAAGGAGAGCTCCAAATGCTTGGAGCAATCAAATGGGGCATAAGTATTGTTGGGTATTTACCCCACAGCACGGAGCAAATGCTCAAGTGTTTTGGGTATCGGGAGTTTGGCATTTTCTATTTTTTTTTTTTTTTTAACTTTCAACTTTGAGTTTGCTAATCTTTCATCCTACCTTTGTTTTTCTGCCCTTCTTGTTATTTTTCTCATTTTTTAAGAAGAAGTCCATGATTTTCTCTTTGGAAATTGTTTGGGTTAAATACAAAATAAAAACATCCATCACTTAATTTGTTTCCTTTCTTTTTCTCTTTTCGTTTAATACCAAGATATGTTTATTTTATGCTAACACGACTCTAGGTGATTAATTAATATACGGGTTCAAGTTATACTTGTTATATTATAATTTTACTTGTTAGACAATAATAATTTCTTGTACTTCTTCTTAATTTTATCAAAATTTTATATTTACTAGTAACCTTTACATGTATATTTTGTAATTTATATAATGTTATTGTAATTTTTATTTTTAAATATCAATCAAAATTTGTAAAGACTTAACCTCACGCCTCAAGGCTTTTGACTTGTTTGGATTGATATAAAAACACCATACCCAACACTCTTGCCTTTTAAAAGCTCGAGTTTCCGCTTGATGTACTGGGGCCACTAAGTTAGGCTGTTATTTGGTTCTAGAACTAACGAAATACTCAAGGCATAAAGGAGCATGCCAACAGGTTTTCCGGCAGATTGGCATTAAGTAGTAATAAATCTCGAGAGGTTTTCCCACAATGGAATTTATGACATGCGAATCAGTCAAAAGTCACGACAACAACGTAACTTGGCCGATGGATGAATCTCTCCATCAGTCGCTATTCCACAGGTAAGGATGCATTTAGTAGCAACCTAATTTCAAAGACTAATAAATTAGATAGCAATCTGGAAGCGGTTAATTGGTGCCTCCATTAAATTGCTGATCGAAACCAGGTAGAGCTCCTGGTACGCCAGCACCAATTACTGGCGAACAAAATACACCAACTTGATTGTATGCTCATCGGTTTGCATGCAGCTTCCTCTCGTTTTATTTTTTATTTAGGGTAAAATACACTTTATTTCCTGTGATTTAGTGATTTTTCACGTAACTTTCTTGCGATTTTAAAAACTATACATAACCTCCAGATAGTTTGAACTAAAGTGTTAAGATGATGGAAATGGACCTCTGCAACGAAATCCACAGAAATATCGAGATGATCCGTGTTTAAACACTAAAATGGTTGAAATGACCAAAATATATAAACATAATATACATGCCACTTAAACCCCCTACGGTTTTGTGATTTACCATATATGTAACATTCTTATGATTTAGTGTTTTACCAACTAATCCCCTTCTGTAGTTAATAAATAATTTCTAACTTTATATACGAGTACTTTTGATATTTTAGTTAATTCCCCGTCATGAAATGCATATTCTGTTATTTTAACACTTTACTGCAAACCATGAGTAATTTTGTGTAGCTTTTCAAATCACATGAAGTTCTTATTTATATATCTTCTTTTTTCCCTTTTTCTTTACTTGATCTTAGCTCTTGAGACGACTAACAATTTTAATTGCAACATGATGGTTTTACAAAGCAATAGAAAAGAATTTGACCGTGAGCAGTCGAACAATACACACTGTACGGAAATTTTGAGAGCCGTAACAAATAGTCTTCCGGTTTTGGTGACTTTGTTCAGATGCTGTATGAATGGATAGAGTTTTACTCTGGACTAATAAAAGTCTTGGCATTTATATTCGCCTGAACTATCCATTATCATGTGGGGCATTTGAGAATAAGCTGAGTGGTACATATCATTCTTCCTTTCATGAACTTTGTTTCCAATCATCGTTACTACTATGTAAATACCCCAAATAATTGCATGGAAAGACTAAGCATAAAATACCCATCTTTTTCACCATATAATCCTCACTTTTATCAAGAAACCAAGATTAGTTCACACGCACATCAATTTTAATTTACTTTTGACGAATTACAGTAGTATAAACTGATCATCATCAATCAGATTTCTCAAATCACAAGAACATCTATCATCCAAAGGTCGTCGTCTCGTTAATTGCAGGACTGGGATTTGTGTGGAGCTGCAATTAATAATATTTTGAAATGCCACTGAAAGAATCAAAATGCTTGTATTGATTGTAAGAATGTAGACGAGGCAGAATGCCGACACCATGCATGGCATTGGCCCCGGCCGGCTTGCGAAGCTGCTAGACTGAGCGTGGAAAGCGGGAACCCAAAATATCGTTGACTTACTGTTTGAGGTCTGTAAAAGAGAATTATTTTGAGATTTCAGGATCCCAAAACTTACCAATTATTTTGAGATTTCAGGATCCCAGAATGAGAGTTGATGCAGTATTCCACCTCTTTTTTTTTCTTTTTTTTTTGTTTCCTTTACGTATAAATAGATTTTAAACAATTCCTCGTTAATTTTTAATGGAATAAAATTCCCTCCCTAATATAAAACCATAATATTCATCACTAAAATATGTTTACCAATTTGTTTGTAATAAAAACCTTACAACCAGAATAGAATATTTGCGTTTACTCATCATAGTTCGCAAGGATTAGATGTCTCTTTCTATTTATTTTCCTCTTCTTTTAAGTGTTAGAATTAAGGTAATTGCATTCAATTTTTTTTAAATTTTTTTATTTTTTTACGTCCCACCTCTCCTCACAACCTTTTCCACCCTTAATTGCTGGATCTAAGAGTTCTAAACTTCAGGGTGGTAGAGACAACTCCACTAATGAGGTTGTGCAAATTGGTAAACTGTTAATGTAAAATCTACAATTATTTTTTGTTCCCACAACAACAGGAAGCGATTTAAATATATACTACCAAAATATTTCGGCAGTCGCAGATGACAATTTCCTCATGACTCGTCGTCCAGAAAACCAGTCTCTAGACTGATGGGGTATAAATCAGAAGCAGATGTTGAAGATGCAGTAAATGGCAGGTCACTTGACGTGCTCTGCGGCTGGCTCTCATCGAAAGTTGATAGCAGGTATTGCTCATCACTGATATCCTTCACACTGGCACTCCATGCACTCGAGTCTAGAATCGACTTTTGATCCTCTACTCTTCCTTCTAGCATGCTCACCACTGTTGACATACCAGGCCTAGCGGCCGGAGATATACTGGTGCAAAGCAGGGCTATTTCAATTGTCAACATGATCTCATTTTCGTTGACGTCTGGTCCCAATCTGGAATCAACTAGTTCCATCAATTTTATTTCCTTCTTCAAGAGATGAGCCTGCATCAAAGAAAGAACATGCTGGAATATCAGCGCAAACATATTGAGCTTATAAGAAATGAGAGGGCTGTCCTGCAGATGGCTTAAATTCTTCTGATGCATCAAAATATTTAGCACATAAAAGCATCAAACTAAAGCATATTGATATTAGATGTCAGGAAGGAGGAGCCTCAGGTCTCACCGTTGCTGTACACCACATACTTAAGCAAACCAATTAAAAAAAAAAAAAAGCACGAAGATGAAGAATTCTTAAATCAAGAAATTCTAAGTAACAGGTAACTCAAGAGGGAAAGAAAATGCAGTTACCCAGTCGAGAAGATTCAAGTACTCCTCCTCCTCCTTTGGTTTAAAACCAGCGTTGCTCTTTCCGCTGACAATTTCCAGAAGAACAACTCCAAAGCTATAGACATCTGCTTTGTCAGTTAAGTAGCCTCTCATTGCATATTCAGGTGCCATATATCCACTGAAAAATAACCCATCCAACATCAGCAAATCAAATCAAGACCATGTTCTCCCATAAAAGAAAATGAAAAAAAAAAAAAAAAACTGTAAACAGATTGATATGTTTCTGGGGCACCCATAGGACTCCAATCATACTAAGCCCTTCCCAAAAAGAGAATTGCATGCTTGGACTCACAAGGTTCCAGCAACGCGGGTACTTATATGGGTGTCTTCGTCTTCATGAAGCCTCGCCAGGCCAAAATCTGATATCTTAGGATTTAGCTCCTTATCAAGTAGCACATTGCTGGCTTTGATGTCTCTATGGACAATCTTCAACCTCGATTCTCCATGGAGATAGGCCAAACCTCTTGCTATACCAACACAGATCTTACGCCTTGTTGGCCAATCTAATTCCAACTGGTGCTCTTCAAGACCTGTAAGTTAAGAGGTGTGCCATTGTTATGGAAAAATCAGCATTACCCACACTTACATGCTATAACATAGAAGGAAAAGATTTGGGAAAATATTTCTGTTTTTCTCAAGAATTTACAATGATACGCCAACTATACTCACACAGGAATGCAAGTTACACAGAACCTAGACACTATTTGAATTGGATAACTAATCTAATCTAATTAATTCTATTCCTATTGATCTTTAGTATGAAATTCAAATGCATATCAAATAATATCTACGTACAACTCATTCCAATACATGTGCATATTTTGATTTTGAAGGTGCGATTACCAAAGCATATACAAAAACAAATGCAATTTTAGCTTACCAAACAATGCACGACCAAGGCTGTTATTTTCCATGTACTCGTATACAAGCAACAATTGGTCTCCCTCGACGCAGCATCCATAGAGCTTTACGAGATTAGGGTGTTGTACAGCAGAAATCACGCCTATTTCATTCAGAAATTCACGGTTTCCTTGGGTCGATTTGGAAGAAAGCTGCTTTACCGCAATGATGGTTCCGTCAGACAGATTTCCCTTCAATTAAGATGTGATGTCATAACAAATGTAATATCAGATGTCTAGAATGCACTTGAGCACAAGTTTCTCTACATGAAGAATTTGGGAAGTATGCCATGGTTTGAGTTACCTTGTAGACAGAACCAAAACCACCTTTTCCAATTATATTGGAAGAATCAAAGTTGTTTGTTGCGTACTTGATTTGTCTCAGGGTGAATGATCCTGTTTGTTGATCTAGACCTCTTACATCTGCCAAATAAACTGATATGAGTTAGAGCAAATTCACTACACATTTGAAATTTGACACACAATTTTCGTTATAAATGCAGGAAATGAATACATCTCAACTTCCAAGAACTTATTTCCCCTGAGATCCCGTATCCCGTGCAAGGATACCTGTCTACCATCGAATAAAACGAATTACTAAAGAAGTGTTAAACCGTTATGACTGTGAATACAGTCATTAGGAGAACAAAAGGCCCGGTAATTTGTCAAAGTTTATTAGATATGGCTATTTGTCCTTGGCTGTAGTTAAAAGTTTATATTTAGGTTTGAACAGAGTGTGTTAACCTTCACTAATATTTGAAACTTTCTACACATTGATAGCACAATTTGGAAGTCATTGAAGCACTACTTTGGTAATTTTTCTACCGTTCTACGTCCTTGGAACGGTCACTATAATCTTCTAGCATTCGAAAGCTTGTGGCATATTTAGTATATGCATGGAGGTTTTAGATAAAGGACTAATTTGAAGAAATTTGAAGTTCAATTAAAACTTCCAGACGAAATTCAAGGACTCATAGAGTAACTTATCTGCTAATGCCGGAAATTCTTAAGCGAGGGTTACATTTCCAGTTTTGCAATACCACGTCCAATATTCTGCTTGAACAAAAGCTTATTTTACCTTGCTGCGTTGTTCGACTGGGTTGCATGCGGAATTTCCACCGAAGTATGGCTAGAACCAGAGATACGGTAAACAAAACTGCAAGTACAATCCCAACTATAGCACCTACTGATACGCCATGTTGTGATGGTACTGGAAAATTTGAATGGGGAAAAGGAAAATAAATGAAGATAATAAGAAGTTGAAAAATAAGGTGAAATAACATGATCCCAAGATTTAGGGGAGTGAGATTTTCAAATCAGATTTGTTCAAATGAAATGAAAAAAAAAAAAAACATTCTATTGTTCTCCACGATTTCTCAACACATTCTAAAAGTTCAGAAACAAACATTTGTGAAACACTCACAAATCTAACAAAAGAAATAATGGCTCTGTTTCGATTCTTGAATTTTCAATCTAGAAGCTTTATAAGGTTTGAAGCTTACCGTGATCCACAGAAATGGCAGATATTAGAGGACCATACACTCCCTTGTAGGGGATATCAGTCGTTCCTTTTCCAGCCCAGTAGAAGCGGATCTCTAATGTACTGTCAATAACTACAGCAGGAATGTTTAGAACTAAAGGTTTATTGACGCCACCTATTGAAACGCCACCTATTGTGGTCTCAATATTGAAGTCTTTCCGGATCAACTTTCCCTGGAAAAACATCAACCAATTCCCAATGAAGGTGCAAACTTGAATTTGCATGAAATAACTAATTGTAGCTTATAAGTTCATCATCTCTGTGTCGATTAACTGCTTTGAAAATCTAAAACTCATTCCAGAAAGTACATGAAGCAAAAAAATACCTGAATGTGTATATCAAATATGCGCTTTCCGAGGCTGCGGTATGTTCCATCATCAGTAAACTTGATTTCAGCAAAGTGAAGCTTTACCATGTAGTTTCCATTTAGCAGACAGAACCCATAATACGTCAGTGAAAGAGGAGAAAGTCTTGCTTCCGAGTATAAATCATTTGCGTCATTCCCTGAAAATCTTGAACCATTACTCAGGACATATGTCAGAGACTCGTTTTTATTATCCATGAAGTGACCAGTGCTGCTAAATCCCCAGTTCGTTCCACTCTGGTAGAATTTTGATGGCCCTCCAGGCTGTGAATCGTCTTCGTAGCTCGTATCACCAATTTTTACTTCTCTTCCACCACAATTTATATGTAAAGAGGACCAGTCTGGAGAAACCAACGGAAATATTCATTACCAACTACAAAATAGGAAATTTTAATGAAAGATAGCAGAGGCATCAAAAAGAATGATTAGATCCTGAAAGAAGCAACATTTTTTAGTCAGTGAATACACCTATCGTTACTCTTACATATAGATTCGATAAACGGACAACCATTTAAATCATAATAGTAGCTTGAGTAATAGTCCAGGCTCAATACGCCTCAGTAGTCATGAAGAGACTTGCCTCAGTTTTACTTCTCCAAGTACTAGTGGCACGGAAGGAAGCAATTTGTTCTCAAGTAAATAAAGTATGTCATATGGTACTAAACAGGATAGATGGACCACGACTGCATGCCCAAACAATCCAAATGATATGAAATTAATTAAACTCACTTTGCTGACATTGGAAACTCTGCAAGCATGGAAACGTGATCCTGAAAATCAATACAATGTTAGAAATAATCAGCATGACATGGAGTATGTGGTATTTCAGAATTTAATTAATCAGGAAACAAACCTTCGTCACATTTTAAGCATTTAGCAAATCTACATGGTGCAGGACTTACGATTTGTTGTTCTTCCAAGAGCTAGCGAATAAGTTCCTGATAAAGATTTACTGCACTTGTCAATTAAATACAGAAAACTTGGTCGGACAATTGTTACTTTAATAGAAGTAAATATAATCTCACAAGTTCGTGGCTTGGCAACTCGAGGATCCTGAATTTGAAGGAGTAAAATTGTTGTATGAAACGTCTCTGGATACAACATCAAAACCCGAGAAATCATAACATGCAACATACAATAAAAAGAAGAACTATTTTATTCCTGTAAGAAGATATAACCAGGTATGCAAGTGAAGAAATTTTATTTATTCTGTCATAGCACTTGTCATTTTTTTTATTTTTCTTGGTGTCTTTGAAGTGAAACTTCGATTTCGGAAAAGCAAGGACTATATTAATTTGCTAGAACATTTCCGTTGTAAGACCAACTTACCTATACACTCTGCTATTGAGCATCCCGTCAGGGATAGATCCCATGATGTTGTTTCCTGTGAGGTACCTATCAAAACCAACATTCATGGATTAGAAAGCTAACAATAAACATTCTAAAACTTCAAATGAACTTTTGGCCGCTACCCACATCTGGGTCATATCTTACAGGACAAAAGACTGAGGAGCAAATTTAGTCTACCATAAAGTTCTCTCCTCTATCATCTTCTGAACTCTAGTCACTACCTCCCCAAAACCCAAGGAAAGAATTAACCAAAAGACAGGACTTCCAAGGCATTTTCCACCACAATTAAAGTAGTATCCATTAAGTGGAGTCCAGCGTTGTCTACTTAGGTCAGGCTCTCGTTCTATCTTTTGGTTCTTAACATGGCTGAATTAGTAGACTAACTAAAGAAAAAGTGAACACATTTATTATCAAGGTTCAGCACTTAATTTCCTTACATGAAAACCGTGTTTGAAGTGTCCAAGTTTCTTGGAATTTGTCCACTAATTTTGTTGAAACTGACGTCCCTGCAAAAGAAACATAAGCAGTGAGTAGCAGAATTGGTATTGTTGATGTACTTTTGTTCATCAGGGATGCCCTCAAATCAATACAAGTGACCTGACCTTCTACCCACCTGGTTGTAGTAACCTGTACATTCTGTTTGCCTAGTTCTCCTTCTATGTGTCTACTCTAAATGTTTTGGGTAAATCACAGTGGCCTACATTCAGCTTTACCATTAGCTCACTACCCTTTAAATATTTGACATGGAAAATGACCCAGACAAACAATTAAGCTGAATGCCATTGTAATTTAAAAGTAGGAAGTATTACAAAATTATTCTGTGTCATCACCAACAGGACAAAGGAGAGGTTATTACAATTCTCAAGAACCCTAGGGTAGGTTTCGGTCATCAAGTTGGCTGCTTTTTTAACCAGACTCGAGAATCATTTGCATCTCGTTTACTTTTTGTTTCCCGTACTGGAATCAAGGTTGTAAAATGGTGAGGCAAACACTCCAAATTTTAAATAAGTAATAACGGATCATCAATCATTTTCCAGAAATTGAAGCAATTCGCCAAGTGCAGAAAACCAGTACCCAGCAGAGGTTTTGGTGCTTACTGAGTAGTAGACCCAACAACTTTTCAAGATGCAAGGGGGTAAAATAAATAGTGCATTGGATCTCTCTTGAGATATTGATTAACATTCTGTGCAGCTATCCTATCATCCTTGAATCGCTTACTGTCGCATCATAAATTCCTGCCCCAAATCTGGGCAGCAAATTCATAGATCATCATGCTACCTTACACAATGAAGTTATTATCCTTAACAAATTGATAAAAACATCTTTTTGGACACTGTTACAAAGCTGTAATCTTAACTTTCTGATGCATCAATATCTAAGGTTCAAAAACAAACACTAACCGTATGCAACTAGCATTTAGAGGTCCAACAATAGTATCATATCCTAACAGGGCAGTCAATAGTAGCCAGTTCTGAGGAACGATCAACTTTGTGCTAGCGAAAGACTATAACAGGGCTTTGCATGTTATGAAGGAGAAGTCTCTGAGATTGATGCAAGCACAAGTTTTTGAAAATTGAAGAAATAAATATCTAAATCTGCTCACAAGACTTTCAAGTGTGCCAGGGAGCCAAGATAGTCTGGTAACTGCCCTGCTATATTGCAACTCCTCAATATCCTACATAGCCAATTGTAAAACAAGTTAGAGCCACTGAATATTTATTACCCTTGAGAGGGAAATGCAAAGTCAGATAACTCACAGCGTCGTCATATTAGTCGCATTGCTAAAGAGAGGAAAAGCAGTCTCATTTCCACTCAAATCACTAATTCTCCTGTTCGTGTTTTACAAAAAGAACAATAGAGCCAAGATATCAACCAATTGTATCATTGATTCCTTTACTCTACTTCATAAAAATGCAAATCAAGAAATAAGAAAAACTTACAAATCAGTTAAATTTGTTAAAGAAGCAATGCCAGGTGGGATTGGCCCACTTAAACCACTACCCTGGATCACTCTGCCATGATTAGGTATTTTAGTTGAAGAACAATAAAATGAAACATTTAGCGGGATTTACAGGGGGACAAAGATGAATTTAAATAGTTACAGGTGGTCAAGGTCTTACAAATTCTGTATACTTTTCCAGTTTTCGATGAAATTAGGAATACTTCCCGTCAAGTTGCAGCCACCAATCCGACTACAATTTTTTTTTTTTAAGAAGTTAAATGAATCAGTTTTAAAACAGAAGTAGAACGTGCTGCACATTCAGAATCCTCTGGTTGGACTGAAATTGAAAGTGAGGAACTCACAAAATGGTCAAGGCGGTCAACTTAGCCAATGTCACAGGCAACTCCCCACTCCAATCATTCGAGGTAAGAGTTCTTGAATGTCACACCCAAATCAATTAAAAATAAAGGAAAATAGAAAAGCAAAAGACTACAGATTCTCTTCACCTGATAACTAGAATACACAAAAGAAATCAAAAGCAGATAATACCCAATAAATGATACAAATTACGTGGGAATGACTCAAAAGGGCTTACAGTTTTTTTAAGCGTGTAAGATTCCCAAGCTCTGGAGGTATAGGTCCACTGATTGAAGTCCAAAGTTCTACAGAAAGTTTAAGATACAAGAAACAGATTAGTCATAAGCTGAATAAAGAATTGGGATATGTTTGTAAAGGAAATACAAGGGTCAATGAGGTTCCTTACAGATTCACAAGTGTGCTGATGTTTCCAAGTTCTTTTGGTATTATTCCTGATATGCGGTTACCATAGAGGGACCTATAATAAAAACCATAAACTTGCACGTCAGTACTGAATACTGAGACATACATAAATTTCCAACAACAAATGCAGAATAATAGAACAGGAGAGCAAATCTTACATGTTCACAAGCTGCATGGTACCCCATATTGGAGGGATATTACCAGAAAGGCAGTTCCGAGAAACATCACTAGATTGAAATAGCAAAGATTGAAGATAAATACACACTCTAGCGAGTTAATTTGTTCCATTTTTTGACTTGAGTCTTCCTCAAATATTTGGTAGTCATTTCTCATAGGAAAAGGTGAACACTTACAACTCACGGAGGTAAGGGAGTTTGACCAATTCTGCTGGCAGTGTTCCCGGAAGACTCAGTGATTTCAATACTCTGTACCTCAGACGAAAGAGCAAGAAGAAAAAATAAAAATCGGATTTTTTTTTTTTTTTGGATTTTTCATGTAGAGAATAACATGGGCAAACAAAAATGTTCTTCTCATGTAGACACTACAGATTTTCTTGATATGCCTTGTTCTTTCTTTGGCACAAGACGCCAGGTATACATTCCATGATTTTTGTACATGCCTAAGGAAGGGGTACTTACATACTACTGACATGACAGGTAGTGTTATCTTCAAAGGAACAATCACAAGTAACCGCATTCGCAAACTCCTTTGGTGCAGTAGTATTTCTCCAGTTTGATTGTCCACTACAGGGATCTACGCTGAAATCCCAATCAGTCTTCCCTAATGTTTTTGCAATTTCCTTCAAAACTTCCACTAGAAGAAACCAACATCCAAAAAACAGACAATGATCAGCTGGTATGATACGTTAAGTCGAAGTAGAGATAAAGAATTGAAGTCGTGTTTCTCGTCCACGCCCTTTTAAACTAAACTTCATACTCGTGTACTATATGTGTATATACCTTCATCTGATACCAAAGTGGCTCCAGAGGCAAGCATTACCAGCAAGAAGATGAATATTGCTGCAGCCGCAGAAGCATCTGAGAATCCAGGATGACACCGGAGAAACATCTTGTTGTGTGTCATCAAGAAGAAGTCCCGCGTCCTCAAGAAGTAGTTACTGTAGAGTATTACAAGTAAGAAGACTGACAAAATTGTACGGAATTCAGCAGCGCGTCAAGTCAACTGGAACCAAAGGACAGCAACTTGAACCTTGAAAATGAAGCTTAAAATAAAGTGATAATTTCAGAAACCTCACATGAGGTTTTTGACCATTTCACTAGCCTCCCCTAAAGTTTGTAAAATTACACACTGTACGGAAATTTTGAGAGCTGTACTTGGTCTTAACAAATAGTCTTTGGTTTTGGTGACTTTGTTCAGATGCCGTATGAATGGATGGAGTTTTGCTCTGGACTAATAAAAGTCTTGGCATTTGTATTTGTATTCGCCTGAACTATCCATTATCATGTGGGGCATTTGAGAACAAGCTGCACTTTTTCCTCCATTTATGAATGCTATTTTTCTCTTCTTGGTTACTCTCTCTCTCTCTCTCTGCGTATATATTATATGTGCGTTAAATTTTACAAAATCTACCTCTACTTCATGCTGAATTACCTTAGAGTCCGCAAACAAATAAATAGTTCTGCAGAAAGTGACATTTTGCGTCTGGCTACCTGAGTGGTACGTATCATTCTTCCTTTCATGAACTTTGTTTCCAATCATCGTTACTATTATGTAAATACCCCAAATAATTGCATGGAAAGACTAAGCATAAAATACCCATCTTTTTCACCATATAATCCGCACTTTAGCAAGAAACCAAGATTAGTTCACACGCACAGCAATTTTAATTTACTTTTGATGAATTACAGTAGCATAAACTGATCATCATCAATCAGATTTCTCTAATCACAAGAATATCTATCATTCAAAGGTCGTCATCTCGTTAATTGCAGGACTAGGATTTGTGTGGAGCTGCAATTAATAATATTTTGAAATGCCACTGAAAGAATTAAAATGCTTGTATTGATTGTAACAATGAAGACGAGGCAGAATGCCGACACCATGCATGGCCCCGGCCAGCTTGCGACGCTGCTAGACTGAGCGTGGAAAGTGGAAACACGGACGAAGACGGCAAAAGTAAACCCAAAATATCGTTGACTTGCTGTTTGAGGTCTGTAAAAGAGAATTATTTTGAGATTTCAGGATCCCAAAATTTGCCGTGAGAGTTGATGTAGTATTCCACCTTTTTTTTTTCCTTTACGTATAAATAGATTTTAAACAATTCCTCGTTAATTTTTAATGGAATAAAACAGTGGCGGAGCAAGGAAAAATTCTCAGTAGGAGCAAAAACAATACTAAAATTTTTTCCTACTCCTTTTCTAGTTTTTTAAGCAAAAAAATATTTACCAATGAGTTGAAATGAAAAACCTTTTTTAAGTTTATTTCAAATGGAATTTTGTGGTTCACATATCCTTTTAGAATATTAGTTCATGAACCAACTTAGAGAACCACATAATTCTTTCATTTCTTTCATAAGAAAACTCCGGAGCACACTTAAACTTATATCAAAATTCTATAGATACTATAGGAATTTAAGGGGGACAGTAGAGCCCATGCCCCAACCTTAAATCCACCACTGGAATAAAATTCCCTCCCTAATATATAACCCATCATATTTGTAATAAAAACCTTACAACCAGAATAGAATATTTGTGTTTACTCATCATAGTTCGCATGGATTAGATGTCTCTTTCTATTCATTTTCCTCTTCTTTTAAGCGTTAGAATTAACGTAATTGCATTCCCTTTTTTTTTTTTTTTTTTTAAAACTTCCCACCCGTCCTCACAACCTTTCCCACCCTTAATTGCTAGATCTAAGAGTTCTAAACTTCAGGGTGGTAGATAGAACTCTAAGAGTTCTAGCTAATTCTAATTCTCTTTTATGTATTTTCTTTTGCAAAATTAACACTAACATAATTTCATTCAACATCTCATTTTATTCTATAATAAAATTTGTAATTTTATTCCTAAAATAAGATCTCAATATGGATATTACACAAGTACCATCATTAATGTCAAAAGAACATCCTAATTTTGAGCAGTAATGTTGTTATTATTTATTTAATGGGCAAAATGGCTCATTCCATCTCCCTTGAGCTTCTTCCATCCTACTTAACATCTTGAGAGGTTTGTATAACATAAAACTCCATATCTTTTGTTAGGTTTATGGAGAATTAACCTAAACTACAAAGCACTTGCTTAGTTGTGAAGGCAATGAAGAAACTCCGTGGAAAAAGACCGTAGTTTGGGCCACTGGGGCCAACGTTGTCTGCGTGACTTGTCAAAAGCAAGTAGGGCAGCCACCCCTACCTTTTATCGTTAAAGGGACATAGTCTCGACTCTGAAGTCCATTCCACTGGACAGGGTTTTGCCTGTTGGCCCGGTAGGCCTTTGGAGTCAGGGAATTAGGCCAACCGATTACTTGGGCTTGAATGGATCAAGTACTAGCTTTCCCAATGTTTAAGGCCTGCAAATTGCAAATTACTGTGAGTAGGATGTTGCTGTGCCTTTCAAATAGAGATCCGATAATTCTCGTTCAATCTTATTTATTTCATTCAAATGATGCAGAATATTAAGAAATTGCACAATTTTTGGCCCAATCCCAGAATATACAGGCAACATGCTCAAGCTAGAGACTCTGTAAGTTTGTTTTGCTTGGTGGCATTTGTGCAATTTTGTTGAACTATGTCATTGATAATCTCTGAACTGATTAGAAAGCTGATTGCATTGCAAGTGATATAGCCCTTTTTTTATACGAAAAAGTTTGACTGGATTCGATTCTGATCACCACCACGGATCAACACATCTGAACACACGATTTTCTTTTCTGTGAGCAAGTGACCCATTCTTACCAATCGAGCCTAACTTATGTTGGCGCAAGTGATATAGCATCATTGTTCCATTTGTTTCCAACGATTTAAATATTTTATGAACTAGCTTATACCAGAGGGCTAGTTTATTCCAGCTGAAATTATTTTACTTCATTAAGACTTGAACCTTTTGCTACTTGTATGTATACCAATTGAATGTGGTTTTCATTTTTTGCTCTATGATCAGTTCAAATACAAAAATGAAAAGCATTGGAGTAGAAGATCTACTGCTATTGCTTCTGGTTTTGGGTTTGTTGGGCAATGCTTTCACAGGGACCTCAGCTACAATAGTCCAATCCCAAATACTTTTCAAAGTTCGAACTTCAATAACCTGTAAGTCACTTGTTCTAAATTGAGTTTTGTTTGCAATATGTGAAACATGTTATTCTTTTCTTGAATAATCGGATAACGGCCTATACTATGGAACAAGCTAAATGCCGTTCTGTTTTGTGCAGCTTTCTGGCTTCTAATGCATTAAGCGGAGATATACCCATTTGGGAACTGGACAGCAGACAGAACATGCATGTTGGTACACATATCCTCTTTTCTCCAAAAGTTGAATGGACGCAAATGTTGCAAACAAGTTTACATAAATATCATACACATGCATGCACGCGCACAAACCGGACATTTATTGCATTTGAACTATTTGAATTTGCTGGCACTGTGTAAGCGTTTCTTTGCTTTCTTCCTGGGTGGAATATTTTAGGGTTTAAATCAGAAATCTTGTACTTCAACAGGAACTTATCCTCCAGCTATTCGACTTCAACGGGCAACTCGTCAGTCCTGAAATACTAAGTCTCTTTGTTACATTCATTTTGGTTTGTTCATGATCATGTGGATGACCTTGGCTGTATGTGTCACGGAATTGCTTGGTGGATCTAAAGGACCTTGCATACTTGGAAAATCCCAATTTATGTGTTGCCAACCTATACGGCATCTTGTATTATTGAGAGCCACCTATGATCTGTATGATTTCATGTGATCTTTCCTCAACTATGCAGATCATTATGGCTGTTATGGGTGTAGCGTTGGTGAGGCCTTATGGCTGTTGCATAGATTTGTAGCTACTATATGAATACCTGGCAAAATGGCTGTCTTTCTGGAGCAATATTTGGTAAGCATTTTGGTATCATCTTTATGAGAAAGCATAGCTTGCAATATGATATTTCACTTTCACATTCTTTTCCCTGTTGCCTTACATTATTAGGTCGAATGGAACAGTGCCTATATCTAAACTGGCCGACAAAGAAGAAGATATGCTTAGGATAGCAAGAGGCTTGGCATATCTTAATGAATAATCTCAGGTTGAAAATTGCCCACAGAGACATAATGGCTACAAATGTACTTCTTGACAAGGATCTCAATGCTAAAATATCTGATTTTGGATTGGCCAAGCTGATGAAGTGGAGAACACATATATTAGCACTTGAATTGGCGGAACAATGTCAGCTTTTGAGCCTATTTCCTTCTTTTATTCGTAATTTTTTCTTCATCTGATCTTTCGTTGATAACAACAAAAATTGACTGAAATTTTTGTATTTCATTGCAGGAGGTGGGTAATAGTACATAGTTAGGCAAAACACATGATGACATTTATCCATGGAAAAGATCTTATGATTTGTATTATAAATTATTCCAGCAGAGGTTAATGGCTCATGAATATGCTATGAAGGGTTACTTAACGGATAAAGCAGATGTTTACAGGTTTGGAGTAGTTGCCCAGGAGATCTTCATTGGGAAAAGAACACAAACACTTGATTGGGTAAGCTCGTATATCAGCTCTATCCATCAGGCAAAAATTACCTTCTGTAGCTTAAATTAGCAAATTGGAGTTGATTACTTGAAACCTATGGAATGAATGAACATGTCTCTTCCTAAAAGTGGGTTGGCTGAAATAGCATCTTACTTGAGCTTCCTAAAAATTGATCAAGTATGAAGAGTAGCGCGAGTGTCTGTCAACATTGGTGGGTAATATTTAGGAGAGGATGGAAGCAGGAGGGACAGCAAGTATAAACTAATGAATTTTATCAAAAATTTTTGTAGTCAATACCATCAAAATTACAAAATGGGAAATTAGAGTTTTGGCTGAAGATTGTGTTTACAGGACCTAAGAACTCAATGATTGGGATCATAGATACCATTCATCAATCCCTCCATGAATTCGTTCTCCTCTCTTGGAAAGAAATCTCGTAGACTGATTTAGCAGGAAATATAGCTTAGCTTAGTCACTCTTATCATAGCAGGAAATGTTCTACCTATCATAGAGTTGTTCTTGGCTTGTGCATTCTTATCATAGCTGCAAATATTCTACCAAATATAGAGTTGAGTGTCTATTCTTAACATTCTACTAGCGAATTTCTTTGTTACTCAATCCGTTGGTGGTAATGGATGAGTTACTAAGTTTCCGTTGTTCCATGTGGCAACGTGACGTCCTGCAAGAACGAGGAAATCTTTTAGAGCTTGTGGATCCAAGTCTTGGTTCAAACTACAGTACAGATGAAGCACTGAGGATGTTAAATTTGGCGTTATGATGTACTAATCCATCTCCTACTTTACAGCCATCCATGTCTTCTGCAGTGAGTATGCTCGAAGGCAGAATTGCAGTTCAGGCACCACTAATCAAATGCACCTCATTGAATGAGGACATTAGGGTCAAGCCCTTGAGAAATTATCACAAGACAGTCAAATCCATGTTTCTAAACTCTCCATTGACAGTCAGTTCGCTCGGACTACTTCAACAGATGACGGACCATGGACTGACAGACCAGTGTCTCTTCCTAGTGAGAATGAAATGCGCAATTTTTCTTCATCTAACAAGCTTCTTTCGTGGTGTTGATGATGTCGAACTTTGAGTAACTTATGAGGATGAGATTTAGGATTGCAGGATCGCAAACTTTTATTATTTAGTGCCATACAGATTCTGTCATTGACATTTTTTTAGGTACCTTTGGAGTTCCTGTGCTCTTTGTAACAAAATTCATATTCTTTCTTTCAGTCTGAGTATGTATGTGTTCATCAATTTTCTCCTTGCAATGTATCTGAATCACCGCACGTCCTGAAACCTATGGCACTAAAACCCACTTCCATTTTGTTAAGCACAAAATGACTGGCCTATATCCAAAATAATCCCACCCAAAATCAAGGTTCTTAATTGCTACTCCAATCCTGGTTTCATAGCAGAGTACCTCCATCCGCAGGACTCCTAGAGCCGGAAAAAAAAAAGAAGGCTGCTCAGAAACTCAAGGAACAACTGGACTTGGAATTCGGGCAGTTCCAAATCAATCGTAATTAGATACGTGTGCCAATCCCAGGTTATGGCCTGACACCCAATTGCGGTATTGCAAAAATATTTATTTTAGAACTGTAATATGCTTTAGATTCCTATGAGACCTGCCAGGCTCGTCGTGTGGTATGGAGCATGGGGGCTGGACAGTCCAAAACTTATCAGCTAGTGTTGAGATGTGTGTCACTCTGCAACGTAATTTATCCTGAATTTCTGAATTGAAGTCGATCAGAGAATCCCAACCATCAGATAAGAAACCAATCTTGGTTAATGAGCCAACCAATCTGGACTGTCCAATGACCATCTAATTATCACCCGAAGAAGATTGAGGTCCTTCCACCTAAGCAAATTCTGTTGACTATAAAAGTGGCCTCATGCAGCATACCCGTTGATTCATTTCTAACAGGATTTTCCCTCGTCACTTTTATTTCATTTTCATTATTTAGATCAAATACAAAGACTCTTTCATTTCATTACTTCTTTGGAGAAACAATCAATGGATGACTCGAACATTCAAGAAAATATTGATGACATTGATGGTAATCATGGGACGTTCAAAGGTCCTAGTGATTCATTTGGATATGTCAATGAACGTGGTCGAGAATCAGACAACTTTTTCATCAACTTGATGAGGCATTCTTTGCTGCTTGGAGCTGAAAAATTGTTGATGGCCCGAAAGTCACCAGGACCATTTCTATCCTCTCAACTGGAGTCGTGCAGTATTAACGAGGACAAGAATGACTTAGTCAGGAAATGGAAAGGAAAAGGTGCCATGCAATTGGATGAAAAGGTACGTTGGAAGTCCGAGTGCTCTCCGCTTCAATCAAGTTCAAGTTCAAGTTCATCAAATCCGGGAATTGAAAGCAGTAACATGTATGTTCAATTTCCAAAGATGATTGAATGTCCTTCGAGTTTCTATAACAACTTTCCACTGGATTTTGTAGCTTTTCTAAGAATCCTGACAGTACTGATACTTGAACTCGGTGGTGCTCAACTTAGTTTGTTCACAAGCGTCTTCACATTACCTATTCAGATATTCAACTTTTGGCTCACAATGCTAACGTTGCCATTTCGTGCTCTAGCTCTAACTAGAGAGCATTTAATGAAAAAGCTGTTGACATTGCGGAGTTACTTTTGGTTTAGTTTGATGTACTTTATATGTGATCGGTTGAAGTTGCAACAGTCAATGCTGAAAGTGGCTGTAAGATTTTGTTGGGCATTTTTCTGGTCAGTTTACGTGTATCTGATCCTGGTTGGATTGCTAATCATGGGATTCGTGATTGGCGGCATAACCATGAGACATTTGGTCGTAGAATCCATACAGACAACTGAAAATCTGAACTTTGACTACACCACAAGTAGTCCGGTTGCTTTTGTTCCCGTTACATCCTCTCCTGTCACTGGTGCGTCCCCTGGCTTGATTTCTGAAGACAGGATGCTGTTTTCCAAGAGTGCTGGAGGGCGCACCATCCCTTACAATCACAAGCTACAGCTTACTGTGTTGCTGACAATGCCCGAGTCAGAGTACAACAGAAACCTTGGGATATTCCAGGTATGACGACTTATGTAATATAGGCAATTGATTCTATTGACAATGCATGAATAGTTTTGGCTATTGTTGCCTTCTAAGACAAAAAATTATTTGTCTAAGTACGGAACAAAAATGATGATTTCCCTTATGGATTTGACTGCTTGCTTTTACGTCTCATTGTTCAGAACAAGGTAAGTTTACCTGTTAGTAGATACATTCATTGCATTGACACAAAAATAGAATTATCTCTTCAGTTAAGTAAGATCTGCTGCTCATACATCTGCCATATTGTAACGACAAAGCTAGGTGACTCTCAAAGTTCTGAAGAAGTTGAACCAGAAAATTGTGCAAACTTCTCCGCCCAGAATGTCCCTTTCATGGGGGTTATATAAATACTTATGGTTCTCAGCTTTGTTAATGTAGGTGAGGGTAGAGTGCTTGTCTTCAGAAGGTAAGGTGACTGCAAGTTCAAGCTATCCCACCATGCTACAATTCAAAAGTCAACCAATAAGATTTGTTGGGACCATATTTAAAAGTCCCCTTCTTCTTGCTGGTTTTCAATCAGAAATCCAACACTTGAAAATAGGCGTCATGGACTTTACAGAGGGATATGAGCCAACTGCTTGCTTTAAGGTGATAATTGAACAGAGAGCAGAATATGAAGCAGGCTTTGGTATCCCAGAAATATATGCTGCATCACTGCACATCGAATCTGAGCTTCCCCAGATCAAAAGGATGATATGGTATTGGAGGAGATCTGTATTTGTATGGATCAGCATTATAACATTCCTGACCGAGTTAATTATTGCTCTGATCTTTTGTCGGCCAGTTATTTTTCCGGGAAGATCAACAATAAAGGTGGTCGGTGCTAGAAGTAAAGTCTCTCATGGTATAAAAGCATTTGAGCCATTGGCTGTCTCGGAAAGAAGTACCACCACCACTACCACTTCTTGTTGAACCTGCTACTTTGCTTCTGATAGTTACATCATAGTTTTTCTGATGTATTGACTGCTTTGTACCACTGAAATCTTTCCAGAAATATTTAAATGCATCGTGGGAAACGCACTTTTTATGTACAGTAGCATTACGGGACAGGCTTATCTAACTCTTCCAAGCGTACCCTTTGCTGTTTGTGGAGTGAAACAACAAATTGGTGGGACCACTTGCCATTAAGTCACTTTGACTAAAAGGCAAAGACAATCAGAAGGGTATAACTTCCGATGATGTGTTGTGGCTGGGTCCATCAGAATTGGTTAGTGCAATCTTGACTTGTCAATAGAAGGGTATAACTGAAAAATAATTGTAAAAGTGATTTGACTTTTTCAAAGTGACTCAAATTTTGGGACAAGTAAAAAGTGGAAATATGACATTAACAATGGGACGGGGAGGGAGTATCACTTTTTGCAGGCCACAGGGCAAATCATGTCTTACGTACATTCTTTTTCTTTCAAGAAGGATTGTAATACTCGTCCTTACTGTGCCTACTTAACCGTTGTCTCCTACATTCGAACGTACAGTCCTCAGTTACTGTTCTTCTGCTCCCTCAAATTAAATGCAGCCTCAGTTGAACCCTTACTGATATGTCGTTGGAAAAGGAAAGGAAGTTCATGTCCTTGCAAAGCCATTTCTGTCATAGATTTATTGTCAAATGAAGAAAGCAAGTCATGATATATATATATATATTTCTCCTCCCGGTCTTGGTTTTTCTACGTACAATGTGTAACAATTGGAAACAAAATCTTGTAGATTAAGTAGCAAATTAGACTTCATAAGATCGCCATCCCTGAATGTTCAACTGAATATTGCTATAAGAATAGTTAAGAAGCTTTTCCTATGCCCACTGGATAAGATTTTTTTCAGTCAGAACATGAGAGCAGGAGGATTGCAGCAGCCAGCTACTGCTTTTGTCATTGTACTTTTGTCCATGGATTGATGGAAAATATGAATGATACAAATTTCTCTTTTCTTCGTCATTAAGATCAATTATAGGAAATGGTTGCATTTCTTATGAGCATACCCCGATAGCAAGGAGAAAAGGAAAAAAAAAAAGTTTTTTTAATTTTTCCAAACACAAGGAAAACTAACCTTCCAAGCAGACCCCAAAGCATACAACTTTACCTACAATAATTGAAAACAAGAAATCTGAAAGTTCTCGAGCCATCATCTCCATATCAACAAGGAGAAACATACAAAGTAATAAACACATTAGGATGAAGGTCAATCTTGGCATTCCAAAGGACAATCATGCACAATGAGATATATACAATTTTCTACACAAATATTTATTCCTGTATTTCCTCCTCCTAATTCTTTTTTTTTCTTTTTCTTCTTTGGCTCTTTTAAAGAGGGGTCAAGGAGAGAGAGGGGGCGGGGGGGGTTAGGGCATTGTGATGAGGCTGTGCTTCTAGAAGAAAGGACAATCCGGAGTCTGTACAAAACTTCGATAAACCTATCAGAAACTTTACAACTCGATTCCACTATTCAACTGAACAGAGAAGGTCGGCCTGCAAACATCACCCAAAGGAGTTTCAACTTTGACAACTATCCCTGAGCTGCCAACGTTTCCATTCCACTTGGACCTGCCAAGCTACATAGAGGATGAAAAGAATTTTAAGTCAGAGGAGTAATTATGGAATACAAGGAGAAAACGGAAAGCAGAATCTAGTGACGGTAAAACAATCTGCTTCATTAGCAAACACCATATCTAGTGACGTTCTTAAAGCAAACAGCAAAAACAAGCATCTTTTAAAAGATAACAACACTGCTGCAGTATGTCTTATTATTCAGCATAGCAAGCCTGCGCTGTTCACAGGGATCTCACGGCAGAAATTATAGAGTACAAGAGTTCAAATTTTGGCTTGGATGCAAGAAAATTCAAATCCAAAAAGAAGAACAGATAGATTCCTTAAAACTAAATGATATATTTGGTCATGAGCTCCGAAAATTTTTGAGGTAAAAACTTTAAATTCTATCCTCAATAGACTCCAAAACTAGATGTGTGCTCTCTAATATGATTGCACTTAGCTAAGCACACATCAGTCAATTTCCTCAGTCACGCTCTAATTCACAGGTCCCCTCTTCCTAACACAAGCCTCAGCCCATTACCAATTACTCTTAAGCTATAGAAAACCTATCAAGCGTCAACAATGTAATACAAGAAAGCCAAAGTTTATATGTAAAATAGGGACAACTTACAGAAACTGATGCAAATGCAGAAGGACGATCAACAAGTGCGCAGCCACAGATGAGGCTTAGTTCCTCCTTCAGACTATGTGTAAATTCCGCTCGCAATCCAGGATTGCTTCCACCAAATGTAGGGCACAAACTGTACATTTGGCATTTTATGAATAGGCAAAAAAAAAAAAATTTCACAAACCATTCTTGCATGTTAAATATTGAATGAACCAAAAATAAATAGGAACCAGAAAAGAACATATCCATAAGTTAAATAACAAGAATGTAATTTTGTCAATATCCCAATGACAGTGAAAATTTTCACTCAAAACATACATAGAGCTAGGCACAAGAAGTGTAGTAGATAAAAATTTACCTGAACTGGATGGTTGGTCTGACCATGAGCCCAGATCTCTTCCAAGCTAAAGACTGTGCCAGGCCCAGGGAGAATGACTTATCAGGCCACTGCACCATAGGTGTAATGCATGTCCCCAGCTTATTCTGGATAAATCCAACCATTTATTAGCTTCCTAGACCAAGCTGTAACTTGGCTAAGTTCCAAAAGAGAGGATTATATTCAAACAGCAAAAGCTTGTCCAGGCATTTTCTACTCTCACCAACTCACCTTACAAGAGAAACTGAACCTCATCTCTCCTGGATATTGACCCTGAGCTTGAAGAAGACCTCCACAAAGAGGCAGAAAAGCACTGGTAGATATGCCCTCGCCAGATATATAGGTTATTTGGCCATTCGGAAACTGTAAGTCCATGAATGACTATAGAGAGAGAGAGAGAGACAAAAAGTCAATAAGCTAATCTGCAGAAAGAAAACCTATTTCTTGAAATACTGGAAGTGCATCATGCAGAAATATTTGCACCAGAGGTGCAGTTAATACCCATCAATCAAGCTGCATGGAAAATGAAGCAAGATAGTTGCATTTTGAGAACAAGCAATAATACTTGGTCCTTACTTCTCCTTCTAGAGCTCAGATTTCAGTTTCCCGAGTTAAAAGCAAAAATGAGAGAATGATATTAACAGACTGAAAAAGACAAGGAAAGCACATTCATGAACTTTTGGTACGAGCACTCTTTTAAATTTTTCATAATATTCAGCTTTCTCCCTTCTTCATATCTTCCATGGGACGCATTTGACAGTACCAATTAATTATACCAGCCAAAGTGAGCCAGATACAGAATAGTTAAAGAGTATGACACAAATTACAGAATCATACTTACACAGGCCAAAGGATTGAGACATATCATTGACATCAAGAGCCACCTCCTATGCTTAGACCACATCGCTGGACATAGTGAATGCATTCCATTCTGCCCATAGCCGATAAGAAACCAACTTAATTTAGGTAAAACCAGAAAAAAAAAAAGGCAAAGCTTAAAGAGCATATGAAGCAGATAAAGTCCAACTGAAGTGCAAAAAACAATTTCATTAAAACACACAGAGATAATTAGAAGGCAAAATTTAAAGTCTTATTAAAGATGATTCACATGAAAGTTAATACGAGGAACGTCTAATAGTAAAACAACTGTGAAGACAAGTTGGTTAGATAACAAGCAAATCGAGATGCGCTATACAAGTTAAATATCAGCTTCAAATTTCCATTAAAGAAAGTTGGCCACTACTGAGAACGCACAATGAGCTGAAGCAATATGCACACTCCCATCCTTCCCTGCCCCACCAATCCTCTCTCTTGCACACAAAAATAGACATACACAGCAAATAAGGAGCATCACATCAAGAGATGAACAGCATCTCCAAACAAAGTTTAATTTTACCTTCCATACACGTTCTACATAACTGCATGAAGTTATCAAAAGGTCAAACATTCTATAACTGCATAAAGTAATCATCTTTACACTTTACATATAAACTACAAGTCATAAATGGGAAGCAAGCTTTAGAACATTTGCCAAAATTCCCCATTAAACAGCTCTTAAGTAGACAGAATAGACAACAATGCAACCACGTTAAAAAGCTTATCAACTGCAAACATGTGATAGAAATAAATTTTAGAGGTTGATCCAACATCTATGACATCATGGTGGCAACTGATTTTAGATGTTGATCACAACATCTAAAACTTCCTGTTCAGGTCCTGCAACATTAATTTTGCTCTTGCAAGGAAACCAGACTTTAATCCATATACAACAGAATGTACAAAGATATTAAACTTACCTTCCTGTCATAGCCATACCAAAGCAAGTGTTGCTTTGACAAGTGAACTGGCAAAAGAAGTGTTGAATCACGAACAAAAAGAACTGGACCGAGCTGGACGAGGAACAGCGAATTATCGTTCCGAGATGTAGAACTACTTTGTGATGCCTCAACTCTCCACAAGTCCCCCCTCGCCACCAAAGAGCTTTCTACACTTCGTGTCCTACTTTCATATGTCGACGTAACATTAATGGTACCCTACATAAAATAATTTGCCCATCAAACAGAGTAAATGGAATGGAATCATACATATCAACTCAGTTTTGTTTTACAATTTTGGTCTCATTGTGACAAGAAACAAGGTTCCAAACCTATTATAACCTACCTAAGAAAAATCAGAGTCTAGAATCTGGCTTGTAGGAATATAGAGAAAAAGCTAAAATAAAACTGAATGTCTTTTGACCTGAATGTCTCGAAGGAATATATACATAAAAAGCTAAAATATGACAGATTCAGGTTAACAAGCTAAAATAAAACTGAATGTCTTTTGACCTGTATCAATATCACAGATTCAGGCTTTTATTTTTCCCATTTTTGTCTTTCAACAACTGCAATCACCGTATCGTTGATGTATGTTAGAATGTAAATATGAAAGCAGCCACATCACAAGCAATGGCGTTCAAGCATCACATTTTTGTCAGATTACCATTAAAGATTGGCATTAATTAGCCATTTAGAATCCACTAAATGACCCAATAATGAGCTAACCACAAACTGCCAGATAACAAAGCTGAACAATTCAAGGACAGCCTCGCAAGAGAGAGTTATTTATCAATAAATTTGTGTCCTTTTCTATAATAAAGAGAGCTATGCCACAAGCAAGTTACATAATTAGATTTCTCTAAGCTAGAGCACCGAAATAAACATCATCTTAGTTATATTAAGAGTCAAAAACTTATGCTCCATTAGATTTATCTCAATCAAATGTTACATACTTGTCAACTACAAGAACAAAGACTTAGGTTTTGTTCAATGTGCTGATAGGCACAGAAAAGACAATATGCCCTAAAGTACAATATAAAGCACTTGTGTATATTTTTAACGATAAAGTCATCCCACTGAACACAATTACCCAAAACTCCTGTTTACATGCTACAGTTGAGCTCAATCTGTTCAGAAATTAAATTGGATTCATTAATTACAGGCTTGGCATGCACTATAGTATTCTATAAACACTTGTAACTCTTTTATCTGTTCAAGTTGTACCTGTGATCTACCAAAGAGTTTTGATGCCTTCACATTAAGACCAGCATTTTCTTCATCTGTAGACCCCTCAGCAACCAGTTTAGTTTCCGTGAACCCGTAGTCCCTAAACCGTTTGGCCACTGATGCCAAATCTTCTTGTAAACTAATACCCATATCATTCCTCTGGCTATTAGCCTCTGTCTGCAATGACACCACCACATTCTCTTCATGCCGAAATGGGACTGGCAACCTCCTGAAAAACTGTTGAACCATGCCGTTAACACAAGCACCAAAATCCACCCCAGCCTGACCTATCCTATTCCCAATATCGAAAATCGCAGAAACCCCATTAATGGCTGAATTGTCCACAGCAAGTCCAAAATCCCTTTTCACAAAATTCTGAGCTGCAAACTCCATATCAAAAAGCTTAGGCGGCTGCGAATTTGGCCATGGAAATGACGGCGGAGTGATATGAGACTGTATCAAGCCAGTAAAACCCTGAGCTAACCTATCAGCTAAATCCTGACCATGCCTTTGAACCTCTTCCCATGCATCGAATGATCTCTCCACGGACATCATTTCCGCAGTTCAAAATATCCAGTTACTTATAACCTAATAATTCACCAAACAGATTATATAGCTAAAAACCAAACCTCCGCCAATACTTCAGCAACCCAAAATTATTTAACCGAAACGAACAAATCATAATTCTCACACTCAGATCAGTATCCCAAAACCAACTAAATAAGCCAAAATCCTAAATTTCGAATACCAGCCGCAGAGCTGAGCCAAGGATATCCGATTCACAGCTTAGAACTGGAACAAATGCAAAAGAACCCAGAATTCTTTTAGCTCGCTGGGTATTAATTCCTACTCTCGGATTGGAAAATTAGGGTTTCAGACTAAAACTAGGGTATAGATTTCTTCACTTTTCGGGTAGCTTGCCGAGCTGGAAAAAATTGTGTGCAGTAAAAATAATTTTGCGAATTGGATAATTTTTTTTTAAGAGGAACGAGAATCGAGGAAGAGAGAGGTTTCCAAATCGATCCAAATGCTGAAGATTTGAAGATAAGAGCTGTGAGCCTGTGACGACTGACGAGTTCAAGACTGTTAACTGATTTTTTTTTTTTTTCTGAGGAACGCTTTATTTTGGGATTGTGTTTATCAGTATTTATTTTTATTATTTTGGATATGCTCCTCTTTCATGCCACGTTGGTGGTGATCCTCGCTTGCAGTTCTAGAGTCTCGAGAAGAGAGATTTGTGAGATATCATTATTTATTTTTTTATTTTTTTCAACTGTATCAAAGATATTGATGATATAAATGAATGACTTTTGACAAAAAATAATAATAATAAGATTTCGTTTTCTATTGAGAGCGAAGGTTTGGCGTTTGGGCCCAGAAGGTCAAAGGACCTAATGGCCAATTTCCCACCTTTTTATTATTTTTCTTTCCTCTTTTTTTTGGGATATTTTGTCTTGTTTTTGTCGAGGAGACGTGGAGGGCGGTGCCCAAAGGTTTATACATAATTTTTTAAAAACAATTTTTTCATATATATTGATATAGTGATATACAAACAAATATAATTCTAAAAAATCACATTTACACAATATATTAAAAACAACTTCAAATATATAAAAAAAAATTTTAAAAATAAAATCTACACCCTCTTCTTCTTTCAATGTACAAGAATGGGGAGGGAAAGGGAGGGAGGGAGGAGGAAGCAGAGAGAGGATGGTAGCGGTGGTATTAATTTTTAAAAAATATTTTAAAAATTTTTAAACTTTAAAAATATCACAAAATATATTCTAAAAGCACCACTAAAAATATTTAGAGTAACATTTTTTTATATACATTATTATAATAAAATATTTTAAAAACATCCCAAAAAACAACTCCTCCAAACAAAGCAAATTTGTCTTTATAATTAGATAATATTGCACTCACCATCTTTGTAGTTTTTTTATTTGTGTCTTTATCCCACTAAGTCAACATAATTAAAAACAAAAAAAATTAACCAATACCACCCGTCACACTTGATCAAAACCAGCCAATAAAAACTCAACTTTTCACACTCGATCATTTTCCTGTCTTTTTTTTTTATTTCATCGAAACCCACTGTTAAAGAATCCTTTCTATCAACGGAAAAGTAATTAAAGAATAACAAAATCATTACTACTATTATCTTAGACAGCAACGGCATGACCTTTCTATTGAATTGGACGTTGGGTTGCCGACTGGAATTACACTCACACTCAATAAACTGGCATCCTAACATTCCTGGTCTTCATAGCATTATTATTATTTTTATTATTTACAATTTTTGTTTTAAGGAAAAAAAGTTTGGGTGGATTTAGCTCGTATCATCGCCACGGATCAAAACATGCTTTCGAGATCATATGTCACTCATAGAGATTCTTAGAACGAAATTTGACCACGTGACCTTTTATTAAAAAAAAAAATGTTCCGTTCTTGTTAATTAAATCAACTTTTGTGCTGGTATTATTTGAGCATATGGCTCAAGGGAATATGGTACTATTGTATACTTAATTTGGATGATGTGAAATGTTATCTAGACTTAATTCTAGGCACCACCAAACAGCGGATTAGTAAGCTGGAATGATTATGAACCTCGACAAGCTTTAGTCGGCTTCACCCAAACTAAGGCCCACTTGTTTCAATAAACAGTCGGATAGCATATTCAACAGAGAATGTCTGTGTTGGACTTCTTGGGCCCCCGTAGGATGTAACTTGTAACTCCCTGTTTATTGGACCCCTAACTGCTCTAAATGGACAGTTAGAGAGAGCAATTAGACACACACATAAATTACAAAATTTTTAGTTAAATAACTTCATTATCAGTTCTTGAATTTTCATATCTCTGAAAGAACTTTTTTCGATTCATAGGGAAATTTAAAGCCTTGCAAGACCTTTTTTTTTGGAGTGACAAGTGTTTTGGATAGAAGATCATTTTAAATATTATTGAAAAAAACTATTGTAATATTTTTTTTATGACATGATATGTGTAAAATAAAAATGGTAATAAAATTAATTAAAAATTTTATACAATCAAATAATTTTTGGAGAAAATATCAATTTTAACTGAACATGACCCGAATCCGCTTTGCCGATTGGCTTCTCTTTTTTTTTTTCAGTTAGCGTTTAGCTTCAAAAGATATACTCATCACCATCATCATCCAGCCTTTGGACACCAAAAGTCGCAATCTTGAAATTGAGTGAATAAGTTACTGAAGAAACACGGTACAGCAGAAGCCCGACTAGCTTGAACCATTGGAACATATAAAAATTCATAAGACAATTTGACATTCAAAGCTTCCAATTGCAGACAAGAAAGAAAAAGCCACCAACCCTTTCTCCTTGAGGGCTTGCTTTCAAGCTTACCAGCGATGCAAAGTCACTTCACAGCTCAACAATCATGTTGCAGACTTTTAACGAGAGAACCCAGGATGACCGCAAACTAGCTCCCTAAAAACCTCGACTCCGATCCTTTTCTGACCTTCAGGATGCATTAAAGGACTGCCCTTTCATTCGCCCTCCTGATGCATACATTCATCTGCATAAATCAAGAAATGAGCAAAACGAAGACCTGTTTTCAACATCTGTTTGCTATATATTCATGCCAACAAACCTGGTTTTTGAGCTCCCAAGGGTAAGCTCAAGATCATCTGAACCACAATCTTCATGGATCCTCTCTCCTTCCCATGGCTTCACCAGACCACCTTTAATGCTTCTAAATGCAAACTCATCGGAAATTACTTCAGCCATGGGAACATCAGAGCCTGCAGGTATGGCGGGCGAGCAGGTCCCACTTTGCCCTGGAGTGCACATGCGAGAGCCACTGTGTCTTAGGGACTCGAATTTGAAGGCAAATGGATTGGCGGAGACAAGGCTGAATGTAGGTGAAGTTGGTCCGCCTTGTGGAATTTGCATTCCAGCAAACCATTCTGAATCAGGAGGGGCCTGACGTCCAGGACTGGGAGGTGTAGATAACGGAAGGAAGGAGCTGTGAGAGCCCCAGCTAGCACGAGCAGAGGAATCATCCCAGTCCGTCTTCAATCGCGGAGTCCGGGCAGTAGGGGAGCTCAGGGGAGGGGTAACAGGTGCACTTATGGACCCACCATGGTAAAGGAGTTGGAATTTGGTGGAGGATGTCGAGGAGGAGGAAGACGAGAGGTTCTTAAGCCATGGGATGAGGGAATTTCCGTCACCATTGATATTTGCAGCATACGGGGAAGAAGCTGGACTTGGGAAGGAAGAAGAAGCAGGGCTTGGGTTGTATGACGTTCCTGGGCTTGGGTGATAAGATGAACACGGGCTTGCTGATGTTGATCCACCCATGATATCCATTCTGTCCACTGGCTTGCATCCCTGTAAATTAGAAAAATGGTCACTGGAAGGCTATGTGAGTGCAAAAGGATTTCAAATAAAGAATTAAATTCAATCACCCATATTTTTATTCATCTAACTTACAAAACCTAGGAGAAAGCTTTTGGTGTCCTGTTAGTATCTCTCGACATTACTGTTTTTCCCTTCATCATATCATAGTAACAGAACAAAATGACACACTACCTAATCTTGATCTCTTTGCCACTATACTGTAGACACAATGAGCAGCTGACATTTTATCCAGCATTATAGGAACATAATTGATATTATGCCACATGCATCGTATTGAACTCCCCTAGTCTCTCCTGTACGATAAGCATTACACTTCTTTGATACCCTATTTTCGATATTTTACTTTTAGAACACAGTTCAATATGAAGTGACTGATGCATTTTCAAACTCTCTTTAAGACACCGTCTTCCACTTTCTTTGTTCACTCGGCAAGATTTATGATATCCAAGCATTAATAAAACAGGTTTTACCATCCAGCTGATCCAACTTGTATGGTCTATCACAGCACAATAACTGTCCTTAGCTAAAGTGAAATATGTCAAGGAAAGCCTTTACCAAAGGTATATATTTCCTGCAGCTGCATATGGAGCGCTGGTAAACATATTCTACCCTATTTTCTGCACCAAGTGTTTACCCTATTTGCAAGTGTATCAAGATCAAGAACAAGCGGTTTTTTGACTTTTTGTCTCAAATGCAGGTAAACTTCATTGTGAAATTGCACCAATCTTTGTCTTATTAACTTCAATCACAACAAATTTCTTTAACCTTTTTGACTGCCCATTCAGACTAGAATGATCAGTTCAGCTGAATTATTAGTAAGAGAGCCAATTGCAATGCTAGGAGGTCCTCAGATTTCAAAGCATACATACAAATTTATTAAACAGTGTCTCACATTCCAACCAACCTTCCCACCAACCCCCCAAAAAGGCCTTGTGGAGAAACCAATAGGAAAGGATTCTAGAACTTGTTGATTTTTTGTATTTATGTGTAACCTAATATTACGTACGACTACCATCTTCACTGTTTCTGAATCCTAGTTATTGTACTTGTGCCATATTACAATTGTGAAAAGAATCAGTACAATTCCCACAAAAACAGTAAGAACCGAAAATAATGCAACTGTCCTCGAAAGCAAGTATCGTACTGGCAACTTCGAGTCCTTCACGAGAACAGCAAGAGATCTAAAGCAAGAAGCCCAATTTAATACTACTTTTAGCAACTACTGGAAAAGGGCTTCTGTCGCAAGTGAAGAAAGTAAAGACTAGTACACTACCACCAGAAAAAGATGTTTGAACCAAATCCACCAAAGGTTAAAAGAGAATGAGATGAGATGAGAGAGAGCCTCAAAAGCACATTATTGCCAGACCTCCTTGTGACCCCTGAGAGGCCCACAGCTTCATGGGAATCCCCAGGCTAAATTTTAGCAAAACTAAAGGGACATATATTCAAAAGAAGTAATAATGCTACACCCTATCAACTAGCACTTGCTAACTGATAAAACAAAGATAAGAGATTTAGTTTAACAAAAGTTACTAAAATAAAGGGTTAAAGATTTGGATTTTTGAGCTCAGAAAGAATATGGATTTTCTAAAAAGAAAAAACCATGTTGGGAATCTTTGAAACTTACTGGTCAACAACAAACAAAAGCAACAGAGATGGTGTAATGTCTGTCTGCTAAGCAGCTGTGGCGCCCAGTTCTTACAGTGCAGACAGGATCTAAGGCAACGTAGACTAGGGAGGAGGAAACAGCAGAAAAAGGGGGAATACGAGAATCTAATTCTACTAGACAGTAAAAACAAAGAAACAAAAGTAAAAAGTGATACTACTAATCATCCAACATTAGCAAACACCTGATGGGTCAGAACTCAGATGATCTCCACACTAATCTTTATCAGTAATACTTTTTTTTTTTTTACAGTGGCAGTAAGTAAACCAATTGCCACCGGCGTGCGTTAGCATAACAGAACAATTCTTTGCAGTAACAAAGGAGAGCGTGCGCTTACGCCATATGTGCTAAAAAAAGAGTGATGAGTGATGACGCGGCAGAAAAAGGAAAAGCCGTTCTAACGGCCCAAAAACAAACCCGCTAAAATGCGCCTGCCGCCAGGGCAGTTGGAGGTGTGGTGGTAGACAGCTGGCCATTAGCACTCGTAGACCAGGAAAGAAAAAGAGGAAAAAAAGAAATGGGTAATCAGGAAGCTCATCTGCTTGATACAATTCTAGAATTTCTTGTTCCACAATTATCACCGAAAATAAGAAAAAAAATGGAAAAAGAAATTAACATGCTGTTAATAGAACTGGGAAGTTGAACGTGGATAAGAAGGGGGGGGGGGGGTGGGTGCGTACTTTCCGGTAAGTGGTGCCGTCGGGCTCGACAGTCCAGCCGGCCTCATTGCAGAGGGCTTTAAGGACCTCATTATTGTCGCAATGCTTTGGGAGTTTGTAGTTCCCGTACATTCTCAAGCCGGCGAATATATTGGCCGCGATAGCTCTCCTCCTCCTCTCCCTCCTCTTGTTGTTCTCCCTCTCCTTCCACGTCGGCAGCCTCGTCCCCGACGTCATCTTCCCCACCCCAAACTACCACTGCCACTTTAAAAAAAAAAAAAGCCCAAAAATCCCAAATAAAAATGAAAACAAAAAAAAAATCACTACTATCAACAAAGTTAACTTCTCGCTTTATAGATGATCGTGATTGGTGATCCGAGGTGGGATGAAAAGGGATGAGAGGAAGGTCGAAGAGGATGAAGTAAACGGTGTAGTACAACGGAAATGAAGGTGGGAAGGACGAGGAGCAGGCTGCGAAGGTGGCAGAGCTTTATGCATATGCTAGTAGCCTAGAAGTAGTAGTGGTAAAATACTACTATGATGCTATGCTATGCTACGCTTAGGAGGTGATGATGAGTATATTTGGTTGGACTCGTGGACTGAGGAAGAAATGGCGGAGTGTTTGATTGAAAGGGGGATAGATTGGCGAAAGTGCCCTTTTACTGCCCTCCCATCATGGGAAGACGGACGAAATGTGGAAGCTGAAAAGTGTAAAAGAGACTAATGAATGAATCAATCCATGTGCTTTGATTTTTTTGACTATTGTCTATTGATAATGCCAATGGGGTATGCTTTGAAATGAAACACACATTTTCAGTTCGTGTTCTTTTCTCTTTTTCAGCGGTTAATTCTGACCATTTTGATCGATTCTCATTGACTACATTTGGAGGAAAAGGAGGACAAAATTTTTTTTTCTTAGGAACAAATTGGTTTTACTTTGTATTTATTTTATATATATATATATATAGTCTTTCAATCTGATCTTGTGAAGCAAAGCTAAAACAATTGAACAACGGACATTTTCATAATCAAAAGTTAAAACTATTATTTGTTTGAAATCATCTGGGACTATTACAATTAGGAGTATTTTGTTAATGAGTACTTACTTGTTGGTTAAACAATTGATTGTATAGTAAGATTGCACGCTAAAGGGTGTTTGGAGAACCTTATAAAGTTTACAACTTTACGTACCAAAGCTTCATGTGTACACATGTAGATGACCTTTAATTGTTCAACCTTCAGTTACTGCTTTGAAAAGTATGGGAGATTACCGTGTTTCTAAGCATAAAATTACATGGAAAGTTATTTAAATAGGTCTGGTCTTGTAAACTTACATAAGTTAAATGTTTGTACTTTTTTTTCTAGACGACACATATAGTCATGAAAACAGTATAACAACCTATAGCAATTGTGCTGTAAGATCAAATTTTGAGCAGCAACATATCAGTGAAGGTGTGGTCCAAGTCAATTTGAATTCTTCAATTGCCACTATTGTTTTACTTGCTCTTTTACCATCAAGTACAAGGCATTAAGAACTTTACATCCATCATCCATAGTCTATTCATATAATAATGTCTCGTAAATTACAACAATAGGATAAGTTAAAAAGATGAGAGTTACTGTTGGGTTTGGAAAAATAAACAGTCTGTGAAATAAAATTCAAATCCAACAAAATAAACAGTCGATGAGATAAAATCCAATCTAACAGATACCCGAGTTTGTTTGAATAATAGATTATTTGTACAAATTTATTATTTGCGTGCGTGATAAATATATTTTTTAATTATTTTTTATCTCATATATATCATATAAAAGAAAAGTGCTACATTATTTTACTTTTTAAAATTATTCCAAATAATTTGCTATCCAAACATATTCATTGTTACAGTATTTTATTTTTTAAAATTATCCTAAATAATCTACTATCCAAGCATACATATTCAATATTGATACTTGTTCTCATGGTGCATGTTTGTGTTTGTAGGATCTTATCCTCATTATGCATATGCAAATTAGTAGTTTGTGTAAAGTGGGAAAAAAAATGAGAGAGAGAGAGAGAGAAACTTTAATAGCGCTTGGATGGTAGAATGAAGAATGTGGAGACTAGGCACTATATAGAGTATGATGAAGTCAAAAAAGGAGCAATAATTTATCTACCATCAAAAATGGCATTTTAGGAGGCATCCGATGAACTTCTTCTTTTCTGAGTTTAGATTTTATTTTTTATTGTTGTCCCCAATCCAAAACAAACATGAAAGCAACAATTAGGCAGACGTCGACATGGGTAAGTGGATGAACGGGACCACTTGCGGCCTGCGGGAGGCGTGACTCGCTGACTTCAGGTGACGTAAGATCGCCACTTGGCACCGTACTGTGGCTTTTCTCGTAACCGTTCCGTCTCTCTCTCCACGGAGAAAATAAATACTCCTACTAGTAGATTAGTACATAAGACAGGGAAAAAAAAAAAAAAAGTGTCACGTGGCAAAGGTCGGCGCACGTGTTTTCGAAGACAATCAATTTCTCTGCTCCACTAGATCTTTAGCAGAGATGGTGAGAGTGAAGTAGGCAATAGCCTCCGGCAGAGGGTTTGATAACTACGCGGCGGAGGTGCAAAATAAATGGTACCTCAAGCCTCGATTATTATCTTATTAGTCTTGTTAAAAAATCTCCCTTTTTTTTTACTATAAAAATAACAAAAAAAAGTATTTTGCTTCGGTTATATAAAAGATTGCATCAATTTTAATTTTAGTAAACAGTTTCCAGTGTCATTGAATTGAATTATTCAAATCAATATCTATATCTAAATAATATTCATTTATTCCAAAGGTATATCCTGCTATTGACGTTTTCTCGATGAACATATTTATTCAAAGGAATAATTAAACTGAATTCAAAGATTATCGGGACTTCAACCTGGACTATTAGATTTAAATCTTATTCACGTTTATATATAATTCTAAAATCTAAATACCATTATTTAACTTTCTGAGTGTAAAAAAGTGTTTTATTTTGTATACTCAATTTATTTTTAGTACCTACTTTTACGTTTTCTTTTGAGGTGAAAAACTAATACTCCTGATATTAAGGTTAAATTTGAATCATCACTTACATTTTGCAGTACTTAGGTTCCGTTTGATAAAATTGAATTCTGAAATTTGAATACTGAAACAATTAATTTACTGAATTTTAAGCACTGAAAAAAATATATGAATGTCTGAATTTTAATGTTAAACCTATTTATGCTATTTGATAAATATTTATAACTGAATGCTTAATAAATTTAATTTGACAATTTTACCCTTATATCTTTTCATTCAAAAAAGAAATAGAATCTATGATTTAATTAGTTTAAAATTGTTAGGTATGAAAATGACAATATTTATTTTTAAATCAAATTAATATAAAAGATGAAATATATTATATGAGGAGTGTGGAGAAGATGTAAAAGTCATTAAAAAGGGAGAAAAGAGAAACTAAAAATCGTTAGATAGAGAATATTATATTGTTTAATTATATAAGAATTTTGAACATAATTAACAAACAAGGGTAGATTTGGTAGATAAGATAAGGTAGTTGAAATAATTCTATTGATTCTTATCAGAATTAAGCATTCAGTTAGGATTCTTGTACTGAAAAAAATACACACAGGTTCAGCACTGTTTAACAAGTTCAGCAAATAGATTTTCATTTATCAAACACTCAAAACATCTGAATGTCTGAAAAAATTCAGATTCAGCACTTTTTTATGTTATCAAACAGACCCTTAACCATGTAGTAATTGAAAAGATGAGTGTGTTTAGATAATAGATTATTTGGGATCTTTTTCGAAAAAATACTACTATCTCATTTTTTTTTATGTAGTATATATAAGATAAAAAGATGATTAAAAATATATAATTATAATACAAGTAAATAAATTTATACAAATAATTACCTATCCAAACAAACTCTCGAATGTTCAACATATTCATATCATTTCTCTATCAAATAATTATTTCCAATTGTCGTTCTACACCAACTCACCAAGATGTGTGTCATACATGGCCTGAAAAGGACATCGGACAGCGGAGGAAGGGGGTTGCGCGGACCGCTTCCTAGGACGGCATGCGGTTCTGCAAATTCACGTGACTCCCGCATGGGGCAATGGCCCATCACTCATGGCCTCAGTTCTCTTTCTTTTTTTTTTTTTTCGTTTGTGGATAAAAGGCCCATTACTTGACTAAATTGCTGAAATGAAATGAGAGAGGAGGACCAAGTGTCGTAATAATTCCGGACAAAGCTACCATGTTGAGTTGATTGATTTCACTATTATCACCCACCCCATGTAGCAGCTTAACAGTTTCGTATTAGGCTATGATAATATAATGAACTCTTCTGTCTGCGGTTTTAGACTGCTCTAATTGAACTATGCCATTAACTATTCAGTAGATCATTGGACAAGAGAATATTGATTATTTTCGAGTATCTGCAATTTGATTATAATTTGCTATTCAATATAATGGTGTATTTTAGTCCGGCTGAAAGGACTGCGTAGTTGTAGAACTCCAAGCACGATCGTGTTGCTGCCGTTATTTGCACTGTCAAGATAAATTTACGAAGAGAGTAAGGATTGGATTGGGTAATAAGGTGGGAGAAATTGTCAGTAAGAAGTTTGGATTTAGTTTCATTTATTCTTAAAAAGGAAAAAAGATAAATTTATGAAGAGGGAATATGGATTAGTTCAATGTCTGCTTTTTTGTTGACTTGTATTAACGGGTGGGATTGAATAATAAGAAGAGGTGAAATGGTCAAGAGGATTTGAGAAGAAACTCCAAATACTATCAAATAAGTTGCTTTTGTTTTGAGGTAAAGCTGAATTGGGGAAAGGTTTAAGTCATTCTGACTAGTGAAAATGAGGAAATCACAAGTAAAACATTAGACAGTAAATGAAAAAGAAAAAAGTGAAGGGTTACCTCTTTTGAGGGTTTCTGATGCTGGTCCCGAAGGTTTAATTTGAATAAACAAAAATGTCCTTTAAATCCAATCAAATTTATGCCTAAAATTACTAAACGTTCTTAAAGTGTACAGTTTTAATTGTTCAAGGACTAATTGAAAACAAAATTTAGATGAGGGACCAAAAGTAGACAATGACAATAGTTTAGAGGCATCCCATATCTTTTACCCAACATTAGAAGCAGTAATGCAGTGTAAAAATTTTGTGAAAAGCATGTGAATTCTATTATAAAAAAATTAATTTTTTATACACTAACACGGTATATTATCAGTGTTGGTTGGCTAGACGTTGAGATTAACTCATTATAAAACAGGAGAATTACACAACACAACTGTACTGCTAGGTGGTCTCATTGATAGGCCATTTTCGTATCAGAGCATCACAGAGTGAGGGACCCGGACCAAAAAGGGGAACTGGGCTCAGGTTGTAGACTGATATGCCCGACACCCACAAGGCACTGCCAATTGCCTCCAATCCTAATCATGACAACAACAATAATCATGGCAGCATTTGATAATAATCATGCAGGTTGCACCTGTTCTTCCACCGAAATAACCCACTTACGCTTATCGAACTAACCTTGGATTTGGATCATAAGTTGAACTTGTCAGCAACTCAATATTCTTTTGGTCTCTAGAGTTGCCCCTTTAAAACTCAATAAGACCATTTAGGCTGTTCTTTGTATATAAACCCTGGTCAATCATATTACCTGTAAAAAATGCTTGAGTTCCCAATTGCAAGGAAGTGGTCAAGGGGACAGGACATAATAAACCAACGTCGTAGGGTCCATTGTCACTACTGAAGTGCGCTCCTCAAATCATTTTTACCCTTTTCTTGAAAAGTTCGGAAAAGAGGTGGCGAACGGTAACGAGTCAAAAACCTTCTATAGTCGAGAAATGGGTTTAGAGCATAAAAACCTTCAAGGTTTCAGCATACACTCTAATAAATCCATGAACTTGGCACTTTAGTTGCTCTGAAGGCATGCTTGTACATGACGAGATATACTTCCTGGTGCAACAAGGACTGTGAGATTAGTTTAGTATCCTATACAATTATCAGAGCTGCTTGAAAGGCTTGTGCAGATATGGGTTCTGGAAAAAAGGCCTCTAAGACACAGTTTGACTAAGGTTTACAGCCTCCTTCAGCAATCGCCTGACAGTAGCTTTTATTTCATCAGGCACCACCAATTGTGCAGGACCTGACTCCAAAGCATACGAGGTAATGATCCTCATTACAACCGCCATATCTAGATTGTTGTCATTGCTTCTCCAAATACTCTGATTAACAAACTTGCATGATTGTTTTAACACGCATTTGTCACAAACCTGAGGCAAGCACATGATACTTGAGAAGCCAAACAGTGAGGTAGAAACAAGAAAGAAGAGGAATATGCCTTCATAAAATTTAAATGGTTTACAAAACAAAGTACAAAAGAAAATCGACTCACAGTGTTTTCCTGAATTTTGAAGAATCTGCGCAATCTTTTAGCGGAAAAGACAATCTTCTTACCAGGAGAAGGGCAACCGAAAAGGGCCAGCTTTTTCAGGTCGCTGCCTGACATCCATCTGAGAAACCAATTCACAAGATTAAGATGGAGAAGATGCAAGCTAGGAAACTCAATACGTTGAAAATGCTTCACTAATCTCTGTGAGGTATAAAACTTGTATCATAACTCAACTGTGTCGATATAATTCAGAACAAGCTAGAACAAGAACTTATTAGAAAGACCAAGCAATGGTAGACTGTTTCACTTCAAATCTGCTATTCAGGGGAATATGCAACATACAGAGAATTGCACCGGTGATTTAGCAATCTACTCCACTCTGTAATACTACAAATATTGAGCACAACTTAAAAAGGTTACTTGTTGCTTCACGTCAAGGTCACAAAAAATTTCTCCCCCTCAGTCACCACGTCGCCTGACTTGATGATTTTATTCTGTTTTTGAATGCAATGACTTGTTAAAATGTAAATAGTCAAGCATAACTGCAGACTTGAGCACAAATGGCCATTAAATTGTGTGATCTTCACATGTAGCACATAATTGAATTTGCAATGAATTTCAATGCACCCTCAATGTTCTTGCAACAATGTCCCTAACCACTCTACTTGATTTCATCTACTTGATTTGAAAATAAAAAGCATGATGTCCATCCCCTTGTTTGCTTGCTAACTCACTTCTATTTACATTTTTCTCTTTTTGCTTTCTCAAAGATTAGTTGCAAACAGGACAGATAGGATTAACGGCAGGGCAGTAGTAGGCAAAAGCCCAAAAAATGAAGGGACACAAGCTGGTAACCTAGCAACAGAATTTCATCAAAACATTTGTTGTTCACAAAAAAAGAAAAGAAAAAAAGAACAGGGCAGTATTTCCACGCCCTCATTACAGTTCAGGCATAAAAAATTGGAGCCACTACAGAGGGAAGAGGAAGATGTCAAGAAATGAAATAGGCAACCTTCTTGTCCACAGGCTTGAAGAAGGCAAGGTTCCATTGGATATCAATTCTTAAGCGTTGTATAACTAATCCTAAGTGTGAGATAAAAAGTTAGTATCTTTTTTCTATTAATAGTTAATACATTCAAATAAATAACCTAAAGAAAGCAGAACATTCATTAGTCCATGCGAAAAATACCATTCCTACAATTGCATTAACATGACTACAAGTAACTCACTGTCGCAAATTATAATCTAAGTATACAGGACAAAGCATATTACTGGAAAACTCATCCTATTATTCTCATAATCAGATCGAAGAATTCAAAAGATCACATCTGATATCTAAAAATCAACCACTTAATCTATCTGTGTGTGTGTGTGTGTATATTAGTGCTTGAGTATACAAATGCAAGGAATTCACAGACAATCTAGGATGCCAAGAAACGAGCCAATTATCTTTCTGCCTTGTGACAAGAATAAAAATCCTTACTTTGCAATCTCCTGATTATCCATGCCAAACTGCTCAGCTGCAAACTTGATAAAATCTCGAGCATAACTATTCTCAAAACAACTAATATCAAGCCTATTCCTAGGCAAGAAATTCGAATCCTTAAAGTACCCATTATTGTATAAATGCGTCACAAACATTTCCATGTCAGGAGAAAGCTCCTTATAAACCTCCGGATCCTCCATTCTCAATTCTTTCAAATCCTTCATCTTTTTTCCATCATCCCTCCCAAACTTATTAGCGAACAACGATGATAAAGATGAACCCCCAGATTTTTCCTCGTAGTTTGACAACCCTTCATTCTTATGCACCCCCTCTTTCTTCTTGTGCTCCTTATTCTTCAAATTCTCCTTCTCATCCTTCTTTTTCTGCTTCAAGCCCCTCAATTCCTCCTCCAATTTCTTCAATCTCTTCTTGAGCTCTCCATTTTCACCTTCACTTTCAGTTCCAATATCTTCTGGGGTCTTTTTTAAGAGTCCAACAGCTTCTTTGAAGTAAACATTCAAAGCTTTTCTTGATTTCTTATTTTCTCCAACAGCATTCTCAGAGCTAATTGGTTCTGCGTCTTCTAGGGGTTTGAAATAAGACGAAAGTGAAAAGGGTCTGGGGGAGATCAAATGCGGTGATGCAAAAGGGTTCAGCGGATGGTTTTCGAGTTTAAGGAGCGTTTCGGAATGATAGGAACGGAGGATTTGGCGCAAGATCATTCTCTGCTCTGTTTGTCCCGAGAACTGAGAAGAATAGGAAAAGCAGAAGATTAGAGGGTTTTAGGGAGATTTAATCAAATTTTCACTTTTTCATCTATGGATCGAAATGGACGACTATGGGCCTGGGCCTTGAAATTGGGTATGTGTGATGGATCGCAGAGCAGTTCCTCTTGAAAATGGACTGGATCATGGATATGCGACTGATTCAACCATAGAGTTATTTTTTTTTCTGTCAATACAGTATATTATTCTACGCTAACAGCGAGGGGTGGATCGGAGAAATCCAAGAGTAATTCACGGGAGATTGAACCACCATCGGATCAAACGAATGCATTATGCATCTGTCTGAATTTTTTAAGTAGAGCTACTTTGAATGTGGCAAATTGTTTGCCTCCCATTCCATCAAACTTTAATGTATTGAAGCTTGATACTAACAAGTTGAGATAATGACTTTTACCGGTTTTTGTCGGGACTAGTATGAACTAATCTGCGAAGCTCGCTAAACGCTTGGCGCTTCTAAGTTTCATCAGATTTTACTCATCTTGTTGCTTCTAATGATTCATAGTCTAGTTGCTCGTGATCGAGTCAAAGCTCGACTCAAGCCCGATCAACATTGAACTCGTGTCGAATTCGGACTCAAAAATACTCAATTCGTTAACTCGCGAGTCGCCTCGATTTTATATATATAATTTTAATAGTGAATTACATATATATATAATATTTTATTATTTCTTAAAAAATTACTATTTTATTCATTTTTTTAAAAGTAAAATAATTATCTTTTTAAACTTGAGTTCGGGAATGATTTTGCTCGAATTTGAAGTCAAGTTTGAACTTAAGTTTTAAGTTGAAAGTTCATCGAATTCAAGTTCAAATTTGATAAAATAAGTCGAGATTTGATTTGATTAAGTTAAAACTTGACTTGATTCATTTACAACCCTATTTGTTGCTTCAAAAGAAAAGGAAAAAAAAAAGGAGTTTTTTGTCAAAATAACACTCTTTCTAAAAAATATTCCCAATGTGATTCACTTTCAAATTTTATTCCCAAATCGATGTTATTGTTGCCACCTAATTACCCTGATTGCCATGTAAGATAACAAGAAAGGAAAGCTTATAATCTAGTTTATAGTTTCCAATAAAAACTAAAAATTTAAACTGTTTTATTATAGAGGCACAAGAAAATTGCATAACTTTGATAATTTCCTTATAATTATTTAAAATAAATTTTACCATTATTGACCTTGCTATTATTGCAATTTTTTTTAAATGTATCAAACTTATTGCATATATTTTTTCAAAAATAAATTTGCAAAATACAAAAATTGCAATGAACATTATAAGCAATAATAAGAAAAAGTTAAAAAACTTCAAGGTTATCATATATGTTTATGTTACGCTTTCTACTCCTTGAAAAGTACTTTTACAAAAAGTAATCAAACTATTGCAATTAAGATAATACTAAAGTTTCTCAAAAGTAACACAAGCCATTAATTGATGTTGAATAAATGTGCAAAAATGCTTCAAGTATACGAGATTATTTGATTATGTGACAGAGGGGCACTACAAATGAACATGCTTATATTGAACATGAATTTATGTTGTTACGTAGTTTTTCTCTTAGACATTTTATCAAGCACACGGTGTGAGAAATCATTTGTTAAAGCAATTAGTATTCAAAATTTTTTGAAGGCCATAGGAATGTTCCAAAAACTGCACAACAGAAAAGACAAGAGAATAATCTTCATTTACCTTGAAATTATCAATTCGAGGAGAATATTTTCATAATATCAGGAATGATAATGAAATTTTAGATGTTGTTAATATAAATATTGACTTTTAACAATTACATTTGACAAGGAAAAATAACGAAAGGACAAAAAATAATAAAGGAAAAAAAAGTGGGTAGGTTCAGAGAGAGAATCAGGGAAGATATTAATTAAGAAAGAGAGATAGTATGTGCCTCTATCTCTATCCTACCACATATGCAACTTATGTGGAAAAAAAAAAGAATTATAAAGATAATAAATTTTAAAATTAGGTTACCTTGGATATATGTTTCGAAAGAAGAGTTATTTTGGCAATGAACTCAAAAAAAAGAGACTCGTCTTTTATATCAAAGTGGTAGAAGATTTGATAATTAAACACTTCCTTAATAGTACTAACAATTAATTAAATAATGAATAAGATGTCAAATTTAGCATTATATTCTTCTCCAAAGGTCTCATAATAATCCAATAAATCATGCCCATGAATGATTGCCACCAAGTCCCCCACCACCACCGCCAAAGTCAGGACAAATCGTCCATTAGTACGATAAAAGTCACGAAACGTGTGCTGTTTTCCTCACTAATTGCGTTACCAATTCCGCTAAACGCCGAAAGTCCCACCTCGTCACCACCCGCCGGCCCATCCATGCACAACCCACCGGCCTCCATAATTTTCCCTATACCCATAGACTCCATTTCCCACCCAATCCATCGATCGTTCCCCATTCCCGCACCCGAAAAACAATACAAAAGTAACAAAAAACAAAAACGAAACCCTCTCTCTAAAAACTCGGCAGTTTCCCATGTCAATACCAAACAATCCCTTCCTTGACCCCTTCTCAGCATCATCATCATCATCATCGCTCCGGATTAAACTTAACGACGTCGTTAGCAAACATGCCTCCACCTCCGCCGTCTTCTCCTGCCTCCGCTACTAAGTCCTCCGCCTCCGCCTCCACTCCCGCTCCCACTCTCCCTCCGCTCTCCTCCGCTTCTTCCTCCGCCTCCTCTGCTTCCGACATGTTCAACTTCAATTATCTCTGGATTCCTCTTTTAATCGCACTCTCCAAGGACCTCACTGCGGCGGCTTCAGCTAATGATAACCTCATTTCGGATGACTCGACGACGAGTATTCTTTTACCCAGTGAGAATCGGACCGTTATTAACACGCCCCGACTCAGTCCAAGTTGTCCAGCTCCTGACCCTAAGCTGAACTATCGTCCGGTCATCGGAATTCTTAGTCATCCCGGAGATGGAGCCTCAGGACGGCTTAATAATGCCACCAATGCTTCTTACATTGCCGCTTCTTACGTTAAGTTTGTGGAATCCGCAGGGGCTAGAGTTATTCCCCTCATCTATAACGAACCTCTTGAGGTTCTCGAAATGGTAATTTATACCTAGTTGTTGCTTGCTTTGCCTTAAAGATGAATGTGTAATTCTCTTTCGATAGCAGTCACTAGCATTTCGTCTGTTTTCAATTAAATTCTTTGTGCCCCTGGGAAAGTCGTAATTTTTTTTTTGGGGTAATGGCAAGAAAGAAGGGAGGTTGATTTTGATTCTTGTTAGATAGTTTTGGCGTTATTTTTGCTTTTGTACTTCAAAGTTTTAAGAAGTTGGAATAATATTAGTCGACGCAAGCAAGAGTGCTGCTTTTGTAATCTATTTCTACTAGTACAAGTTAGTATTTACAATACCGGGTTTGCTGATTGATAAAGATTATTAATATTCTTTCTTTAAGCTGGGGTTTTTGCTTTGTGGATAATTAGATGTTTGGTGCTGAAACTTGCCATTTTGAAATGTGTAGTTCTGATATTGATACTTTAGCTTTCAGTCACTGCACTTCTTTCAGTTGAGCTTTGTTAATTATGCAGAGTGTGGGGCTTTTGTCCTCAAAGGCATTCCTGTGCTTTCTTTGAAAGGTAAATGGTTCCTTTGAAATTGAAGCATGTAGAGCTGAAGTAGCATGTAAGCAGCATAAGATGATGATGTTGAAAATTAGACGTTTATTAGCTTTTTATCAGAAATAACCTATCCAGAATCTGATTCTGAAGTTTTTTTTTTAATTTAATATCTTCAGCTGTTTTCCTGATATAGAGTTTTGCTGCGTTCTGCAGAAACTCAGTCTAGTTAATGGAGTGCTTTTCACTGGTGGCTGGGCTAAAAGTGGTCTCTACTTTGATGTTGTAGGGACTGTGTTTAAGGTGAATGACTTTCTTTCATCTATGAAGACATGCTACCTTTTCTGCGTGTGAATTATTCATGTACAGTGAAGTGCAAGTGCAGCAGTTTGGTTGTCTTTGTCCTTTTGAATGATGCCATGATAGAGGACACATAAGCATGCACATTTCTATTATGAAAATGTACTACAGATAGTTTCTGTTAATTATTTCCCATCTGCATTTGAAAAGGTCATATTTCACATTTATTCAGTGATTGTAGCTTTCCTAGTGAAGTTACTGATTTAAAATTTCAACTTGTATAGATCGAGGAAGCGGTATGACTGTTGTTGTCAATATCTTGGTCTCTGCTAATCAACTGTTCTTTGGTATGATTTTTGCAGAGAGTTTTGGAGAAAAACGATGCAGGAGACCATTTTCCATTGGTTGCTATCTGCTTAGGTTTTGAACTTTTGACAATGATCATCAGTAAGGTACTCCTTCATTTCAATGGCCTTTTGAACAACCTGGTGGATTAATTATTTCTGAAATGAACAGCTTGAAGGCCCAAACCTCCCTCGTTCACCTCCTTCTTACAAGTCATTTCCTATACCTTCTCTATTTGAGAAATTTGGAATCTCTAAATGCTACTTTCCACAAGATCCTGCCATTAGAAGTTTACGTTGTATAACTATGCTATGATAAGATCTGCATGGTTTTAACATACCATATGAATCTTTCTCTTTCGTAGGTTATGATACATTGACATTTTGTCTTGTTGATAATAGGACAGTGATATTCTTGAGCAATTTAGTGCTGCCGATCAAGCATCTACGCTCCAATTTGTGGGGAGCATTAATCTCGAAGGAACTGTATTTCAGAGGTAAATATGGTGGAGAATCTACTTCTGCTATGGTGGAGAACATTGAAATAACATTTGCTGAGGTTTATTTTTTGTGCTAGTTGATGTTCTTTAAAGTTTTGAGTTATATTGTTTCATACATGATTTGATTATATAATTAAATAACCATTCAAGAGTCTGTCGCATTGTTCCAATCAATAAAGCTGTGTTATTGAGATGTTATTAATGAATTGCTGAAACACTTTCCTTTTAACATCAGTAAAATTAACATAGTGACCTAGGATGCTTGTGTAACGAGCATGATATCTATGATTTAACGTGAGATGGAGTTAGTGTAGTTGCTACAAGGATAACGTTTTCATTTTGTAGGGCTTTTGCGAATTTTCAATGGATGTGTATCTTTAAACTGTTTCCAACCTAACAGTATTTTGAATTTTGAATTATGTTAGTTACTGGAGCTATGAATTCAAGTTCCTTTTTAATTTGTCCTGCAGGTTTCCTCCAGATTTGCTAAAGAAGCTCAGTACAGATTGCCTTGTGATGCAAAACCATCATGTATGTGAATCTTTTGTTTCATGTTACCTTAACCTGATTAGGGGCGATTAAGTGCATGTGCTGGTTCTACAGAAACGTCTATAACCCCCACTTATGTTTTGGTACATAACAATTTGATTTAGGGATTGATTGTCTTACTTATATCGAATATGAATATATTTGGATTGGGTAAGGCTTTACACAATGTGTGTGCTAATTAAAATATTTCAACACCCCAGAAGTTCCTAAATTCCAGATCTTCTTGTTCGAAGTGTCCTTAAGGATTGATTTTTTATTTTAAAGTTTAAATCCAGATTTAGAATAGTTCCATTCCTCAAGGCTTGAAAATCCACGGCTGGTGCACTGGATGTTCCATTCGTAGGATCTCAATTTCCTTAAAGATAAAATCCACAAGTTTTATTAGAACTAGCATGGGCAAATATCATTCCCATTGCATAAATTTTTCTGAATGCAGTGTTGTTAAATTGTTTTCAACTAATTATGCTCAATTTTTTGAGGATGTTAGCTTAGTACCTAATAACCAAAATTTTCAGGCCCTATTGAATTACTGTATTTGGTATGGCGATGTGCAGTTTTAACCCTGTTCCTCATAATCTCATATTTTATACTCAATGCTGCAGAACTACCACTGTAGGGGTGTGTATTATGCCATTCTTAATAGGCCCATATATTTAAACACCAAGTAGAGCTGGTTAACTGTGTATTTTCCTGTGTAACAGTATGGTATATCACCTGAGAGGTTTAGAAAGACTGCTGCTTTATGTAACTTCTTCCAGATTCTGACAACAAGCGCAGATGAGAACGATAAGGTAATTTTTGTATTCATCTTTTGTTGGTCAATTGCCCCTTCTACTTACAAACAAGTTTTCCTTTCCTGATAATGTGCCAGGTTTATGTTTCTACCGTCAAAGCAAATGACTATCCAGTCACAGCATTTCAGTGGCACCCAGAGGTATAATCTGTCTATGTTAGAGGTTTAGCATTAGCTTACATTGGCTACTTATGTTTCAGGTTTTAGAAACTTGAGTAATGATTATATGCATTTTGGGTTGTGAAGTTTCTTTTATCCACACATAATTAGATGTCATTGTTATGCAAGGCTGAGGATCAATGTCACATTTTGGGTTGTGAAGTTTCTTTTATGTACACATAATTTTGGGTTGTGAAGTCTCTTTTTTTTTTTTTGGAATAATAAATTTTAGCTATCATATCTTTTCCATACGTTTCTGGATATCCCACATACACACAGAGCATGCAGATAAATGGGATGCAGCTGCTGAATTCTGAACCCAAATACCTACCTTTATTGCAGAAAAATGCATTTGAATGGGGGTTATCAATGATTCCACACTCGGAAGATGCAATTCAAGTGACTCAATATGTGGCCAATTTTTTTGTGAGGTAGGAACTGTTAACGTTATCCTGTTATATATGCAAAATCTTTGAGCTAATGTCTCATTGGCCTTTTCATAGCTTTGAGTTTCTTTATGTGCAGTGAGGCCAGGAAGTCCTTAAACAGGCCACCAGCTCGTAAAGTTCTTGACAACCTCATCTACAATTACACACCAACCTATTGTGGTAAAGCCGGGTGAGTTGATTGCAGTTGAGACTGCAGTAGGATCAATGCTTGTTTTCTTCTTGTTTTACGCAAAAAAGATAAGATGGTGAAAGACTTGTACCAACTTGATGTCATTTGTTCGTTCTCATTGCAGGAGAGGATACGATGAAGTCTACATTTTCACTTGACTTTTGTTCATGGCCTCGTCCAACAAAAGTCTTGAGGAGTTTGTGCACCAAGTGTAAATGATCATGAACTAGATAATTTAATGTATAAAGGACACGCATTAAAGTTTATTGAAATGGTGAACGGGCTTTTAATTAAATGGTTTATTGAAATGCACTCTTAAAGGTCTTCCTGCTTTTGCTGGTTGTTAGTATTCTCATGCTAGTTGAGGTTTGGAGCTTCCAATCCTCAGAATTGAGCTGTTTCTCACTGTTACAAGGCACATTTTCCTGTCAAAGAAAAGGGCCCCTTTGCCGTCCGTTCACAGGGTACCTCTCAACCGTAAAAATGAAATGAAATCTACAAATAACGTCAATGAATTGAGCGTCGAAATTTTTGATTATTTCCAAAATTTGTGTGAAAACTCAATAGAAACGTAAACAAAAACACATGAAATTTAAGCTGATCAAATCAAATGTTCATCGTATCCTGATTTGATCGTCGAGGATGCAACATGAAGGTTAAAGAAAATGCAGGAAAATGTAACAGCGTATTGATGAGCCAATTTTTTTTTACCAAAAAAATTGCTGTGAACATATTTTTCAATTATTTTTTTATTTCATATATACCAAATCACTACAGTATTTTTTTAATAAAAAATTCAGAAAAATGCAATTCAAACAAGACTTTATACCTTTGTCATTGGGTATGTTCTGTTTTCTAGAGTAAACCCGAGAACTCCAATAATCCAATATTATAATTCTTTGCAAGAAAAAAAAAAGGGAAACGAGTAATATCCATTTCTCACTAACCTATCAAGCAAAGGGATGCTGAGAAAGAAGGAAAAGGAAGGGAAGGTCCAAATAGAGCACGTGCGATGTGGAAAATCACGTGACAATAGGCCCCAAAAGCCAAGAAAAGACTCCGCTAACCAGTAAACCCCCTAACTTACCCTCCATCATACTGGCGGGAAAATTGGGTGCTTTTTTATGTTCTTTGCGGAGGGAAAATTGTTTATCGGATTCGGTTCATCACTTCCCCTTTTCGGGTGCGAGATCCGACTGCCCCACGCTGACCCGAACATGGCAGAAATTGAAACCCTGGGTATCCTCGACGAGATACAGTCCCTCGTCTCCGATAAGCTTCAAGTGGTATCTCTCGTACTATCAACTTGTGTATTTCCTTACTGTAAAGGTTCAATGGAGGGTTCTTTTTCTTCTGTTTTCTCGAGAATAAGTTTAGGGGTTATGCTCAGATTTTCTTTCCTTGTATTTCTGGTAAGATGGTGGAAATTGAAACGAAGAATAGCGAAGTTTTTTTTCTAAATCTTACGTAGTTTAAATTTAATTGTTCTTGGCTGTGTTTTATTTTAGGTGTCATACAAATGGCTGAGTCGAAATTTTTTGGTGTCCTCAAACGACGCAAAAAGGTACCGAGTTTTCAGATTTTATATTTTGATGATTTGTCGTTTCGAAATTTCTCCCTTTTTGGCTAAAGTTAGTTTCTTTGTTGTTTGTCGACTTGTCATCTGTAGGCTGCTTCAGGATTTTGTTGAGAAGCGTGGGACCGGAGTAGAGGTAGTTTATACTTTGTCTGGCTGGTTGAAAACTGATCCTTCCGTTTATCATATCAGGCTTGTGTCCAAGCCTAAACTTACAGGTTCGTTTACCGATGAATCTTGAGTTTCAATTTGGCAAATTGTGTTGTATGCCCCTGTGTATTGACTGTGAGATTTGTTCCCACTTTGCTACATTGCTTCCTTTCAGCTTTCTAAATTTGTATTCCAGACATTTTCTTTGCTGGTTAGCCTGAAAACTGCTTGTCCTCTGTATCTCGTGAGTTCTAAACGTATAATGTGCTCTAGTGCTCTATTTGTGATTGCATCAACATGTGTATGCCAAGCTAGAAAATCTTGCACGCTTCCTTGCATGATATCTTGTTAGAGATTTCTGATGAGAAAACTTCACCATTGTTGTAGTTTTTTCTTGTTACCTGATTGTGATTTGTTCTTATGTGTCTGGCTTCATCATTTCCTCTAAATTGTACTGGATATCCAGTAGAGTGACATTCATGCTGAATGTTAGCATATCTGTGGTTACGGCAAAATGCTGTTTTGGACTATTGGTGTTAAGCTCTGCGTATCTTCTAGGATGTGGAAGATAATGCATCCTCCAGATTTTGAATATTTACTTTTGTTTGCTTATATATTTGGATGACTGTACTTTGTGGATGTTGGTTTGTAATGCCTCCCAAGAATAATTAGTTGAGTGAACCAACGAAAATATTGGGCTGTTGGGACATTGCAAATAGCTGTTGATTTAAAATTGAGAAGCAACTGTTATTTATGTCATACATTGCATTATGTTTCGGGGGATCAAGTTTGGCGCAATCGATCTGATATAAACCCTTCTATGAGCTATCTCAAGAATGACATATCAGTAGTTGGTTATTTTAAACACTTGACCACTACTTATAATGCAGTTTATGGCTTGTTATAGGCTATTTCCAACAGAATGCTTATACTGCTTGCATTCTTTAAAATGCTGTTTAACGAAGCTAGCATCCAAGATGTAATTCATGTTTTAAGCTATCCTTCTATTTTTGGAACTTCCATGTTGAAATGAGCATTGCATTTTTTTTTTCATCTTTTTCCTGTAATTTGTAGAAGTAAAGCAAGAATTTGATGAGAATTGCTCAGTTCAAATCTATAGCGTGCAAGCTTGCTTACCAAAAGACCCAGCAGTCCTTTGGAATGCTGAATTTGTCCAAGCAGAAGAGCTCTTTAAGCAGCCCCATGAAGTTGATAATTGTCTGCGAGATAACAGGTAAATTCAGCATGTCTTAGGTGATCTAAATGCAGCTAATTTGACAGAGTTTAACCTGTCTTGGCTCCTACATTTTTTTGTGGTTGGTGCTACTACAGATTTTGTGGAGTACTAAATTCCTTTGTCAAGAGAAATGCTGAAGAAGCAAATGGAACCACAAGTGTGCTACCAGTGAAAACTACCGGGACCTCAGGGTCATCTGGATACACCTTGGCCAACCAGAGTCCAACAATTCCACAACCGCAGCAGAAAAAGGTTCAGGGATCAAGCCCTAATGTCACATTGCAATCCCCAAATGTGGTCAAAGATGTTAAAAATGAGAGTAAGCCTGCTGAGAACAAACTGAAAGTTCCTCAATTGGCTGTTAATACGAAAAAAGTAGAGACTGATAAGAACTCTTCTGGAACCGGAGGTGCATTGGCTAATATGTGGGGTCGTGCATCTGCAAAGTCCAAAGCTGAGTGCGCCTCTGCAAAAACTAATGGCATATCAAATTCTGCAGGTTTGTTCCTTTGACTTTTATCCACTTTCACTGCTGGCTGTTTCCTGAATTTAGGAGTTCATTAGTTACTGTGAAACTATTAGCAATTGCAGATGCACAAATATGTGCTCGTGAAGAAATAGAGCATGAAAGCAGTGATGATGAAGGTCAAGGTGTCAACGTCAAGCGGTCGTACAATGGCGAAGTTGGTCGGAAGAGGAGGGTTGTTTTTGACTTCTCAGACGAAGAAGACGAATTCAAAGATGCTGTCAATCTAGCATCCCCAGATCCTCCAAAGAAGAAATCAATGCTGGATTCAAAACGAAGCTCTTATTCTTCAGACATTGAGAAGAGCAAGTTGAATTTTGAGGAAGAGAAGGAAGATAAACCAAATTTCAAGCATAGAAAAGAAACCGACAGAAAATCAAAGGAAGAGAATCTAGCGTTCGGCAACCACAACAACATGAACTCTTCTTCTTCGGAGAAGGTTATAAACCATGTGCCTGCTGTTGACACAATTGTGAAGGATAAAACAAGGGATGCTGCTCCAAATTCACCTAAAAGGAAAAAAGTACTAAAAACAAGGATTGATGAGCGTGGAAGAGAAGGTGCAATTATGATAAATCACACCTCTTACTTCTCGAAACAGATATACTACTCCTTTTTCAGATATTTTCATTTGCTTCCTGCCTACTGAAAGAGACTTTATCAATGAGGTCATAAATGAGACAAGAAGTGTTGAAAGTAGCCTTAGGCTTACGCATCTTTCCACATATGGGCATACATAGTTACTTTTAGTGATGCTTTGTTCCGTGTATCCAATGGTTGTCGAAGTGAATTAGCTTTTTTGCATGCTCTGTGGCATTCTGTTTGTTATAGTTTGCCCTGTTTATATTATTTGACTCATTTGAATTGTGGATGCAGTAACTGAGGTTGTTTGGGAGGGTGAGGAGGAGACAAAGCCTGAGAGTGACACAACAAAGAAGGCTGACAACATTCCAGCCAGCAACAATTCTAACAGGTGAACATACTGTAACTTGTACTGGATTCTTTTTAATTTACCATGTAAATCACTTTGCCCCAGACTAACATGAATTTAGATGTAGTTCTGCCCACAATATATGTGCAAGTATGAGGCGATGACTGGTTCTCTAATTCTGCATGGGTGCTTTGTGGTCATTACTGGCTGATTGGTGTCTCCCCATTTATATGACATCTCATTCGGATAAATACTTTAGGATGCCGATTTTGCATAATTAGATATGTATGCCTCTTCCATCTCAAATGCCAAACTTTTCATCTTTCTTTTTTTATTTGTTTCTCCTTTTTGTTTCTGAGTACAATCTAGCGTTCTATATTTGCTATTTCTGAAGAGAAAACTACTGGACAATGTTAGAATAGAGCTTGGAGTTTTATGCTTTTTGTCAACTATCAAGTTGCTGGCAGTTCTGAGGCATTATATTGTAGCAGACATCCACACATGTATGACTGTGTATGTTTGGTGTTTTACAGATAATCAGCTCAAAAACTGCTTCATTCTGGCTGTCATTAATGTTCCATTTTTCCTAATTCAGATTTATAAGCTACTTATACTGTTGGGTTTATTTCCAGACCATCTGCTGTTAAGAAGTCACCAGCTGTAACTGCTAATGCTCCATTAAACCAAGTTGGCAAAACGGGAAGTAAGAAAGCAGGGAACAAGGATCCTAAACAAGGGAATATTCTGTCTTTTTTCAAGAGGGTTTAAGGAGATTGCTATAGAAACTGCTGCAATTGTCTGGTTCTTTGCGTTATGCTCCAATGTTGATAAAATCATGGCGTTTGTCGTGCTCGTGCATGCTTTCTTGTCAGGATAATCCTTTGTTCATGGTTTTCTCTTCAAATGTTTGTATAGTTCTGCTACCTCTTCTTGGCTGTGCTTAGACTTCATAAGAATAGTTTCTTGATTAGTTGATAGGAACTTTAACCCATCTTGGTGAACAATGAGATTTTCAGTTTTCAAAGCTAATCAGGAAAGACAGTTAGGAGTTTGGTGGCTTACCATTCTGAACAAGAAATGTTACGAAATGCTCATACACGCATGTTCACCAGCTCAAGCATTTTTAAGCGCACTTCTCCTGGCTTTTACTTCGCTGTTGATATGTTATGGGGAAGGCAAAGGTGTTTAACAGTTGTACTTGCGTAGAACGGTGAGTTGAAAATTGGCATTCATGTTAACATACCCAAGCTATTAAGACTCGCCCATCGCAAACCACAACCCCCAAAAATAAATAAAGTGTTAAAGATGAATCATACTGCACTTTAAAGCAGGGAAGCATGATGCTTTGCTTTTCTTCGTGTTTGAATCTATAACAAACGAGGAAGAAGCGAGGTGAAAAAGGAGGATGGTGTGAGTAAACAAACTTGTGTAATATCATGAGGGAGATTTACACGATCTACATTGAAATCAATGAATGTGGAAGTTTGACATCAGGAAATCCTTCATTTTTTTTAACCTTCTTGTATTAAGTTGGTTGGTTCGCTCAGAACATACTTCGGGAGTTCATATTTTGCACCTGTAAAACAGATTAGCAAGAAAAATGAGCTAGTGAATATAGAAATCAGAAAAAAGAAAAGAGGAGGAGGAGGAGGAGGAGGGCAGCAAGACAAATGGAGACGAGCTCAGAAAATTTGAAGAGCACCAGTCTTATTTCTACCAATAAAAGCAAAAGGGACGTAGCAGAATTTGTTTGGTCGAAAAAATAGCAGAATAGGACCTCTCTCGTCATAGCACACCGTCATATCAGGATTTTGGATGATGACTCCAGCACTGTCGATGATTGCCTGAGCTAGGTTTATGTCTGCCTCAGCAGCAGCTCGAAGTGCATCCCAAATTTCTAGAATGAGTACACAAGTAGTTTACGTACAGTAAATTCCCACAGAATTGGATAGGATAAGAGGATCATGAGTAGAGTAGCTAATATTGCCTCTGCTAAATCAACAGAATCTTCAAAATTAAGTTGAAATACAAGTGATTTTTCAATTAGGTCTAGTACCTTTTCTTCCACCATAGTGAGGAGCAGTGTCCCAAAACTCTTCTCTCAACTGCACTAGCTGACTGTTCGTTATTGGTTGTGGATGTTTCCAAGGTTTTGGCTTTCGAATCTTTTTCGCGGATCCTGTAAAGACCAAAGAGTAAACGAACGTGTTCAGCTTCACAACTACCATACCTGGGCTTCAGATAGACTAGATTGGCAAACATATGGTAAAAAATCAGAATCCCAACTTTCACATGCTAATAGACTTGTAGAGATGTATGCCTGTGCACAGACATCTGTAGATCAGCATTACACAAGAATCAACAAGAGTGAAAAGACAAATTGCGCGACAGCGCCCAGTGATTCGCACAAAAACCAAGTCTTGAAGATCTGTGTCTACTTGGTTCCTTTGCTCACAGGACGCTAATTCAGTTTTTTCTAGCTTTCTGTTTATTAGATTACAGCATATGCAACTTCGCCAGGAAGGTCTAAAATCTAAAAGGGGGTAAGCCAAAGTACGCATAATTTACATTTACATCATTCATTGGGGTTTTGGGACTAGAATGGTCTGTCTTAATCCTAATTCTCCTCCAGGTTGCATTTGAAATGTTGAATACTCCTTAAACTCCTTCAAAGAAGATGCATACCACTTGGAAGGAAAGGAGGCTTTAGTACTGAGGATCAATTAGTACAGCATCTATGGGAACTCTAAGCAACAGTAGAACAACATAGTACCAATTGCCAAAGCAACCTAGAGGAAGTTGATCTTTGGATGAATAGAGACTCTTTTCAGCCAATAGTAGCACCACCACCACCCCACCCCCCAACCCAAACACACACACAAAAACCCATTCCCAATCAGATACGAAGCCTTCAAAATTAGATCAGAATTCGCCTTACCCTGTTAAAGTCTGGACAAGCTTATTTTATACAATTTGAAAGAAAGAAGCTTCTTTTCCAAATAATCAAGCAAACCTACGAAGACAAATGGAGCATGAAAGTCCATAAGCAGATTTTGTTCTTTCTTTTCTTGAATTTTGGTTGATACAGACTGTCAATCATAAATTCATCCAAACATTTCTCTCAGTTCAAATCCCTTGCACCTAGAAAAAATACACATGCATGCATGCAAACAGATTTATACATGTCCTATGTCACAAGTTAAAACAGATGCCCTGAGTTCTTCTCAACCAGGCACATTTCAAAGTAGACAGACCAGAATTTTCCATCATAAAAAACAATATGAAACAGTAAGCCTGTACCATGACCTTAAAAAGATGAAAACTTGCAATGACTCACCATCTCCTTTGGCCTGTGATGATCCAGCACACCCCATCCTTGTTCACTATACAGTCAGAAACAGTCCCCAGATCCCAGAAAAAATCACCAACAAGTCATAGTCAGTTTAGATGTGTATCAGAGAAAATTTGTGGTGAATGCATGCCATGGGGGAGTTGTTCACTACTTCTTCTTTTTTATTTTTGATACTAAATTGAGTCATATGCGTATGAAAGAGTCCAAAGTCAAATTGAACTTTGGTCACTTTTTTGCAGTTTTCTGCTTAGCTTTCTGACTCTTCCTGTCATGAATAATACTACAAAAATAATACAAGTACACTGACTAGTTAACGCCTTCCATTTTGCAGCCCCCCCTCATGAAAGAAATGATCATCAAATTTGGTAAAGGAGGAAAAAAAAGAGAAATAAAGTGTAGTTTACCCATTGCTTAATGTCCAAAGTGGTTGGCTGTCATGTTTCATTCCCCGTGAGGAGAGAGAGAGAGAGAGAGAGAGAGCAAAAAAAAAAAAGTTTGTGGGATGATCAGATGAGCTCTGTTGTGGGATGTCTCCATTATATTTAGGGATAATTTCAGAAACCTCCCCTGAGATTTCTGACATTTACACTCACCTCCCCTGTGGTTTGAACAATTACACTAACCTCCCCTGAGGTTACTAATCCTTTACAAATTCAGTCCAAATGATTAAAATATTGTTTTAGAGAGTGAAATTAGAATTTTGTACCTGATTTGCCCTTTGTGGTACATGTCCAATGAATGACAAAGTATTACAAATTAATTAATAATTAATAAACTTTAAGGAGCGTAGTTTATAGGCAAATACGTATTACTTATTTAAAGTACCAGCTCTTTACAAGTATTTTACTTTCAAACATTTACTTTATTACAAATATTTATTCTCAAATACAGATTTGTATTTACTCTCAAATATTTAATTTTTGTTAAATGAAAAACCTACCAGTTTTTCTTTCATAGAAATATTAATATAACAATTTTTCAATTTTAGTTATAAATATTTATGTATTTAGCATAAATTAAATGATTCAGGATAAAATACTCATAAAGAGCTAATACTTTACTCATGTAATGGATGAAAACCATAAAAAATTAATACTACGCAAATCAGAAGAAGGATCGGCTGAGATGAGCGAAGTCTCGAGCTCATGAACAACGTCAAAGATCCTTAAAACAGCAGCAGCAGGGCCAAGAGCACGGTCAACATGGCCCCTGACGTCATAAAGAGCGCATTTAGAAGCCACATTTCCAATGGCGGATCGGAGTGATGCCAATCGCTGCTCGCTCTGGTCTAATCTCGAGCCCGTTTCTCTGATGGCGAAGTCTAAATCCCATGATTTGTCCAAGCTTTCCTTGAGAATTTCGCGTGCAGCAGCAACGGAGGCAAGGTCCTGCTCTTGCTGTGCCATGGCAGAATGAGAGTTTAATAGTGGCGTGCAGCTCAAAACGGTTGTATATAGTGTAGAATAAGACATTATTGATTGGCCATCCATTATAAGCTGACGGGTGCGAAAGAAAATTCATGGAAGTCGTCTTGATCAGTAACTGCCGGTTTTCTCAACCCTAAGCCAAGTTTCTAACCAAACTTGACTGCCAAAGCAAGAATATTCAGAATCCACAACCACCCAACTGCAGCAGTGGCCCATTCTTTCTGTTTCTTCAATTAACTAAGTTGATTTCCTTCCGTCATCAGTCCGACATGACATAAGTTTAATTTTTTATGGTTTTCATCCATTACATGAGTAAAGTATTAGCTCTTTATGAGTATTTTATCCTGAATCATTTAATTTATGCTAAATACATAAATATTTATAACTAAAATTGAAAAATTGTTATATTAATATTTCTATGAAAGAAAAACTGGTAGGTTTTTCATTTAACAAAAATTAAATATTTGAGAGTAAATACAAATCTGTATTTGAGAATAAATATTTGTAATAAAGTAAATGTTTGAAAGTAAAATACTTGTAAAGAGCTGGTACTTTAAATAAGTAATACGTATTTGCCTATAAACTACGCTCCTTAAAGTTTATTAATTATTAATTAATTTGTAATACTTTGTCATTCATTGGACATGTACCACAAAGGGCAAATCAGGTACAAAATTCTAATTTCACTCTCTAAAACAATATTTTAATCATTTGGACTGAATTTGTAAAGGATTAGTAACCTCAGGGGAGGTTAGTGTAATTGTTCAAACCACAGGGGAGGTGAGTGTAAATGTCAGAAATCTCAGGGGAGGTTTCTGAAATTATCCCTTATATTTATTTGTCCCACCACGAACTGCGCTTTGCCTCACCGACTGGGAGTTCTCAGTTGCTACATAAAAATCTGGAGGGGATAAGAACAACACATTATTATTATTGTTAGTTTTTAATTCAATTATTTTTGGATTAAAATTCACTTTTATCTTCTTCTCTCTTTTCTACCCTCTAATGTACCAATCAAGAAGAAAAGGAAATGGCAAAAACCAACAAGCAAAAGCTGCTTTTCTTTTCTACACATTATTATATATTATTACTACTGGTATTTATTAGTAAAATATTCGTCTTTTAATACTCAAAGTCTCCTACTTTTGGACTTCACGGACATGTCACATGAGAATATTAACGATCCCTTGATTTCCTTTTGAAAAAGTCGTGTAGCTAATTGTGGGAACAACTTTGAAATTTTGAATGGCCAATGTGAGAGCCAGTCACTCCGCCTGCCTTAGAGTTAGAGGGTCTTCCTCCTCCACTCATTCTATATTATTTTATACTCCCCCCTCCGCACCAATATTATAATTATTTTTGGAAAATCCAACTTTTTTATGGATATATATGTGTGTTTGGTTAGGAGATTATTTTAAATAATTTTTTAAAAAAATATTGTAATATTTTTTGTAATATAATTAATATACACGAGATAAAAAAAATGATTGAAAAAAATAAAAATATAGTTAAAAAATGTGTTTATGATACAATCGAATAATTTCTGACAAATAGAAAGCTATCCAAAGTAATCAGTAATATTATGTTTGGATGAAGTGAAATTGGTGAATTTACAAATGTATTCTTTGAATATAAAATTTTCTTTATTAAATGTGTATTGAAATTTTAAAAATTTACTTTTTTAAATAGTAAGATTGAAAAGTACACGTGTTAAATATAAAATGATAACTCTCATTTTAAAATATTAATAAGGTGAAAACAAGACATGAACGATAAGATAGGACGGATGAGTGTTAACTTTTTCATTCTTTTCTTACCCAAAAAAAAATTCTTTTCACTCTTTATTTTCTTTAGGGTGCTAAGCCTACCTTGTACCCTCAATTCAACAGTCGATAGTAGCAAAATACTACTAAAATTGATCATCCCCCTCTTAGACAGTAGACACTTCATTTTTCAACAACACTTTCTGACGAATTACAAAACCAAGTCCTTACATGCAATTTTCTTTCTATGGGTTGGTGCGGTGAACGTTCTGCCACCATTCATCCTTGTCTTTTGTTGGCTCCCAAGATAGAATCATGCTACGCAAGGGACAAAAGCCAAACAGGCTCAAGAAACGCTCAAAAAAATTCTTTGTTTCTCTAAGAAGTTGAAGGCCAGGCGGAACTATAGACATTCCAACACCAATACATAATTGCTTGACCAATTAGAGACGGTAGTAGTAGTTCTAAACTACAAGGACTGAGACACTTTAGCAAGCAACCTACCCAAAACGAAATGTATCCCCATAATTGCTCCTCATGTTGTAAGGACCGTACTTGGGATCACCATAGTTGACTGCCTTGCTTTCAACAGGTTTTGAATATTCCACCCCGCTTGATCCAAAAACCTCTCCACTTTTATCCCTTTGTCGATGTTTTGTTCTTTCCTTCTGACCTTTAGACCTCGCTTGAACTTGAGAAGGAACCTCGCCCGATGCATAATATTCAGCATATTCTTGTCGTCTAGAGGATCTGTGCTTGGTTGGCAATGACGGATCTTTCATGCTGCTCGATCGGATCTTAGGAGGCTTCACTTCTGAATATCTATCACTAACATTTGGTGTGTAAGCCTGCCTGGTTTCTGACATAGGGGCAAGAGTTCTCTGCTTTTGAACTAACTGGGGCTGGGGCTGGGGCTCAGCTTCATCTTCAGGCATGATCAAAGAATCCTTCAATGGAGTGAGGCCTTTTCTAGCACTGCGGCGACTAAACCTGAAGGGCATGAGGTACGTTAAGACGCCACTAAATGCCTCGAATGCAATCTTTGGTAGATCTCCAATGAGCTGTCCAAAAGATGGCCAAGCAGCTTCCTGGTTCTCTTTCACAAGTTCCACCGCAGGGGCAGATTTTTCTTTCTTTTGTCGGTCTGCATGAGTTTCAAACCCCGTATTTGCTTGCTGCAATGCAGATGTTGTTTCAGGTTAGGCTATACGTTTAGAGAGAAACTAATGCATGACCATATCCAGCTTTTTGGTAGCGAAGGAAATCAACCTCTAATCCAGTGGAAATCTACTTGCAGGAATGCAAGTCAGAATGATAAAGCTGAAACTGACAAATCAACAAAAAAACTATACCATTCTGGAGGAGGATGAACCAAACCCCTGTTGGAGTATGCATGAAATGTATCCAATCAAGACTGCACCAATAACCATCAAAATATCTGCACAAGAACGAAATGCATCAGAAAAGCGCTTGCTCATTCAAGAATGATTAGTACTATATCATTTTAGAACTTTGAGGAATTTAGTGGCCGGTTTTCTTATATTCCCACATGCAGGCAACATTTCAATAGCCTAAAGTACGACAAAGTAACTTGCTTTCTCTTCTTCATTCTTCTTTCTCCCCTGCCCCAGCCAACACACATCATTCTGATGTAGCCTGTTAAGGTCAACTAACAGGTCAACTCAGTGATTAAATATGAAATTACAGTAAGACTGATTTCCCTTCATCAAACCACATAAGAACCCTGACCTTGTCAGTTGGACTCTCACTACAGTACCAAAAAGGCTCAAGAAAGGCAAGTAATTGATAGACTAATTTGAGTGATTTATCGGTAGTCATACAATTTTTGTGTGTCATATTTGTTGGACTTATTAAGACAAGATCAATAGATATCTCAAAGTCCATTGGAGTAGTAAAGTCAGATAAAGCCAATTCAATGACGAACGTGAATGAGAAATTTTGATGAGAAGTTTACTCAATTATCTACTGATAACAGCAATTGCATCTGCCAAAACTAAAAGTTCCTAGAGGCTTATGCCCTATCAAAATATATACTCAAACTGTGCATGATTTGTGTATTAATCCTTCACATAAATATTGTGTAGCTATCAGAAATAAGAAATCAATTTCAATTTCTAAAATAGACCTCTGACTAAAGTCACTGCTATCCTAGAGGAGCCCCCCAGTGAAACTAACAATGAAGATTGGCCTATTATCCATCTGAATAATTAAAAAAAAAAAAAAAGTAAACCATAATGGTGTTAACATGACTCCATTAAAATATCCATCTATGACCATCCCATAAAATTCACATCAAGTTATTGATAAATGAGACAAGAGAAGCGCCAAAAATAAAAAATCAATTACAAGCAAGCAGACATAGAGAAATCCAACCTGTAGCTGAAACAGAGCTGTACTGATAATCACAATCTTCACGGTCAAGAGATATTTGTCGAAGGGCAGCATTTCCTCTGTCAACAACCAGTAATGAACAGGTTGAGTGAACATATATCACATCAAAATCAGATGAGAACTTAGCATCTTCACTTGGCCCATCCCTGAATCCTGCAACATTTGATTTTCCTCCCGCGATTGTCGTTACACCTGAAATGAATTTAAAATTCTAGAGTTGCTGATTGGGGTTCTCAAGGCCAAATAACCATTTCAATAAGCAATAGATCAATCTCATGCTGTTAATTGTACACACCAGATTCTCCTATCTTTCTAATGGCAAGGTTTGCTGTATCAGCAACATATACATTTCCTTTATCATCCATGGTGATTCCTCTTGGATGATTAAACCGAGCATCACTTGGTTTTCCATCCACATGCCCTGTGTAACCTTGAAATGACCCTGCAACCAATCTTGCCCTGCTATCTGCATTATTCACCCATTCACAGACAGCAAATCAGACACTCAGGGATCACAAAAACCAGCAATCTCACCATTTGGAGAGAGAGAAAGAGGCAGAAAGAAGCTTACATTGGGATAATGGGGGAGTTATCCGAACAATGTTGCTCTTATCTGCATCCACAGCAAACAGTTCGCCTTCTTGTGACACGCGGATTTTGTAAGGCATGACCCCAAGCTCGTTCCCCTGTACAACAGTTTCTACTAAGTAGCCATCTTCAAACTGAAGCACATTCCCATCTGTAACCATAAATGAATGGTTATACAAGCCTAATGTAGACACATATACCAAACTACCCCCCCTATAAGAAAACTGAAATTAATTATAAGCAAAGCAGTTTGCACTTTTAGTTAATCAGAAAACCGCAAAATACATTACCTCTCACATCGAAAACAAAAGAAGCAACGTGTACAGCTACGCATACACAAACATGTTACAACATCCTTGTTCATTCTTTCTTTCCTTTTCCCCTCTCATGTTTTGTTCAACTCAAAGATGGTGCATGAATAAGAACTTTAACCTCAAACACCAAAAAGAGAAGTAAAATTAGGCTTGAAATTATAACTAGGAGAAATTACCAGATTGGGGCAATTTAGAGGAAGACCTGGTCCATTTGAGCAGGGATGAAACATGTTTTATCAGGGGCCCTGAGCCAAAAATGAAACAATAAAGCTGAATTATCAAATACCAGTACACAACACATACATGTTTTTTAAACAGAAGATCAACATTAGCGTTTTGGTTCATAATAAGTGAAACGTGACAGAGGCAAAAATAATACCAATACTAATAGTAACAGTAAAAAGAAAACAATAATGTTAGGGAAAGGGGGCAAATGGGGGACTTGAGGAAGTAAGAAAAGTAGTACCAGCAGGGATAGCAGCATCAGCTTGAAATTGAACATAAGCCACCAACAGAGTTAAGAAAATCAGAAAGAAAAATGAACCCTTCATCCTTTCCTCAGATAGCATAAAATAAAACTTCCGTTTCTTTTGAGGCTGTATCTGTGTTTTCCCTCTTTTTTTTTTTTTTTTTGTTTTTCAAATAGATCAGAAGAAGAAGCAGAGGATGGTGTTATCTCTGGGAGAAACTTCCATGGAAGTAAATCAAGAAAGAAATGGGGGTCTGTCTAGTCCCAGCAAAACAGACAGATTGGAAGAAAACATGTTCGTTGTTTTGCTGCAAACCTCAGCAGCTGGATGGATTCTTCAGACCCTCCTTCCTCCTCCTCCTGCTGTTCAGTTCAGTACTTTCTTTAAGCAGGCAGCCTTTTGACGCTCTACTTTCACACTTCCATTTTTCACAAGCTTTTTCCAATTACCACAACTTTGTGGATTTATTTTCTAAAATGTTCATAAATACTAGTGTACTAGAATTTTACACTAGTATTTTCTTTTTCCCGGAGGCCGGGGGGGCCACATTCACGTAGTTGTAAAAGAATTTTTACTGGGCGGAGAATGGAGATTAGTACTTTAGTGGAAACTGGGAAAAGTGCGATTTTTCTAGAAATGATTTTAGTACTCTGATTGGGCAGTTCAACTTCAGGGGCAGGAGAGAAGGTAACAGTAGGAACGTGCACTGTTTTTTGTTGTGTGGGGTCGGTCTTGCCACTCCCAAATTATTTTGTTCTTTTAAGCCAGTGCCAAATGCCAAGGCCGTACTTGTTTGGAATTGGGCCAGGCTCCTCTGGAATACAATTTTAAATGATTGGCAACGGGCATTCACGAGTTCGAAAATCTCATCTACAATAGAAGAGTTGTTTTCCCTCCTCGAACTGCATTTGTAAATAGATTCCTTTAAATACCTAATATGAAATTGGATTAATGGGATTGATTGTGCAAAACCACTTTTAATAAGTTCATAGTTTTGCACATTGTTATCTCAACATTTATATACCTTCTTTTGTGTTAGTATAGACGTTAACATTTATGGTGAAATTGAAAAATTGAAAGTGACAATTGGGTAGATCTCAAATCTTCCCAAATAAGACCAAGCTTCATAAACCACTCAGTTTTGGTTTAAGTGGTCACCAAAAAAGAACTAAATCCCTCTTTGAACTGTAGGTCAGGGATTCCAACCCTACTTACAGTGGAAGAAAAATTCAAACGTGATGTAGATTAGGTTTGTATACTTTAAACTTCCTCTCTCCTAGAATAGAATAGATTAGACTTTAGTCTACCCAATTTCGTAGAATATGATAAATTATGTTACAAGAATGTTATCGTTGCAATGCAAAAAAACTAAACTTCGTGTCCCCAACATTTTCTTCGGCAGAAGCCCAATACTTATCTAACTATATGTAAAATTTAGACTGGGATCTTGCACAAGGCCTTGCAAATAGGAAATAGGAAACATTTATTTATTGGGCTTGGGCCAGATTAACTATCCAATATGGTAAAATCATCTGACAATTAACTTGACTACCGAATAGGAGTGCAGACGAGTCGAGCTTTGGCTAATCGAGCCGAGCTCGAGTTAATTTTGTGAAACTCGAACTCGAGCTCGAGCTTAAAAAATAAAAAAATAATAATTATTAAATTATTTTTAAAAAATAAAAAATAATTTTTTATTTTTAAAAATAAATAAAATAATAATTTTTTAATAAATAATAAAATATTAGAGATATATATGTAATTTTATTATTAAAATAAAAAATAAAAAAATATATATATATATAATTGAGCTCACGAGCCAACGAGTTTAATATTTTTTAATTCGAGATCGACTTAATTAGCTCGAACTCAACTTGAGCTTGATATTGACCAGCTCGTATTCGAGCCACTCGCGATCTGCTCGCGGGGGACTCGATTCGTGAAACACCCCCACTACCGAAGTACCAGTGTAACAGGAATTTGTCAATTTTGGGACCAATTCTAATTGTTGGCTGTTTGGGAATGAGAATTACAACAAAAATCTGGCGCATAATTTCACTCTAATCCATGTGATACGTGTCATAAAATGATTGGACAAGCTCCGTGGAGGCCCTGCCACGTCGGCACCCATTTTATATCGCCAAAGTAGACCTCTAACGCAAGAGAAACGGAGACTGCTTCAGATGAAATATTCATCGTCTCAGCAGCTTCAGTAACAAACGGATCTCAAAATCTTCTTCTCAATTTCTTCCCAAGGTTGGTCTTCAATCTCAATCTCTTTTCGCTAATTATTGGTTTTATGTGATCGTTTTTCTGTTTTCCGATCTTGTTCAGTGGTTTAGCTAATTATTTTACTAAACCGTGCAATTGTTTTGGAATTGTTCGATTCGGATCCGTATATTGAACAACTGAATTTAGGGAATTTTTATGTTTACGTACGAAATGATTTTGCGTTAAATTTTTTTTTCTCTGGAAAATTTGATACTTGATAGATCTGATGAATCTGATTAATCGATACCGATACAGTAAGTGCTGTTTTTAGGCCGCATAGCGGGCTTGTATCGTAAAATTTGGTTCTGATTTCGGTCTTGTTTATGTCGTTTCTTATGTGTAAAATTTATGTAAAAAATCAGCCTTTTGTTCTTGCTAATACAGGTTATGCCTGGGTCAATTTATTACAAACCTTTAAGATGTAGGGCGAACTTAGAACATTTTCGTTCCTTTTTTTTTCTTTTCTTCTTTTGGATGTTAAATTGTTAATTTCCTATGTGTTGGGGGGCTTTCACATTAGTAGCCCGTACGTTTCATTTGGAGTTTTCACTTGGCATGCTTTAAGTTACAAGCTGCAATTTTTTCTTTTTGGCCTGGGGCATCTTGGAAGCTAGTGATTTTTTGAGTGTTTTTATCGTGTTATTAAGCAATTTCAGTTGATTTTGAGTCTGAGATGGGATGTTGCCTTTGTTGGTAGTAAGCCGGAGAGAAGTTTTGCTGCTGTTTTCAATTGACTACATTTAGCATATTAAAATTTCTAGTTTTTTTTTCCTTCTAATGATTTTGATTCAACATATGCCTACTTTGGAGTGTTGACTTTTCCTGATTTTGTTGATTCCAAAAACTGTCTGTTGGTTTCTGCGTTGAACTACTCGGTTGTTACGATTGAGTTCTTGTTCCTATGGAATGTGCTTTTGATTGAAAATTTCTTTTTTGTAGGCTGAGTTGGTGCATTTCATCGTGATAAGATGGGGGGAGGATTCAGGGTGCTTCATCTTGTTAGACCTTTTCTCTCCTTTCTACCCGAAGTTCAGAGTGCTGATAGGAAAATCCCATTCAGAGAGAAGGTTATCTATACGGTGATCTCCCTTTTCATATTTTTGGTATGCAGCCAGCTTCCGCTGTATGGCATACATTCGACAACTGGGGCAGATCCATTCTACTGGATGCGTGTTATTCTTGCCTCCAACCGTGGGACTGTGATGGAGCTTGGGATCACTCCTATCGTCACCTCTGGACTGGTTATGCAACTGTTGGCTGGTTCAAAGATCATCGAAGTAGATAACAATGTACGCGAGGATCGAGCACTTTTGTAAGTCTTGTTGGATTCAGTTTTTGATGTTATAATTGAATTTCTCAAAATACATAGACAGAATATGTTGTACACAAACACTTGTTTCCTTTGCTGGATGTTTATAGGCTATTAGGAAATATGGAGGATTTGTTTATGTCCTTGATTTCATAAATTTGCTCAGTTTATTTGATGATTTTTCTGACAAGTTTTCCTTTTTGGACTTCCAGAAATGGTGCACAGAAGTTATTGGGGATCCTTATTGCTGTTGGTGAAGCGGTTGCCTATGTTCTCTCAGGGATGTATGGAAGCGTTAGCCAACTTGGAGTTGGAAATGCAATTCTTATAATTCTCCAACTCTGCTTTGCTGGTATTATTGTGATTTGTCTAGATGAACTTCTCCAAAAAGGATATGGTCTAGGCTCTGGGATTTCACTTTTCATTGCCACCAACATTTGGTAAGTTTCTCTAAACTGTAGTTTGCATTTAGCTATCATGTGCTCCTAAGATGGATGATTGAACTGACCTTTGGTTGCTTTGACAGTGAAAACATCATTTGGAAAGCTTTTAGCCCAACCACAATTAACAGTGGTCGTGGAGCTGAATTCGAAGGCGCTGTAATTGCTCTATTCCATTTGCTAATAACTCGAACAGACAAGGTTCGTGCACTTCGTGAAGCATTCTATCGGCAGAATCTTCCGAATGTGACCAACTTGCTTGCCACAATCTTGATCTTTCTTATTGTGATCTACTTCCAAGGCTTCCGTGTGGTTTTGCCGGTGAGGTCTAAGAATGCCCGTGGACAGCAGGGTTCATATCCAATCAAGCTGTTCTATACTTCCAATATGCCCATTATTCTACAATCTGCTCTGGTGTCCAATCTCTACTTCATTTCTCAGGTATGGGCCTTTTTTGCAACTAGGCTCTAGTTGACTAAGATTTGTTATTTTTTTAACACATAATGAGCCTCTTGCTGTTTGTTGTTCCAGTTACTGTACAGGAAGTACAGTGGAAATTTCCTAGTGAACCTTTTGGGGAAGTGGAAGGAATCAGAATATTCTGGCCAAACAGTCCCTGTTGGAGGCCTTGCTTATTATATTACTGCTCCATCAAGGTGAATTACTGTGGCTCATGATCATTGGATCTCCCTGCCTAGTCTCGTGTTACTATCATCTACATTCTATCCATCAACACGCGTTGATGGTTTTTGCATTTTTCTTCCTACTTTTACATGCTTAACTGAATCTGTTGTCATTTTTGCAGCTTGGCAGATATGGCAGCCAATCCATTTCATGCACTTTTTTACATTGTTTTTATGCTGTCAGCATGTGCATTGTTCTCAAAAACCTGGATTGAAGTGTCAGGATCCTCTGCTAGAGATGTGGCCAAGCAGCTTAAGGTATGATTCACAAGGAAATTCATTTTATCTGCATAACCAATGTTATTTGTTTACTGCTATTATTGCCAGAAACTATTTGGAAAGAAGTGCTTCGGCCGACAATTGGTATGATGAATAAGTGCTCATAAGAATTGATACTTTTTCCTTTTGTTTGTCCCAAGTAATCTGTAATATGTGGATTGCACAGCCATTCTGGAGTCTTTCATGTTGCCTGTTGTGCAGTTCATAAACCATTTTTAAGCTGGTGGTAACAGACTTGGAAAATAAAGAAAGCGAAAGGAAGAAAAGAAGGACGATCTTAAAGATGTTTCTTTTGGAAAGGAACTGCTTTCATAATGCAATGCCTGAATATGAAACAAATTTATATCTGATTTGTATTTGAAAATTTGTTTCAGGAACAACAAATGGTGATGCCTGGGCATCGTGAATCCAATCTACAGAAGGAGCTGAACCGTTACATACCTACAGCAGCAGCTTTTGGTGGCATCTGTATTGGTGCACTCACTGTTTTGGCCGATTTCATGGGGGCAATTGGTTCGGGAACAGGGATTTTGCTAGCTGTTACGATCATATACCAGTATTTTGAGACATTTGAGAAGGAAAAGGCTAGTGAGCTTGGTTTCTTTGGCTTCTAAGCCTTGATGGGATCTTGAATGGTCCGTGGTGTTGTGATTGCATTGCTCCCAAGTCCTTTCTAATATGAGCTAAGAGACACGGTAGATCTTGTCAACACCTCAAGTTTCAGAAAAACGAGAATCTAGTTAGCTTTTCAAGGAAAGATAGTTGCAAGTGGGAGGAGCCTGAGAATTTTTGTTGCACGTCTTAGTGGTAGTGTTAAAAAGACTAGATTTTATTTGTAATCACTTTCAGAAAACGAATTTTGGAATTTTCTCGTTATTATTGTTGCAATTGCCGTGCAATGTCGTAAAGCAGTAACATTCCTTCTATCTTCGGCCCATACTGATGCTATTAACTAGCTACTGACTTGAAATTCTTTCTTGAAGAATTCTGCTGCTTCTGTTTTAGATCGTTTATTGGTTGGGACTGGAAGCTCACAGTTGAAACTTGAAAGAATGCGCTGAAGCCAGGCTTTGAGCGTAAATAAGTTGTAAATTCCCAAATACGGACTAATGCAACTCGAAGTCAGCATCAGGATTTATCTTCGTTGTCTGTAGTTTAGCTTCATGCTCTTCATGCTGCCGTCTATCATTCTTCTTCGATTGAAGTTAACTTTTATCGTTCGTTTTTCTCATTGAATGTTTTTCTTTTATGGTTATGTTCAAAGGATTAGATGGACGTAGTTACCGGCTTGTAATCTTTTGTGGTCGTAGGATGGGGTAAACATTTTATATCTCGTCATTCTCGGTTATTGCACCAACAATACCCCATGGTTATTACGTGGCTCCAGTGCCGCTTCCATTTGTTTTCCAGACTATAGGCGTTCAATCTCATATGGCCTGTGGCAAACATTTCAATTGTAATCGTGAATATGAAATGTGATAGTATAACATTCATGCTTTTTTTGTTATTAAATAAAGAAAAAAGTGCTTATAAAGAAATGTGATATATGGGCTTGGGTCTCGCAGTGGAGTCGGTGTTTGTTTTGACCGTCGTTATATTTGTAGCGTCACATTTGCACCAAGGAAATGGCCATGTACAAAATAGAAGTTTCCACCGACTCTTTGGTAGGTGGAGTATATCATATGCTCATTTATGGCATGATATTGTAGACGGGGTCTCCTTTATTTCCTTTTTTTTTTTAAAGAAATTTCTTAGTATGATTCAATTTCTGGCAGCCAATTAATTCTGGCAAATTTAGTTCTGCCATTATAATTCAATTTTAGCACACGTTTTATTTTGTTTGCTGGGTCTCTATTGGTTCTCAAAAACCAGAAAGGATTTATTGTGTCCTTAATATTTGCTTATTTTATGTGATCTTGTGAGTGTTATTGGCCACATTTTTTTCTTCTCTTGAAAAGTATCCTGCCGCATTTAATACTCATTTCACTATGAAGCAAAATTAGTTACGAAACTGTTCCTAATTTCTTCACACGTAGCTAAATGAAAATAAAAAGAAAGGAAAAAAAAAAGAGAAATCGTTGTGGCCGCCTCAGCGTCCTATACTGGTAAAGTCGGTGCCCCCGTTTACATTTGCGGCCGGCCCCTCGTCGAGATCATCAACAGACGACAATGGAATCCCCAAAGCTGCAAAGCATTACACACAAGATCTTAAGTTCGCATTTATTTGCAATGGTTCACTGGACAAAGTGACGGTTCTTTTTGCTAGTATTATGGTGCTCCTCTGTCCCACCACTTTAATAGTATCGATTTTCTTCTCACACAATTAAAAGAAATATAGTTAATTTTATTTAAAAAGTAAATCTAACCTAGTTTTTTTTTTAAAATACCTTATATTAATACTAAAAGTATCACTAATCATTATACTTTTATATTGATGATTACAACAGGAATATGATGACACGATGCACCGTTCAAAACATATATCCAAGCAATTATTGATGAAAAAGATTGATTGTATTAAATAAGGTAAGCTATATTCAGTACTCATAACGAAATATATTAAATAAAGGTATTTTAGAGAAGTTAAAAGTTAGATATATTCTTCAATTGGAAGTTATATTATTATAATTTGGGACGAATGAAAAGAAAAACGAGACATTCGAAATAGGACGGAGGGAGTAATTCGCAGCAATGTATCTTGACACTTACTAATAATTATGGAGACCTCGTTTATAACGTCTAATAATACTCAACCTTTCTCACGCGTTAATAACGCTACTAGTATTAAGAACTATTCTGACTGCTCAACAGATTTTTGAATAATTTTGCAAAGACTTTTCTAGAGGCTAATAAAAGAAAGATAATTGCAAGTAGAAAATTTTTACTAAAAATTCAACCTCACAAGCAACACTAAACAGGATTTACGTTAAGATTATTGCTGATGGGCATGTAGAAAGATTGATTTTTTTTCACAAACAAATATGGAAGAATACGGGATCATAACTTCAATAGATTCTTTCTTGTAAGTAAACTCATGGGAAATGCCGAGAATGAGGTCATTATTGGCATTCCAGATTGAAGTTGTTCTTGTCAAAGTTTTTAAGAGCTTTCAAAGTCATTAGTCATGTTACCGAAGGGAAATGTCGTGATAATTTCTTTTCCTGAGATTGCAAGAAACGACCCCATTATCTTTTCTTGCGTGTTGTGGTCTGCAATTAACCAAGTGGTGCATGTTGCAGAGTGCAGACCTAAGAATAAGTGGTAGTATTCCTGCTGTCCTGCGTTTTAATTGCATGTTCCAACACATGAAGCAGCGTGATTATGGCTAGTTACCAAAGAATTTGACATGGTAAGCCACGCTTGATACATACTTAATTTCAAGATATTATAAGTGTTCCTTCTATGCCATGCATGCGAGATTATGACTCAAAAACTACGTATTACATTAAAAGTCTCTATGTGGATATATAATTACAATATCTTGAAGTCACCCCTTATTATAGAAGTGAATCAACTACAGGTAATTGACATGAAGACAAAAAACAAAAAATGTGGGCACACTGTATCTTGCCAATTTTACGAGTAAAAAGTGACAAGAAAATATCCCTCCACCCCTCATCTTTTCCAACTTCTCTCTACCGCTCATTTTCTCTTAGTCTCTTCCTCTTCCGCGCGGGGGGGGGGGGGGGGGGGGGGGGGAGACCACAATAGGTTTCATTTTTATTATTTTCCTAATAAAGTCTCTCCTAAATTTTTGTAGTCGAAGATCTCTGTTTCTCCTAGGGTTCCTAGTGAGAACTTCTGTTCTCTTAGGAGTTCCTAGTGAGATTTTGTGTTATTTTTCCTTGTTTTGTTGTTTAAATTTGAATTTTGCTTCAGATCTGAATTTTATTTCAGATTTGAGTCTATGTCGGTAGATCTCGTCATCTTTATTGGACTTTAAAACTGTTAATTAATAGATTGGACAATTGCAACGTGCACAGAGTGGGCTATAGTGATTTATTCTATGAGGAGATGATTTTAGATCGATGGTACTTTTTAAATCTGTTCTTCATTTTTCAGGTCTTTTATATGTGCTAAATTACAGATCTACAATTTTAGTGCATATTTTATCTGTTGTTAGGACAGCTATGCATATCAATTGTGCTGAACGATTTCCAACAATCAATTAATGAAATATATTTCGTTATAAAAAAAAGTGACAGAGAAAATTAAAAGGTTTCCATCGATGATACTGACCTGAAGTACACTACTATGTTCGCAAGAATCATCGGTAGGGATGACAAAAGGCGAATCCAATACTAAAAGCATGGCATCCATTCCTGATTCCTCCAGCAGATATTATCTGTAAACTTCTATTTCGGCTGGCTTGGAATGATTCCACCATTTTTTTTATGCGATTCAATGTATTCCCGTGGCATAAGACAGCAGAATGAGAGGAGGATACTTCTGCACATTGCATGAACCAGTAGCTAATTTGGAATCAAATTCAAATTGGTCCAGAAACAACAAAATTCCTAGAATTTCCAGAATAAAATACCTCGATCCTTCATAGCTGCAATTGTTAAGGATAACCTACCTTTTTGGGGGCACTTTTTTTTTTGGGGTACGAAAAAAATTTAGGTGGATTGGATAGGAAAAATTTTGGCTGCACCATTGTGCTAAAATAGTCTTGGTATACTTTTAGTGTACATTGTATATGGTATTTATGCCAAACCATTTCGTAATTAAAAAAATCTACTAGGTTTGGCATGAAATAACGATAAAATTCTTACCAAAAAGGAAAAAAAAACGTAATAACAAGAACATAGTGAAATGTAATCCACTCATTTCAAAAGAGTTTGGCCAATTCATTTTCTAAATGTACAAAATACCCTCTTTTTAATTTTCTTTTGCCATGAAAAGGCAGCCGCTGCTGTCTTCCTTCAGTACATAGATAATTTCAAGGGACCCCCCTTACAAAATCCCTACATCCAAAAACGAAAAAAAAAAGAAAAGAAAAACGAACTAATCCAAAATGAAATTTTTTCTTTTTTCTTTCTTTCCTTTTGGATAACGCTAGTGCGTTTGGATAGAATATTATTTGAAATAATTACTATAGTACTTTTTTGTAATGTGATGTATGTAAGATAAAAAAATAATTAAAAATATATTAAAAATACAAACTATATATATATTATTTAGTAAATTTGAGCTATCCAAACACACCCGAATTTTTGGACTCTCCACCAACAGTCGTGCAAAAGCACCAAGATTGCCTCTATTTCAATAGCTTGATTTTTTTGTTTTTTTTGTCGACACAGGGGTGTCCGGGTCAATTCTTACGGGGTCCGACTAATTCCCTGCGGCCAGGGAGAGGAAGCCCCACTCACCAGGGAGAGGAAGCCCCACTCCACACTGAACACATTAACAGCAGGACTCGAACCCTGGACAAGCCAGGAAGATTGTCATACCCTAAGGAAGGGGAGCGGACCGCTCGAGTTATCCCGCGGGAACAAAGACCAGCCACGTAAAGTGGCAAGTTGTGAGAGGCAGGAGTTGAACCCTGACCTCCAACATCCCAAAGAAGGGGATGACCACCGGACTAAATGGCCAGTGGCTTTCAATAGCTTGATGCTGAGATGGCAGAAGGTTCCACATGTCCACCTTCTATTCATAAATGCAATAAAAAATCAAAGATGGGGCGTTGCCTAAGAGTTATTGATGCGAGTGATAACACAATAGGACACCGCCAGAAAACGCCGGTCTTCGTCCTCGCGAAAGTGACACTGTCCACCCTTCTTTGTGCAATGCGTCGTCCATCTGTATAAACCCGCGTTCTCCAGCCGGTTTTTCAAATTGACAAAAATATCCTCGCAGTGTTAAAGCTTGGAGTTTCTATGCTTAGTAAAGAAAATAGACAATTTAGGAGTTTTCTTTCTCTTTTTTTTTTAAAAAAAAAGTACCGTATCAATTTGATGTATATGAGTTAAAAAGATAATTAAAAAATATGTTTACAATAAACATAAAATTTTTTCTGTAAAAAATCATAATTCAAACAAGATTAACTTATGACTGTCAGTATATTTTTATTCTTTTGTAAATAGAGAACTTGGCCGGTTAATAAGTTTTCTTCTTTTTTTATTTTTAAATTTCTCTTTTGCTCTATATTATTATTATTATTATTATACATTTTTACGAAGCACAAATCATTCTAATAATATTCAAAAGGTAATTGCTGACTTTTATGCTTATTAAAAATGATTTACCATCATCATAACATCCATAAGTTTCTTTTTAAAGTAATCTGGCTATATAACCTTTTCCTTTTTGTGTTAAAAGAGGGTAGCTTACTTGTGGTACTTCAACTCCTTTAGAGTTTATTCTATTCTCTTTTGATGAGGATGGGGAAGCAGAAAAGAAAGAAAGAAAGAAGGCCACGATTGAGAGGAAAAAAATGAAAGAAGGCCACGATTGAGAGAAAAAAAAAATACAATGAGCTTTGACCACTAATTAATTATGGGAAAAAAAAATTAGACCCTTCATCTCTAGCTTCTTACTATATCCTTCTTGTCTTTTCATTGCCTCAACTCCTAAAGTAAAGATCCAAAACCTCCAAACCAAACATTTATGTGCTACAACTGGAAACCAGGAAACATTTATGTGCTACTACTGGAAACCAGGGCAAAATCGTCAAATAAAGCTTAACAAGAATTGACCAGACCCTGCAGCAATAGTTTTAGTTCCCAATGCTTTAGCTAGCTGTTGGAGAATTCCCCCAGTCCCCGCTTTGTTGTCCATATTCGTCTTTTTCTACTTGTCTCTCTTCCCTCCCCCAGATTCACCTCATTTTTCTCCTCCTCCTCCTCCGCCTTTCCTTTTCTTCAAACTCTCTCTGGTCGATTCTCTACACTCCCCAAAACAGTACAAAAAACCGTTCTCCAATCTCACTCCCACTCCCACCAACCCATTCATTTCTTCCTCTTCAAAGTTCAACCAATCATTGAAATAACTCGATGTTTTTTTGATCAAAATAATCAAATCTCAGGTCCAAAAAGTAGCCTTTCTTTGCTTCAATGCTTGGTCTCTTCTGATACTAGCCCACGAGTCTTCCTTGAAGGTACGTTGTTTTTTAAACTTATCATCCCCCATAAACTTCCATTAAAGCCCGTATCTTTTCGTTCCTTTATTGCTCTCTCTGCATTCCTTAGCTGGATGTATTAATTCTGTAACCGCCATTTAGTCATTTAATTCCAGAAAATGACAAAAAGGTCAGTTTTTCTTTTTGTTTTTTTTTTGTCTGTGCAGGTCCCAAATTTAGCTTCTTTTCTTGATTGTCTCTCTGTTCAGGCACTACTAGTCTTTCTTTTATATGTCCTTCTATGAGTTTCATTCAAGTATTAAGCTAAGCTTGTTTATCGGGTTCGTATAGGGAGTAATCAGAAGGCGATTATTGTGTTTTCTGGATTCTTGAGACCTCGGAAGATGAGATTTAGCCTGGGATGAAGAGGAAGTGAAGGTTTCCAGTGCTGACCACTAAAATATTCATCAAGGTGTGTTTTTCTGAAGGCAACGATAATCGGAGGAGTCAAAAAAAATTTTTTTTTTTGAGGCTTTGATTATTTCTAGTCAAATGTTAAGTTTGTCTGACCACGTCTGTAGATATTCGTAAACTTTGTGCTCAATGCTCTGCAGGAGTCTCTGTCTTAATTTGTATAGTTAACTCTTCCCTGTTAACGACCCCACCGTCACTAAGAGTGGAGTTTAGGGGGTCACGTGTTTTGCACGTGAGCGAGCTTTATGGTTCTCAATTCCTCGGCCCGTATTGTGGGGTCCACAGCATCCAGGCGAAATTGTCCTTGCGGGATTTTTTTTCTTATAAATGTTTTTCTCCCGTTGATTATTACCAGTAACTTTTTTCCCGGTTGGCTCAAATCTTGAGAAAAGGCAAAGGTTGGGGGGATCTTCAGGGCCGTTGGATGGTGAAGTGAATTTAGTGACAAAAGATTTGCTGCAGTGAAATGATAAATGGGAAGGGCCCACGTGATCTTCTTGCAGCAGGAGGGGGAGGAGGAGTAGGGTGACGTGTGAGAGATGAGGGTAACAGGTCGGATTTCGTTGGTGGGTCCTGGTAGATGGGTGTTGACACCTGTACATGACGAATGCTGAGTAGGATTTCTTCACCTTTTTATGGGTTAATAAAATAATAAAAAGTTATTGGACCCAATGCCATCCATTGGTCAGTAAAGTGTGTTTCTTTTGCTTTGTTTGTACACTCCTTTTGGTCCAAATTCTAGTCTTGCAAACCATTGCAAAGTGTGTTTGTTACTGTTTAAGTAGCATGGTGCTGTTATCTTATGCATCGTGGTGGCAGCTTTTTAATCTGCAATAATGAAATCAAGAAAGTTATAGTAGTAAGTTGATGCATTGGCTTTTCCATGAAATCTTGTTTTTTTTTTTGTTTTTTTGGGTGGAGGGGGGGGGGGGTTGTAAATTTCTGCTTGCTGCTTTTATCAGTTAAATGGCACTAAGCTTAATTTAAGTCGATAAGCCTTAATTAATTTACTGCTAAAAAGATCAAGGCGGATACTTCAGGCAAGTTGCACTGTTATGGATTATACGTTGTTGTAACTACATACAGATTTCTCAGTTGTTAGGCAACTGCAGTCCAAACCTAGTATTAACTTCCCCTAGTCATGATTCTGAGTGGCGGTTAAGTTTCTCCTTCAGCCTGTCCAAATTGTATCAAGTTTCTTTCTCTGCCGTTTTACATTCTTTATTTTTTTGGGGGATGGGGAGAAGGAAAGTTCAGTCTCCAAAATGTCTTTATATGGCAAGATTTTAGCTGGCTGAACCAGGGAAAACTAATTCCACCTGGATGTGTTTGGTAGGTTGAAGACTGAAGATATTCTTTATGCAGAATAGGAACCTAAAGTACTAAGTATCTCGTCAAAGCTTGCTGTGTTATAAAATTTTTGGCAACTGATTCTCGTTGCTGAGTTTCAACCTTTTGCAGCAAGGTGTTTTTTTGTGGTGTGTTGTTGTTGTTTTTGGGGGGGGGGGGGGGGGGATGGATGATCTTTTTTAATCCCGTAATTATGTTCAACGGTTATATGTAATACTTTTCTGATATTAGCATTTTTTTCAGTTTGTTAAATGTGTTTTGATTCTCAATGTTCTCTTCTTTGTAAAGCTCTTTATTCTTTGGCTGTTTCTGCAGCAATATACCTTGATGGGGCATCTCACCAGACCCCTGCAGTTTAGGAATTATAAAAAAGTTTGAACTCTGAGCCGTTGGATGCTTCCTTTAAGCGCGTTTCAGAATAAGTTTATTCACCTTATTGTGATTCCTCTGCTGCTACTGTTCGTACTTTTTTTACCCCACCTTTAGATCCACTTTTTGATTATGTCAAAAGAATGAAAATCAGAAGCACTCAAATGCAAAACAAAAAGAAATTCCTTATTCTTTAAAGGTCTCGGTTCAAGAGCTAAAGCGCGATGCTTTTTTTCTTTTGTTGAAACAAGCTCATCATTGTTACACTAGTTATCATCGTGATCATATTCTTATTCTCCCTTTTATCTGTATATATAAATCTTGACATAGTTGCCTCAACTCTTCATTTACATAATAGCATATCTTTGTATCATTGTCATTATAATTTGCAACTCTTTTCCAGATGGATTCGGTTGACAGGTCTGCAGTTACCCCAAATAAGAGCAAGAGTAGATTGGCGCGCACGTTTGCTAAGGTTTTGCACATTCGAGCAGTAACTGGGATAGCTCCAGATGATGGAATCCAGAAGATTAATTCCCCTGAAAATGTTAAGAGTAATTTGGTAAAGAACAAAAGCCATTTGCAGCCATTTGATGATGAGGACGAGAAGCTGTGCAGTAGAGCGGCTACAGAGGCATTTGTAGCCAAGCTTTTTGCCAGTGTCTCATCTGTTAAAGCAGCGTACGCCCAGCTTCAATATGCTCAGTCTCCTTACGATCCTGATGGAATTCAGACAGCAGATGAGATGGTGGTATCAGAGTTGAAGAATGTGTCAGAACTGAAGCAATGTTACTTGAAGAAGCAAATCGATGAATCTTCCCCTGAAACCACTCAGATCTTGGCCGAAATTCAGGAGCAGAAGAGCTTGCTGAAAACATACGAAATAATGGGAAAGAAACTAGATTCGCAGCTCAAACTGAAGGACTCCGAGCTCACATTTCTCAGAGAGAAACTGGAGGAAGCCAATAAAGAGAACAAGTTGCTAGAGAAGAGATTGAATTCAAGCGGGCAGTTATCATCAGCTCTTGATAACGTTCACTTGTCAAGCTTAAGCCCCAGTCACTTTATTACATTTGTTCGGCAGACAATTAAGTCTATTCGGAGCTTTGTTCGGTTGCTCATCAGTGAGATGGAATCTGCAGAGTGGGATCTAGATGCTGCTGCCAGTTCAATTGAGCCTGGCGTTGCCTTTTGGAAAAACAGCCATAAATGCTATGCATTCGAGTCATTTGTCTGCCGGGAAATGTTTGATGGTTTCAATCAGCCCGACTTCTCAGTTTCAAATGAATCTTTGCCTGAGCAGAAGAAACGCCAACGGGTGTTCTTTGAAAGATTCAGGGAATTAAAGTCTGTGAAACCAATGGATTACCTAGCTTGGAAGCCTAAATCCGCATTTGCAAAATTCTGTCGCGCTAAATACTTGACACTGATTCATCCCAAGATGGAAACATCTCTTTTCGGCAATTTGGACCAGAGAAATTTAGCGAATGCAGGGGAATACCCAGAGACAACGTTTTTTGCTGCGTTTGCAGAGATGGCGAAGCGCATTTGGCTACTACATTGCCTTGCCTTATCTTTCAAACCGGAAGCCTCAATCTTTCAAGTGAACAAGAGAAGTAGATTCTCAGAAGTTTACATGGAAAGCGTGAGCGAGGAAGCATTCCTGTCATCTGATGGTTCGCCGGAATCCGAGCCTCGGGTGGCTTTTACGGTATTTCCAGGGTTTAGGATAGGCAAAACTGCTGTTCAGTGTCAGGTTTATCTTTGCTAGTAGATATGCATGGATGGGGATCAAAGCATTTACGCGCCATCTTGGTCGACCCCATTAGCGTCAAAAGCCTGATCTGGAGGCCACCGGCTTCAATATTTTTTATTTTGCACTGTTAAATTTTGTAGATTTGACAGAGCCATGGCTGGTTATGGGTTCTTTTTGTCCCCCCTTTAATCTGGAAAGGAAAGCGCGTTGACTGTTTGGTATGGGACCAAAGTTGCTGAATCTTCGCTCTGTTTTGGTAAATATAATACTATGATATATGTTCCTAAGCTTGCTCATGTCAAGAATTAGCTGTATTGTATACTATTATATTATAGTATTCCTCTACTTAGGACTTTGTCTGCATTATTTGTCGGTACAATGAATTGGCTAAGGACCGGACAAAAGTTGACAATCAGAGAAAACTCCAATTTACCCAACAATTGACAATCATCCTATTTGACCAACAAATTAGTGATACGTAATTAAGCCAATTAAATTCCTGAGCGAGCTTGGCTCAAGTTTTCAACGGATTCTTCTTCTTGCTCCCCAGTCCACGGCCAGTGGTGAATTACTGGATTTTTCTTACGGGTTATGGGGTGCCCAATCTGTTTATTCTCAGCCCGTTTCAAGTTGTGATTTCCACAAGACACCCCCAATGCGGGAAAAAGGGAAAAGAAAGAAAGATTACCTGTTTATCCAACTTTACTCGATTAACAGATTACCTTTTAGATTGGGTTAAAATTAGAAGTGGCAAAATGGATTCATATCCACCAATCCATCCATATAAACCAAACCTTAAATGGATTTGGATGATCCATATAAATTCAATGGTTTTAAATGGATAACCATTTAAATCCAATTATGTTGGTGGATTTAAATGGATTATCCATCTTATCCATATACATCCATTTAACTTAAAAAATAGAAAACACATTTATAAAAATGTGAGATAAAATCTTGTGGGACCATCTATTCTTTTCTTCATAACTTCCTCATATGTCAAATTAATTTTGTGGGACCACCTATTATTTCCTTCATAACTTCCTCACATGCCAAGTTGCCAATAACATTAATTACATTTTATTTGCTTCTAGCTCCTAGACTTCTTCCATCTTTTTCAAAATTATATTTTAGTCTCTGCTCTTGTTTTTTTTTAATTAAACTCTCATGTAGTAATGATTGCAAACATTTATATTCTTAAGTAAAGAAAAAGCGAGAATGCATCATGCAATGTCAAAATAATTTTTATTTTTTTAATTCTTTTATTTATAAAAAGAATTTTTCTAACAAGTGTCCCCGCAACATTGGTTAAGATATGTAAATGACACTTTTTTTTTTTTTTTCTAAATCCTCATACTTGCAATCCCTCTCCCCTTATCACCTAACCCAACTACCCAAAAAAAAAAGACACCTAATTTACTAAGTAATATAAGGTAGCTTGTATATCAATGGTATAATAAGGAATTTCATACATTTTTAGGTACTACGTGCATATGTGATGAAAATATTTTACTTGTCAAATAACATAAGATTTCTTATTAGAACTCCACTTTTATTCAAGACATCGCTCTTGAACAGGAGTGCAAAAGATTGGAAACGTAAACTTCTTTTCACTGTAAAGCCGTATTCAATTCATTCAAAGTTATAAAAATGTAGCCAAGTTCTTAATTGTTTATTACTTTACAAAATGATACTTAAAGTAATGACGAAAGGTTAAATTGACCACAACAGTTAAATTTTCTTGGAACTAAATTAATTTTATGAAGTACTGAAATAGAGTAGTAGTACAAGCATTTGTTATTACCAAAAGGTTTTAGGTGATTTAAGGATAGAACTTTGGGAATTTGTATTTTTTGGAAAAAAAATTTGGATCTTAAATTTAGGATTTGGAAGAGTAAATGGATAAATGGATGGATCATGGTTTACACTATCCATTTAAATGACATCCATTTAGATCCATTTATTAAATGGTTTTAATTGGATTGGATCAATTTGATCCACTATCCATTTAACTAAAACCATTTATCAACCATATATCCATTTTGCCACTTCTAGTCTATAATCAATGTCTTGAAATCAACTCATTACATTTTAGGAATTAAAGTAAATAAAAAATCTACAAAAAAGGAATTGAGTGTTTAGAAATAATTTAAATTTGGAAATGACAAGAATATAGTCTACAATCAAGATTTTGAAATAAATTCGTTATATTTTAAGAATTAAAATAAATAGAAAATCTACAAAAAAGGAATTGAAAGTTTGGAAATAATTCAAATTTTTGAAATAATTAGAATATAGTCTACAATCAAGATATTGAAATCAACTCATTACATTTTAGGAATTAAAATAAATTTTAAAAATCTACAAAAAAGGAATTGAGAGTTTGGAAATAATTCAAATTTTTGAAATGATGAGAATATAGTCTACAATCAAGATTTTGAAATCAACTCATTACATTTTAGGAATTAAAATAAATTTAAAAATCTACAAAAAAGGAATTGAGAGTTTGGAAATAATTTAAATTTTGAAATGATGAGAATATAGTCTACAATCAGGATTTTGAAATCAACTCATTACATTTTACGAATAAAATAAATAGAAAATTTATATTAAAAAAAAAAGGAATTAAGAGTTTGGAGGTCTAGAATGGTTTCTAATCGGAATCCCTCCTGTGTAATTTATATAGATATAGATAACTTAGACAAAGTAGAAAAGATTTTAAATTCTTCGTTGAATCTCCCAATTCAAAGACAACCTAATTTTTGGCAATCTTATCCTTCGAACCAGCATTTCTAGGAATGGGAATAAACAAATAAAGAATTTGTAGGAAAACCCGCAAATATTTTCCGAAATTACTAACTAATGGACAGTATCTGCTTCTGCTCATATTCATTCATAATGTTCTATACATATTGATTTATCTGTAATGCATGACTGCTAATTTAATTTGTTTCAATCTTCTCAAAAGGCTTCCATGACATCGAATTGATAACTGCCGCATTTTGGTGTGTAGTTATTTACTGTATTCTACACAAAGACAGAATGTAATTTCTATATTTTGTTTTTGCTGCTGTCGTACATTCAATTGCAGAAGAAGTCGGTGTACGGCTAGTTGAACAGTGAACACAACCTGCGGTACAATTACCCCAAAATATGCTAAAACTCAGCACCCGAAGTAAACTTTTTTTTTTTTTTTTTTTTTTTGGCTATCGTTATTCATGGAAAACAATTATCTTGCTATAAGTGATTATATCGAATTCATGATTCATCTCGAGGTTAACAATATTTGATCACTACATCACTTCTTGCGACCCTTTTAATTTACACCATTGGTATGCCAGCTCCAAGAAAGTAAACGGCCCTCGGTAAAACCAGCATTACATTTAATATGCAGATTAGCACGTGACTAACTACTAATTGCGATAAGAACAAGAAGGAAAGTCATCAAAGCAACCTCCTCTATTAATTGCCTATTTATACCAAACCTCACCGTGCCATTTTATATGAATTCTGTGAAGTAGTCCTATAACTACAGGCATATAGTATCAGGCAGTACAATCTGTGCTCCAAGAACTTCTTCCCATGGCCACCGACAAAGCAGTTGCAGCTGATAAGTATAGGTCTTTCTTACACGAAGAAGGACAAAATTTTGAGTGGAGACATGGTGGCCCTCCAATTTACGATTCTGTCAACAAGGTTTTTGAAGAAGGCCGAACCAAGGTGCTTGGAATTTCTCATCTTTTTCAAACACCGCTTTTCTCTTTTATGTATTTATCTGCTGGTATCAAAATGAGTAAACCCTGCTCCAACGTTTACATGTTTATCAACATGGTTTGCAGGAATGGCCAAAAGGGTCCCTAGAAGAGGTAGTTCAAAATGCTATAAAGTCGTGGGAGATGGAGCTGTCTCACAAGACTCGTATACAAGATTTCAGGACCATAAATCCTGAGAAATTCAAGCTTATCGTCAATGGTAGGACAAATTATCACATAAACAACACTAAGGCAACCCTCGATGATTTTTTTTCCTCATCTGGATGCTGTATGATTCAGTATTCATTTATCACCATCATGAATCATGCGAGATGTCGATCAGCTAATGTTTTCCACGCACGCAGCACACATGTTCTCGTGTTTTTGTATCCAGTCTTTTCTTGAACGGGGGACTTAAAAAACCAAGGGATTGCTGATTATGTGATTTAACCACGTCTTAAACACCAAAGGTTACTTTCTTATCTATTTGGATATTCATTCAAAAAAATCCAAAAAATATATAGTAGTACACCTCTTTGGCTTGGATGGATCTTTCCTTTTTAACTCCTCATGTAGCTGAGTTGGATAACCACTAGCCTTTGGGTTGATGGCCTCCACCAAAGCTTTAAAGCTGGATGGGGTGGAAGCCAAGGGTTCAAACCAATTGCCACATTAAAGTGGCTTATCATATGAGCCAATCTAAATAATCCTGAGTTTTTTACTGTAACATGAAAAGTAGTGGTATTATCATATGGGCTAATAATTTGGTTTGGGAGTGCAGGAAAAGAGGGATTATCAGGGGAAGAAACACTAAAGCTGGGGAGCTACAATGCGTTGTTAAAGAGTTCAATGCCAGAGGAATTCAAGTACTACAAAGCAGAAGAAGAGAGCTTTGAATCTTCTCATGATGCATTCCGCTCAGCCTTTCCTCGTGGATTTGCATGGGAAGTAATCAGTGTTTATTCCGGACCCCCAGTGGTCACCTTCAAATTCAGGCACTGGGGCTACTTTGAAGGACCTTTCAAAGGCCATGCCCCTACTGGGGAGATGGTCCAGTTCTATGGCCTCGCAGTCATGAAGGTAAGCAAAACCCCTCGCGCGTTACCCCTCCCACATCATTTTTCCATTTGTTTTGCCAATAACAGTAAACAACTGGACAAATAGATTGTCTCCGTTGCGCGAAATAATTAGTGAAAAAAGTGATGTAATATCAACAATTGATTTGGTATTTTTCTTTGAATATTTATGGCAGGTTGATGAATCATTGAGGGCAGAAGACGTGGAAGTTTACTATGATCCTGCGGAGCTATTCGCCGGGTTGCTTAAGCGATCCGATATCTCTGACTCTGCCAACATTTCAGCGCCTTCAGGTCATGGCTGTCCTTTTCACAATTAGATAATGTTAAAATCGTTCCATCCTTTCTGGACCAAAGGCAGAAGTCCAACAAATTTCCTTTTCAAGAAGTGGACATTTGTCTTTCCATAAATTTTTTTTTTTTTTTTTTTAAAAAGGAGGACCGTCCGTGTATCTTTTAATTTACTTGGAAGGGCCATCCGTGTTGTTCATCAATTCAAGACTGCTGTGATTTATTCAACTTTTGTCATTATTGCTACGCTGCTTTAATACGAAATCGAACGCTAATTGAAGCTCTAAAAGTATCTCATCATAAGCATGGATGCTTATAAAAGCCGAATACAAATCAACTCTGTCGTTTTGACAACCACCTGCATAAATAATAGAAAGTGTTTACTCCACCAGAAACTACGTCTGTAGAATCGAAATTTGGCCCTTGAAGTTCCCGTGGCATATTCCTGGAGGTGAAGGTAGAAAAGCTTAACCCTACGGTCTGTAGAAACTGCTGATTGAAGACGTCTTACTTCAGCTCCGTAGATATCAAAAGAATTCAGACTGTTGAGATTAGGCAAGAAACAAATTCTACGAAAGATTTTTAAGTGAAATTATAGAAGTACAGTTGAATGCTTAGAGAGGGAAAAATGGGGAAATAAAAAAAGAAAGTATACTACATCTAATTCGGTACAACAACACAGAATTACTTGAGTGTTGACCTACTCAAATAGGGTGTTACCAATGAGATTGACAACTACATACAAACTACAGCAGAAAAAAATATCCCTATTCCTAAAAGAGCAGCTCGCTGCGGTGAAAATCAGAATTGTTGCTTATACCAAGGTGGCTTTCGTCAACAAGGGCCAGAGTCAACATTTCTGTGCAGAATTGGTCGTCTGGTTTTAGCCTTAACGCCTGTTTGAGAAAGTGGGGAGGTGAGACTGAATGAGAACCAGGGAAACAGAACAATCAAAATGGTCGACACCATCTTTTCAGTGGCCTCTCCATGGATTTTATTATGACTAAAGAACAATGCGTTTGTAAAATTCAGGGAAATATAGTCATGTTTTGATTGTCATTCTAATGGTTCTTGCAAGCCAGCGCTAGAGCAAAAATAGTATACCTTGTGATAATAGGCAATTGCAGCAGTAAAGTTGTTCTGCAGAAAGATTGCATTATCAGCGAAATATTTAAAACATGCTTGTTCCATAGATACAACAGGAGGCAAAGCAAACCTCAGCGAAGTTAATTACCTGCAGGTGGTAAGTGTATGCAAGACCAGCATACGTACTCAAACTTCTTGTTGACAATGCAAGAGCTTTTTCATAGTATGTTACTGCTTCATTGTACCTCCTGATACGGAATAGGTTACATTAGTTAGTTTAAACAAGGCTTTTTCTTTTCGTTCAGTCTTCAATAAAATATATTTAATTTCTAAGAGTACTCAAAGATGCACCTATAAACTCAAAATAAAATAGACATACTTTAGTTTTCTTAGTGCATGAGCAAGATTGACAAGGGTTGGTTCCCATGTCTCACTTAAAGAGGATGCAATGAGACCTAATGTCCTCTCAAACCACCACACAGCCTTGTCGTACCTGAAGGACAATGGGATGAGAAAGTAAGTAGACTTAGTAAGATTCAAAGATATGATTAACAAATTGACAAGTCAAAGAAATTTATAAACCAGGACATACCGAATATTTTAGGTCCAAGTTAAATGGATGTAAAGAAGCTAAATAATTCCCTTAATATGAAATTGGATATCTTGCTAGTTATTCTTTTCCCAAAATATTATCAATTTTTACTATCATCACACTGTTGTATCTAAACTCCACCTAGCTTGGGGATCCTCATCTTCCCTTTCATCCTCGAATTTCGCAATTAGCAAATGTGCTAAAACTAAGATGATTGTACCAAATTAAACTGTATTAATCTGTTCAGGTTCCAGTATCAAATTTTAGGCCAGATAACGTCTAAAGCCAACTGAAATGTGTAGCAGTGACCAAATCACCATGTTTAAAAAACCTAGACAAACTATATTGCTTTTCAGTAGCTAATGTTCTATATCCTAATACTGTGACTAGTAATAAACAAACAGGCTAACAATTTTATAAAAAGTGCACCGAACTACAACCATCAAGAGGGAAAGAGGTACTACAGCAAAAATACTCATCAGCAGAAAAACAATTTTCCACGGAATTGCTTCTTACTCCTTCATATTATAGGCAACAACTCCAAGTTCATTGTAGACAAGTGGATCTGAAGGCCATATTGCCCTAGCCTGCATAAAAAACTGAAAACAAAATCCTATCAGAATACAGAATATAAAGATTGCCTGCCAAAACATTGAAGTTGGGTTTGTCTTTTCCCTTAAAAAAATTGCAAAATCGGCAAAGAGATGTGATACACACTCTCCAACTCAGCAGAACTCGTGATCACCTGCTCAGCCAGTTTGAAACTGTGAGTTCGCATGTATTCCATCCCAATATACATAGTAGGCAGATGGCACCTGGAATAAGAGAATATCAACATTCAACCTGTAAAAGACAATTTATACTCCATGAGTAATAAGAGGGCCCTCGTAATGCACAGCTTCAAAGTATTTTCATCAGTGTCAAAAATGTGAAGTGCACTTGTAACTACTGAATCATTTTCATACAACTCTATGGAACAACCAATAAAGCTTGTGAAAATTGAAATGACTGACAGAAGCTACTCTTAGGAGTAATTAGAGAAGATTAGCTCCTCTAAGAAAAGACTCAACATCAAAATAACTTTTAAAAATGAATTGTGCTGCAAACAGGTTCAGCTAATATAGACTCCACATTGAAAAAAACTCCTCCAAACGATCTGGCAAAAAAATTCAGTTAACATACAGATCACAAAAATTTGGCAGACAGTTCATATTGAACTTAAGAAAGAGAGATTTACCCAGGAAATAAACGTGCAGCAGTGCGATAAGCAGACATTGCTTGATCTCCTTCTTCTTGAGCAGCATAAGCATTCCCATAACCTATCCAAGCAGGGGCAAAAGACCCATCTAAACTTGTTGCCTTGCTGCAAAAATGACAGAACTAAATAGGAATCAAACAAAAATTCATACACTGCAACCAATTTGATCTGCTGCATAAGCTAAGCAAATAAATGGTTTGGGCAGCTTCAGTTGCAGCCAACTAGTTTCTCTTCTACTTAAAAAATAAAAAGATAAAGAAAGAAAGAAGAGGAAGAACAAAGTAGACTGTTAGTCTTACAAGTTAAGGAAGTTGAGCAACTCCTGCCACATCAGTTTAAACAGTGGCATACCAAGGTGCCACATGGGTTTAAACAGTGACATGCCAAGCTTATTCAATAGTAGAGTTACTTGTATAATATTCCAGGAGATATGTTATGCATTAGAATCTATTCCAAGTATTCATCCATTATACACTGAAACCACTGAACACTAGCCTCTATAGCATACATCAGTTACTTTAAAAAAATAATAATAATAAGAACCACAACCTGAGTCTTCTACTACCACTAGTCAGTACCTGAAATAGCGACGTGACTGATCAAACTTCTTGATGCAATAGTAGTAGCAACCTACAGCAAACCATGACAGGGCCCTACAGAAAGGTATCCAAATTAGTCAATCAGCTGTAAAGATGAAGTGGAAATGAACATCAAAGGAAGACAAAAAGGTTCATACAATGATTTTCAACCAGTTGTCTCAAATACAAAAAAGAAAAAATAATTTCTCTGAAGAGAAGATAATTACAAGCCATCAAAATGCTGATTGCTGCCATTATTCATATACTTAGCCTCTACCTAATTATATCAGATTCAAATTAGAAAAATGTTCCATTCCGTCTATGATGAATAGATCAAATTCAGAAAATGAACCACAGGAAAGAATTCTCAAAAATACTCTCCTTGACACACAAACAGCAATATGCACTTCATTCAGTCACAATCAAAAAAGTTGGGACCTCAAAATATATGAGAATGATTTAGCACCTATCATCGTTAAGTATAAATCATGAATATGTGCTTTTATTTATCCAGGGAGGTGGGCATGAGACCCCAAGAAAACTGAGATCTTCAAACATTTTATAACTCTCTGAATGCTCTTCTATTCAAAGCATAAATGCCTAAGTATGTGCTAAAGTCGGAAGATTCAATGATGCATCAATCATTTATCCGTTCTATTCTCAGTTGTCCACTAGCAGAATAGACCAAATTCAAATCACAGATTACAAAGGAGATATATTAAACGTTAGTCTTAAGTCTTCCATTTCACGGGAAATTCAGATAACAAGGTTTTCAAACAAATGAAAGAAGTTCTGAATTCTCACTTCTGAGGATAGTCCTTGACTAAATTGCATGCCATAAGATATAGCTCATTTGAATGCCCAAGCTCCATAGCTGCTGCTAAGTGTATTTGTGTACACTTCATGTGGAAAGGGTCCTTTTCAAGCAATCTGGATTACATCATATGGAACAAAACAAAATCTCAATCCAGCAGTTTGGTTGTAAAGAGTTTGAACAATTCTGTTTTCAACAAAAATGCAAGCTTACACTGAGGTAAGCTGGAAGCACTTCTGGTATTCACCACACTGATGGTAGTACTCAGCTTTACAGGCCAAAAGGTCGGTATTGTTTCTCAGTGTACACAAGAAGGTTTTCTCTGAGGAGTTTGTATCAGCGTCTTCCTGTTCTAGTTCTCTAAATTTGGTCTCTATTACGTTTTTCTTATCATACTGGACAATAACATGAAAAGGAATATATGTTTAATTCACAAAAGAGGACACTAGGAAGATACATGCATCTAGAACAAGTAGAAGACATAAAAAGTTCGTAGCTTGATAAAAATGAATATGAAGAAGCAACCACCGCATCAATATAATCCTGTCCACTGGGACATTATTACCTTCTTCATCAAACATGTGTAGAATGAAGAAAGCCAGCCATCTTCAGAACCACAATTCAGTGATGACAGTAATCTTGTCTCTGCAATTTAACATGAAAAAATATCATTGTTTATTTTTATCGCAACCAGGAAATCCAGAGGATTTAGACACAGAAGAAGAAATTCCACAGTAAATCAACCAAATATTCAACAAAAATATCACAAGATAGACAACAAATGCTTGAAATTCTTTTGGTCCCTGAAAAGCATGAAAAGTTCCATCACTTCTCACCTTCCTCACAAGTGAGCATATGATTTTCTGTAAGACATTCCAATGCCTGAATGCAGAAAAACCTGAGTGAGGAGAGACGGATGAGAGTAAAAGGAGATACATAAAGACGAGGAGGAGGCATAACCTAGTCAGATAAATGGGGAAACTGCTCTATAGTAAATCTACCACTTGGAAATGTTACAATTCAATCCTTGATAAGGTTCAAAATCAAATGTATCACCCATTGTAAAACACATACTAGCAAACCCTCCCCTTAGTATCCTCCCGTGTCTTCATCTTTGACAAGCATGCATTAAGGACCTCAGAGCTACAAAGTTTTAGTTGTTTATTATCTGACACTTGTAGCCATATCGCAGTCTACAAGGTTCCAAGACAATCAACAACCATGAAAACTGATCGAATTTTAGGATCCCAGCTTCCTACTACTCCAAAGGCCCACTAAAGGAGCTTAAGATAATTTTTGACATCCTCAAGGAAAAATTTCAGATAATATTGACAAGAATAACTAGATCAAATGTCGAAAAAAAAAAAATCAGTCTTACCTCGTAGCACAGAGGATCAGCCTTGATAGCTGCTTTGTACCTTTAAGCGTCAACACCAGAGTACAACAATGTGATTGACCCACAGAGTACCAGTAGTTAAATAAACTCAAGAGAGTGGGAGTGGAAATACCAGGAAAGGGAACAACAAGACGCATGAAAGGAAATGGGAAGGCAGAAGTTATACATGTAAAACATCGTACCATTCTCAAACCAAAAATCTAAATTAACATAAGACATTAATGAAAGCTACACTCTCAATACAAATGCAGCAGTCAAAAATAGTGTAACAACTATGACATGAATACTAACTCACCACAAGCGAGCCTGTGCACGATTTTCTAATGCTTCATATGCTTTACCTCTTAAAAAGCAAATTGCTGCTAAAATCTGCCACCATATGTAAGTTCTGTAAATATATTGAGCACATACCAATAGAGGTTTCTCTTTATATCAAGTTTTATTTACGGATTAAAAGTAGCAGGAAACAGTGAGGGATAACTTAAAAAGATTCACACTCCCTCCTGGAAGATTTGGTAGGAATTTTTTTTTACATGTTTTGTTGGAGTGGACAACTTACATTGATTTCCCGATCTTCTCCATCCTTGTCCAAATACATAATGTTGAGATCTCTTGTGTCTGTAATATTTCCATGCTCATCAACTTTGGCATCGCCAAGCATCAGGAGGCACTGGTCCCACTCTTTCAGTTCTTCCTGATCAAATATGATTGAAAGAAATTCCAACAAGAATCTAAAATTAGAAAAATAAATAAATTCCAGTGGATCCTGCATATAATAATCCTGGACAAACAAAAGGCTGTAACACAATGTTGAAATATGAATCAGTTGTTGGCCTTTTACTGCTTGCCAGTTCTACATATTCAATCTTTGATAACAACTGGGCCTAAGGCAATACTGTACTAAGCAATTCAGTTGCTATCAACAAAATGACTACACAGATTGCTGATTTGCTAAAACTTTCTAAATCTCATTAAACTTCAATTATTCATGTTCTGCAGGACAAAATGACTTCAGATATGCTGTTCTTTCTACCTATCAGGTGATTTTTTTTTTTGTTTTGAACTTCAAATACTACAGTTGAGCTGCTTTGATCTATCTAAAATTCTAAATCCATACAAAAGCTGCAATAACCCACTACATACGTGGGTGCAATTGATTTACAAACCAAAAACTCCCAACCCTTAGTATAGAAAGATCAAAGCTCACCAAAAGCTGGCATAGATCCACCAAGAATCACATTCTGTAGAAAGAATAGATTATCCTTTCATTTCTATAGCATGATAATCATTTGCTCGCTAAGTAATACTATCTAACATTGCGCAACCCCACTCAGCTCTCAACGTAAATTAAGGCATGTGTGAATCAACAGCGAGCTCAAAATCTCTACTTATCAGACGATACATCTGAAACTCTCCATTACAAAAAGCTTAAAAAATGGATAATTTCGCTACCCTGAAATGATTTTTAAGAAAAATCCTAATTATCAGAAAATCCCAAAAACCAATTCATAAGAACCTATTTAGCAGCAGAAAAGAATCATACTATTGGCGGGGGAGGACGGAGACGGATAACTCACGAGGCATTTGGCGGCGAGGTATCGGAAGCGGAGGTCACGGAGGACGATTTGGGAGGCGTTGAGGAGATGAAAAGCACGTCGATAATGGCGACCGAGGTAAAGGGCCTGAGCCTGCATATAAATGTCGGCGGGGTCGGCGGTAAAGGCAGCTACTTTATCGGCGAAAAAGATCGCCGATGAGTACAAATGCTTGCTGACGCAGTCCCGAACTACTCCCCTCAGCTTCTCAATTTCTTCTTCCTTCATTTTATCCGGTAAAGATTTTAAATAATTTATGGAAACCAATTGAATTTGGGATTTTGAGGTTTTGAAATTGAATGAAGTGATTAGGGGTTTAAGCGGTGAGAGTTAAAAGAGCGGGAGGGTGGTTTTGATTGATTGTCGTTTCTGACTGATGAGGATGGATATGACGGCGCAAAATGGGCCTGCTTTTGGGTTGCTTTGGGCCTAAACTTTGGATCCAAGGTGAAACTCTGGCTATGTTTCGGTAGCAAATTTTTTCAAAAAAAATTTTTGTTGTATCATAAATACATTTTTCAATCCATTTTTTTATATTTTCAATTACCCTTTTATCTCATATACATCATTTCATAAAAAAAGTGCTACAGTAACTATTTTCAAGATTTGCCAATGAGACTCCCAAATGTTGCATAGGCCTCCCAAAAAAAGGAAAAAAAATAGGGATAATTTCAGAAACCTCCCCTGAGGTTTCTGACATTTACACTTACCTCCCCTGTGGTTTAAATAATTACACTGACCTCCCCTGAGGTTACTAATCCTTTACAAATTCAGTCCAAATGATTAAAATATTATTTTAGAGAGTGAAATTAGAATTTTGTACCTGATTTGTACTTTGTGTTACATGTCCAATGAATGATAAAGTATTATAAATTAATTAACAATTAATAAACTTTAAGAAGCGTAATTTATAGGCAAATACGTATTACATATTTAAAGTATCAACTCTTTACGGGTATTTTACTTTCAAATATTTACTTTATTACAAATATTTATTCTCAAATACATATTTGTATTTACTCTCAAATATTTAATTTTTGTTAAACACAAAACCTACCAGTTTTTCTTCTGTAAAAATATTAATATAACACTTTTTCAATTTTAGTTATAAATATTTATGTATTAACATAAATTAAATGATTCAGGATAAAATATCCATAAAGAGCCAATACTTTACTCATGTAATGGAGGAAATCATAAAAAATTAATATTTTATGAGGTCATTTATTTTTTAAAAATATTTAATTTATATTAAATAGATAACCTACTGATTTTTTTTGCAAGAATATTACTGTAACACTTTTTAATTTTTAATTACAAATGTTAATATATTTATCATAAATTAAATATTTGAAAATAAAATATCTGTAAAGAGCCGATACTTTAAATAGGATATGCGTATTTGCCTATAAACTACACTATTTAAAGTAAGGAGTATAGTTTATTGATTTAAGTTAAGGAGTGTAGTTTATTGATTTAAGTAAGGAGTGTAGTTTATAGGCAAATACGCATAACTTATTTAAAGTACCAGCTCTTTACAGGTATTTTATTTTTTAATATTTAATTTATAATAAACATATCAATATTTGTAATTAAAAATTAAAAGGTGTTACAATAATATTCTTGCAAAAAGAAAATCGATAGGTTATCTATTTAATATAAATTAAAATTAAAAAAAAAGAAAAGAAATGGCCTATAAAATGTTAATTTTTTATGGCTTTCATCCATTACACGAGTAAAGTATTAGTTCTTTATGAGTATTTTATTCTGAATCATTTAATTTATGTTAAATACATAAATATTTGTGACTAAAATTGAAAAAATGTCATATTAATATTTCTACGGAAGAAAAACTGGTAGGTTTTGTATTTAACAAAAATTAAATATTTGAGAGTAAATACAAATCTGTATTTGAGAATAATATTTGTGATAAAGTAAATGTTTGAAAGTAAAATACATGTAAAGAACTGGTACTTTAAATAGGCAATACGTATTTGCCTATAAACTACGCTCGTTGAAGTTTATTAATTGTTAATTAATTTGTAATACTTTGTCATTCATTGGACATGTGACACAAAGGACAAATCAGGTACAAAATTCTAATTTCACTCTCTAAAATAATATTTTAATCATTTGGACTGAATTTGTAAAGGATTAGTAACCTCAGGGGAGGTCAGTGTAATTGTTCAAACCACAGGGGAGGTAAGTGTAAATGTCAGAAACCTCAGGGGAGGTTTCTGAAATTATCCCAAAAAAATAACGGATTTCTATATTCCAAAACCACCATTTTCCATCAATTTGACGAATGTATATTGTTGTATAAATGTGTTATCAGTAATCTCATTTTGCTTTTGCAATTATGTATAGGTTATCGGTTAATTTTAGATAATACGAGTTTGTGATACATTTTAGCAGTTTGTGATACAAATTTTCTCTGGAAATACACGACTAATAATGTGAATGTCCAATAAAAGTTGTACATTCCAATATTCATGCGCGGGCAGAAAAGAGATTTGGGCTTTAGGAGGTATAATTGTAGAGTATCCAGCAATTTAAGCTTAAAATTCTTCAGAAGTTAATAAGCAAACTTTTATTTGAAATGCAAACCAATTTCTTTTGCATATATCAAAAGGTTCTACCCATATGAACATTAGCCCCAAGGATATCATCCCAACCCAAAGAAAAAAGGTATCTTGCCCTGAAGTCCATGAAAGTTTATCAGCAACTTGAAAAGCAAAAGTTTTCAACCACTCAAAGTTCTGAATTACAAAAGCCCCACCCGTAACACTCATTATTCCTATGATTTGCATTTTCTCTTTTCAAAAACCTTTCTCTGAATCCTAGAGACCATTTCGGCTCCACCATCGTTTCTCCAGATCATATTATATCAACTTTATGGCCAATTCTGAAGAGCCATCATCATCATCCTCATTAGAGTCGCCCCAGGAATTGGTACAAACTTTCTTCCCGGATGGTGGTAGTTCAGAAGTCTACATCCAAATGGTTTCCAAAAGCTTATCAGACAGGCTTTTGGGGAAGTACTTTGATGCTTCAGAATTCGACTTTGATTATGAGCAGAGTGGTTTATGGTCTCCATTGATTCCCACAAGGGCCTTCTTTTTATCTTCTCCACCCTACAACAATCACTTCTCCAAGATTGAATTGCTGGGAAAGTTAAAGAAACTGAAGAAAGCCCCGATGGCACGTTGGTTCAGAAACTGCATTAGTGCTTGTTTCAAGGTATATCCCGCGCAGTTCTGATTATTCCATTGCTTAGGAAAGTCAGATATATACACTTGCATTGCTAGTTATTGCTGAAGGGAAGTCCAGCCATGATTAATCAGTGAGGTAGATTTCTTGTTGCTTTTGCAGGCTATTTGGCGTTCTTGAATTATATACATTCTGGATATCTAGCAACATGATGAGTTATTTTTAAGAGAGCTGATCAATGTTTCATCACATGATGCTGGTATCGAGCCTTCAGAGAATGCAGAAATCTGGTTCCACTTCCAGCCAATCATCAAGAAGTTGGAGGGGGGAAAAGAGTTTTTGAGATCTGTAACTTGTACAACCTGTGCGTTCTTTCAGAATTAACAAAAGTTTTCCGACATTGAACAATGTGTTGTGTTGCTCACCTCCTTATTGAACAAGTGAACTGCAATGACGCATGAATGAGAAGCACTCCGTTCGATGATCTCTTTATCCATAATCACATCCACATTGATCATGTGGGCTAGTTAATTACAACATAAGCTGTCTAAATCTCATCTGGCAACCCTTTTCTTTTGCTGCTTAGTTTCATTATTTGTGAATCACGTCAATTCTAAACCGATTGGATGGTTGTAATTCCCATCTGCTTTTGGGGTTTTTAAACATTAATTTTTCTTTTTTTGGGTTTCGTGACAACTGACAAGGGAAGTGAATGAACCAAAGACGAACATATCACATATGAATTATGATTTTCGTGTGAAATTGATGTACATTGATAAGTACAGGGTGCACTAGAAATATTTAATAGACCAAAGCGAGAACTGCAGTCTCGTTATCACTAGAGCTCACCGCATGAAACACACTCAAATTTCTGATCCAAATGCCAAGAACATTTTCGTGTCTTTTTTAACATTTTATATAAGCTATAGATTAATGTTAATCAGTATATCAATGTACACTGATATAACAAGAACATGCTACACGAATTAATAGGATTGCAAGCGAATCAAGTCACTCACGAACGTTCACAAGCCGACTCAGTCAAAACTCGACTCGAAATCGAATCAATCTAGTGGAACTATCGAATTCAAATCAACTTGAACATAGAAAAATTCAATTTATTAGTTTGAGAGCCGATTCATTTTTATTAAGGAAAAATGACTAACTATTGTTGATCTAATGCACTTTTTTTTTTTTTTGGGGTGACAGTCTAGTGCAGTTCACTGACCTTGGCAAAATTTGAATAGTAAAACAACGACAATTCAGCAGCAGCCACTGTTTCATATAACAGAGAGAATTTCAGTCTGAAGGTCGTGCTGCTAAAGCAGCAGTCAAATAGATCTGCTTTTCTTGACTTTAGAATTACTGCAAAACGCAGGCTTCATTTAAAATTGAAAGCTGCTCCTATTTAACTTTTCCTCTGTCGGTTTTACCTTGAACTATACCCTTCGCCCTTCGATTCCTTTTCCATGCAGATCTTGTTACCTTTAAGTTTTTAAAGCCAACATTTTACTTTGAATTCTTGTACTTGTTATTCCGGGTTCTTCGAGAATTAGACCGGTAATAATTAATTTTTCCTGGTTGAACCATTTTTATCATCTCATTTTGATTTGTGACTTAATTCTTTTTCAACCAGCTGTTCATGGCCTTTCCTTTTCTTTTTTTTTCTCTTTTTAATTCTTTTAGCTTCATTGATTGATCCAATTCCTTTCCAACTATAACATCTCAAATATTTTTCTAGGGAATCTCACGTATTATTCAAGTGGCCGGGTACAAATTTTGATTTACGAGAAAGTAATTTTGGACGGACCAATTACAAAAATCAGGTCTTAATTGAGATAAGCTATTTTAGTAATTAATATTAAAAGTTTCCTATGACGAAAATGATAATCTATACCTAATTGTCGTATTCAAGAAAAAAAAAACCCCACATTAGCTTTTATCTGTGTTGAAATCTTTTCTACGACAAAAAGCAATTTGTGTTAAGAAAAAGCATCTACACAGTTTATTTTGCTTATACAATTGGCTTAGCTCCTTGATATTCATATTTTTTGGGATCTCTACATCAAAATGTCAAATAAAAGTTTCAAATTGTCAGTTGACGTTACACAATTTCACAGGATTTTTCTTTGTTCTCGATTTAGCTGATAATACAGAAAATTAATGGAGTAACATGGCCCAAATCCCACCCCGAAAAAAATTTAAGAAACAAAATACATGGGCCAGTATTTTCCACTACGGCCCAAATAGTGGCCTTAGAAATGCCTTTTGATCCATCATCTTCAGGCGGGAACCAAACTCCCATTTATTTGCCAACTTCCATAGCCGTTGCATTTAAATGGAAAAACTCAATAAAATCTCTCCTTTCAGACTTTCTTCTCTCCTTCGCCTGCAAAAAGACCCTAAACTTGCCTTCCAACTCTTCCTCAACCCTAACCCAAATGATCCTAACCCAAGTCCCAAGCCCTTCCGCTACTCTCGTCTGTCCTACGATCTCATTATCTCAAAGTTGGGTAGAGCCAAAATGTTTGATGAATTAGAACAAATAATCCAGAAATTAAGACAGGACACTCGAATAATCCCGAAAGAGATAATTTTTTGTAACATTATTACATTTTACGGCAGAGCTCGTTTGCCCCAAAAAGCCCTCCAGATGTTTGATGAAATTCCATCTTTTCGTTGCCAAAGAACAATCAACTCGGTGAATTCTTTGTTAAATAGTCTGTCAATTTGCAGGGAATTTGAGAAAATGAGGGAAGTTTTTGTGGGTGTTGAGAAGTACGCTTGCCCGGATGCTTGTACGTATGGTATACTCATTAAAGCTTGCTGCAGGCAAGGGGATTTGGGTAATGCGTTGAATTTGTTTGATGGAATGCTTAAGAGAGGTATTGTGCCGAGTGTGGTGACATTTGGGACTTTGATTAATGGGTTCTGTGCGAATGCACACTTAGATGATGCTTTTAGATTGAAGAGAATGATGGAGAGGGACTTCAAATTGAAGCCTAATGCATTTGTGTATGTTGTGTTGCTTAAAGGGCTTTGCAAGAGTAATGCGGTTGATTCCGCTATTAAGCTTAAGAAGGAGATGATGAGGAAAAAGGTGGAATTGGATTCCACAGTGTATGCTACCTTGATTTCTGCACTATTCAAGGTTGGTCGTCGGGAGGATGTTTTTGGATTGTTAGATGAAATGAGAATAAATAACTGCACAATGAACACAGCGACATACAATGCAATGATACATGGATACTGTATGGAGGAGGACTTCGATTCTGCATTTGGAATATTAAATGAGATGGAAGCAAAGGGGTGTAAGCCAGATGTAATTAGTTACAATGTGATTATTGGTGGGCTTTGCATGGCAGGGAAGCTAAAAGAAGCTAACGAGTTATTTGAAGATATGCCGAGAAGGAAGTGCTTTCCGGATGTGGTGACTTATAGGGAACTCTTTGATGGCCTTTGTGATGGAATGCAATTGAAGGAAGCAGCACTTATTTTGGATGAGATGGTCTTCAAAGGTTATCTTCCTCACTCTTCAAGTATATGTAAATTAGTTGATGGGTTAATTCGAGGAGAGGATACAGATAGGCTGTGGAAGGTTTTAAGTAGTTTGGTGAAGGGAAAGTTTTCTGATATAACCACATGGAGCATGGTGATATCTGTGGTGTTGAAAAAAGATAGGCTGTCAAACACCTGCCAGTTTATTGATTCTTTGTTAAAAGGAACAGATGATGCTCTTTCAGTCCTTTAGAGTTGGTTGTGTACAGTATTTGTGATTGACCATCAAGCTCTAATGGATTTATTGACTGCCCAAACTTTCAGCCCATGTCTTGTAAGATATCATTTCCCTTGTTCTTACTTGTGATGTTAGTAGTCCAAACATAAGAAATAGGAAAGTTATGTTTCTTGGAATTAAGTAAAGCAGTAGATTGCAGTGTTCCATGTTTGTATAAATTTTCAGCATACCTTAGCAGTGTTTGTATTTTTATTGCTGACAGCATGAGGTGTAATACAGAGTGTAGTGAGTTTTTCCACTTTGTCTGCAATTATACATTTCTGTTCTATTGAAATTCCATGATCTTAATCTTGCCATCATGCTAGCCTTTCATGGCCAATTTCTGTAAAGCATTTAAGACTTTCATGGCCAATTTCTGTAAAGTGAATGCATGCTGCATCTAGTAGAAAATAAAGATGAAGAAGAAATAACAAGATATTAGTAGGGACACAGAAACATAATATGTTAGAAGCTGTGGAGTTGCAACAGTCAAAAGGCTTGTTTCAGGAATATGCTTTTTCTTCCATGTGACTTTTTGATTGTTGTGCCAATGCTAACACCAGAAACTTTCTTTTCTGCTCAATAAATGAAATGAGAGAATCGCTATATCATTTTTCCGATTCTTGATATCCCCAGAATGATGATAATTATGTTGGTATATATTTCAGCAAAGGAGAAGATGCTGGAGGTTGTCAAATTTGGATTCTTCACTTGACAGGAACTTCTCAAGTTTCTCCCTTTTCTAATGTTTTCTGATATTCCAAGCAATCTATCTCCCCAGTTCTGCTTCTTACTCGCATTAGTTTATGCATACAACTCAAGCTTAGTCTGCAAGATTAAATGTTTGCAACAGAATTAAATGTGTCTATCTCCAGCAATGTAGTCGATCCAGAAGCAGCTGGGCTTAGCACTTCTGCTCGTATAACTTCATACTGAAGCTCATCCAGAGATGCTGCGTTGTTTCCTTTGAAGATAAAGGCAGCAACAACATAACCATAGGCCTTGTGACACTTTGGAAGGGTGTGGAATTCTCTTGTGACAGGATTTCATATGACATGATTGTAGTCGATCCAGAGGCAGCAGCGTTTAGCACTTTTGCTTGTATAACTTCATATTGAACCTCATCCAGAGATGCAGAGTCGTTTTTTTGGCAGATAAAGGCAACAGCAACATAGCCGTAGGCCTTGTGAGGCCTTGGAAGGGTGCAGAATTCTCCCAACATACACCAGCGTTTCAGGAGTGTCTATCGTAAGGCAACAGCAACATACACCAGCGCTTCAGAAGTGTATATCCAAAGTTCTATTTGTCAGTAATTAGAATTAATCAGTATGTTTTTGAATTTTCGATATTCTGTAAATTGTTTGAGATTCTTTCCTTGCTAATGATTGTTTTGAAAAGATGTATTAATCTCTGTAGATCCCCTGCTAGAAGAGCACTAAAATCTGATTTCTCCAGCAAATGTAACATTGAAACATCAAATTAACTTATCCATAAGCAGTTTTTTATTTTTCATATCACAAGTATAAAAGAATTGCCATTACGAAAATTTCCATTGCTAAATATGGCTATGCATGAGAGAGAGTATACATAGCCAATAGTTGTTTTGTTCTTCGTACTCTGCCTGCAACTTTTGCACTCTTTTGGGTTTTAATCTCCTTTGATGTTTGAATAGTTTTAACTTTCCACATATAATAAATCCGGCTCTTTCGAGCCTCCAGATGTCCCAAATGCCATTTGGGCTTTATCTGAAGGCAACCAGAGACAAAATGGTACAAAAATAACAAGCTTTGGATGACAAATTCCTTTCGACAATTATCGGAGTTGAATGAAAATGTTTCGTCCAGTGTCTTTTGTATATTGCTGATTCAACCATTTTTTTTAATCTGGATTTAGTTATTTAATCAAGCTGATTTCTGAATGCGTAACCATTCGCAAGAAAAGTTGTAAATTGTCTTATCTGAGATGCTGATTGCAGAAGAGTTAATTTAATTGATATGTTAACTTGTTAACTTCAAAGACATGTCAGATTACTGCTTCAGCCTCATGGACGGCAGTTTTAAGGGCTTGTAGAATGCAATTTTGGACTATAGGTACTTTTTGCCTCCACTAATTCACGGGGATTAGTAAAATCTTTTTCTTTGACTAATCTTGATTAAGATGTCTATGAGAACAATCAGCTGTCACGTGCTGGTTAATCACCTCAAATTGCTTAGGACAAAAGATTCTTCCCACAAGATCCAATTTCTCCCTTTTGAACTCTATATGAAGTCAATCCAGTTTGTAACATTTTTCCATTGTGTAAAATCTCAGTTCTGCAGTCCTCACCATGTCTACCATGTCTTCATTCCCAGAACAATCTTTTTAAATTTCCAGCTATAAGTAACCTGAGCACGAGGGTTTACCATGGACTGTAGTATTTGTCTCTTCGTTTGATATCATCACTGAAATGTCAACCACATATATCTCTCACTTAGTGTTGCTTTTCTTTCTCCGGACCTACTTTTGTCTTCCTCAAATGTCTTGTGCACCTAAATCCCTTGTCGACAACAGGGCGACATTTATTTCTTTTCTTTGGTTGTGTGATCTGTGGTTGTTTCGCATTAGGAGTTGAGGCTTTATGGCCAAAAACTTGAGCAAGATTAAGTTAATTAGAATTCAAACTCTTGTCTTGGAGCAATCGTTCAAACTCGTACTTCTCTGGCATAAAATTAGAATAAATCTTATATACACTGACGGTATACACACTATCACGGTTGGATATATGACACATATGCAAAATTTGAATTTCAAACTCAATTTCGGATTATGTGTCGTGCATCTAATAGTGAAAGTGTATACACTGTCAGTGTATAGTAAATGAATTCATAAAATTAAGTTAATAATTCTTGATAACCTACAATTAAGAATATAATTAAGTCTGGACCAAGCATGTTAGTCCATCCAAAAGAGCTACATGCAAAACCTTAATATATGATGGTTAGAAACTTACTTCAGGCCTGCAGATCATATGGTGGCAGACAAATAGTAGTTGTAGCCGTAGGTGATGTAATTAACTTGAAAAATTGATAGAAAGTGGAAACAAATTAGAACCAGCTACAATAGACTATACAAAGTACAGTAGTTTACAGGAAGGAACGATTTCTTTATATATGGTCAGCGGCCAGCCGTAGTGAATACAGGACAATACCAAATCAAATAGCACGAGGTAAAACCGTAAAAGAAGGCAAAGGACGAAATCAAACAGAAAAGTCCAAAGAAACCAGGGCCGGCGGCTTAGTTTATCCATACCTACTCAACTTCCACGAGGCAATTGGAAGTACACTGTAATAGTAGAACACAAAGCAATTATTCCTCCTCCAAAAAGGCAAAAACTTAAATCCTCTTGACTGACTCCTCACCCCCTCTACCCGTTTCTTCACATATAAAGCCATGGATAACCATTCCATTCCCAAGAAATCTCATCACTCCGACTCCCTACTTCTCTTGCTCACAACATAGCCAAAGCCTTGCTAAATTTTGCTTTCTTGCAACTCTTTCTTGCACTACATGGCTAAGCTCCATGCAAGATTGCAAGTTTTGGTTATTATTTGTATATGTTGTTTGGTGCAGCGTACAGAATCAAGGAAGCTCCTAAATAGTGAAAAGAAAGAGGTGGGATCTTCTCTGGAGGAAAGTTTGGTATTGAGGGCCCTTCCCCTTCCCGAGGGTTGCGTTCCACCTTCTACTCCAAGTAATGAAGGTCACTCAGCAAATCCTTTCAATGAGAAACACTTCGCTGCGGCCCCTGCCCATATTGAACGGAATTTGCAGTCTGTACCAAGTCCTGGAATAGGCCACTGAAATAATTCATTTCTTGGTTTTTCTTTCTTTCTTCCACTCCTGCAAAGTTTTCTATGCTATGTGTTTGAGGATATAGTCATTAGTTAATACATATCCCAAACAATTCTGTAAGGTTTTTTTTCCCTTTTATTAACTCAGTTTTGAGTTATATATACAGATACATAGGTTATAAACATGTAGACACATAATGAATGTATAGATCATGGTGTGGTGATTCAGAGAAATGAAAATGAGACAATATGATATTTCTAAACTAGTCAAATGCATGATTTTATTGGGATCTGCTTGCCAAACATTCGTTGTTTTCCTTTGGTACTTATGCTATTGGAAATTTCTGATTTCTCACTTAACCAGTGGCCACTACTCAGATGAACAAAAGCTGACCGTATTAATTACGTAAACACTAGCAATAATAAAGTAATGGTGACTCCATGGCATTTTTGTCAACTAAAGTACCAATCTTTTATTAATTTTTTTTTGGTCAAATTCAGATAAAGTAAAAGCAGTGAAACATGGAGCTGGCTAAAAGTACTAATTTCCTGACCAACTGATCAAAGGTGCTTTTCTGCTTCAAGTTTTTCGAAGGGAAACCGCTGGATGGAGCAAATGAGAATCAAACTTTCTTTCTTTAGATTAAAAAAAAAAAATCTTTGACGCTTGGAAATTAAATCCTGCCCATAACACAAGAATCGTCATCTATGCCAAGATTTTTTTTTTCTTGCCAAATAATAATTATCTTAATTAACTTGATGTTCCTCCTTTGATTTTGGACTCAAAAACTTCTTGATGTGTGAGTTTAATGTAGGTTTTGCAGTTTAATAATGGGATCGTGTGCTCAACAGGTTCTAAATGAGGCAGACTTCCATTCCCACTATGAACTCATCATGAAAGAGTTCTAATTCTCTAACAGATGAATGGTCAGAAGATGAATGATGAAAGTTTAAATTGTAGAATTGGAATCTTGGTCGACGTTGGATCGAGGCGGCTACTCCTCCATGCCTAAAAACCGCCCATGTGTTTGATAAACTTGTTAATTTCTATCTGGGCCATTGCACCTATACTCCCTTGGAAGTGGAAGTCAATCTCTGGAACAATTCTTTTTAAGCTTTGTGGCCTCTCTGTGTTGTCTTTCTCGTTTACAGATCAAAATGAAGGGGGGGAGGGGATGGATTACTTGTCTTGTCTCCTTTCAGGGTCCAAAGCATTATGCATTATTGAGCACCTCACATATTCAGCTTGAAATCGACCGACAATTTGATGATTTCATGAAAACTTATAAGCTTATAGCTAAATCTTTTTCGTTTTGACCCACCAAAGACATCAAAAGTCTCAATTGGGCACCAAAATTGACAACATTGTGGAGCCTCCGGTTCCAATTTCTTTCCTTTAATGTTTAAATGATTGAGGGAGTAATGACAAAATTTCACTAACCTAATGCCAATTCCTAAAAGTACATGGTAAACTGAATCTGATTTTTTGTATTTTCCACACCTTCTTCCTATCTTCCATTTCATTTTGGACCCAAAGCATTTGGTTCGATGTAAGTTTTTAAGTTTAAATATGTGACCATGTAAAATAAGAAATTCTCAACAAAATTTTCGATGAGGTAGGCCTCCCTTACAGAATGAAATCATAAAACAGTCTAGTCTAAATGGTAGAAAATATTCTTGTTGCAGGCAGCATAAAAGTGATTTGATCAGTTTCTGTGCCAATTTCCTCTGCTTCTTCTTTTTCTTCCAAGTAAGATAAAATACTAATCTACTCCTCCTCTTACACTCTGTGCATCCAAGTAAGTTATGAAAAACCTAGAAGGAATTAAACCGTCTGAAGGTTAGAAAAGTCGAATTGAAAACGTTCTAAGTCAATTGCAAGTGGGGAGATTCAAAATTCAACAACAAATTTAGAATTCTTGTGGTGGCCAACTTGTTTATTGGTCCATTTGAAGCCCTTTTTTTTTTAAGCTTTGAGTCTTTGTGTTGTTTTTTTCTTGTACATATCAATATGAAAGGGATATTTTGCGTTGCTGAACGTTCCTTCCTACAGAAGCGCCTTGAATTGACATTTGATGATTCAAAGAAACTTTTTATAACTAATTTCTTCATTTTGACCCTCCAAAGAGATCAAAAGTCTCAGTTGAGGCACTAAACCTGAAAAAGTTCCATATTTCTGAAGTTTTGGCTTCCACTTTCTTTACGTTTATTTAAATGATTGAGGAAGGACTATAACAATGTACAACAACTATTTAGCCCCAGTGACCATAAAATTTTTCAGCTACATGGTAACCTGAATCTGATTTTTGAATTGTCCGTACTGATTAAGAAGCTCACTGGTTAATTGAAAGCCTTGGAATCACCAAAAAGTTCAACACAAATTAACTACTATCACCTGTTGTTGAAAGCACGGAAAGAGTTTTTTTTTTGTTCCTTAATAATTACTCGTAAATGTGACTGAAGAGCAGAAAATCTTCAAAGTTCAAACACCATGACTTGATGTAATAGTCAATAATAGCAAAGGGCAAACTTACCACCGAAACCATGCACTAATAAACTAAACTTTATGAATGGCAGAGGCAAACATCAAGGCAAGACTCGAGCCATTGAAATCATGCAAGGCCGTCAAAAACAAAAATGCCATCCCAGGGACTTCCACCCCCATCCAAATTACCAAAGCAGGTAGTAAGTACTGAAGTAAGGTGAGAGGGCCGATTCACTTGTACGATCTGAGAGATATCAAATCACTGGCCATCAGAGCACGAAAGGGGCCACTCATATGGGATACTGGTCAATGATTAAAGGGATAATTTCAGAAACCTCCCCTGAGGTTTCTGACATTTACACTTACCTCCCCTGTGGTTTGAACAATTACACTGACCTCCCCTGAGGTTATTAATCCTTTACAAATTCAGTCCAAATGATTAAAATATTATTTTAGAGAGTGAAATTAGAATTTTGTACCTGATTTGTCCTTTGTGTCACATGTCCAATGAATGGCAAAGTATTACAAATTAATTAACAATTAATAAACTTCAACGAGCGTAGTTTATAGGCAAATACGTATTGCCTATTTAAAGTACCAGTTCTTTACATGTATTTTACTTTCAAACATTTACTTTATCACAAATATTATTCTCAAATACAGATTTGTATTTACTCTCAAATATTTAATTTTTGTTAAATACAAAACCTACCAGTTTTTCTTCCGTAGAAATATTAATATAACATTTTTTCAATTTTAGTCACAAATATTTATGTATTTAACATAAATTAAATGATTCAGAATAAAATACTCATAAAGAACTAATACTTTACTCGTGTAATGGATGAAAGCCATAAAAAATTAACATTTTATAGGCCATTTCTTTTTTTTTTAATTTTAATTTATATTAAATAGATAACCTATCGATTTTCTTTTTGCAAGAATATTATTGTAACACCTTTTAATTTTTAATTACAAATATTGATATGTTTATTATAAATTAAATATTAAAAAATAAAATACCTGTAAAGAGCTGGTACTTTAAATAAGTTATGCGTATTTGCCTATAAACTACACTCCTTACTTAAATCAATAAACTACACTCCTTAACTTAAATCAATAAACTATACTCCTTACTTTAAATAGTGTAGTTTATAGGCAAATACGCATATCCTATTTAAAGTATCGGCTCTTTACAGATATTTTATTTTCAAATATTTAATTTATGATAAATATATTAACATTTGTAATTAAAAATTAAAAAGTGTTACAGTAATATTCTTGCAAAAAAAATCAGTAGGTTATCTATTTAATATAAATTAAATATTTTTAAAAAATAAATGACCTCATAAAATATTAATTTTTTATGATTTCCTCCATTACATGAGTAAAGTATTGGCTCTTTATGGATATTTTATCCTGAATCATTTAATTTATGTTAATACATAAATATTTATAACTAAAATTGAAAAAGTGTTATATTAATATTTTTACAGAAGAAAAACTGGTAGGTTTTGTGTTTAACAAAAATTAAATATTTGAGAGTAAATACAAATATGTATTTGAGAATAAATATTTGTAATAAAGTAAATATTTGAAAGTAAAATACCCGTAAAGAGTTGATACTTTAAATATGTAATACGTATTTGCCTATAAATTACGCTTCTTAAAGTTTATTAATTGTTAATTAATTTATAATACTTTATCATTCATTGGACATGTAACACAAAGTACAAATCAGGTACAAAATTCTAATTTCACTCTCTAAAATAATATTTTAATCATTTGGACTGAATTTGTAAAGGATTAGTAACCTCAGGGGAGGTCAGTGTAATTATTTAAACCACAGGGGAGGTAAGTGTAAATGTCAGAAACCTCAGGGGAGGTTTCTGAAATTATCCCATGATTAAACCACCTCCAGTTTCTGTCAATGTGTAATTCTTAAAATCAATCCAAAATGGGTGTCCAGACCAAGTAATAAAGAGCAGCTCAGATTTATTGGAGTGAAAACCATGAAGCCAAAGAGGGGCGAGCCAACCTGGGGAACGAGCCAAATGATTTACTTCCGTGAAACTCACACGATGCTTTAGGATCCACTCAGATCTTCGGTAATCTTCCAGCACCCATATCTCCAATCCGTCAAGGTCAAATCTGCCATGCTGCAATTGTCCCTCAGATTGACCAAGAAGAAAATCGCCAGTTTCTAGAGTCACACGGGGAAGTTTAATCAATTGTACGGTTTCCATTGCACAATCATAAGCCAAAACAGTACTTGACATTCCACCCCAGTATATCACTTCCCCAACCACAACTGCAGGTCTGTTAGCCACAAGTAAAGCAAAGGGTGAGGAAGATTCCAGAGAAGCCGCAGTCCATCTATTTGTAACAGAAGAAAATGTGTCTATCTCCAGTGTTCGAGTCAACTTCCAAGGTTGTAGGATTCCTGCTCGTATAACTTCATACTCGATCCCGTCCAGAGGGGTTGCATTGCTTCCTTTGCAAATGAAAGCAACAGCAACATGGCGGTAAGCCTTGTGAGGTCTTGGAAGGCTGCGGAATTCCCTTGTCACCGGATTGCGTACGATATAATCCATATTCCCCTTTTGGCGAAAATCAACGTGGTTGGATGCGAAACAGAGGAGGAGGCCATTGGAAGAACCCACAATGTCAACCGTTTGTTTATCAAGAAAGCTTAAAGTTTCATCAAGATTGCCCCATTCTCCCTCCTCCAGCACCTTACCTAAGTCAGAGGTAATCGACCAACATCAAGCGATCTTGGAATTCTTCGAGTTGGAAAAGGAATGTCACAGTGAAACATATGAGACCATATCTTCGGAAAGTAACCCAAAAAACTAGTAGAAGGATAGGTGCCTCCTTCAACTGTGGACCTGTATGCAAAATTGAAACCAAAAGTCGCCTTAATGCTTCGGATTGTGTTGGGGAGAGGGGGGGGACTACTCTTTGGATGACCACCTATTGTTTATAAAGAAAATTTTTGATTGTATCATACTCACGTTTTCCAATCGGCTCTTTCTCTTCCCACGGTATAGTATAACTTAAAAAACATACTAACACTCAGGACACTCTTACACATACACCGTTACAGATTTATTTTTTTGACAAAAAAAATCTACAAATTTATTAAAGATGGTTTGTGTTAATTTATATACTAGCAAATACCAAAAATAACAAAAGAGGGGAAAACAACTACGCTCCACATAATTGTCGAAGGATCAAACTAGGTTACAACAAATTCATTCAGGATATAATTTACGGAGCATGTTTCAAAAATCAATTTCGGAGGAATTTTCCTTGCGAAGACCAATGTAGATAGCGGTTGTGACGAACTATTAAACACAATACCCAGTGGAAATTCATTAAAAAGAAAGGATGATCAGCAAATAAAAAGAATGAAACAGGAAATACAACAGATTCTTAATCAATAAGTAAAAAAGGCAGACAGATTTTTAATTTTACTGGGATTGCGATGCTGCACTTGGCTCCATGGTGGCGTGTAGCAGTTGGGATTCTCTATGTCATTATTCGGTGTCAAATTCAGTGCCAATCTCACTTATTACGTGATGGTAGGAGAAAATAAATAACACATGACAAATTAAATAAACAGGACACTTGGCATAGATATAGAAGTGGTACTGAATTGTCCCTGAAAAATTGACATTGAGGATCCCGTGTTGGCGTGTAGAACAAACTTGTCCGAGACGTGACTGTTTCACAGATAGCAGTGCTTGATTGAGGATGGATATATATATAGACACCGATGGGAAGCCTAACGATCATGTTGGGCTTGGAAAAAGCCTACTAAGCATTGGGTTGGCATAGGAAACTTGTTAAGAGGGTGGCCCATGTGGATGCCTCTCAAACTTGTCTTAAGATGGGGAGTAAATTCTCGAAGATTGTGATTTGTGAGTTTTCTAATTAAATTTTCAAAGCCTAGTTTACATTTTGGATGCCTCTCAAACTCTCAAACACTAGTTTAAACACCCGTACTATGCACAACAGATCATATTTTTTGAAGAAATTATAATCGAGGGAGGAATTTAAAAAGAGTAAGAAATGTATGTAATTGTTCATATAATTTAGGACACATGAAAGTATAGTTAAAAAGATGAGATTTTATAGCAATAGTTCAATATATGATAAAAATATCCCCATTACTTATAAACTACCACATTGATGGAAGTAGGATCCTGAAAAAAAAAAGTAAAAATCTATATCATAAATTGAGCGACATAAGGGTTCAATTAAATGTAACTGAATATTTAATTTTATAAGTAAATGAAATACTTACAAATATTTTGCCGTTGATTTGATAATCTTTTATGAAGGTGGAAACATTTTTTACACTAAGTACGAATGTCAGTATTGGGGGTTTAATTAATTTTGTTAAATTTTGTGGAATTCGTACTATAAATGAGAATACACAATTTTAGCATGAATTAATGTGTTGGTCGAACAATGTACCTCCATTTTCTAACAATTAAGAGTATACGAAATTCAGAATTATCATTTGTTTTAGAAAGTTTGTAAATAATATTGTATAAAAATATATATGTATAAATAATTTATACCTTCCCTTTTAAATCTCTAAGATAAGAAGCATCACAACGAAATATGAATCGTGCCTATCTATCTTGAAGAGTGAGATATAGCTTATCACTGGAATCTCTAACTTGTATGTTAAAATTGTATCTGTTAAGAAGAAATTGTGATATATAATAAAAAAATGTAATTAAAATGAGATATACACCATTTTTGAAAAAATGTAACTGCATCGTTACAATAGATACACGCCATTTTTGAAAAATGACATTGACATGATTGTCCACAATTTTTGCATAACTCATGGAATATATTGTCTATATTAATGCTTTGAATGTAAGCAAATATCCAAAAATATTTAACCTAAAACCGTTCAAAAAACATATAGATTACAATTATTAATACAAAATAAAATGTTGATAATTGTTCATTAATTAATTGATTGAGATAATTTTTACCATTGGTGTGACTGCAAATGTTTCCTCCTTTGCAATTAAGTTGAGGGCTAAGATCGATACCAGAAGGAAGTTGAAAGAGATTGAAAACAAAAGAAAATTAAAAGAGATGGTAAATTGCTATTTTTGGTGAAATTATGTTGTTATCTCTTATTATTGGGTTGGAGGAGTTTTAATCAGAGTAAATTTGTTAATTAGAGGGGTATTAATTGGAGTGGGAAGGTATGTGAAAGGAGGAGTGTTACTTGGAGTCAAATTCTTATTTGATGGAAACATAGCCGTGTGTTTCAAACGTGGACATGATGTATTTTACGAAATAAATTAAATGTGAAATGCTAGAAAAATGGAATTGAGAGTGGGAAAGTGTATGAAGGCTTGTTGCTAAAAACTCTTTCTCAAATTTATATAGATATAAATTTGGAGCCTTCAATTTTAAAAATTTGGCAAAGGTGATCCTTTTAATGATATGTTTTGAACGTTGCTAATAAATTGAGGAACCCTTTAAGGTTTCCCTACCTTTGGTTTAGAGTAAAGCCATAAAATGTTTTAAATAAAATATCTAAATAATCTATGAAACTCATTAAACTTGCAGAATACTTAATGAAGAATGCAGTTTTTTTTTCGGGAGGGAGGAGGGTCAGCGTCCTTTCTCGGCCCACTTTCTTAACTCACTGTCAATTCTTTCCGGGTCCATTCTTAATTTCTTATCAATTCTACTTTCTTTTTCTATTGAATCTTAATTTTCTGAAAAATATACTAGACCTCAACAGCATATGGAGTATTTTAGAATATAAATAAAGGGCTTATGGAGTATTTTAGGATATAAACGAAGATCTTACTCTAGTCAAAAGGCAAAAGAAAAACAAAAGGTAGTACTAGTATGGAGACTTTGAAAATAAAAGAAAGACCTTGCCGCTTCAATATTTGCATTCTCTTATTTGATTTTTGCCTTAATTTCTTCATATCATCAATTCATGATATATTGCGGGAAAATATATTTTTATAATCATAATGTGATGGTATTGGTTTTTCGGTTGCTTTTTTTAAAAAAAAATTTTTGTGGAAGTTGAAGGTATCATGCAGAAATTCAAGGGAAAGGGAGTCATGTTGGTAGGTGCTTCATTAAACCGAAACCGGTGGCGATCACTAACTTGCATACTTTACATTTACACTTCAGTCGGCAGGACTAAATAAAATCAAACAAGAGTGAGAAGGGTCTCCATGTTGCTCATTTTCACATGATATATTATATGGCAGCATATGCTTCTCAACAGTTAAAAAAGCAATTACCACAAAAGGATTTGGGAAAATTTTTTTGTATATTTAAGTGTTGCACATAACGGACCCAACTGCAATAACTGCAATGAGTATGAGAAGGAAATAGAGTCTTACAAGAAATGTATGACTTATTAAGATAAGCAAATCAAATCTTAACTTAATCAAATCAAGTATATAAGTATATAAAGAATAATACAAAATAAAATCAAATTACATATTTACCAATAAAATTGCATATTTATGTAAAGATATGATTTGCCAATTACACATGATACATTATTTTGCTAAATGACCTTAATTACACTTACAATCACATATGAGTTTAAGATCTACAAACAAAATTGAAAATCAATTGTTGAAAATTTTGACATTTAAATCCAAGTCGCAACGTACTAATTATGAGTTTAAGATCCACAAACAAAATCAAAAATCGATTGTTAAAAATTTTGACATTTAAATCCAATGTACAAAACAGCATTCATATGTATGTAGTACTAGTTTGTTGGGGCATCACGCGATGCATGATGTTGCTCAGATGGAAGCTATAAAAGAATTTGTGCATATAAAGAATGGAGCAGAGTATTCATAGATTGGTGAAGCTTGTAAAGCAATAAGAGTGTACTAAGGTACTAAATTTGAGAGTTAACAGGAAGTTTTGCAAATAATTTTTTTGGATGTTTATCTAAAACTTTACTGTAACTTATTGTAGAAATTGTAGGAAAAAATTTGGAAGTGTGTAAATCTTTAGATATTTTGAAATATATAGTTTAAAAATTTTGAGAAGTTTTTTGAATCTGAAGTTACTGTAGTTAAAATTGTTAAAAAACTTGTAGCACACAAACTTGGCCAAAAACTTGCTTGCCAAATAAGGCCATACATTTATTGCATTTTACAGAAAATAGTTCCAAATTTTTTGAAAGAATTTAACTTGCATGAACAAGACTCATATATGGGATTGAAAATTCAAATAAATTTCCAAGGAGTGCTGATTTTTGAAAAGACTTACCGAATAGTGAGTGTGTTAAAATATCTTTTCAAAAACTAAAAGTCATACTTAGTTAATGCATTGTTTGTTAAAACTGCATTCATGAAGTGCATTCTTTCAATTGCTTCATTGGTCGAGAGCTATTTGAAAAAGTATCGTTATTTGAGTAATAACTTGGAAAACCAACATGATTCCCAAACTAAACAATTAGACAATTAAGGCATTGAACCTGGTCACCAAGAATAATTAAAATGGCATCTCATATTTCAGTAGCAGTTATCACCCAAACAAAACTGATTTATTAGCAAACCAAATAGGAAGAAAGCTATTGGCAGACGGCTAATTTGAAATTTTCTTATTTCCACAGATAAAATACGTCCTAAGTATCCATAAATTAGAGGGTTTATTTGAGTGCAAGATATTTACTTCTAACACATTACAGACTGCAAATTGCAGCCATCTCGGAGATGCAATTTCATAATTGAGAAACCAATGGAACATTGAAAAGAGAAATTTGACAATACAAATTGACTTGAATAAGTTGAAACTTTTTAGCGATATACAAACATACACCAAACTTGTGCATATCCCATTTCAATTAATGTAATTTAATCCTGAACTAAAAACAATTAAGATTAATGATCATCGATTTAGCAATATTAAAGTAGTGCAACTGCAAGTACTAAACCTATTCATCAATCAAACATGACTACACAAACTTGATAGTACAATTATATGTAACTAGATGATTGCACTTAAGCAGCTATTCTAAAGAGTATAAGTTTCTCTTTTTTTCCCTTTTGGGAAACTATGGAGTATAAGTTCAATTTATACATGCAACTAACAATAAGGTCCAGTTTTTGATAATTAATTACTAAGGTATTCAAAGCACTGACTTTTCTATACTAGGCTTTTAATTTAATACAAAAACATCTTCAGCCATATACATTACTTCATGCAGCTATTAAAATAGTTATAAAGAATATTAGGTTTAAACACACCACTGGAGGTTCAAATCCAAAGGATTGAGGAAAATTAATTTGAATCTTGAATCAACTTTCTAATGGGAGCTTTTATGCTTTTATTAATTGGTTATGTATTTAGAGAGATTTGAGTTAAGAGAATAGTTATTCTTGGGAGAATTAAATAATACTAATAGGATGATGGTGGAAGAGCACTGTATGACCATGGGCAGCCAACTTGGATAGCACGTGCCAGAAAGAGGGTCTAGTTTCATTTTAGTATATAATTGTCAAAGATCTAAACATCATTGCAATCACTACACGTTATAGAAGAAACGAAAGGGTATAATCGACTTATAAGGGTAACATAGTCACAAAAATTATTTGGACCGTATTCTGTCTCACACAATCAGAGTTGAACTTGAAACTAACCTTGACCAATAGCATATACAATTGAATTCACAAAATTGTCCACCTACTCATGGTGTCCACAGGGAATCAAAAACACTATCCGTAAACTAAACTCCCTCTTTTTACATGTAAGAGAAATCCCAATTACCATTCACTATACAGGATATTGACAAACTAGTGGTAGATATCCACGACAATCCACTAGTAAGTAGTGTAAACTACTAGATATCTAGATATGAGTGATCCAGTTCTGTGGCTCAACAATTACATAGACCGCAACACTATACACTTACAGAAATTCATTCAGCTGTCATGCAACACTCTCATATTCAAGCAATGACATTGGAGCTTCAGCCATGGGATCCACTCATCACACTGTTTGAGCCATGTGATGAGTAAGGGTCTCCCATCTAATTGAACAAGCCTTGGTTATTTTCCATCTCATTCACCTCATTCAGCTTATTCAAATTGTGCCGAAGGTTCTGATTTTCTTCAGCACCAGCATTATCTGGATTCTCCCCTCCTAAATTTTCGTCACCTGTCCGGTTAAAAAAATCCTGTCCATCATTGTCATCAGCCTCTCTTGCTCCTAACAACTATGTTTTTAGACTCGGACCGGGAGTCGACTCGGCCGAACTCAGGGGTCAGGGGTCAATGGGTTCGACCGAGGTCGATAGGGGGTCGAACCAGATGACGTCATATATATATATTTCCTTACAAATCAAGTTTACAAAATATAATCCAAGAAACCAATCATCCAAATTTATATCCAATTCACCAAACAATTCACTAAATTCATCCAAATGCACAAAATTTACAAAATAGAAATCCCATACATGTTTAATCCTTAACAAAAAGCAATCCAAATAAGACAACAAATTCATGTTCAATCCTTAATAAATATCAACTCAAATAAAGCAACATGTTTAATTTCTAAAGTAAAGAATTATCTAAGCCATTCTTCATCTTCATCTTCATCATCCTTATCTCCAATTTCATAACTTTTCAAATCGATATCATTAAGATCATCCTCATCATCAAGTTGCACAATATTTGTGTCTTTCTACCTAAAAATCATTTAAATACTCATAAATAAAAATATTCAAAAATAGACAAGAACTAAAAAGAAACTTAGATAAAGTTAGCAAATATAATCTTACGTGATTGAGAGGGTCCATCTTCACCAGTTTTGGGAAATTCTTCTTCGATCATTTCTTCTACTCATCATAATCAAGCTCTCCTTCTTGTTCCTCATCAACTATCCAAAATTCAACTTTATCAATAGTTTCATAATCCTCCGGATCATAAGACCTCTTTTTATATGAAAGCCTACAATGAAAAAAAGATGAAAAATTAGAAGTAAGAAATTTTTAAAAATTAATAATTTACAAAAGAAAGTAAGCATACGTAATAGTAATTTCATACCTATTCTTCAAACGTAAATTATAATGAATATAAACATGATCATTCAACCTTTGATGTTCAAGTCTATTTCTCTTTTTGGTATGGATGCGTTCAAATACACTCCAATTGCGTTCACATCCCGAAGAAGAAGAAGTTTGACTCAAGAGTTTAATTGCCAACTTTTGTAAATGTGGAGCATCATTACCAAACAATCTCCACCACTCATCTATATTAGTAAAACACAATTAGTACTTTTTTTTTTTTAAAGAAAAACAACAAAAGTAATTCTTATCAATTAATGTAATAAATGTGAAATTAAAAGTAGGCATACCTGGACGGGCAGTCTTGTAAGTATTTTGGACAAATTGAAATCCAAAACTTTGGTTCTTTGATCTAAACATTGATATTTCATCCATCATGTATTGAAGTCCATCCATTTTCAACTTTTGCATGATTTCTAAAACATTTTTCATAATCTCAAGCATATGACAAGGGCTGTCTCTATCATATTGGAAGGCCGGATTCAACCAAAAAGCAGCCGCATGAAGATCTTTTTTCAATATATTATCCCATCTCCTATCTATTATATCAATGTATGGGCCATAGAACTTTTTTTTGTTCTTAAACAGCTATTTAATGCCACTAACAACTCTCCACATGCCTTCATATACATAACCCAATGAAGATTTTTCATCAGAATCACAAATACGCAACAAGCGCATAATTGGGCCCATAATTCTCACAATAATCAAACAATTATTCCAAAACTTGCCATCAAGAGCAATTTGTTTGACTTCTTTACCTTTTTCATTTTGCAACTCTTTCTTGTATGCACTAGAAGTCACTAAAGCCTCTAAATGTTGTTTCAAATCATGAAAATTTTTCAAAGCAATAAAATTAGTACCAAATCGAGTTTCGGCAGGACGAACAATCTCTCTCCAACCAGGCCTTTTTCTTAACCAACTAAGAATTCACTTTCGATTATGAACATACACAGTGACTCTTGAAACAAGAGTAATTACATCTTTCACATGAATCATTTCTCCAATATCTTTCATAATTAAATTCAAACAATGTACTGCACAAGGAGACCAACTAATTGTAGGATATTTTTCAGAAAGTAAGCGGCCAGCAACTTTATAATTACTTGCATTATCTGTGACCATGTGAACAACATTACTGGGTCCAACAATCTCAACAATTTCTGAAAACAGATTACATAAATATTCAGCATTAGACTCAAAATCTGAAGCATCAACAGATTTGATAAATGAGATCCCACTAGGACAATAGACCAGAAAATTGATCAAGCTTCTTTGCCTATTATCCTTCCAACCGTCACCCATAATTGTGCAACCAAATCCAGCCCATTTACTACGCAAATTCTCAACAATTAATTCAACTTGTTTCTTTGCATCTTTCAACAAATTTACTCTTAAAGCATATAGCTAGGTCCTTGATAACCATGACCCATACTTGCTATTTTTCCAATTGCTTGTTGATAATAAGAAGAATTACAAGCATTCATTGGAATACATGCATCATAAAACCACAAAGCTATAGCCATGTCTGTATCATGTCATCTCTCTTTACTTTGCATACAAGACTTGATGCTCGGTTGAGAATGATCAAGAGATTTACCTGTCATATAAGATTCAATGCCATGTTGTGCCTTTCTTTTTCCCTTATTCTCACCCGCTTTAGTTTGAGTTGCCTTCTTATTTTTATAAGAAATTTCTTGAATATCATCATCCTCAAATCCCACTACACTTCGGCCAAATGGATTTCCAATTTCAAATATCCCTTTTTTCTCTTTTGCTTTTTGAAAATTTTCGTTTAAAGAATCTTCCATCAACAAACGAACATCATCCGGCACATTTTTGCATGGAGCAACATTACCCTTGACTTTTGTTAAATGATGTTTCATTCGATTAATACCTCCTCCTCTAAAAGTATTAGAGCACCAATGACATATTAAAATTCTCCTGCCTTCTGAATCTTGTCCTTCTATAACATATCTCCAAGCTATATCAGTTTTTTGCCTACAATTTTCGGAACTTGACTTTGATACTGACTCATTTGTTGGTGTAGATTGTGAATCAGTACCTTCCATTATCCTGTATTAGAAAGAATTGAAAAAAATATTAAGTAAATTAAAAAAACCTCAATGCAAAAGTTATTGCCCATTGGGATAATTAAAGTAACCAAATCGTTAATATGGTTAATAATACAGCATTGATTGAAATTGGAAAGAGAATGCAGATTGAATGTAAACATGATTGGCATGGGCAAGCATAATGAACCAATCAGTTCTCTCAAACATTGACCAAATAAAGGCATCATTTCTCCAATGAATGATGGCTCTGTACATTACATGTGACTCTTGAACATCACCAATGAATTGATTCATTAGGTGTGACTCACCGGTGCATTTTTCAGCAAAATTAACATGATTTGCTAAAAATGTAGACATGATGGTTTGAAATTCTCCAGAAATTGGAAGAGCAGGTTGAATGTAGACATGATTGGCATCAGTCTCTCCTGCTCCTAACAGGATGTCAGGTACAGGAATCATAGGAGGAGAATCAGCAGGAGCAGGAAGCATAAGAGTTGGAGAAGCAGGTTAAATGTAGACATGATTGGCATGTGCAAGTATAATGAACCATTCAGCTCTCTCAAACATTGACCAAATAAAGGTCTCATTTCTCCAACGAATAATGGCTCTGTATATTACATGTGACTTTTGAACATTACCAATCGTTTGATTCATTAGGTGTGACTCACCGGTGCATTCTCCAATAAAATTGACATAATTTGCTAAGAATGTAGACATGATGGTTTGAAATTCTCCAGGAGTTGGAGGAGCAGGTTGAATGTAGACATGATTGACATCAGCCCCTCCTGCTTTTAACAGGAAGCCAGGTACAGGAATCATAAGAGGAGGAGCAGCAGGAGCAGGAAACATAGGAGTTGGAGAAGCACGCTGAATGTAAACATGATTGGCATGAATAAGCATAATGAACCAATCAACTCTCTCAAACATTGACCAAATAAAGGTTTCATTTCTCCAACGAATAATGGCTCTGTACATTACACGTGACTCTTGAATATCACTAATAGTTTGACTCATTAGGTGTGACTCACCGGTGCATTATTCAGTGAAATTGACATGATTTGCTAAGAATGTAGACATGATGATTTGAAATTCTCCGAGAGTTGGAGAAGCAGGTTCAATGTAATTATATTGGCATCAGCCCCTCCTACTCCTAACAGGAGGTCAGGTATAGGAATCATAGGAAGAGGAGCAGCAGGAGTAGGAAGCATAGAATTTGAAGATGCAGGTTGAATGTAGACATAATTGGCATGAGCAAGGATAATGAACCAATCAGCTCTCTCAAATATTGACTGAATAAAGGCCTCATTTCTCCAACGAATAATGGCTCTGTACATTACATGTGACTCTTGAACATCACCAATGGTTTGATTCATTAGGTGTGACTCACCGATGCATTTTTCAGTGAAATTAACATGATTTGCTAAGAATGTAGACATGATTATTTGAAATTTTTCAGGAGTTGGAGAAGCAGGTTCAATGTAGATATGATTGGCATCAGCCCCTCCTGCTCCTAACAGGAGGTCAGGTATAGGAATCATAGGAGGAGCAACAGCAGGAGCAGGAAGCATAGGAGTTGTAGGAGCATGTTGAATATAGACATGATTGACATGAACAAGCATAATGAACCAATCAACTCTCTCAAATATTGACCAAATAAAGGGCTCAATTCTCCAGCAAATGATAGCTCTGTACATTACATGTGACTCTTGAATATCACCAATGAATTGATTAATTAAGTGTGACTCACCGGAGCATTTTTCAGTAAAACTGACTTGATTTTGCTAAAATTATAGACATGATGGTTTGAAATTCTCAAGGATTTGATGGAGCAAGTTGAATGTAGACATGATTGGCATCAGCCCCTTCTGCTCCTAACATGAGGCTAAGTACAGGAATCATAGGAGGAAGAGCAGCAGGAGCAGAAAGCGTAGGAGTTGGAGGTGCAGATTGAATATAGATATGATTGACATAAACAAGCATAATGAACCAATTACTTCTCTCAAACATTGACCAAATAAAGACCTCATTTCTACAACGAATGATGGCTCTGTATATTACATGTGACTCTTGAACATCACCAATAGTTTGATTCATTAGGTATGACTCACCGGTGCATTTTTTAGTGAAATTGACATGATTTATTAGGAAATGGTAAGTAGACGTCATAGCGGCATTCACAGCATAATAAGTTTGCATGTTCAAAAAATAATCTGCCCACAACAAAAAATTTTCAACTCCAGCAAAGTTGAAGAAGTTCAAGTCAAACGTTATCTCTTGCCCCTCAGTTATCATCATGTAACTGAAATGTTTTGTTCTGGTTGTGGGACTGGAATGTTGGGTTCTAGGATGTTGTGTTCTGGTTGTGGGATGTGTCCAGGTTTCATGCTGTGAAACATAAATTAACTAAATGAACTAATCCAACACTTTTTATATTTGTATATCCGAGTAATCATTGCAACAAAATATTCACATAAATTGATTAAATGAGCTAAACCAACTCTTTTTGTATTTATATATCTAGATAATCATTGCAACTAAATATGCTAAATATGCTAAGGGGAGCCTGTGACGCTCCTCTTTACATCTGAAAACTATCCCAAAAAGAATAGATGGAAAAATCTTGTAACAAGTCAACTGGAGGCACATTCCTCCACATATCAATAAACATGGATATAGAATTGATTTGTTGACATAGCCTTTTATAATAAACCGACAACATTATACAGATGCAACAGAGCTTTTGTCAAACATGCAGAATGATATAAATGCAGAAACAACAAAGCTTTGGTACGAATTAGGACATAATTAATCTCCACAGTATAGCAGTCACAAGCTATATTAGCAATTAAACAAAGCTCTAACTGCTATCACATTATGGAACAACTAAAAAGTAAGACTCGAACATAATATAAAGTTGATGAAACTGCCAAAGAATTATTGAAAAAGTCAAAGAGAAAAAATGGAAATAAAGGCAACATTTGCATATGTACTAAGCACACCGACAATTCTACACTTTCAAGTACATTGGGATTATACACTCAAATGTGCGGACCAAAGAAAAAAATTGGAGATAAAGGCAACGTTTGCATATGTAATAAGCAGATTGACAATTCTTTGCATTTGCATATATAATAAGCAGATTGGCAATTCTTTGCATTATACACTTCGAGTATATTTGCATTATACACTCACATGTGCGGACCAACTGGAGGTAACACCAAACAAAACAAGAAAGAAGCAAAACTTAAAAACACTAAACCTTGATCAGAGTTGAACTTGGAGAAGGAGCAGCAGGAGCAGGAAGTATAGGAGTTTGAGAAGCAGGTTGAATGTATACATGATTGGCATCAACCCCTCCTGCTCCGAATAGGAGGCCAGGTACAGGAATCATAGGAGGAAGAGTAGTAGGAGCAGGAAGCATAGAAGTTGGAGAAGCAGGTTGCATGTAGACATGATTGGCATGAGGAAGCATAATGAACCAATCAACTCTCTCAAACATTGACCAAATAAAGGTCTCATTTTTCCAACGAATGATGGCTCTGTACATTACATGTGACTCTTGAACATCACCAATGGTTTGATTCATTAGGCGTGACTCACCGGTGCATTCTTCAGTGAAATTGACATGATTTGCTAAGAATAGACATGATGGTTTGAAATTCTCCAGGAGTTGAAGGAATAGGTTAAATATAGACATGATTGGCATCACCCCCTCCTGCTTCTAACAGGAGGCCAGGTACAGGAATCATAGAAGGAGGAGCAGCAGGAGCAGGAAGCATAAGAGTTGGAGGAGCAGGTTGAATGTAGACATGATTGGCATGAGCAAGTATAATCAACCAATCAGCTCTCTCAAATATTGACCAAATAAAGGCCTCATTTCTCCAACGAATGATGGCTCTGTATATTTCATGTGACTCTTGAACATCACCAATGGTTTGATTCATTAGGCGTGACTCACCGGTGCATTCTCCAGTAAAATTGACATGGTTTGCTAGGAAATGGTAAGTAGACGTCATAGTGGCATTTACAGCATAATAAGTTTGTATGTCCACGAAACAATTTGCCCACAACAAGAATTTTTCAACTCCAGCAAAGTTGAAGAAGTTCAAGTCAAACGTTATCTCTTGCCCCTCAGTTGTCATCACGTTAACTGGAATGTTTTGTTCTGGTTGTGGGACTGAAATGTTGGGTTCTAGGATGTTGTGTTCTGGTTGTGGGATGTGTCCAGGATCCATGCTGTGAAACATAAATTAACTAAATGAGCTAATCCAACTCTTTTTATATTTATATATCCAGGTAATCATTGCAACAAAATATTCACATAAATTGATTAAATGAGCTAATCCAACTCTTTTTATATTTATATATTCAGATAATCATTACAACAAAATATGCAAAATATGTTAAGGGAAGCCTGTGACGCTCCCCTTTACAGCTGGAAACTATCCCAAAAAAGAATAGATGCGAAAATCTGGTAATAAGTCAATTTGAGGCACATTCCTCCACATATCAATAAACATGGATATAGAATTTATTTGGTGACATAGCCTACTATAATAACCCGATAACATTATACAGATGCAACAGATCTTTTGTCAAACATGCAGAATGACATAAATGGAGAAACAACAAAGATTTGGTAAGAATTATGACATAATTAATCTCCACAGTATCGCAGTAACAAGCTATATTAGCAATTAAACAAAGTTCTAACTGCCATCGCATTATGCAACAACTAAAAAGTAAGACTCGAATATAATGTAAAGTTGATGAAACTGCCAAAGAATTTTTGAAAAAGCCAAAGGAAAAAAATGGAGATAAAGGCAACATTTGCATATGTACTAAGCACACTCACAATTCTACACTTTCAAGTACATTTGGATTATACACTCACATGTGCGGACCAAAGAAAAAAATTGGAGATAAAGGTAACATTTGTATATGTAATAAGCACATTGTGGACCAAAGAAAAAACATGGAGATAAAGGCAACGTTTGCATATGTAATAAGCAGATTGGCAATTCTTTGCATTATACACTTCAAGTACATTTGCATTATACACTCACATGTGCGGACCAACTGGAGGTAACACCAAACAAGACAAGAAAAAGGCAAAACTTAAAAACACTATATCAATTGGACGTAACACCAAATAAGACCAGAGAGAGTCAAAACTTAAAAACACTATATAGTGCAGCAATAACCTAAAGAAACATAGTTGGAGGCACTGTAACTGCGTGTCTGGGACTTAAAAACATGATCCAATGCACTCAAGTTATAAACCAAAAAAAATACACTTCTACTAATCTGAATTTCAGTTTCTTAAAAAAAAATTAACGGAATACTGCTGCATAAACTCACTTAAAAAAATAAAAGTTAACAAATTTAAAGGTATTACTACATTATTTATTATTATATTATAAAACAACTCAGGCGGTAAATTGTTGACTCAAGTCCTAGATTTAGAATTTGTAAATTACAAAAAAAAATGCTATTTAACTGGACATTGATGAAATTCAAGCTGTAACTCACTTAAATAAATGAAAAATAACAGATTAGGTGCAAAATTAACCCAAAAAATTAATAGATTAGGCGAAAACTCTCTCTTTAGATATTCACTCACCGAATGATCGAATTTGTAAATTACAAAAAAAAATGCTATATAACTGGACATAGATGAAATTCAAGCTGCAACTCACTTAAATAAATGAAAAATAACAGATTAGATGCCAAATTAACCAAAAAAATTAATAGATTAGGCAAAAACTCTCTCGTTAGATATTCACTCACCTAATGATCGAATTTGTAAATTACCAAAAAAACGCTATTTAACTGGACATTGATGAAAATCAAGCTGCAATTCACTTAAATAAATGAAAAATAACGGATTAGATGCAAAATTAACCAATAAAATTAATAGATTAGGCAAAAACTCTCTCGTTAGATATTCACTCACCTAATGATCGAATTTGTAAATTACAAAAAAAATGCTATTTAACTGGACATTGATGAAATTCAAGCTACAAATCACTTAAATAAATGAAAAATAACAGATTAGATGCAAAATTAATAGATTAGGCGAAAAATCTCTCGTTCTCACTTCTATCTTGTTTTCGAAACTAGAACTCATTAACAGTATATTGCTGCAAAAAAGTCACTAAAGATGTTAAAAACTAACCGATTAAACATATTCACTGACCTGAACTCCAGATGAAGTCCTTCGTTCTCCCTTCCTCTCTCTCGTTTTCCCTCGCTGTCCGAAGTTCAATTTCTGTAAGCGAGGTGTCAAACTGAAACTCTCAGTGTTTTATATAGAGTTGATAGTGGGCATATATAATATAATTGATATTATCAATTATACTAAAAATTATGCATGTATACTAAAAGAAATTATTAATTAGCTATACTAAATTTATTAATACATTTATACTAAATTCCTAATTACACTTAACACAATAACACTTTTTTCTAAAAAAATATATAATAATGATTTAGTGATTACATTTGTATCAAAAGTGAAAATTTGACTACTTTAGTTGTATTTGTTTCATTATGTTGGATTATATTCAAAGCTTTTATTTGATTGTTTTTATGAGTTTTAATTGTAAATTACAATGGATAATAGCTTGGTAATGTGTTGATATTTTAATACTTAATTATTTACTAAAATTTAACTATAATGAAAGTATATAACAAACTTTTATTAGCCGCATTTATCGCCCAATAAATTATTCATTTCTCCTTTTCTTGATAGTTTTTAGATCAAAATCATCTTATGAATCATGACTCGACCAATTTTGCTGCTCTCAGATCCGTGAGAGATGTCTAATCTTGTAAGCTTTTAATCGATAATCTTTTGCAAACATAAAGGAATCGTATAACAAATATCTCGAATTACATATTTATATTTGCATATTTAGACGTATTACTCATTGTTAATTGTTCTCTACAAGATCTCGAATGTGAGAAAAAACCGAACCCAAAGTAAAAAATATATTTTTGTTGGTTATAATTTGAAGTCTAAAGGTTATAGAGTGTTTAATTTGAAGACGAAAAAATCATTATTAGTCGAGATATTGTATTTGATGAAAATGCTGTCTAGAATTGGAATGAAAAAAAGATTGTGAAGCAGTTTGTTTGGCATCATGAAAAAGAAGAAAATTCAACAAATGAAAAACAAAATGCTGATGATTCAACACCAATAACCAATCCACCGTCATCTCCAAATTCAAGTTCGAGTTCGAGTTATCCAAACTCAACTCCAAAGAAAATGAGCAGTTTGAATGATGTTTATTCAAGATGTAATTTTTGCATTCTTGAACTAAAAAATTTTGAAGAAACATATGCAGAAAAGGAATTTTATACGTATTACTCATTAGATTTTATACGTAAAATTTTATATCTACGTCTTTAGACATATTACTCATTCTTGATTGTGTTCTAAAAAACTGAACCCAAATATCAAAGATGTTCTTTGCTCTATATGCTCCAGAAAAATGGTACACGTACTAGTTTTCATTTGAGAAAACCAAAAAGAGACGCATTACTAATAAGTGCTATTTCAGTATTTTGCATTATAAGCATGAATTCGGAGGCAAATGCTTTCTTTAGCTCCTTAAATGCTTCTTAAACCATGGCCAATGTAATATTGGTGTTGAGAAAAGAAATTGAGGCTGTTGCGGATTCAATGCATATGATTCTATAAACCATTTCGTTGAGGTCTTTCTTTGGTTGAATTTGAAATCCTTCAATTTGGTAGTCAAATCCTTCATGGGCATGACTTCATAGATATTTGAATTAGGATTATCATCCTCTAGGAAAAAATTAACAATAATCACACACGCAGGTGCCTATAACATAATATTGGCTTCTTTTATTTATTTATTTTTTTAAAAAAAAATTATCAGCGAGTGAGCGGTGTTTTTGTTTGATTTATATGGTTAAAAAGCCCAACCAAAAAGAAAAAAGATGTACTAGTTAACAAATAGAAGAGTACCTATAAAATTAGTCAAACTGTACAAAAACAATTCATTTGTTACTTTTTTAAATCAATCCAAAATGCGCTTTTTATTTGCTGAAAGAAAATTTTAACCCAATCTAAAAGGTAATCTGTTAATCGAGTAAAGTTGGCTGGGCCTTTCTTTCTTTTCCATTTTTTCCCCCGTTTGGGGGGGTGTCCTGTGGAAAACACAACTTGAAACGGGCTGAGAATAAACAGATTGGGCACCCCATAACCCGTAAGAAAAAATCCAGTAATTCACCACCTCCAGTTTCCGTCAATGTGTAATTCTTAAAATCAACCCAAAATGGGAGTCCAAACCAAGTTATAAAGAGCAGCTCAGATTTATTGTGGTGAAAACCATGAAGCCGAAGGAGGGGGTTGAGCCAAGCCGATCGATTAATTTCCGTAAAACTCACACGATGCTTTAGGATCCACGCAGATCTTCCGTAATCTTCCAGCACCCATATCTCCAATTCGTCAAGGTCAAATCTGTCATGCTGCAATTATCCCTCAAACTGACCAAGAAGATAATCGAAACGCTCTAGAGCCACACGGGGACGGATATATATATATATATATATATATATATATAGAGTGTAGACACCGATGGCAAGCCTAACGATCATGTTGGGCTTGGAAAAAGCCTACTAAGCATTGGGTTGGCATAGGAAAATTGCTAAGAGGGTGGTCCATGTGGATGTCTCCCAAACTTGTCTTAAAATTCCTGAAGATTGTGATTTGTGAGTTTTCTAATTAAATTTTCAGAGCCTAGTTTTCTAATTACATTTTGGATGCTTCTTAACTCTCAAAGATTTGGAGCCTTCAATTTTAAGAATAAATTTGGCTAAGGTTAATAGGTGATCCTCTTAATGATTTGTTGAAACTTGCTAATAAATTGAGGAACTCTTGAAGGTTTCCCTACCTTTGGTTTAGAGCAAAGCTATAAAATGTTTTCAAAAAAATCTAAATATTCTATGAAACTCATTAAACTCGCATAATACTGAATAAAGAAAGGAGTTTTTTTTTTTTGGTCTACGTCCTTTCTTGGCCAACTTTCTTAACTCACTATCAGTTCTTTCCTAGTCCATTCATAATTTCTTATCAATTCTACTTTTCTTTTTCTATGTACTCAATTGAATCTTTATTTTTTTGAAAAATATAGTACTTAACTCCATATGGAGTATTTTAGAATATAAATAAAGGTCTTATGGAGTATTTTAGGATATAAACGAAGGCCTTACACTAGTCAAAAGGCAAAAGAAAAACAAACGGTTGTAGTATGGAGACTTTGAAAATAAAAGACATTGGTGTACACAAGGACACCCTTCAATATTCGCATTCTCTTTTTTTATTTTCATCTTAATTTCTTAATATCATCACGATATATTGCAGAAAAATATATTTTTATGATTATAATGCGATGGTTTTGGTTTTTTGGTTGCTTTTTTTTTAAAAAAAAATAATTTTGTGGAAGTTGAAGATATCATGCAGAAATTCAAGTGAAAAGGAGTCGTGTTGGTAGTAGGTGTATCATTAAATAGAAACCGGCAACAATCACTAACTTACATGCTTTACGCTTCAATCGGCAGGACTAAATACAATCAAACAAAAGTAGGAAGAGTCTCCATATTGCTCGTTTCACATGACATATTATATGGCAGCGTAGGACTTGGAAAAGCAGGTTGAATGTAGACATAATTGGCATGAGTAAGCATAATGAACCAATTAGCTGTTTCAAACATTAACCAAATAAAGGCCTCATTCCTCCAACAAATGATGGCTCCGTACATTACTGTGACTCTTGAGCATTACCAATGGTTTGATTCATTAGATGCGACTCACCAGTGCATTCTCCAGAGATATTGACACGGTTTGCTATGAAATGGTAAGTAGACATCATAGTGGCATTCACAGTATAATAGGCTTTGATGTTCAAGAAACATTCTACCATAACAAGAAATATTCAACTCCAGGAAAGTTGAATAAGTTCAAGTGAAACTTTATCTCTTGCCCCTCAATTGTCATTACTGTAACTGGAATGTTCTGTTCTGGTTGTGAGATTGGAATGTTGTGTTCTAGTTGTGGGATGTGTCCAGGGTCCATCTCTTTATATGATATGGGATGCTATGAAATATAAATTAACTAAATGATCTAACCCAACTCTTTTTATAATTATGGGATAATTGCAGAAACCTACCCTGAGCTTTTTGATAGTTACACTTATTTCTCTTGAGATTTGAAAAATAGCACTAACCTCCCCAAATATGAATTTGGGATCTATAGATGACATAAGATAGGATGAATTTACTTTTATACCTTAAGAGTTTAAGATTGTTAGTAAATAAATTTGGGGCAAAAAAATTAAGACAATAAACAAGTTCAAAATAACTAATTAAACAAGATTAATGATTATTTTTTTACTTTATTAGACAATGTAAGTGCACTTACAAAATGGTGTCATTTTGATGCTCCATCATGGTACCATTTTGTAATTGACAACACTTGAGAGAACAATGCAAATCATATATTTTCTACATAGAAGAGAAGTAGAAACAAGAAAATGTAGGAGAAAGAAATCTCCAGATAAGGCTCCATAAAAAAATAAGTTTTGGTAGTTTTGGTTAAATTTATTTCATCTTATGCATTCATGAAACAAAAGGAGAAAGAAAGCACAAATCAAGACAAAATCGAAGAATTTTTCTATTAAAAATCTGTGACAATTAAAAGATGATAGTTAAGCAATTCTTTATCATCTCAACTTGATATACAAAGTTGTGATATTAGTTATAGTATGATAAAATTGCTGTGTCGATCATGAGAGAATATAACTGTGTATGAATTATGGTAAATAGTATGAGATCGATATTTTAAGAAACTCTCTTGTATTGATCAAAGGTAAATTTTCTTGCTTGATAAACAGTCTCTTTATATGCTTTAGAACCTCATATTTCTGAACACATGTTTGTTGTTTATTCCAAATTTTACTACTGCCCTTATTCTCTTTGCACATATATCCTCTGAGTTTCACCACTTGTTTTCATCTCTTAATATTTTTTCAGTATTTTACTAATACTACCTCACAAGAGGCAAAAAGGGTATAAATGAAACAACAGTATTATCTCACTTCCCAAAAGACTTTTTATAACATTTTCTCTAACATGGGTTGAACTTGCTATCAAAATCTTAAATTTAGGGGAGATTAGTGCTATTTTTCAAATCTCAGAAGAGGTGAGTGCAATTGTCAGAAATTTTAGGAGAGGTTTCTGCAATTATCCCTATATTTATATATCCAGATAATCATTGCAACAAAATATTTGCATAAATTAATTAAATGAGCTAATCCAACTCTTTTTATATTTATATATCTAGGCAATCGTTGCAACAAAATATGTAAAATATGCCTGTTATAGCTGGAAACTATGCTAAGAAAGAATAGATGGGGAAATCTGGTAACAAGTCATCTTGGGGAATATTCCTCCACATATCCATAAAATTGGTATCAAAGCTAATATCCAACAAAATTGGTGTCAGAATTAAAGTTTCACTGACTTAGTTCATGTCCTAAAATTAAAAAAATTTGAGAGATTTTCAACTATACAAGATGGCAAAATTTATGTTACATGACAAAGATTTGCCAAAAAAATTTTGGGTTGAAACCATTTATACAGTTGTATATTTGTTCAATCAAAATCCTACAAAAGCCATGTGGAATTAAACTCCAATTGAAGCATGGAGTGAAAAGAAACAATCGATGAAACACTTGAAGGTTTTTGGGAGCATTTGCTATGCTCAAATTTCAAAAGAAAAGAGGTACAAATTTGATAAAATAAGTAAAAAATATTTTTGGTTATAGGTCGAAGTCTAAAGGTTATAGATTGTTTAATTTGAAGACGAAAAAATCATTAATAGTCGAGATGTTGTATATGATGAAAATGCTGTTTGGAATTGGAATGTGAAAAAGATTGTCAAGCAATTTGTTTGGCATCATGAAAAAGAAGAAAATTCAACAAATGAAAAAGAAAATGGTGATGATTCAACACCAACAACCAATCCACCATTATCTCCAAGTTCAAGTTCGAGTTAGAGTTCTCCAAACTCAACTCCAAAAAAAATGAGGAGTTTGAATGATGTTTATGCAAGATGCAATTTTTCATTCTTGAACTAAAAGATTTCGAAGAAACATATGCAGAAAAGGAATTTTATACGTATTACTCATTAGATTTTATATGTAAAATTTGATATTTACATCTTTAGACGTATTAGTCATTCTTGATTGTGTTCTAAAAAACCGAACCCAAAAATCAAAGATCTTCTTTGCTCTAATATGCTTCAGAAAAATGCTACACGTACTAGTTTTCATTTGAGAAAACCAACCAAAAAAGAGACGCATTACTAATAAGTGCTATTTCAGTATTTTGCATTATAAGCATGAATTCGGAGGCAAATGCTTTCTTTAGCTCCTTAAATGCTTCTTAAACCATGGCCAATGTTATGTTGGTGTATGAGAAAAGAAATTGAGGCTGTCGCGGATTCAATGCATATGATTCTATAAACCATTTCGTTGAGGTCTTTTTTTGGTTGAATTTGAAATCCTTCAATTTGGTAGTCAAATCCTTCAAGGGCATGACCTCATAGATATTTGAATTAGGATTATCATCCTCTAGGAAAAAGTAACAATAGTCACACACGCACGCACATATAACATAATTTTAACTAGAAGTGGCAAAATGGATATATGGTTGATAAATGGTTTTAGTTAAATGGATAGTGGATCAAATTGATCCAATCCAATTAAAACCATTTAATAAATGGATCTAAATGGATGTCATTTAAATGGATAGTGTAAACCATGATCCATCCATTTATCCATTTACTCTTCCAAATCCTAAATTTAAGATCCAAATTTTTTTTCCAAAAAATACAAATTCCCAAAGTTCTATCCTTAAATCACCTAAAACCTTTTGGTAATAACAAATGCTTGTACTACTACTCTATTTCAGTACTTCATAAAATTAATTTAGTTCCAAGAAAATTTAACTGTTGTGGTCAATTTAACCTTTCGTCATTACTTTAAGTATCATTTTGTAAAGTAATAAACAATTAAGAACTTGGCTACATTTTTATAACTTTGAATGAATTGAATACGGCTTTACAGTGAAAAGAAGTTTACGTTTCCAATCTTTTGCACTCCTATTCAAGAGCGATGTCTTGAATAAAAGTGGAGTTCTAATAAGAAATCTTATGTTATTTGACAAGTAAAATATTTTCATCACATATGCACGTAGTACCTAAAAATGTATGAAATTCCTTATTATACCATTGATATACAAGCTACCTTATATTACTTAGTAAATTAGGTGTCTTTTTTTTTTGGGTAGTTGGGTTAGGTGATAAGGGGAGAGGGATTGCAAGTATGAGGATTTAGAAAAAAAAAAAAAAGTGTCATTTACATATCTTAACCAATGTTGCGGGGACACTTGTTAGAAAAATTCTTTTTATAAATAAAAGAATTAAAAAATAAAAATTATTTTGACATTGCATGATGCATTCTCGCTTTTTCTTTACTTAAGAATATAAATGTTTGCAATCATTACTACATGAGAGTTTAATTAAAAAAAAACAAGAGCAGAGACTAAAATATAATTTTGAAAAAGATGGAAGAAGTCTAGGAGCTAGAAGCAAATAAAATGTAATTAATGTTATTGGCAACTTGGCATGTGAGGAAGTTATGAAGGAAATAATAGGTGGTCCCACAAAATTAATTTGACATATGAGGAAGTTATGAAGAAAAGAATAGATGGTCCCACAAGATTTTATCTCACATTTTTTTAAATGTGTTTTCTATTTTTTAAGTTAAATGGATGTATATGGATAAGATGGATAATCCATTTAAATCCACCAACATAATTGGATTTAAATGGTTATCCATTTAAAACCATTGAATTTATATGGATCATCCAAATCCATTTAAGGTTGGTTTATATGGATGGATTGGTGGATATGAATCCATTTTGCCACTTCTATTATAGACTATATTCTTATCATTTCTAAATTTAAATTATTTCATATCCTAACACCTTGATGATACGCGCAACTTTTAACATTTGAGAGGAAAAAGGAGCATTCTGGTCCACATACATTTTTCGTTATGTCTTATCTTAATCTTAATTTTTTATTGTGAATTCTTTTTTCTTTATCTCCAAAATCTACTTTGGTTTCTATATCTATTATTTGTGTTTTCAGATTATGAGATTATCTAGACAAATGTTGGATTTTACATATTATCATCTCTATCTCTATACATTTATAAATTCTTCATCTAGTTTTTATTATAGACTCTTTGGAAAGGTCCTAAAAAGTACTCTCTTTCTCCAGAAATATGCTATCCAAAAAAAAAAAAAAATTATAATCTAAAGACCTAGCAAGTACATGAAATAATGGCGAAAAAGGAATGGGTTAGTGGTATAGGAGAATAGGGCTTTAGATTTGAGACCTTCTACTTATACTAAAAAAAAGTACATGAAATAATAAAAATTAAAAATAAAACAACATTTTCAACCATTATGATTGAAGCAACTTATCCAATTATTAGGATAAAATGGCTATAAATTTAGTAAATGAAACGACTAATATACAATTTTTTGATTTTGTTATGGGAAGTAACATATGCAATTTCCATTCAAAATAAAAATATAAAAATATAGTCAACCAATGGTCTAAATGTGGTTGCATAAGAAATAGATTGAACCCTTTACCACTTTTATCTAAAAAGGTTATTTGTGATAGAGTACAATAAATTAAAAAAAAAAGAGTTCTTCGCTAAAAGAAAAAATTAATTCTTATTCTTACGTCAAGTGAAATACCAATACAAGATTATATAGTATTTTTTCTTAAGAATTTGTGGCAATCTTCAAGTTTATATATGTAATTAATTTTGATAAAATTAGCGGATGGGAAAGGTGTGAAAAGGGGTGGAAGAGTAAAAAAAAGTTGTGATAAATTTAATCTTTATACATTATAGTGAATTGATGGCACAACTTGTTTTCTTTTTATGAAAATTAAACTGTAAAAGTACTTTTATCAAATTTCTATATACTGTGCATACTTCTATTTGTTGTACTCTATATCTTGATTTAAAAGTTTACTTACCTCTATTCATCAATGTTCTACTACTTAAGTTGCATATATTTAAAGCATTACATTCTTGGCTTACAAATATGAGGCTAGGTTGAAAATTGTAAAATGATGTACTATTTAACATTTTTAGGCCAAATAAACAAACAAATTTTTTGAAATTTAAAAATTAAAATTATATTGAATAGAGTCTTGATAATTATTTTTTATTCTTCTTGAAAGAATTTGATATTATATGAATTTTATGCCAAATATATTCGATATTATGATTGAGAAATGAATTTAACATTTTGGCAAATACTTTTTGATTTTTTTTTGAATGTTGGACATGATGGTTGAGAAATGAATTGTCAATTAGCAAATATAATTTGGTTATAGATCTATTACAATTTAATATCATATGTTTTATGTGTTATACCACTTTTTTTTAATGCATGTTTGTACTAGGTAGACGGTAGCTAAAATGTTTTTTTTAGTAAGGAAGGGATGGGATTAATAAAGCTAGAAAGGGGAAGGAGCAGCTAAAAATTGTTTGACATTTCATAGATTAAATTATATTGTATTAAATTTATTTTTTCATAACATTCTTTATGATCGTGTTTAGCACGGATTTTTAGACCTTAATGGATAATTTCGGAGGTATTTGAATTCTTAATCTATAAATTGTTCTAACTTTTAAATAATTGGTGAATTATAAACTCAAACACCTCCTAAGTAATGAAAACAATCTAGAGAAATTTAAAAATATTTTAAATATTTTATCAAATTCCTCAATGTATTATAGAATTTGAACCTGTCAAATGAATTTTAGGGTAGGGATAATATCAGAAACCTCCCTTGAGGTTTTTCCTGATATCACTTCGCACCCCTAAAGTTTTTACCTTCTCTAATAATTGTAAAAAGTCTATATTAACCCTCACTTGATATATAATTCACATATCAAATAAATAGAATCCAAAAAATTTTTAAAAATAAAAGTCACTTTCTTCTCTTTTCGTTTTCTTCAACATTCTCTCTTACTCATTTTTTGGATGATTATTCGATAAAAATTTGTAAATTGTAAGAAATTGAATTTTGTTTATCTTTTACTTTTTATTATTATGATAGAGTAGGGTCTAATTTATTTGCTTATTTTGGGTTGATTTTTATAATGATCAATATAATTTAAAGGTTTGGGCAAGGATTGAGAATAAGTTGAAAAAAAAAATATAAAGTTCATAAGAAATCGGCTTTGAGCATGCACAGTTAAATTAGTCAAGTATATTTCTTTGCAAATATCATTTTTATATTTCAAATGTATATTTTTATGGGCTATAGCATTATGATGTGGTAGTATTATTAGATATTATTTTTTTAGATGATAGTTTTCTTGAAATGAACAAAGCGATTGAGGAGTATTTTTATTTAGTAAGTAGAAGGGTAGTTTAGGATTTTAAAAAATTTTGTTACACAAATAACAAAAATAAGGGAAGTAAGTGATATTTTTATAACTTTAACGGCGCTAGGTGATATTAAGAGAAACCTTAGGGGAAGTTTCTAATATTATCCCCTTGAGGTATCATATGCATGATGGAATATACTCGTCATGATACACCTTTTTCTTTTTTCATTAGACTGTTTCTGCAGCATAAAGGATCACAATCATTGGTGAAAGGTACTGGATTCACTTACAGTGCGTCATATCACAATCAATGGTGGAATAGTTTGCCCGAAACCTAATTAAGAATCTTTTGACGAATATCCTAAAAGGCTGTATTAATTCTATGCAACAGATTCAGCAATACTACATGTATACCGCTCGTTGATAGTTCCAATTCCACCATCAACCTACAAGATTGCCTCTTTGATCAAAGACAAAATAATAAGAAAAAAAAAATCCCACGAACGATAGCCTTGTATGGCTTCAATGGGCTCAATGATAGACTCTGATAATTTCAAGAATAGAAGTTGTTGGTACTCAGACCACGATCTTCGTCAAATATAAGGCTGGGAATGAAGATCAAGGACCAATAAATTTCAGTGCATGGGACCAGAAAGACAGATTGAGATGTGGCTCAAATCTGAAGGGTGGAAATGTTGCTTCTCAAATTTAAAAAAAAAAAAAAAAGGTGCATGGATGTTGAATATTTTGCACATATGTCGGACAACAAATAAATGGAGTAAAAGATGTGGGGACTCTTATTGCCTGCAGAAATTGTTGTTAATAATGGAGTTATTTATAGTGTTTGGTAGAACAGCTAATTTTCCTTTCCCATAGTAATTATTAACTCTCTGTGTTCATTGTATCGGACATGTCTGAGGTCTCTTATCTGGCTTTGAGAATATGGACTAGCGGTAGCGTTCTGCTTCACTGACTGAAGTGCTGCAAGGGAGTATCTGCTTCCCGTATGATGACCTTCTTGTACCCTGCTTCTCACGCTGATTCCATGCCAATGCAATGTGTTGCTGGCTATCCAATGTTGGCTGAGAATCTTCCAAGCCAATTCTCCATTTCATCTCTGAAAGAGTACCCCCCGCTCCTGCTCTTCTTTCCAATTCATGGCCATTGTATTTGCAACAAAATTAGGTCAAAGCCAAAAAATGGTCCAACTTAAATAAGAATAGTACGCAAAACTGGAGATCCACACCAATCATGTAGAAAGTTAACTTCTGGCATGTAGATTACATTTCATATCACTGTTTCAACAAATTTCGAAATTATATGCGCGAAAGAACCAAAAATTCTTTTTGCTCATATGGCCCTGAAAGTTGAAGGCAAAAAAAAAGTGTCAAAAAAGTACATTCTTGAAAGTCATTCTTTCTTTCCCCTTGCTACATCAACAAGATACTGATCCAGATGGTTGCCAAATGTTTTTGTGGAGAATGATTGAGCAATGTGAAGTCGAGCTTCTCTACCCATTCCCTCTGCCATCTCGGGTTTCTGAATGAGTTTTGCCATAGCCAAAGAGAAATCTCGTGGACTGGGGTCACAAAGGAAGCCTGTCACACCATTCTTGATTGTCTCAACAGGACCACCACTGTTGCAAGCAATAACAGGTTTACAGGATGCCATTGCTTCCAGAGGAACAATGCCAAAATGCTCATCCTGCATCATTATGTTATCTCTGGTCAAGAAGTTTTATTCAAATCCAGCCCCTTTTACAAGAGCCTAGATGTTGCCTTACCTTTGGTGTATAAAGAACGCACAAACACTCAGACAAAAGTGCATTTCTTTCTGATGTGGAACAAGATGTGATGAAGTTGACTCGATCAGAGATACCTTCCCTTTGAGCTAAGTCTTTAAGTTCCTCCAAATAATCAACATTCTCTCTAAGGCGTTTATCATAGCCACCTGCAGAAAGACGTTGCATAGAATCCATATGAATGGGTTGTGCATGCAGAAAATTCAGTATTTTGTCACTTTTATAAATCTTAGACATGCTTGCGCACTATATATTATGCAGGGTTGATGCCAGCAGCTTGCCATGGTCTTTCATAGTGAAACCCTTCCAGACCTCCCATTAATTTGCATCTTGGACATTAAATTGTATTATTTCTTATAGAAAACTTTAAAGTATGTCCTTTGAATGGACACCATGTACCATAATTGCCTATCGAAATAACAATCAATTTAATAACAAGCTCTCAAATATACCACAGCTTTTTAGGGAACCTGCCACGCAAATTTTTCTAGCTTCCTTGTGTGTAAGGGTGGATCACAGGGAAAGAAAATTGTCTACTTCAGCAAATAGACAGTGAGATCTAATAGGTTAATCTGCCAATAATCATGACACAATATCCTTCCACAAAAGTCTAAGCATGATAAATTTGCCAGCTGTCAACAGTCAATAATTGGTTTTGCATGACACACACATAAAAAGGAGCTACTATGATGCAAAACAATTCCTGACTGCCTCTCATTTACCATCCCTTTGTTTTACACTTTTAAATGGTAAGGGACATTGACCTTCATCTTTTGCCTTTAGAATCTTCAGGAGGGCTTGATTTCATTACAAATAACGCCACCAACTACATCTCGGCCAAAGGTTTATATATTTGCTTGGCTGAGACAGAGAGGTCATAATAGCTTATCTTCTATAACATCAACCAAACGTATGACATCAATACAAAATAAAATGCAAGTATATGACCAAAATCAATGCCATATTGCAATTATTGGTTCATCATTGCCACAAACGCAAAATTGCTTCATGAACCCAAGTATAAAACATTACTTAACTGAATAGCCGAAAAAGCTACAAAAAGCACCACATTTAAGTTTAGACCAATAAAGAAGAAAAGATGACTTGCCTGCAATAGTCAATGAAGCACCATCCAGAATGGCACCTTGTAGTTCATCACATGCAAGGTTCTGAAGCATAGCAAAGGCAGATATTGCTAATTCTATGTTCTTCTTCCTTTCAAACCGATTGATTGAGAGAAAATTCAACCTAGAGAAACGAAAACCTTAGGTTCCCAAATCCCAGAGATATTTTAATAAGGAAAGCAGAAATGCAAATACAACTATGAGAGAGTAAAAGTAGAAATTATAATATGGCATTCATGTTGTAGAACCTAGAAATAAAAGATACCAAGAGAGGAAGCATTGTTGTTACTTAATGGCATTAGGCTCCTTAAACTGATCCAAATTGACTGCAGGGTAAAGTACAGCTGGTCTTATTCCGAATGCATTAAGCCTCTTGAATGTCCTTGCAAATGTAGATGCAGTAAATTTGCTGTTAACAAGAATTAGGTCCGCGATACCTACAGCTCCACAAGGTAATCAGTGGAGACTCAATATACTTCCACATTGGGGTAAAGAAAACGAAGCACAGACTATCAATGCAAAAGAGGCGACATAAATATAAATGGTATGGATAGAGAGAGCAAGAGAGACAGGGAGGATGGATTACCAGTTGTTTTTTCTTCTATAAGGTCAATAGGTATCCGATATATCCTCCTAGGAAGAGTAGTGTGTTGGGCTAGCAAGAGATCAGGAAAATGGGAGTAAAATACAACCTAGAAGGGAAAAAACGAAGAGGAAATATAAAAAAAACCAACTAACTTTATTTTCTTCTGAGATATCCCAAAATAATATCAGTGAAAACAAAATTTTACCTTTGTTGATTTCTTCAACTTCAACAGTGGAATGACAACAGATACCTGATCTACAAGTATAACATCGAACGATCGCCAGAACAGCATCATACAAACAGCAACAAAAATGCAACGGATATATGCACATACTGCATGAAGATGATAGAAAATATGCCGGGGGAGAAAAGAACCATATACAGTAACTGAGAAGATCCCTGGAAAGTAATTACTGCACTCTTAGCCTTTATATTTATCAAAAATATTCATAAAGTCTATGCCCATGACCAAGGAAATATCAGCAATACAAATATTAGAACAATTCCCCATTTTACCAGACAAAGTCTCCTCAAAACAGCGTGTTTTATCATGATGTGACGTAAAAACATGAACTTTATGCCCATGAGCTGCAAGCTCCACAGCTGCATCAACAATTAATCTTTCTGCTCCTCCTAAAAACCAAGAAAATGGTTATTATAAAAAGTTCGAGGGAGAAAATATATTAAGGAAGGCAGAATTAGAAGGCAAAATTGCAGTCCAGCACCATAAACACGTACAAAAAACCAGACTAGAAATTTTATGTATCTTTTCAAGTCTTTGAAGATGTAAATGAATCCATATGTGCACATTCCAGGAGCACTATCTCTGCCTAATTATGACCCACTGGAGAAAGTTTCACCATGGATTAAGTGCAAAACATTCAAAATAAGAAGTACATCAACCCTTTGTTTGTGAACCCATTCTATACAGATGCTACAGATTTATTCTCTCACTAAAACCCCCGTTATTTCTCTAAAGTATATCTCACATAAAGTGTCAACTGTTCAAATTAAATGAAATAGTGGACTTTTTTCCTGGTTTATCAACAGATGCGTCCATTCAGACTTACATGTCATCCAATTTCAGGAGCGAAGACATTCATGAATTCTTACCTAGATGCCATTGCTAAACAAAGAAAATTACCATCCTAGGTCTGCAGACAAGCTAGAGATGGAAAAAAAATCATAATACAACATGTTAAAACCAATGAGAAAAGAAAAAAAAGAGGTCATTGTACTATTGCCGATTTTAACAACCAATAAGCGCTAAACAAACCACTTGATCATAAGTTAGATGAGAATTACATACATAAGCAGAAAGTCATTTCAATATAGTTACCAATTCCAAGATCAGGGTGGATGATAGCCACATTCAACTTTGAGCTCCCTGATTTCTCCATCTCTATTTATCCAGACTACACAAATGAAACCAAAGAACGGGCCATAAAAAAATGGATGCATTCATCAGGACAAGCAATACAATCCAAGCTAAGCCCTATCTCGCAGCATTTTGGTGTCCTTAAAATTCCATTTCTTGCTGCTATCAAAAGAATACCCTTCACATTCCCAAAAGAGCATGTCATAAAGTAACTTCTTTAGAAGATCAAATAAATGGGATATAGCATTGCTAATTTCCTCATCTCACCAAAGCAAGACATCACAGCCATAAATACAATTATGGATGGGTATTAGAAGGGGTTAAGATGCTTTGTACGCATGTTCATGACACCTAATGATTGAATTTTGTCCAGTCTGTTTCGTTCCTAGACAATCTAACAGCAGCTGTGAAATGAAACGTGGATGGAAAACAAGTCAATTCTAAGCTTTTCTACACTCAAAAATACCCCACATTATACGTGAATATTCTCCCAAATGACCGAATGAAAGTAAATTCACAAAAAGGGCTCAGAAAAATTAAGATTCTTTTAATGGGTTAGGTCTCTGAAGCCTATAACAGCAAATAAACAATCCCCCGCACTTTTAATTCGGGAAAGATTGAGAACATGTATATACATCGAGCTTTCAGACCACCATTAAGCAACAAAAAAGAAAAAAGAAAAGCAGAACAATAAGCATCAAGGATAGCTAAAAATCTACCAAATTGGAAAGAAAAATAACAAGAAAAATTTACACACTTAAGCATCATAAGATGATAAAAATCCGACCTTACAATCAGACAGAAGTCCGGACAAGGAAAAGTCAAACCAAAAGAAAAAAGTTAGTGCAAAATGCAAGTACCTGAATTGAATCTGTTTTGCGGGTTCAAACTGCTATTTGGAGTCAGTCACCACACACATGTATATGCATACATGCTGGTAAGAATACAAGACGACGAAGAACAAAGCAACAGAGCAAGAGGAGGAAGAGAGAGATCGCACCCACCTAATTTTGGAGTGAAAATTTGTTTTCCTTTTTCTTCTTTTTTTTTCTTCTTTTCTTTTTCTGTTTTTGGGAGAAAAGGCTACACTTAGAAAATTGGAGGAATCTGGAGGCGTGATCTAGAACCATGATAGCTGAGGAACAAGCCTAAACGTGGAACAGAGGCGTGGTCTTCTGACCATCCAGGAGAGGGGTGAGATAGTCATTTTGATCTAACTTCAATAGGCCTGGGCTAAGGGATTGATGAGCCTTACAAGCCCATTTTTAGTGCCTCATAGGCTTGGGCTAAATCTTTCTAATTAGGACCACTGGACAAGAAAAGATTGAAACTCCTTGCTGGCCCATTTTGGATACACCGGTCACTGGTGTAGTCATCACTCATGCCTAGACTGTGAGGAGTGAGAACTGAGAACCTGATGGTAGATAGAAGTATTGAAAGAAACGAAGAATTACAGAAGAAGAAGATGACTATACCAGTACCAGTGGGAGAAGAAGTGGGGCCCAAGCTGGTTCGGTTTCTTTACTTCATTGGTGCTGGATGTAAGTACATGCACTTCCCTGGGCTTCTATAAAATATTTTGATTTTGTGTAATTCGTTTTTTTTTCTGTTTTTTTTTTTTTACTAAATTCAAGAAAGAAATTTTATGTTTTGCTTTCATTGTTTTGGTTCAGTTGTATGCACTGCAGCTATTAACAAGTGGAGGGATTTGGAAAGGAAGGCTAATATTCAGAAACAGCAAAAAGAGCTGTTGGAAAATCCATCACCAAATTCACATGGCGTACAAAATGCTGTGGAGTAGACTTAGGAATCAAATAATACATGCTCTTCAAGGTTCTTGAGGGCCCTTTTATCATAACAATTGGATCTTTGTCATATGTATTGAATTGGAGAAATCTAGGTGATTTTGCTTTATGAATTGGATGATAAAATTTTTTGGTGATCGAGTATTATTAGACTATCCCGTAATATAAGGGTGTGATTCTATGGGGATAATTTGTCGAATTATATTCTTGCAGTAGTCACAGAGGTCATCACATAAATAATATGGACACTGAACATCTTTAGTTTCCTTTCCTGTGAGTTTTATTCTTCAATCTAAGATGGTGCTCTGATGATTCAGTCGAAAGAAATGCCCTTGAATTATAACTCAGGAATATAATTAATCAATAGAATGTCGTGTTGCTGCGTCAGGTCTCCACTCGTTGTGGTATATTTCTATTTCTTTTCGTCGTATTTTCCTTTGCTTCCCTGTTAGTCTGTTGCCTTGCAGTTTTGGAGCTTTGCTCACTTCTGTTGGTTTGTGTAATCCCTTTTAGAAGGAGCATTCTTATCTGTAGGACCAATGAACATTTGACGGACTGTCATTTAAGGTTCTTATCGTAACTAGAAGGATTAGTGGCTACCAGAGGCTAGGGAATCATGATAGCTTCAACTAAAAAGTTGGACAATGAGAGTGCGAATGTAAAGCTATACTGCATTAGGACAGATATAGAATGGGCCAAGAATTTGATCTTTTGACTACTCATTTACTTGCTAAATTAAAGGACGTTTAATGTTAAGAATTGAATTGAAGTTTAAGACTGATTGACAATAATGATGGACAAGAAAACTTTCAGACTAGTATAAAATCCTTTTTATTCTCTGTGCAGCAGGAGTGTAGCTTTTTTCTTCATCATTCTTTTAAAGTGTCATACTGTAATTCCTCTGGTTTTACCCTGCAAAGGTGCCGTCTTTGATCAGGGGCTAGAATTATCTTAAGTAGCCACTGTTTGTCCTTCCACTTGTGTCTTGTTGAAAAACTTATTTCCATGATTACCATGAGTGTTGATCAAATATTGTAAGGCAGCTGTGCTCACCTTTTTTTTTTTTTTTTAATCCACACGATTATCTGTTGTATATGCATTTATGTTTAGATGTGGATGGTCAATGTTACTCGTCATCGATTCTCTGCATTTCCCTTGGTTGAAACAACCTTGTAAATAAAACTGTTGTCATGGGATGGGAGAATAGTAGACTAGCACAGAGCCTACCTGGTTAACCTATTTGACAGAATTACCTCCTTAAGAAGGTTAAGGAAATAGTTGTAACGTAGATTGTCATGTCAAAATAAGATTGGATCATTTTACTGAATATAGGTATTCATAGAGTAGGGCACGGCTTTACGTGTAAGAGCAATGGTAGTTGGATTTAAATGGGGTTTCTTTGGACTTGCTAATTCTTAATAGGATTCCCTTTTTCTTGGTCATCGATTATGTACTGATTTTCCTGTGAGTATGGATTCATTTACTGCATTAATGCATAACATGACACGATACTAGAATCTACAAGTATTTTGGGTGTTTAAGTAAACCCAACTCTTTTTTAGGACTCTGGTTAGGCAATTGGAATGGGTTAGGATGCTTATTGCTGCTGAAGGACTTCGAAGTGCATCAAATTGATGTTCTTTTGGCTGAGCTAGGATTTTGCATAGCTGGAATGATCTCTTAAGCTCCTTTTGTATTGATGACAATGGGAAGACAGACATATAACTTTTGTAGGATTTGCTAAAGTTGAGCTGGAATAGCTAGCAAGCGTCAAATATTACAGCAAATCTCAAACCAAACAAGCTTGACTTCATAAAAAGATGTTCAAGATTGCAGAAAAGATAAATGAGCTAAACATGGATTATATCAGTTTTAAAGCAATGCTAAATGACATTTAGCATTCTATCTAAAGTACTCTAAAAGAGGGTAGGCCATCTATCGACTGTGTAACCAATAAGTACTGTCTTTGAGCAAGATTTTTCTTTGAAGAACCTTGGTACTTCATCAAACTCCTAATAGAAAGTTAAAGTATGAGTTCGAATTGTAGCAACTTGTTCCAACAAAGACAGTAGTGCCTAAATTGCACTAAAATTCTCGTGGAGTCCATCAACAAATCCCAGCTTCCAAGTGTTGTGCTTTTGTCCTTGGCCTTTCGAAGGTCATGCGAGACAATGTACAATACTTATGACGTCTAGTGATGCATATATTGTGAATGGACTTATTATTCTTCTTTGTTTTGCTCCCCAAGTTGGAAAAGCGACCGCCTTGTTCACATGAAGTTTGCAGGTTTGTGCTATTTTGTTGCTTGGACTTGTTTGTGGATCAAAAAATAGTGCAGCAGAAGATTAGGCCTTGCTTCAAGCATCTTAGCCGAACTTTGGGGAATCAGGGATGGCCTTGAAGTTGCCTTTTCTGTCAATCCAACATGCTTAGAAGTGGAAGTTGATTGCTCTGATCTTATCTATCTCATCAAAAATAATAAAAGTGATCCTAGTATTGCTGATAGCAGGTTCCTCTTTTCATAGTTCCAGGAACTCAAAACTTCCCTACATCTTTCAGAAGGCAAATACAAGTGCTGATAGACTAGCCAGAATGTGAGGCAATCTAGACTCTTAAAGTTTTGTGGTTTTTGATGTTTGTCCTCATGATTTAGTTTCTGATATTCAGGAAGATTTGAGGGAATTTATGTTTTAGGATCCCTGTTTTTACCAAAAATGGAAAATGTCAAAGTAGGTGTAGGATTAAGCGAGGGAATTTCACTTGAGAGGCTGGAGTTTCGTCATGGTTGTTGGACTGAGCAGCCAGTGAGCACAAAATCGGGCCACTAGATGCAAGACAATTAATTAGTCTGAGCCAGCTTTATTGACCTTTTGACTTCAACTTCTCATATTCATTTCATGTGCCACTAGAGCCCATCGTTTCACTTCCATTTACCCTAAATATTCACTGCAACTTCAGAAGAGCCCGTTCGGATTGAATTTTTTAGGAGTTTTTTTTTTGGAGAAAAATTATTTTAGCACTTTTTTGGACGTGAGCATATGAAGGAAAAAAAAAAAGTGATTAAAAATCTCAAGCATTACATGATGAAAGCTTGGCAGGTTGTGAAGCTAGCTGTAGGCTGTAGCTGCCATGAAGACTGCAGAACCAACCACTCATATTCTTCCAGGTAACCCCAATGCACGCTCCTCCCCTTCAGCAATGATCAACCCACCACCGTTTCCACCCCCCATTACTCCACAATAAAACCTCCCCTATATCTTTTTCCTCCAGGCACCTTATTTCCATAGCTAATACTACAGAAAAGAAAATAACAAAACCCCGAATCAAATGAGCTTCCAACGGTTTTATGAGACCTGGTTCGAGCAGCTCCACCAGCTTATGAACCAACTCAACCGAGCACCGCGTCAGCCAACGGCGGAGGAAGAGAACCACCAGCTGGTTCAGAAGGTTATGTCCCACTACTCCGAGTATTACCGAGTTAAATCGATCGTTGCCAAGCAAGATATCCTGTCAGTCTTCACTGCACCGTGGGCCACAACCCTTGAGCGATCCCTCCATTGGATTGCCGGCTGGCGGCCCACCACCGCCTTCCACCTTATTTATACTGAGGCCAGCATCCGTTTCGAGTCACAAATCTTTGATATCCTACGTGGGCTTCGTAATGGGGACCTCGGTGACCTCTCCCCAGCCCAGTTCCGCCGTGTAAGTGAGCTTCAATGCGAAACTGTCCGGGAAGAAAATGCTATCACTGATGAACTCTCTGAATGGCAGGCATGCAACTGATGAGTTTTCTTTCTTTCTTTCCTTCTTTTTAATGGTTCGATTTCTTTTCTTTCCTGCCCAAAAAAAAAAAAATTCTTTTCTTTCCCCACTTTCATGTACTTTCTTTCGGGTGAAGTAGTTGCAATTTTTTAAGATTTTACTCAAAACTATCTCTAATTTACTTTTTTCAGCATTGACTTGTAACATTTCCCATGAGAAGAATTTTGATGATTCATGCATCAGTTGAGCAACCTTGAGTAAATAGGGAAATCCCCTTTAATCATGTATGCTACAAATAAATGCATCCCACATATAGCTTCGATATTTCACTGTAAATTTCAATGCTCGAGAATACTGAATGGGCATTAGTTTGTTAATCATGATATATCAAATAAATTCTCCCCCAAATGATTTTACATTTGAAGGCAGCTTATCTTATATTCAGCTTTATTTTGTTGTTTAGATGCTTATTCCTTACATTTTCTGCATTGGTAGAATTAAATTCCTTATCTTGAAGGCAACTTATATTGGTTAGTTTTCTATTTTGAAAGCATCATCCTTTAAAATTGCCTGTTTCATCTCCCTACTTTCTGTTCCAAAAAAAAAAAAAAAATCCTTACCTTCTTCATAGGTGAAATTGGTTTTATTTTCGTTTCCCTTAAACTTCTAGAAAAGGACTTTATAGACGTCTTAACGGATAGATGTGTGGACTGGTGTTAGGATGGGGCAAGTGATTTCGTGGGAATGCATAGCGATGGTGATGGTGGAAAGATGGAAGTGCTGGTGAGAGTGGTGGAAAAGGCTGATCAGCTGCGGCTGAAGACTATTGATAAATTGGTTGAGCTGTTCACCCCACGACAAGCTGCAGAGTTCTTGATTGCGGCCGCCCACCTCCAGTTTGGTGTCCGAGCATTGGGTGCCACTTATGATCGTCGACTCTAATGTTATTGTTGCAGAAGTATTGCATCAATAAAATTAGTCCTATCTATCAATAAATTTGAAGCATCTATCCATCTCTTGACAATATTTGAGTTCAAAAAATCGATCTCTTGACAATATTGAAGGAAATCAAAACCAAACTTTATTTAGTAATTGCCAAACCGCAGTATGGTTTATTGTTTGTGTCCGAGTCCGTGAGTGTTTATATTGGTTTTGATAGTTACCTTTTAGTTAGTTTAGATTGGAAGTCCTAGTTTAACCAGTAGTTATTATTTGTTTCCTTTCTTTGTGTCTAATTAAATTGGCAATTGAAATCTTGACTATACCACAATTTAGGATCTGTTTGGCAAGGGAGTTTTTTGTCAAGTTTGTCTCCTATAAGTTTTTTAACAACTTTAACTACAATAATCTCAAAAAAAATTTCAAATTTTTTAAACTACACACTTCAGAATAATCAAAATACATAAAAAAAAAATTTTCCCTTCTTTCTTCTTCCACCTCAACCCATCACCATCTTCGCCGCCAACCAAGACCGGCGAACCGGCGCCGACAATCTCTTCTGGGGCTAGGCACCTCTCTTTTTTTTTTTTCCTCTTTCTCTTCTCCCTCTTCCTCTCCTCCTTCCTTCCTCTTCTTCCCTCTCCAGAGGGAGAAGATGGGGAGAGAGGTTGTGGGGGAGAGAAAAGGGGAGAGAAAAGGTAAAAAAAAAAAAAATTGTTTCTGCTGCTTGTTCTGGTGTTCGAGGAAGAGGTGGCAGGGAAGGGAGAGAATGAGAGCGAAGGGAGAAGAAGAAAAGAGGAAAGAAAAAAAAAAGAAAAAGAAATGACAAAAAAAGTTTTCCATCTTAAAAATTTTTTTTACAACTTATACAGTAAGTTACAATAAAATTTTAAATAAACATCTAAAAAGCTCATTTGCCAAACAGGGCCTTAGTTTCCTTTAAGTCCAATAGTTGAAGTCCGAATTCGAGGCCCTGTTTGGCACCCTAGTTTTTTACCAAGTTTTTTAGCTACTAGTTTTTTAACAACTTTTGCTACAGGAACCCCAAAAAACTTTTCAAAGTTTTTTACCTACACACTTCAAAAATTTATACACAAAAAATTTCTCAAAAACTTTTCTTCCTCCCTCACCCAACCCACCACACCAGACTCCGCCTCCACCACCTCTCCCGGCGCCGCCGGTAACCTCAAAAAAAAATTTTGAATTTTCGAGTCCCTCACCCTCAAAAATTTATTATATATATTATATATTTATAATATTATATATTTATATATTTATTTAAACATATTATAAATATTTTATTTTATTTAAAATATATTTTTATATATTTATATAAATATTATATACCATATAAATTAATATTAATATAAATATGTAATTATACATTTATATAAATATTATATATTATATATTTAATATATATAATACATATTATATATATTACACATTTATGTATATATATTTATGTATATTTATATACAATTATATTATGTATTATGTATAATATAATACATTTATACATAATATTAACACACAATATTAATTATACATTTATACATAATACTAATACATTTATATATTTATATTAATTATATTAATACATTTATACATAATATTATATATTTATATATTTATAATATATTAATTTATATATTTATATAATATTCATTTATAATAATATACAATTATTACAATTGTAAATATATTTATATTATGTATTATATATAATATAATACATTTATATATTTTTATATACCTATATAACTATATTTATTTATAAATGTATTATAAATGCATAAATATATATAAATAATTGAACAATATTAATTATACATTTATACATAATATTAATATATTTATACATTTATATTAATTATATTAATACAGTTATACATAATCATCATATATATTTATAAATTATTAATTATACATTTATATAATATTCATTTATAATATATACATTTAAAATAATTATACATTTATAAATATATGTATATTATGTATTATATATAATATAATACATTTATATATTTTTATATAAATATATAAATATATTTATTTATAAATATTTATAAATGTATTATAAATGCATATAAATATTTAAACAATAAAAATTATAAATTATAAACAATATTAATTATACATTTATACATAATATTAATACATTTATACATTTCTATTAATTATATTAATACATTTATACATAATCATCATATACATTTATAAATTATAATTTATACATTTATATAATATTCATTTATAATTTATACATTTATACTAATTATACATTTATACATTTCTAAATATATGTATATTACGTATTATATATAATATAATACATTTATATATTTTTATATAAATATATAAATATATTTATTTCTAAATATTTATAAATGTATTATAAATGCATAAATGTTTAAAAATATAAAATTATAAAAATTATAAATTATAAACTACTCAAAAATATGTTTTAAAAATACCTCTAAAAATAATCCAAAAAATGTCTACAGTAACATTTCAAAAACTTCTACAAAAAAGTTTTTCACCTTAAAAAAACTTCTACAAAATTTTTTCAAAAACTTCTACAGTGCACTACAGTAAAGTTTTAGACAAACTCCCAAAAAACTCAGGTTCCAAACAGGCCCCGAGATTTTTGAAGAGTTGAGTTGAATCTTAAAAAGTGAATTGAAGAAAGCCTTGAGAACTTGTTGAGTTGAGTTATGAGATAGGGGAAAACCTCTCAGAAATGTTATTTGTGAGTTCTTGTAAGCGAAATGTTACGATTTGATATTGTTATTATTGAATGTTAGAGTTAATAAAATGGATTAATCTTTCCTACACTGACAGTGTATACACTATCAGCGTTGGATGATTGACAACTATGCAAAATTTGAATTTGAAATTCAACTGTTGCACACATGTCATGAATCCAACGATGATAGTGTATACACCGTCAGTGTAGGAAAGATTTACTCTAATAAAATTATTATTGAGTATTTGTTTGTGTGTTTATTCTCTTCTTCTTTTCTCATATTTTTTATATATGTTAAAATGACTTCCATTGTTCATGATTTTTTGTGCTAATAAGTGGTATTAGAACTTTGAGTTTTAATTATGGGGCTTATTTGCGAAATTAATGCTCAAAAATAGAAGATTTATTGTTGAAAATTAGGACACAAAATTGGTCCTAATTGAGTAAAGTTTAAAATTTTGAAATATGGATTTGTATTATTTACAACATTATGCTATTTTTAACTTTGATGACAAAAATCAATTTGAAATTTAAAGTATGACAATGAAGGTGTTTTTTTCCAAACTATAAGAATTTGGGATATTGTTCAAAAAGGGTTCATGAAACTTGCAAAAAGCATAGAATTATCCAACAATACAATTAAATAGTTGGAGAAAATTGACAATTAGACCACAAGACACTTCATTATCTCACTACCAAAGTCTAGTTGCATGTATTCAAAAAAATTCATGCATATAAAAATGGCAAGGGAGATTTGAAAATTTTTGATGAATTCTAATTGAAGTGCACTTGAAGATAAAGAAACCGTGTTCCAAAAAAAAAATTGCAAGTGGTTGAAAAAGAAAGTGAAATTATTAGTGAAATTAATGATATGATTGAAGATCGTGATGAAGTAGAAATTCTTGATTTTGTGGGAGTTGACGGAATTATTTGAAAAAGAAAATCAACTAATTGAGTTTGTAGAAAACAATTATAGAATGAACGATTTAGTTGACGATTGTGGCAGTGCTAAGATTGATATGGCTGTCAATGTGAACCAAACAAAACAAAATTATGGGGGTGTTGAAAAATTTAGTGATGGTAACCATGATGTTGTGATTTTGGAAGATTTTATTAGCGATAAGGATGAATTAAGTTTTGAAACATTCAATCAGACATGGGCGAACATGTTTGAATTTTTTGATAAAGGTGATCAAATCAAGAAATAATTCAAGAAGTACAAGTTTCTTCACTGCCACGTGTAAAAATGAAATTGAAAATCAAATATAATTTGGCATTTCACGTCGTTTATATAACGATGGAATCATCCCTAGCGATTCAAATTCGAAATGGAATTGGAGGTGACCACATGATGAGTTTGGTTTGAGAGAGATAATAAAATTATGACTTGATATTATTATTATTATTAAGTTTTAAGTTAATAAAATTATTATTGAATATTTGTTTGTCTAAGTCCATTCTTTTTGATATTTTAGTTAGCTTTGTGAGCTCCAATTCAACACTTTTCTTTGAAATTGCGGTCCTAGGAACTTCTTTTTTTTTTTTTTCCTCTTTTTTCTATAGTTGGGGTGACGTGTCACGTAGAGGTTTCATGCGTGCATGCACGGCAACACCTGTGTGCTGATGAGTGCTCATTCGCCATTTGCCAACAGAAAATTCTGCAGATGACTCAAACAACCACCGACTCAGGGGTCAGCTTAATTACTCAACTTGCCAGTTCCCACTTGACAGGATTAACTTGTCTCGCTCGGATTTTTGTGGCTGAGATGGCTCTGGTAATCAGGTTCTGCTGCTTCATCTCTCTCATATATAAAAGAAAGCACCAGAAATATCAGGGTAGGATGTCTGGCATTTTCAACCTTTTTCTTTCCTTTGAACAAAATAGCTCAGTCTTGAATTGAATACTGTGAATTCTGGCAGCATATAGGAGATTAGAAAGGTTAACGTTCCAACGCATATCTGGCTTCCACTCATGGTTTGTGAAAAGACCATCTTGATTCTTGATACGGTTAGAAATGGCAGATGCTTTTTCTAACACGTAGAAATCTATTGTTAGATACATGATGCATCAATTAGCAGATCAACACTATAATCCCTAGAAGATTATCGTGTCAATTGTATATAAAGAATCTCGCGAAAGACATTGTTGTGTGGCGTATCAATTTGCCCATACTTGTGCACACAGCCACTTGGTCCTTCCCAAGACGACGCAGCAGTATTTTACTTCACATAGTTATCATATGCAAAGTCCAAACGCGCATAGCCATTTTTTTTTTTTGGAAGGGTAAGCGGGAGGTCTCGAATTCTCCAGACTTCTCACTTATCCTTCCTTCTTCCGTCGTATCATCAAATCTATTTCTTCTCCGGGCATACACTTGAAACCCCATAAGAGCAAACCCGCATGGTTTTATAGTATTCCGTGCATTCTTATATATTCCCGGAAGCAGTGCCTAAACCTTTTTGAGAATATGTATGAACTTTAATTGTGCGTTTATAGATCAATACATAAATGTATTACCGTATGTGCATTTATATAGATGAGAGAGATTCAACAACTAAAAAAAGATCGATTCTTTTGTATTAATTGTATTTTGCCCCTTCAAACTTGTATCTCATCTTTATTTCACATCATAAACTTTAATTTTGGACACTTTTTATACAAACCTCTGAGATTTATTCCATTTATGTCCAACCAATAGTAACACTAGTAAAACTAACGAAATAAAGGATCGCTCATACAATGTAGTCTCAACTACTCTACTAGGTGCTAGTGTATTGATCATGTGGAAAAGTACATTTTGGCTACAGTCTTCGCATCTCTTATGGCTAGTTTAGGAGTTTAGGATGGGAAGGAAAAAAAAAAGGATAATATCCTAAACCTTCTCTGAGATTTTTCTTAATATCACTTGGCACTCCTAAGATTTTCAAAATATCACTTATCTCCCTTACTTTTGTTATTTGTGTAAAAAAAATTTTAAAAATCCTAAACTACTCTTTCACTTGCTAAATAAAAATATTTTTAATCTACTTTGTTCACTTTAAGAAAACTATCACCTCAAAAAAATTTCTTGTTGTACTACCACATCACAATGTTATACCCCTTCAAAATATAAATTTGAAAAATAAAAAAGATATTTTGGTTTGTGTAATAGTTACTAGGGGAGGTAAGTGATATTTCTAAAACCTTAAGAGTACCAAGTGATAGTAAGAGAAATCTCAAGAGAGGTTTCTGATATTATCCCAAAAAAAAAAAAAGAGAGAAAGATGTTAAGTGGACAAGAAAAAAAAAGAAGGAAAAAGATTTTAATGCTATTTGGGAGTTTAGGTAAGAAATGAGATGATTTGAAATATATATATATATACACGTCAATAAAAATTTGTTTGATACACATTTGAAGATAAAATGGACATTTTGAAAATTTTTGTTAGGCTCTCTCAACTGTCCTTCATTTTCTGACCACATTTGGGCAGAAAATTTTATCAACTAGAGCAACAAGAGACCATCCATTCAAATCATCTGGTTTCCTTTCTTTTCTCTCTCAAAGAGTCCCAAACATCAGAAAGAAGGTCTTTTATTTCACTTTTCTTCCTTTTCTTATCAAATCCAAATTCCCAAACTAGCTATTAGTGTTTTGCTAATGCTATTACTGATTGGATTTGAGTGACACAAATTTGAAGGGTTAGAGTACAATTAAAATTTAAGATGCAAGGTGAGAATGGTGTATAAATTCAAAAGTGCAAAATAAAATTACTTCATCTATAAATGCGCAGACTTGTAAATATATGAAGGCATAAGTAGCAAGTAAATATATGAAGGTATGTATAGCAATAATGGAAATAAATGTGAAAAAATGAAACATGAGCGCAAACATACATGTCAACGAAACATGCAAGTGTAAATAGATGTGCCTAGAAAATAATGCTAACGTATCTAGATGTATTCTCTTTAGCTATGCTGGGATTGCAAGATTTTTGACTTAATAATTGCATCAATTCGCCCTTGGACAATTATATATTTACTAAACCAGTAAATCTAATGAGATATTAATTGATTGGCAATGCTTATGACATTAGTTCATCATATCAGTGAAAAGAATTTTAACCCCGCGAACGGTATATACACATCTCCGCACATTCTTGCTTAAAGAAAATTAAGAGTACTTCAAATATTCAACCATTCATTTCATGATCATATGACAATGAAAACCATATGACCTACATCGTTTTGCGAATGTGAAAACAGTTTTTTATCTGCGACGCAATTAACAATTCATACCAGAAATAGGGAACAGAAGCATAGTTAGAAGTAGAATATGCATTTTCCCAAACCACAAGCCTGCGATATAATTTTCGACCAAAAAGATACACAGTGGCATAACAGTAACGAGCCAGTGAAGTCATTATTGCTTGCATGCATTTCCTTAGTCCTCGCTTCTCAGCACAACATTAGCGCACAAGGGTATATTTTCATACTCCCTCCTCCGTGCCATATATTTAGGGGCTGCTTGGTTAAAGGGTTTGGGAATCATAGAATGAAATAAACCCCTTATTTGTTGCTTGAGTTAAACCTATTGGAATGCAATCTTTGGAATCATTTCTAAAAAATCGGACTTCCTTCATTCCCGAGCAAATTGGGAGGTTTGGGACAAAACCCTCAATTGATTCCCTCAGACAATATTTATGACGGGCCTACTTTCTCTTTCTCTCCATCACACGCAGCACCTTCTGTTCTCCTTCTTCATCAGATTTTCTCTCTCTTCTTCTTCATCTCTTATCCAAATTTTCTTCTTCGTTGCCTCTGCAATTTTCTCTGTAATTTTCTTCTCCGTTGCCTCTGCAATATTCTTCTCCGTATGCAAGCTTTTCTCTTCCTTCTTCTCTGTTTTTTCAGGCTACTCACTGGTTAGCTAAAAATAAAAAAGAAAAGAAGGGAATCTGACACAATAATACTAACTGGACCAAAATGCTATGCTCTAGACCCATCACCTTCTCACTTTTATTCCACTCACGCTACTCGTTGTGTTTTCTTGAATTACGCATTCAATGGAAGCTCAGAAACAAAGGGTCAATCGATTCTTGATATTTTGGTTATTTGATCCGTGAATACTAGTATAGTTTGGGTGGGCTTCTGGTTGCCTTGTACCTATTTGTAAAATTGTTTGCCTAAATACCTTTCAGTTTCATAGTTATGGGCATTAAATACAAAACCTGCGAGTTTTCCATAAAGAGCTGGTATCTTATGAGTTATTTCTTTTTTTTTTTAACTTTCACATATTTAATTTATATTAAATACAAAACACACTAGTATTCTTTTGGGCGCTATTTAACCAGTTTTTCCTATAAAGAGCTGGTGTGTTTCCCATAAAGAGTTGACACAAAACATACTACAAAACCTGCCAGTTTTCCATAAAGAGCTGGTATCTTATGCGCTATTTCTTTTTCTTTTTTTTGACTTTCACATATTTAATTTATAAATATAAAACATACTAGTTTTCCTTTGGCCGCTATTTAACCAATTTTTCCAATAAAGAGTTGGTATGTTTCCCATAAAGAATTGGTACAAAACATACTACAAAACCTACCAGTTTTCCATAAAGAGCTGGTATGTTATGTGCTATTTAACCAATTTTTCATATTTAAACAAATTTATGAAAATTAAAATAACGTATTTGAAAATTGCGTTTTTATTTGGAAGAACACATTCCTTGGATGCATTTTTCACCCTTTGGGAAGAGACTCAAAAATCGCCATCCTTTGGGAAGTTAGTTTAAAAACTCCCTCTTTTTGGGAATTTACTCCTTGTTAATGCAGCCACTACATTTATTTTCTGGTATTAATTTTTTTAAAATTTATGATTTTCTTATGTTTTATCAAAAAGTTAATAACTATTGTAGTTACAATTATGGAGATGTTAATTTGTCGTATGTGTAATTCTTTTATTTTATAAGAATTGTTATATCATGGGAAAATTTGGAATTTAATTGCATTTAATTCCGAAACACTCATCAAACCAAGCATCAAGAATTGGAATGATGCTAATTCCAATGTGTGAACCAAGCTAGATATTGGAATGAAAAGTTTAATTCCAAAACCAGAGTCCATGATTCCATTTCCATTTCCGATTCCAATCTGTGAAACAAGCAGCCCCTTAGTTGTGTTTGGGAATGTGTATTTTTTATGCATAGTATACTTTATCAAAAAAAAATTTCTTTTATTTCATTTTTACCCTTAATCATGTAGTAATCAAAGTAAAAAAGTAGAAAGTAATTTTATCACATTTGTCTTTATGCATCATTAATGAAGGGTATAAGGGGAATTTCAAAGTATAAAGTAATTAGAAATGTCAAATATGACACATATTTTGGGACAGTAAAAAAAGAAAAGTATAATATTTTCAATGGGACAGAGAAAGCAGCATTTTTCTCTAAAAAATCACAACCTATAAATTAACAAAACTCTTTTTCTATGTTCGTTGCTTTTGGATTTTGTAGCTATCTCGTTTCCCATATTTTCTTCTTTTTTTTTTTTGGCCCGGAGGTTGAAGAAACGGGGTTAAATTGAGCAAGTTTATGGCTGGATTTTACTTCCAGAAAAGAGGAGAGAATACAGAAATTTGTTCATATGCAGCTTTGAACAATGAATCAGTTGGACTAGACTTGTACCTTGAGATATTTTGAGTCTTTGACTTTCTAGTTTCTATACGCAAATCTCAGAACCGCCAGTTTTCTGTATACGACTTTGTAGTTTGAAAAGTATTCGCTCTCGGTATTCAGTATACACATGACGGTCAACTTCTTCAATTTTCAGCCGATTATTTCAACTTCCAAGTTCCAACTACTTAAATTCAGAAATTATTTCCCTTGGCTCTTTTACCTATTTTTGTTTCCCTTTATAGTGTACACATGCCATTGTTCATTTAACTTTCTTCTCGCATCCGCACCAGGCTAATTTTATTGGATGACAAATCATCACTTAAACTAACGAGTGCAAACGAATCTAATCAAATTTAGCACTTTAGTATTTAAATTTGTTCAATTATTTTAACGAATTTTGTAGTTGTCGAATCGAATTTGAACAAATTTTTTATTGAATTTAAACTCTTTAAATTTAACTTGACTACTCAGTGAACCAATTTTGAATAAATTTTTACCATGCCGAATCGACGTCGATTCAAATATCAAGTAGTTGGTACATTTTTTAATCCATTTAAACTGAATCTTTTCACTTCATCCCACCTATAAAAGCCAAAAAAAAAAAAATGAAAGTAAAAGAAGATAACACAAGACAAGACTAATTAATAATTCATTATTGCAAAAAAAAAAAAGAATAAATACAAGAGAATATTATTATTTTTTTTAAAAAAAGACTTTTTAATCAAGTAAACTGAATAAATTCTCGAGTTGCCTTTTCCGCAAAGAAACATCGAATTAAATACAACTGCCAGTACCAGTGGTTCAATAACTTACTGCAATTTTGGATTTGGACTCAACTTACTAGTATTTAAAATACTCAGTCAAAGTAGAACAGCACGCTTTTTCTTTGTCCCCGCAATAAATAAACAAACAATCCTCATTCTAACCTCACATCGAATTCCACTCACCCAAATCGCCGTCCAATGAAATTCGTGTCCAATAGGCTAATAATTGTCTGGTTACTCGGGCGTCACACTCGAACAGAATCACCATCACCGTCACTCTAGACTAACTTCCCGACCAATTTCCCCCTTTTTTTTTATTTCACAAATAAATAAAACACGCGCTTTTTCTCCTTTTTCGATTCGACGAATCCATCAATAGTAAAAGAGAAGAAGAGGAGAGATGTCACTCCGAAGAAATTTTCTGTCCCGACGCATTTCGAATCGATCCTTCTCGCTTTCTTCTAAATCAGTGAAAGAGCTGAAGAATTTTGATAGTGTAAATCGCGATCGTATTTATGACGTCAATAATAGTAACAATGTTATGAGAAGTGGAGATGGTGAAGGGGAGGATCTTCAAAGCGCTGCCGTTTGGGGTACCGGAGAGATGGCTCCGACGCCGTCTCGGTGGTCGAGTATGCTGCCGGAGCTGTTAGGTGAGATTATACAGCGGGTGGAGGCTAGTGAAGATGTGTGGCCGCGCCGCCAAAACGTCGTCGCTTGTGGATGCGTTTGTAAGGGCTGGAGAGAGATTACAAAAGATGTTGTGGCGTCATCCTCTCGTCAGCCTGACGGCGCTGCCAAAATTACCTTTCCTTCCTGCCTCAAAAAGGTCCAAACTCTGGTTTTAATTGCGCATTTATTGGGATTGTGTAGGTGTTGGTTTTCAATTTGTCTCTTGATATGATTTTGTTGGAATTTTTTTTTTTTTATCTTTTAATGTTGCAATTTCCTTGCCTTTTAGATGAGTTTTTAAGGTTCTTAGTGTAGAATTTATTGGAACTAGTTCTGGTTTTTTGGGAATTTCGTTCGTCAGAGCCAAAATTTGCATCTTTTAGTATATTATTTGCAACTCAAAAAGAATATGCGGGTTAATGGTTCGAGCCGAGTTATTACTTTCTTGTGCTGCCCTCTTTTGTTTAGGGAGTAGGTGCTAAATATGAGCTGAAATTGAGCTTGTACGAACTTCTTTTGTTAAACCAATCTAGAAGAAGGTTTAGTGTCCGTCAACTTCAAGATTGGCCCAATAAGCATAAAACTTGATAATTAAAGATAGATCAACTAAGTTGCTTGAGCTCAATTGGATTCAAATCAATAAAATATAGTGTGAGTTTGGCATGTATGGTGATCAAGCCAAGCATGATCTCAAATTTAAGCTTGTTAAAAAATTCATTCAAGCTTGAACGAAATAGTATTTGGCTCGATTAAGCTTTTCTGAACATCTATGGCTGTGCGTTCTCAGCTTTTGATGTCTCAAGCCTTTCTCATGATGTTGGTTTTTGATGGAGACTTGGGAGCTAGAATGCTCTCCATTCATTACTGTCGGTTGGAGTCAATGTTTCTAAAAAAGAGTGTTTTTTTTTCTTGGTTACCAATTCTATGTAGTGTTATTTCTTGTGCAGCCGGGGCCGCGTGATGCTCCACTTCAATGTCTTATAAAACGCGACAAGAAGAATGGGACATTTCGCCTTTACCTTGCTCTTTCACCATGTAAGCGATGCGTGTACAATTATGCAAAATATTTTCTGATGCTCTTGCTTGTTCTTGATTGACTCTTTTATAGCAAGGTTGTTGTCAAACTTGTTTGACTAGTAAAAGCTTGAATTTTGAGGTTATATTCTGTAATGCAGAATTAACTCTATTGCAGTGGAACATACCTTTGTTATTAGACAAGTCAACTTGGCATTTTTGATCACCTGCCTGTTTTGCTGGATGAAGGAGGTTTGATTTGGGAGGACTTGATTTTGATTGAAAAGTTTAGATTTTGATTCTGTGGCAACATTTGTTTAATGGAATGGACTTTTGCTTTGTGATTTTCATTAGGAAATGACTTTATCCTGATTGTCAACAATTTGCTTCTGTTGTTTACTGGAGCTGCATCATATTAGAGCTTACAGTTCTTCACTTTGATTTACCTTTATCAGGTTTCATGTCTAGTACACATTCCTTAATGGTGCTGCTGTACCAAATAACTGGTAGAACTTTACCATGATTGCGTTCGAGATTACCTTACTTTCTTCTTGTAAATAGGAATTATTTGCATTTCAGTTCTTCATCAGACTACTGGTTCATGCTTTCTTTTCAAAATTTTGAGTTTTTGCAGAAATAGTACTGGCAAAGCTGCTGAGTAAAGTGGTTTATGTCTAAGGATAAGAGAACTGTGATTATACAGAAGATTTGTTAAATGGCCTTAACTTGCTTTTAACCAAAAGGTTACAAGTAGTTAAGAATGGGTATTTACTGTTTTTTCAAAAACAAGTTTTTCAAATACGATGCTACAGTAATACACAAATAAAAATGACTCAAAAAACATTTCATTCGTACAATATATCAAATATTTCAAAAAATATTTATAATAAAAGTTTTTGATATACACTGGTACAGTAAAATTTTTCAAAAACACTCCCAAAAACAGCTAATCCAAACGGATTTAGAGGTTGTTTGTCGTTTAATTTGTGTTAGTAGTTCCCAAGTTTTGTGAGTTTTTTGAGCATTAAGTTGACCAGATTTCTTTTTGCGGGTTTCCAAAGTCATATTATCATCTGATCTTTATATTAATTTGCTATTTGGCAGCATTCATGGATGAGGGAAAGTTTCTCTTAGCAGCAAGACGATATGGAAAGGGTACCCACTCTGAGTACATAATATCTCTTGATCCTGATGATTTTTCTCAAGGAAGTAATGCCTATGTTGGAAAACTGAGGTTAGCTTTTTTGTTCGATCTTCAAAAACTTTTGGGTGAAGTTGAGACATTTGTTTCCTTTTTGGTGAAGTCTGTAGGTCTTGCATTTGTATTTCTTACTCTATACTGGGTAATTCTTGTTTGTTTGCATGTCAGATATTCCTAGGACCAGATCTATTTTTCCCTTTCATATCCTTTTTTATGATGCTCTAATCCAATTTTCGGGTATCATAGATGAGAATGAAGTCAGAGACTGTGTGCATCAAGGAAATTATTTATATCTAAAACTGACCGGTGAGGCTGAGAGGGTCTTTCTTTGATCAGAGCAAAATATTCACCAAGATTCTATGTGCAGGTCAGATTTCCTAGGCACCAATTTTACCATTTATGATAGCCAACCTCCACACAATGGAGCTAAACCATCAAGCAGCAGGGCTGGCCGTCGTTTTACCAGCAAGCAGATAAGCCCCCAAGTACCAGCGGGTAATTTTGAAATTGGAGAAGTATCATATAAGTTCAACCTCCTGAAATCAAGAGGTCCAAGAAGGATGGTATGTGCACTGAAGTGCCCTTGGTCAGAGGACATTTCTGTCGACAAAGTAAATGGTGATTCAAAAACAGAGAGTTCTTTGTCTGCTATTTCGAGCTATACTGTTTTGAGAAACAAAGCTCCCAGATGGCACGAGCACTTGCAATGTTGGTGTTTGAATTTTCATGGTAGGGTAACAGTTGCATCAGTTAAGAATTTTCAACTCGTTGCAACAGTGGATCAAAGCCAGCCAGATGGAAAAGGGGACGAGGAGACAGTTCTTCTCCAGTTTGGCAAGGTGGGAGATGATATTTTCACCATGGACTATAGGCAGCCTTTGTCAGCCTTCCAGGCATTTGCCATTTGCCTTACCAGTTTTGGCACTAAACTGGCCTGCGAGTAAGAATGGCGGCCGCCATATCCACGAGACTAATTACCGTTGCCGTTTATGAGGAGGCTCTTTTGATATGCTTCGTCTTTAAAGTATCTTCAGATAATTCTGATTTGCCTTTCCCAAGTCAATGCACGTCATAATATTGTATAGATAAGTTAGTCAAAGGTGGAATTTTTAGTATCTGATGATCATCATGTACTGATCTTAATAACAATTTGAAATTTCAAAGCTTTAATGTTTCTTATATGCAAATTGTAGAATGGCTTTGTTGCGATGCTATATTCCCGCTTGCCTTCATCCTTAGGCTCGCCCTACTTGTATATTTGGACTAAAAATGTCGCCCAACCGCATGAGGTGGGAAATAGGTTTTATAGGGGGTGGGGGAAACGGTGGAGAGGAAAGGTGGAGGAGTGGGGGAGGAGAAGACAGGAAGGGGAAAAGGAGGACGGTGGTGTGGAAGGAGTGGGGGAAGGTGGCAGATGGTGGTATGGGGAAGAGAAAGCGGAAGGGGTGACGTGTGGGGGCAGGGGGATGGTGGCGGTTGTTTGTGACTATGGTGACTAAAGTGGTTGACATGGTGGTGGTTGCTTGTGACTATGGTGACTAAGGTGGGTGACGCGTGATGGGTGATGGAGTTTTATAAATATTTCTCACACACTTTAAATACATAAAAAAATTTTATAAAAATTTTACAATAAATTATCGTAAATTTTAAATAAAATCTTAAAGAGTACATCACCCAAGCGAATTTGGAGCATATTTGATTCTACGCATGCGCACACACCTTGCACATGCACGCGAGCACGCCCACTCACACACGTATACAGAGGCTCAAGCGGAGGAATTGCCTGAGCTCGAAATTGGAAGATTTTCAGTTTTTTGGTTTCTTAATTATTGCACTTGTTTCTTGATTCATTTTGTGGGATGAGATGTTGGATGATTACAATGTTATATGTGCAAATAAAATGACTGCATGGAGCGGAGAAGAATGATTTTCATCTTACCCTTCCATTATACTCCAACTTAAGTAGGTACACAATTATTCGCGACTTTTTCAATTGTTTGTGGCTAAGAAAAGTGTTCTCGTCCTCGAATTGTAAACTCATCTTAGTAGTCCCAAGTTTCCTAAAACTGTATGAAATTGACCTTTTTTCTTTTATTGATTTCATTTTCATATATATTAGTAAAGCTACATTTATTTCCAAATTAAAGTTGAGGAGATCTAAATTGTGACTACTGTATTGCTCGACTATACACACCTAGAAAAATTCTTTTCGTCGGGCATGAAGATTCTGTTATGGATTTTACCTATACCAATCTTTTTTAAAGTGTGAAATGCTATCATTTAGTAGCAACTTCAACCTTTTGTTAAAGCCCCTACAATTTCGTCTATCAACATTTTTCATGTTTATTTTTCATTCAATCATCTATATTTACAAATCACGCATGTATTTGAAAAAGAAACATGTAATGACATTCAGTTTTATATAGTAAGTACTACTTCATTTCTCTTGACGTAAAAAGGTTCTCTTCAACCAACTTGTCATACAAATAGTTACTTTACATTTCTATTAATTTCACTCTTGCATGGTTCGTGTTTCCAATACTTTTTAACATATTCCACCTGGAAACCAAACACGGTGCAACTCCCAATAGAAACCCCTAAAATGAAGAAAACTTTTTGGCCAGCATTCAAAATACTAAATACTTGGTAAAACCTTTATCAGTTTATCATAGCTAATTTGGTTGTAACACAGTTTTGACCTTTGCATTTAACATATAAGCCCGTGCATAGCACAGGTAAAAATGCTAGTAGAATCATATCCGTGACCAATACTCATGCAAAGCATCATAACTGTGAAAAATAGGCAAATATGGCAAATACAAGACAAAGATTCACATTTGACAAGGAAGAGCCACATCCATTAGCCATAGTTTCAAGAGACACAAGTCACAACAGTAGTTAAAAGGGCTGCCAAAGTAAGAACGGAAAGGGGTGGGGAGGTTTCATTTACACCACTATTCTTAGGCCTCAAACGACAATCACATTGCAGAACACTGGCTTCTTCCATTCCCATTGTTTTATTTCTTTCCTCGAAGTTTCACACCCAGAGCCCTCTCCAGTTTAGAGATAATCTGCTGATTTGGAATTGCCTTCCCTGATTCGTACTCCTGGATGACTTGTGGCTTCTCATTTATCAGCTGTAGACAGGAAACAATAGATTAAAATGATTGCTCCTCATTTATCTCCACATCACATAATTGACTCAGGGTAATAAATGTTTACATCTGGTTGCCATCTATCTAAGTGGTGTGATAATCTTAAGTCAATCTGTGTAAACAAAAGAGATACCTGTGCAAGTTGAGCTTGATTAAGTTTCTTCTCCTGTCGAGCTTGCATGATTGCTTTCTTCAATTCAGTTGGTACCTTCTGATCTGAAAAAAAAAATGAAATCATAAGATCACATCAAGATGACAAATGGCTTTCCGAAACATAGTATCAGCATATCAGCATACATCAATTTCTACAAAACAAAAGCTTGTGCAGGACTACCTACATTGTGCCTCAATGCTGTAACAAATTTCCCCCAAAAGGGAAAAAAAAAAAACAGATAAGAAAGGAGAAGAGAAATGAAAACAATAATCTCCCAAAGTCCCTTTAACACCAAGCCCAGCAATTTTACTTCACAGGATCTCATGCACATCCTAATGTAGGTTCCTATATCTTATGCAAAACTAATAACACCTTCATACAGTAAAATGAAGAGAAAATTAAAATCTAGTAGTTCCCAGCAGTATGTTCAGCTCTGAAGCATATAAAAAAATCTGTAGGGTGCTTAAAAAAGTGAGATAAGATCCTACTCACGAGCCAAATTTTCAGTGTCTTCATCCAGTTTCCTTGTATTCAAAGATGTGCTGCTAGAGGCAGCCTTGTTTGTTCCTGCACTAGCTGCAATACAAAATAAAGCAATTGAGTGCATGTATAACAAATTTGCTACACAAATAAAAAATTTAACAACTGCCAAAGCTTCATTATCTGATAAATAAGCACCAAAATTACGAAAAGTTAGAGAGTATCCCAGTAACACATACATTTACTATCAAAACTCCTAATCCGCATTATCTGGCCTTAACATCTAGAAGAGCCCCATCATTCACTAAAGAAGTTACTTCATCAACACATTTAATTATTACATATTTCAGAAGTCCAAAGCCACATCACCACAAAACACAACGTCCACGAATGCTCAACCATACACATCCGTGAACTACATAATACAATCAGGAATCAGATATCAACTGAATGTTGATTACCATTTCAGAAACAAAATTCCACACAAGATAAAAGCATAAACACTTACATGAATAAACCCTAATAGAACAATAAATGGAATTAACACAAAAATATGGATTAAACATCGATAAATCAATGTATAGAAATCAAACATCCATCTTAACAACAAACTAATACTCATACAAATTCCCGATTCACCAGTAATCGAAGCTCAAAGTTAGACAGACAGGAAAAATGGAAAAACAATTTGTAGAATAAAAAAAAAATCAAAACCCTAGATGAGATGCCAAACCATATCCGCATGCAGAAAATACAAATCAAAAAAGAAGAATAGGCAGAATAAAAGACACTAGCGTATTGGATAATACCTTTCTTGATGGTTTCGACCTCGGCGCCGGATCGACGGGCGGCGTTGACGGCTTTCTCATCCTTGCGTGCGGCGGCGGTAGGGGCCTTCTTGCGGATAACCACCGGCTCCCAGTCTTGTGTGATTCCGGCCATCTTCGCTGTCAAAATTTTATGTCGGAGACTTCTTCGAGGATTATGCGATTGTTTAGTGCGTGTTTCTGAGCGTCAATGACTGTGCGAGAGGGGTGAGGGTGACTGTCCTCTTCTTATTGGTTTATATATAGATATTGGAGCGTTTGGTTGAGGAGATATTTCATATTTGGGTACCTATCAGCAGGAATGGAATAGTTCGCGTCCAAATTAGGGATTGTCTGCTTACGTGGATATTTGGGTAACGCCGAATCTCATATAATCTTTACCTATGAGCTAAAATTTTAAAGACTTAATTGCGATGGTGCTTTTACAGATAGTTTACTTTTCAAAAACACTTTTGGACATAGTTATTAAATCCGGCCTGGAGAGGAACCCGGCGAAAGAGGTGGGTGAACGGGTTACTGGTTCAACCAGTGGGTGAGTGGTTCAACCGGTGGGTCACGAAATATATTTAAATATTATGTTTCATAATTTTTGATATGGTAAAAACTATAATAAATTATGTCATAGTAAATGCTCAATTAGTCTAATTTATTATAGAATCATTAATTCTTATAAGAATTAACAAAACCTAAATGCAATTAGTAATCCATCAAATTTCAAGAATAAAATTTTATCTAAGTATAATTATCTAATTTATTTATGAATTTTAAATGCAAAGAATTATTAGGAACGATATTTGCCTTTAGAATGAATTATGTGATATGTTATTTTTTAAATTTATTTCATAATTTATAGAGTCTGGGGAGTAATAAAATTTATTAAAAGATTTCAAATAAATTATGTTTTAGAAAATTAAAATAAGAATAAGTCTAATATATAATATAAAAAAAGACTAAATGTTAAACAAGTGAGTTGTTGGTGCAACGGTTGTTGCATTTCCTTCAATGCAAGAGGTCTCCGGATTTGACCGGTTGAACCGCCGGTCCGTTGAAAAGTCAACTGTTTAGTTGTCAAAACTATCCAATTAGCTAACCGGCCCGGCTCAATGGCCGGTTCACCGGGTTGACCGGTCGAACCGCCGGACCGGGTCGGGTTTAATAACTATGCTTTTGGAGACAAAAGCAATGCTAACGTGTTTGGGGAGCTAAAATTTTAAAGACTACTTTGAAATTGCGGTGCTTTTACAGATAATTTAGGCCTTGTTTGGCATATAAGTTTTTTTGTCAAAGTCTGCTGCAAGTTTTTTAAAAATTTTAGTTACAGTAACCTCAAAAAACTTCTCAAAATTTTTAAACTATACACTTCAAAATATTAAAAAAACGCAATTTTAAAAAATTTTTACATTAAGTTATAGTAAAATTTTAGACAAACATCCAAAAAACTCACTTGCCAAACGAAACCTTACTTTTCAAAAACATTTTTGGAGACAAAAGCAATGCTAACATGTTTGGTGAGCATCATTCTTGGAATTTAATAGTAGAACTTTTGCCACGAAAGTATTTTTGGTATAAAATCAAAATTGGTGCTTTTAGAGTAATTTTTATATATCAAAAAAAAATTTTAAAAAATGACTTTAACAAGTTTATTACTCCCTCTGTCCCAATGTTATGGTCATTTTTTAGAAATTCAACTTTTTTATGGAGACATAGTAATCATTATATCTAAATGAAATGGCACTGGTGAATTTAGATATTTATCCTCTGAATTAAAAATAATCTCTTGATAGATGTGTATTAGTATTTTAAAAAGTTACTTTTTCAAATGGTAAGATTGAAAAGCATGTCTTAAATTTGAAATTGCGATTGTTATTTTGGAACATCAATAAAGTGAAAATATGACAATAACAATAGGACAAAGAGAGTATAAATTTTGAACTAAGGCACCGTTTGGATTGAAGGACAAGAAAGGAAAGGAACGAGGTGGAAAGAAAAGGAAAGAACTCTAGTGGAAAATAAAGGAGAGGAGAGTAAAGAAAATCTGAATCCATCCACCTTGTTTGGATTACGAAAGGAAAGGAAAGGAAAGGAGGGGAGAGTACACGTCTATTTCTAGGGTATACGTACAATAAGTATATATCTAAGCAATATTCCACTTTGCGACTGTTCGATTTTCTTGTTTATAACTGATGTTGCACTTGACATGAAAATTAAACCTCAAAATGTCATCCAAGACCATCAAAATTAAACCTCAAAATGTCATCAATTTTTTCTGGATTCGTGTTTGATGAAAATACAAATTCCTGGGCTTTGTTGTAGTACCCCGGTTGAAAATTTTGACGCACCTTTTGATTGATTGCTGAGGAAATGCATACGAGTCTCACACCTGATGGTGAAAGAAGCAGTTGAATCCTTTTTGAAGGAAATGCATACTGAACTGTATATTGGCAGTTCAATAGCCTGCTGCACTCTCCATTTTACTGTCATGATTATGAACTCGAGGGTTTCCTTTGCTAACTTAATTAAGACAGTACCAATCAAACGAAGAAAAGCCAAGGTCAAAATCTAGGAGGGGAAGGAGATAGTTGTCCTATAAATATTTTTAAACCATTCCCATTTCGGATTACAATGAAAAACAGGGGAGATGAAGAGGAACAGGTAATCAATAAGAGCTCTGCACTAGAAATTTGGGAAGTTAAAAATTGGGGAAAATGTAGTTTCATGTCACTACAGAGCATCTCATGATCTTATAATTGACCACATGCACTCTATTAAATAACAGAAACCAAGATGAATTGCAAGCAAGCAAGTAGATGAACTCAATCTTCAAAAAACTCCAGAAATTAGCATGTCAGCTGTATTATAAACTGGAATTGACAAACTTTCTTTTGATGGCCAAAGAAACTGATGGTGGCTTGAATAGATAGGTGGCATGTATTGCAACTTTCAACCTGAATAAATTGTCCAGCAAGGGACAATTTCTCTGGCTTGTTGGTGCTCCAGCTAAAGTACTGCTAAAACATCTAGACATCTAAAAAAGTAGCTTCATTAGTCTCTAGGAATGATGCACTCTCTCTCTCTATATCCTGATTTATGCTTTTCTAAGTAGCTACGTAAAAGTAGGCTAGCAATTTAAAAGGATAATTTTTGTATAAAGGATGACCATATCCTTGTCTGATTGCATTATCTTTTCTGCTTCTTTTGAAAATAAAAACTTTATTTGGCAAAGAAAACATCGAGAAGTTCCATTCATGTGCAACATGAAACACAAACATGGAGACGCATCAACATTCACAAGGTCAACCTGGAACCAGATAATCCATACTAAATGCTACATGCTTCAGAGTGAAACATAAAGTAGCCAACTTACAGGCTATCCACTACAACAATGGTCAGAATTCTGAAGAACATGATTATTAGTTAATCTGGTTTGAGATCTAAGGAAGCCTAACTTTAACCTATCCATTATCAATTACTGAAAAATTCTCCCCAGTACATTCTTCATCTGCAAAATAGTTCACAATGCAAATATTTAACAAACTTAAAAGAGCCAGACCGACCTTGGACAAAACAGTGGATGCCAGCATGCAGTAGAGAACTCATCCATCATTGACCAGTCCAGCTTCTGTATTTTCTAGAGTCTCTGGAATTGTCTGGCAGAAAACTTCAGGACTATCAGATGCCTCAGCTCCAGAGGAAGAAATCTGCGGCATACAACACCTTAATTCAATAAAAAGTTCAACTGTTGTCTGGACAGCATCGACATTGCTAAGAAACCAACAATGTTTAACAAACCTTAGCATCTGCTGATTCACCACCATTATTTGGCAAAATTTCAGTGCAAACACACTCCTTTGGCGGATATTCTCCACCTTTGCTAACATTCACAAGGGCTTCCTTAGTTTCCAGAGAAACTAAAACATCATTAGTTCCTCTGCCAACATTTGCCTGTTAAACATTCCAAAGAAATGTATCAATTAGCGGATGTCCACCAGGACTCTTTCACATGCAAATTCCATGACAACACAGCATAAAGTACACGTCTCGCACTCAACCTGCCCTGAGTTACTAGCATCCATTTGACTGTCCTGATTTTCATGGACAACAGAACTACCCTCAGTTCCTTTACAAACTTTTTCCTGAAACATGTTCACAAGGTTGCAGAGTTCAACTAATATCCAACAGGGCATCATTATGCATGACAACGAAACATAAAGTACCTGCGCTTTGCATTTGTCCTGGCCCTCAACGTCACCCTGGCGTGAATTCTGCAAACATAGTTCACGCTTTTCGCTCAATGCTGAGACAATGGTGGGAAGCCTAGCAAGGTCCCATCCAAGAACCTTGCAAATTACCTGCCCATAAGCCCTATGAGCTCTCCTCTTCTTCGTCTTGGCTATTGAAATCGAATGCTGAACAAGAGCAACACAATCCTTAAACTTCTTTCCGGCTAACTTTTTCCCCAAACCACCGCAAACTAAGCAATTAAATTCCCCATTATAATAATTCTTCTCGTAATACTCCCTCAACTCCCTATCCTCTGTAAATACTTTAAAGAAAAACCTATACTCTTCCTCCTCCGGCGAATCATCATCATCATCATCCTCACTATCCTCCTTATCATCATCATCGCCAGACTTAAAAAATTCTTCAGTTATCTGCAAAGCCTTAAATTGAGCCTGACTGGCTGCAAGTTTGGCTTTTTCTGCAGAGGAGGGTAGAAGGGTCTGCGGACTCGACTGCGGCCAGCTTGTTCCCCAGCCGGAGGTGGTGGCCGGAGGTGAATTAGAAGTGGGATTGCAAGGCCATTCTTTTCCGGAAGCTGGAGAAGGCAATAGAGTTGGGTTCTGGGATTCTTGCAATTGTTTTCTATCGGAGTTCTGTCTGCCTTTCCTGCTTGCGGGTTTAATTCTTTCTTGCCTCTTGAATTGTATGGGATTGTAGGGGTGATGGAGAAGGCCAGATGGTGTGGGCTGTTGGGTTGGTCTAGTAGGCGGCCCCTGGTGCCATAACGAGTGGAGGTAAATCACCTCGTCTATCAATCTTCTTTCATAGTCTGGATCCATTGCTTGCAGAACATGAAGGACTGAAAATTGGAATCGTTGATGAAAAAACTAGGATTTTAATCGATTTCCAAATGGGCGGAAGTGAAGCGATGTTCGGTGGAACGGCGGTTACAGGAAGCCGAAGCACCACTCTCTGACAGACATGGCATAGGCCATAGAGTTTAGGGAGTTTAGCAATTCACGTTTTTCTGGTTTTATTCCTTATTCAATTGTTTAGTTCTTTCGATCCATGTCATTTTTGTTTTAATCTTTATCGTTCAATTTTTTTGCTTGATTGATACTTTCTTTTTTAAAAAAAAAAAACCAATATTTGCTTGTAAGTGTAAGTAAGAAGTCTCGGATTCGAGTCCTCCTACTTACACTAAAAAAAAAAAAAAACTCTTCATAATTTCATATCAATATGCATTATTCGAAATTTACATACTCAAAAAGTAACACTAATAATAAGACTAAAATTACTAATTAATTAATTAAGAAACCAAATGGGATGGTTTAAAGAAAAATTACTTGCTTGTAAGACCAAAATGAACCGGGACTGTTCGGCCACAGGACCAGCCGGTTTACCGAAAACATCATTGGTCTTTCCCGGTTTCCTAAGCATTTTTCCGGGAAAATAGTTTCGGGCGTGCCGTCCCAGTCCGCCAATATATTGATGCCCGTCGTCCTCAATTTCTTTCACTTCCTCACAGTTACTAAAAGCCCTAGCTCCACAACAATTTCCCCATTATTTTCCTCAAAAATGGCGTCTTCTTCGTCGGCGAAGATGATAGCGGAGTACGCCAAGTCCGGACGGTCGTCGTGCAAGAAATGCTCGAAAACAATCTCCGCAAGTGCCTTAAGGCTTGGTTTAGTTACCAGAGACGCTCGAGGCTTCGACATGACCAAATGGCATCATTTGCATTGTCTGCCTTTGAGTTCCCATTCCGGTGCATCGCCGGGGTCCATCAAAGGATTTTCATCGCTCAAGGTAGTACAGCATTTTAATTTCTTCCGAAGGATTTCTCCATTATTTTTTTTTATTTAAGAAGATTTTAGTTTAGTAGCAAAATAGTAGGCTATACTGGGAAGTGGAAATTACTGTTTGAAACTAACAGTTAAACTTTTGAATATTAGAAAACCGAGTATTAGTAGAATCTTGTTACCGTGAAATTAGAAATTTTCTTTTAAAAAAGATGGCTTTTTTTTTTGGCTGCTGGATTTGAAGTTGAGAGAATCTGTGGGGTCGACTTCATTTTATTTGGTTATTTTTGTGGTTGTGGCTATGCAGAGCAGTGATCAAGAAGAACTAAAGAAATTGATGAAGGAAAGTGTTCAGGCTCTAGACAAGGTATATTATTTGTGAAATGTTGCACCACAGATAGTCTTTTACTCTTATAAGCTCCTCTTTGCACCTTGATGCTATGGTCATCTGTTCAATATGCAATGCGAAATTCAGTATAAGATGGAGAGGATTATGCGTGATCTCCTCTACTAATGCCTTAAGTGGAGTCCGTCTTCGTTACGACTTGTGGTGGACAATGACTTCTCTCACATCTAGTTAGAATATTCTGCAACTTGAGATAATGCTTCATGAGCCTGTTAGGACTCTTCTTAGTCAAGCATTTGTTTTGTGGATCCTTCATGGTTTTTTGGTATTGTTCATTACATTGTTCACAGGTCTTTGGAGTTCTTGCTTTGGACAGTGAAACTGCCCTGTGACATTGTGAAGTACTCCTGAAATTCAAACATTTAGTTTCTAGCAATGTTACCAATTCATGGCTTATGCAACTATATGCTATAAAACTGTAAGGCAATATGCTACTGTGATAATGAAGCAACTTGCATGTTATAAACTTGTATTTAGAAACTATTTAAGCTTATCGGTGCAGGTATTCAATTGTATTTAACATGTGGTCCTCAGTATGAGCTCTCTATATAACTCATAATAGCTGTTTGACATTTCAGGTTTTGGATGGAGAAAAAGATTCTATTACTGAAACCAAGGAATTCAAGGTAAGATTTCTAATGTTAATCTCTTGCCATATGTTAATAATCTTAAAGGCCTTAATGCCCTCCACTTTCAATAGGTTCTCAGACGAGATGATGAAGATGAGAGTTATGAGATGGAGAAACAAAAAGTGAAGAAGAAAAAGGTACCTCCTCAGATGAACTGGAGGCTCTTTAATTTTGTGGTTGTTGTAGATATGGTGACAGTGGTATTGTTGGTTTCATTTTATTGTACTAGCATATTTGATACCTTCCAACCACACCACATTCATGACTTATTCAGCACCACATTTAAAATAACATGGATAAATGCTGCTTTCTGGTTCTCCTTATATCACGCACGGACCTTCAGTGTTACACCATGTGATTCATTCTGCTACTTGTCCTCGATATATTTACTTCCTTGTGCACCAAAGATGTACTTCTCAGTAGTATTTGCCCACATTTATTTTTTTGCCTTTTTTAACTACCGCTTGCATCCAATTACCATTAGCTATCTGAGTCTGACAAGGGCAGCAAGCTGGAGATCACATTTTCTGCTACTGAGATCAAGGAAAAGTACAAGGTATGCTCAAATTTTAGGCAACTGGTTTGGAGCTACTGAATTATTCTAGATTTAGGGAATAATAAGTAGAATCTGTTCCAGCAACTGGTCTTCTTTTTTCTAATCATGCATCCTACCTATTCATATCGTTTTGAAATTCAGGACGCTGCATTGCTGCCCCAGTGGAAAGCATTCCAAACTATCATATTTCTTGAACGGGTGAGTAGGAATCATGGAATATCACTTGTGAAGATGACAGAACCCTGTAAGACTTATTCATGCTATAGCTGGCTTATTTTACATAGATAATTATTAAGATTTTATTTGTGCTACACATTCATCTTTAAAGTACATCTCTGTTGCTCCACTTTGTGAAATTAAACTTTCTGTTATATTGGAAGTCCTTGTTTGTTCTGGAGTTCCTTACTGCAGTACATCATTTGATAAATCTCATATTAAATTCTTAGGTTGATGGTCTTCATGATTCAACGAAGATTGCTGCATTTGATTTTGATGGTTGTCTTGCCAAGACAGCAGTGAACAAGTATGTCATATTTCCCATCTTTTATATGCATCAAAAAATTTCATTAGAACTCTTGTGCAATAAAGTTAGGAAGTTGAATTTGGCCTGCTAAAATAGCAACAATTCCATAGTTAAACTTTGTTGGGTGAAGCTAACCTTTCTGAATGAAATTCCTTTTTGTTTCTGATTTATTGTCTTTTAAAAGTATCAAATCCACAAGTAATATATCTATTTAGATTCCCATATTTTGACTTTTGCATTTTCTTGAACGAAAGATGTCACATGAAAAAAAAGTCTAGATTAGTATAATAGTCAAACTTTGTTGCTGTATATTGCGTGAGGAACCATTGCCTTCTAACAAGGTATTATTGTTGTGATATTCATGAATAATAGTGTGAAGATGTTTAAAATCTATTGACTTGGTTGTTAGCATTTTTAGTGCTTACAATCAGGACTACATGGACATATTTAAGTTTTCTAATCTGCAAGCTAGACCTTTTTCTTTCATTAAACTTCTAAAACATCAAGCTCAAATTAAAATAAAGTTTGGAACATAGATGCTCTGTAAGTGAATACGACATCTAGCTAAGTGGCTGAGCAGTAAGTGGTGCTACTGGAATGGAAACAACAACTGAGAAATCTGGATTGCTCTTATATCAGAGGTAGTGAATATACTATAGTAAAGTTAGCAACATGTTTTGCAGCTTTTGGTTGTTGTTTGGATTGGATTTGTCATATGTGTCAAACTTGTTCGGAACCATAAATTTTCTGTGTATTACAGGGGATCTTTATTTGAAGCGTAATTGGAAGAACTTGACATTTACTTTTTCTTTTAGAATAGGTGCAGATGCATGGTCTCTTATGTATCCTTCAATACCAGAGAAGCTGCAGAGATTATATGATGAAGGCTACAAGCTGGTGTGACTCTTTTTCTTGTTTAATCTTTAATCTTTCTTTACTAGTTTGTGAATTATGAAATTCGTGGTGCTGCTGATCAAGTTGACTATAGTTTCTGTCTTTGACTATTTTGTTTTCCTCTCTTACTGAATTATCTTCATTTTTACTAGGTTATTTTCACTAATGAATCTAATATTGAGCGCTGGAAGAAGAAGAGACAGGTTGCAGTGGACTCGAAAATTGGGCGAATTGAAAGCTTCATAAAGCTTGTAAAAGTTCCAATTCAGGTTGGTTTGGCTTGGTGTCAAATCTATCAATGGAGTAACTTAAATGGATTGTTACTTTTTTCTTGGTAGACCATCATTGTTTGCGAGGAGGCATGTGGTTATTTTCTACTTGAAACTTAGCTTCTTTTACAATCAAGTAGTAAAATAAATTCCAAAATCAACTGTATGCCTGGAATGTCAAACATTTGTAATAGAAGGATGCATGAGGTGTTCAACATGACTGTATTCTAATGAAAAATGGCTGGAATTAGATTTGTGAAGACATTTACCAACAAATTTCATGCTAATGTTTGTCATCCAGTATTTCTTTTTTGTAATGGTTTATTGTTTGTTTAGTTTTCTGGAAAAAGAACTAAACAAAAAAGTTGATATTGTAGACTACCACCATGATAAACTTTTTGAGTCTGCTGTGTCTACTAAAGAGTAATTCCTTTTCTTGTGGAAACCTACTCAATTCTTCATTGCACAAATCCATATGCAGGTTTTTATTGCTTGTGGACTAAGTAACTGTCAACCAGAGGATGCCTATCGCAAACCAAAAACTGGGATGTGGCATATCATGGAGAAGCACTTCAATTCCGGTCTTCTAATTGACATGGATCAGTTATTGTCCTTCCACTCTTTCCTGCCAATTCTGGATTTATTGGCCATATGGCTTTTCATTGAGTGACTTGATAGTCTAAATTATACTTGCTACGAGAACTTGCACAATTGGTTTGTTGAATTTTATTTTTTATTTTTTATAGCTCCTTTTATGTCGGTGATGCTGCTGGAAGACCAAATGATCATAGTGATGCTGATATCAAATTTGCAGAGGTAGTGAGCGTATTTGACTTTTGAACCTCCAAGCAGCTAGATAGCTCATAACTGGATGCTACTTATTATTAAGATGATCTGTTGCGCTACTTATGATTTCTTGCTTGATTGCTTGATCAGTCATTCAACCTTGTGTATCCAAAGTATAGTTGAAATATCGCACATTGTTTTGCGGCTGGATGATCTTTCAGTTGTCTTTAGTCATTACTGATTCCTTGTTTGACATGCATAATTTTATCAGTCTCTATTTAACAAACATAATATCCTTATTTTAATGCTAGTGTCTTCATTACTTCACCTGTGGTACTCTTGGGTAAAGTCACTTCCTCTTCACCCTCTTTTGTGATTTGGTAAAGTTTATGAAAATTGGATTGATGGGCTGGTTTTATGTATATTGCAGGCCATTGGATTAAAATTCTATCTACCGGAGCAGTACTTCAACAGTTAAAATCTGGCATCTAACAGTGTACTTGTGACTTTATGCAACTGAAGGACATAATTCGAGTAACTCATTCTGTAGATAGTGAAGAGCAGATGGTCCAATGGGAGAACATTGTAGTTATTGACCTCATTGTGAACAGTTTATTGTGACCTTTATGGTGATTATGTTGCATCTAATTTTCTTCCTTTTGGAGTCGTGTTTCGCCTTCCTTTGGATAAGTAGCACTGAAAGATTCATCCTACCAATGGTTCTGAGCATCCCTTTAGGAACACCAGTAAGCAGGAATAACAGCATAGTTTCTGAAGGATTAGCAAGCAATTTTTAGCTTATTGTAATGTTTTGCGTGCTAACAACTCAATGCATTTGAAGCCCTGCAAATCAACAGTTACATGATAGGAGATTGCTTGCTAAACTGAAATCCACTCGTACATTAGTGTCCATAAACTCTAAAAAAGAGAGAGAGAGAGAAGAGGGGGGGGGGGGGGGGGTTAGGTGAAAGTTTCTGATCCCTTATTTTGGTTTCATAATAATGCAGCGTGAAGGTGTCTTATCGATACTATATCCAATCATCCATAATGGAATAATTGAAAAACATCAACGGACAAACTAAACGGTAAACAGTGATACATTTTTTTTTATATGCTTCACTAACCTAGGATAGAGCAAATCTCGAGCAGAGGGTTTGAATTGCCACTGCTCGATTACAGTATGGACCATATACTCAGACAATAGTTGATACATCCCTATCCAGAGGCTTCTTCAGATGTGATTCAAAGTAAAGATTAAGAAAGGCATACTTGGTGTTAAGTTTTGCAAGGACAGCTCAAAGTATTGAGGCTTCGAGTCAAGCTCTGCAGAGGTAAGAAATCATGCAAGCATGAAGTACTAGCTGCAGACTGAAGCTGCAAAAATAGCCATTGATGTTTTGGCGATATTCATACTCCCAGACCCGTCAAAATACCTACATATCACTTCTTCCTACCAATCTCTCCTTCTATGATGGCATGTCTTGTCAAAACAATCTCTTTGACTAGGTTTCTGTAAGTGAATGGTCTAACAGCAGCTCGTAAGAACAAACCAGGCGGTACTTTACTCTTTTTGATCCTTTTCCTGAAAGGACCGTAACCGAGATTCTTCCATTCTGCTGGACTGACCTTTGCTCTTGTTCGCCTCATTGCCAATTCATCCCCATCTTCTTCAACTGTCCCTTTGCCCCTCCTTTCCATTGCTCTAATCTGCTTTTCATAGATTTTGTTAGATATCTCTAAGCCTCGTTTTGCAAGCTTTTCCATTGCTTCATTACTGCTCAATGCCTTCTTAAATTCCGCATCCCAGTAGTTTGGATCCTCTTCAGGACCGAAATCCTCTTCTTCCTCCTTGATTCCCAACTCATCATCTCCAGCATCCTCTACATCCAAAATTGCATCATCGTCTTCACCATCCTCCACTTCACTCCTTCCATCATTTTCGTCGCCATCATCCTCAATCCAGTCCATTATCTGACCTTCCTCATCATTATCACCATGATCGCCATTCTCATCATCTGGGGCGTCACAACCCAACTCCATTTCCTCCAATTTCACCTTCCACTCCTTAGTATATGGATGCAACAGAGGCACTGGATGGTTGTTCAATAAAAACTCCAAGCACTTCGACTTCTTCTCATCACTCAACTTCTCATAAGCATTCACAACATCATCTACAAACGCCTTTGAATTCGCCTTCACTATTCTACATAATCCACCAAAATAAGTACAGAATTCCACCCTCCCATCATCATTCACCAACTGGAACAAAAAATCCCCCTCAGTCTGTGGATCAAGCAACGGTGTCAATTCCTTAAAAAAGTCATCTTGAGGCTCAAATCTACACTGATAAACTGGCCTCTTCACATAAATTATATCAGGCCTCATCCACGCTGCACACTGTGTAATCATGGACCTTGCCTTATTTCCGAGCCTTCCCATCAAATTCCACTTATCCAACCTCTGATCCCCAGCTTCAAGAACCAGCTCGCTTACCAAAGTCCACTGTTGCCAAGGCAACTCCGAAACCCTCCACCTAGGATGCCTGACAAACACCCAAAAATTCCTGAACTTAACATTTTTATCCATTGCATCTAATCTAGTTTGAAATTCTCGAGCCATTTCAAACTGCTCGATCTTCTCCCACTCTTCTTGATTGCGAACTTCACCAATCAAAGTTACACACTCATCGGTAATCCGTCCATGAATTGGCTCACCTAAAACCACCCCACGCCAAGAATAAGGTCCAAATTCACCATACTTGTACCAATCGTACGGGTGCCTAAGATTTGGATCATCTTTTTCCATAAACCTAACCATTCTATCATATCCTAGACCAATCATCTCAAGCTGCTCTTCGGATAAATTGTCCGGGTAATTCTTGTTAGGGTTCTTCAGTCTGTAAAACAAGCTCTCTGCCAATTTCCTGCTTTTCCGGCGAGCGTTTCGCTTAGCCTGTCGACGGACTTCAGCGTTACCCTCGATGCGCCCAGTGGAGGTACCTCCGGGCTTCCCTTTGCTCCGTCCGGCAAAGGACCGGACGTCCCTCTGGTGGGTGGCATTTTGGCGGGAAAATTGTGGGGTGGGGTTTTGGCAATGGATTTTAAGGGGTTTTGAGGTTCCAGAAGAGGGGTGAATTGGAACAATGCTTCTGTGAAGAGGGTTTAAGAACTTGAAAAATGATGATGGGGGTTGAAAGTTGAAGAGGGGAGGGTTTAGGTCTTTAGCAAAAGGGAGGTTTTGGGTCTGCATTTTCCAGTGTGAGTGAGGCAAGTTGGATAAGGTTAACTAGTTTACCGGTTAAAACGCTTGACTTCTCAAAATTTTGGAGGAATATGAACAATGTATTCGACTTTTCTTGGTACAAATATGAGAAAGTTGCTTACTATTTACCGAGATAAAATGTTTGAGTAAATTTTTCATACGTGTATACTGATGGATATAAATGCATATTATATATGTAAAAGTCGATATTAAAATTCAAATTGAATACATTGATAGTGCCGGAAAAAAAGATTAATTCAAAATGTTTTATATATTTACTTTTTGAGAGTGAATGCTTTACCTCTTGAATATTTGATACAAATATATTCATCAATCTTAGATACTTATGATCTAATTATATGCTAAAATTTTTTGATTATGAGGTTATTTAGGATCTAATTGCACACTAAATTGGTCTTGGCCATAAGGGCAATTTCGTAAATCCACAAAACATCGTAATTGGATGCTTCTATTGCTCCCATATCCTATGATTTTTAGTCCAAATTCTACTTTCTTTTATGAACTTTATGACAATATCATAGTACCACTTGGAAAGTGGTTAATGATATTTGAACAATAAAAGTGCACTCCTTCAAAAAAAAAAAAAAAAAGGAACAATAAAAGTGCATTAAGAACTCATTGGAACTTGATCCCATCTAATCAAATTGAACATGAACAATATTTTATATTCGGTACATCTTTTTAACTCAGTTCAATTTGCATCAATTTTGAAATTTACATATAAAAATTTAAATTACTCTGATTTGACACTTTCGACTTGATAAAATTCGTCTGAGTTTGATTCAATAAATAAACAAACTAAATTTAAACACAATTTTAACTTCATTCAAATAATCAAACGACGATGAATATTTGAATTTAGTTCATCTATTTCACTTACTTGATGAAGATTAGAGAGTGTTTGATATCAATAAATGTTGACTCACTTGATATGAAAGGATGACTTCGTCACAAAATGTATGTATTTTGATGTTCACATCCGTAGCTGCCTACTAACTGTACGAGTTTCGGTATGTAATACGTTTCTTCCGTTGCCACGCTTTCTAATATTCTTCCTTCTCCCAGTCCCCGGTCGATTGCCTCACATCCCAACTGTCAATTTTCACCATCTTCCGATCGAATTCACCAATCCGCTCCGCTCCTTTCCAAACCACCGATGTCGCGACGCTACCACACGACGGAGCTGGGCAGCATAGCCTGCGAAGACTTATCGGATGTTGGGGCAGGTAAAGAAGGCTGGCTGGTGAGCGATCCCAATCTTTTAACTGCTCTTGACACCCATTCTTTAGCCCTTGCCAACCGCTCAATTGTCCTTGTTCTCCACTGGTCCGACGACGCCGATCCCTCTTCTTACCGCCTCAAAATTGTCCCTGATCTCTCCCCGATCGCGGCCGAGTACATCTCCGCTATTGAGTGGCTGGTGTTTGATGACGTTAGGGTGCTTGCTATTGGAACTTCTTCAGGTTTTCTTTTAATCTATTCTCTCCAAGGCGATCTCATTCACAAACAGGTTAAATTCTTACTTTACTTTTTGGTATGAATTCATTTATGAACCAATGCAATTATGGGTATGGAGCTGATTGGCGAGGAATCGTTGTGGGATTATCGAAATTGAGTGAGGTTTGGAACTATGTGTATTAGTTTGTGGAAACAATGGAGGAAAATGAGCAAAGTTGGGAGCTTTATGTAGTATTATTTTGTGCAGAAAAGTGGAAATGAGTAAAGTTTTCAACATTTTTTTTATGCGAGTGGCCCCTTTAAATTTATTTGGTAGAATTGAGTCAAGGAATTGTTGAATTAGCTTATTTGACGCAAAATTGTTGAGGGATTCTATTGAAATGGAGTAAAGTTTGGAACTTTGTAGTGAGTTGAACAAAATGGATTGTCGAATTAACAAAACTTGGGTGAAAACATGGGAAGATATTGAGTTTAGACAATAGTGCGAGGTACATTTAGCTGGGATGTTCTTTTTTCTTTTTATTTTAGAGAGCTCATCGCAGAGAGATTATAGTTACAAGATAGATGTCTTCCTTTTCAGTTATTTCATTTTTTTTCTGTTGACACTTAAAAGTTTCCTGATCAGGAGAATGTACTGATTTCTTTTGTGTCAGTGGAATTTAAGTCGGTTAAAAGTTTATTAACGATCACATAATTGTTCTTCAGCTTGTAAACAATGCCAAGATTATCAAGTTAAGAGTTCGTGGAACTAACAAGGACCTGTTGGAAGATACATCTTCCGAGGAGGTTTGTGTTGTTATGCGAGCAACAGTTGCTCGATTTGATGGATCTGACATTCAGGTATATGCAAATAAGTCAGCATTTTGCTCATATCTAGTTTATTGGACGTCATCTGTTATCACAAAAAACCTGTTTTGTAGAAGAAAGGAAAGATCTGCTAAAATGCTTTATACTTTTTAAATGTTCAAAATAGTAAATATGTAGTTAATTCTTCCCTTGAGAGCTGAGAGGAAATTAAAGAAAATCTCAAAAGAATTAGGAGGAATAGCATTTGCATGATGAGAAAGAGTCATCAAGTCAAATAGATAAAAATAAGTAAACTAGTAAACTTAATAGCAGTTTCCAGTCTGCTGCTTGGTTTGAGCTGGTGGAGTTATCATTGAGGTCTTCAAAGTTGCTACAAGTCCTTTTGCCTTGTATAAATATTTAACAATTTCCGTGCTGACCTTTTTCTTATCATTGAGTCCTTAAATGAAACTTTTAATGTTTTTGAATCTAACACGCTGTTTTACACCTTGATGATGAATATCTGCAGAGTATGCTGCATCGGTGGTTTCGAGAAAGACAGTTGAATTTCTGGGATGAGAGTTACATGAGGAGAGATCAAGAATATTCTGGAGCTTCATTTGGAAGGCTTCCTTATCAGCTATGGAATGTTAGCAAGTATGGATTGTGTGCTGATGCTGCTATCACTGGCATCATGCCCCCTCCTCTAATGGAACCTCAGGTACTTACACTTGTCATCTGAAACCTCTTTAGTTCCTCTTTGCAATTAGCCATTCTGGTTGAGTAAGACTTTTTGTGCGAGAAATCTAGTGTGCTATATCTTAGTTAACTGAGGGATATCATCACCTTTGGAGCTTTGTATGCTCTATCTTGACATAGTTTGCTTTCTTTAGTGGAAGTGCCTGTGTAGCTTAGTGCTATTCTTTTGTATAGGTTGACTTTTGGCAACTTTCTGAATGTTAATCTGGTTTTTGAATTCAGCTGCTTTTATTGTTGGACAGTCAAGTCAACGTTATTATTGTGCAGTCACAGTTGGAGATGATGCGGTGATTTCAGCATACAGGTTAGACTGCTTGAAGATTGGTTATAAGATTCTTGTAATACTGCTTTTGGTCTTCAATTTTTTTTTAATCCTTGGATTGCTGTGATGTTTTATGCCTCTTGATGTCTTCTCACTGTTGAATATACTTTGTCAAGACTTTCGGAGGACAGAAGCAGATCAATAGTTGGAGCTATTCTGTCAAAAGTTGTGCCTGCAACATTTTCAACTATATCTTCTATCTCAAAAATGATTTGGCGAAGTGATACAACAACAAAGAAACAAGAGGAAAAACCCCAACCGCTTGCTCGAGGTTGTATAGTGCTTTTAGTTGTTGAACATTGTCTTATATCATGCTCATATTGGATTTAGGCTATTGTTTTCATTACCTTTCAGCTTTTCACTTGGCATTCTGACAAAAGTTTTTCTGATTTTTTAGGGCTTCCTTTGCTTTTCCTGCAAAAGTGTTTCTGAAGCAATATCATTTAGTTCATATCATGGGATGCAATTTTACAGTTACTGCATACTAGTATATGTTTTATTACAAAACCCTCAGTGGAGGGCTTTCTAGACTGATGTTATCGATGTTTTCAGTAAGGTATTGGTCTGCTTCCATTTTCTATCTGAGTTGAACTCTGCATGACTCGTATCTTGAATTAATTCAATTTGGCAGCTTCTCCTCTTACTTGTTTGAAGGATTACCCAAGGAAGGGAGAAAAACTCACATTATCACCTAGTGGTACTCTGGCTGCAATAACTGATTCACTTGGTCGTATATTGCTTTTGGACACGCAGGCACTTGTTGTTGTGCGACTATGGAAGGTTTGCTTCTAGCAACGAGCTATTTTATCTTCAATGACACGCCGTTTCCGGTGATTTACTTTGACATCTTTCAGGGATATCGAGATGCGAGCTGCTTGTTTGTTGAGATGCTTGTCAAGAAGAATTCCGCAACTGTAGGATCTGCTGGGTATCAATATGAGAAGAGTGATTATTGCCTTTGTTTAGCCATCCATGCACCACGTAAAGGGATAGTCGAGGTAATTTCTGGTGCATACTCTTCAGATTATGTCAACGATTCTCTGTACTCATCATTCTTTGGAATCTAAACGTATTAGGCTTTCTTTCATTTTACCAGGAGTTTTCTAGGTCCTTTGCGCTGCACGCTTGTCATTTTAGTCGGACCTTTCTTTCTAGGATCATACGCACTGTTAACAATTTCCTCATATTGTGGTTTAACAATCTGGACATTGTCATGAATTACCATGTGGGGCTTACCTTTTGCTATTTTAATAGTTGAAGATTAATAAATTAGCCAAGGTTTGTTTGAGTGCTCGTCATAATAGGCCAGAACAAATGTTGTTTTCCCAGTCAGCTAAGTTTGATGGTAGTCTTTTTTTTTCTCAAAAATAATGTGACTTGCATAGAAATAGGTAAATTTTGTGATTAAGTCATTTGAACTCTTGCTTGCAGGTTTGGCAGATGAGAACTGGACCTCGTCTTTTAACCATTCCATGCGCCAAAGGTAGCAAGATTTTGCAACCTACCTATAGATTTGTTTCATCAATTTCATCATCATCTTACGTGCCATTGGAAGTTTTCTTTTTGAACGGAGACTCTGGTCAATTATCTGTATTGAACCGATCCCTTAACTGAGTCTTAATGCGACCCCCCCCCTGATTATTTATATCATAAGCTCATTGTATGGAATTCATTGCAATATGTCTGACAACACCAAATGTTTTTAAATTTGGTGCATACAAACAGGCCCTTTTATTGGGTACTTCTAAGATTCAATGTTACATCAGTAGATTACAATCCGGGTCTAAGCAGACGCTTCTTTGGGTATCCTTGCTCTCGTCAGAAACCACAACCAAAATCTTTTGTGGGTGTCTACAATTTCAGGGGGGGAAGTCTATCATGCATTTAAAAAATCTTTTTTACTGGCTTTGATGTAAACGGTTTGTGACTTCCACTATGGCTTCTTTTTGTTTGGTTTATCTAGGACAACACTTCTAAAGTAGTATAGTTTAATACATCATTATCTGCTTGGGAATTGTGACCTTGTGATGAAAACAGGGTGAATTGCTAGATGATTTGGACTTCTAAGCCGCCAACAAAGCAAGAACAGAAATGCAGGAAGGAAAAAAAGATAATAATAAGACGAAAGGCAGTTGAACATAATGGTCCAACCCGATAGATCAGTATTCTTCACCCTACAGAAAAGAAAACATACAGTACTGGATCTGATTAGGGGCCTAAAGAAAATGAAAAAAAAAAAAATGCCTCGTCTTATTCATTGAATAGGTGAAGTCTGAGATGTCAAACTGCTTTATATGTACATGTACTTTTCCTGCTTTTATTCAGGGCTTTCAATCCTTCAACGAAACAATGCCTTGACAAAGTGGCTGTCGTCCATACATACAAGGCGACATGAACAATAAAGTTGAACTTTATTCATTCAAGTTGATGACCATTCTTAGAACCGTTTTGGATAGGTGTGAGGGTTATTATTTTACTACTCGAGCAACTTGGTCATACCTCCCACTATCTTGGTTCATCCAGAAGCTTGATGGAAGCATTCCATTTATTATTCCCCTTTAAGTTTAAGACGGCGAGCAACCAACTGGCCCCCAGGCCACGCAAAGCTAATATCTACACATTAAACCATTATTATACGAATCCATTACTATATCCTATTGAACAGCCATTACAGTCTTGCCCCTTAAGTAATTTATAGTCTGTTTTTCCTCCGACACCAACGCTCGAGTTGTTGTACACTGAACCTTCTAAAGAAACAGGAAAACGAAACTGGCCGTGCAAGTCCCTGCTGATGACCGCTCAGTTGCGGTTGTTGACTTCTTGTTGTTGGTGTGTTAGTGCGTGTTTCTTTTTTCCCCACTATTTGTAGAACAATGGAATCACATTGCGACAGAAAATCCACTACTATCATAATTCCTGCTTCCAATCTTCTATTCTCAAATTAGTTTTTACTCCTCTCTTCTGTCCCTTCTTTGTACGGTTGTCACGTCCTTTTTTATAATCCAAACACAAATAAACTGATAATAATTGGTTGATAAGTTTAATCAAAATCAATTAAAAGAGATAATTCTAAACTTTTTTATTTTCTTTTTTAACAAAAAAAAGTCTTGTTGGTCGTAAAAATAAAAATCAACTAAAACTCTTCTTTATTTTTTACACCAAATCATTTTTTTTCTTCAACCCTAACAAGGACTTTGATTCACTCATTATATCTTTAATCTTGCAACAAAAATAACGAGCCCTCACGATTTTTGTGAGTAATTGTGGGTGTAAACGACATAATCCAACATGATTGACAGAGTTAAAGGCAATGATATCGTAGGGATTTGGTGAGCAATTGAATCAAAAGAATAAATAGTTCGAGAATCAATTGATGGATGTAATGTTGCAGACTAGCAGTCTTCTTTTTCATGTAAACTAGTGTTGAAGGAATTCTGATTAGGGAACCACCACTTGATTTATCCAAAGAAAAAAAAAGTTTTGAGTTATCGGAATTGCTTTATTTATCCAAAGAAAAAAAGTTTTGAGTTATTGGATGAATTGGTTTTGAATAAACTTATCAATCGATTATTATTGATTTGTTTGATTTTGGATTATCAAAAAATTAGAGGCAATGTGACAGCTATATAAAAAAAGGACAGAGGAGACAGAAACTAATTTGGGAACAGAAGATTCTAAACGCATAATTCCAGCTTAGGAAAGCATGTTTGACTAGGAATTAAATGCCACACATGTAACAAAAAGACCTCATAATCCTAGGCAAATGCCTCCACACATCGCTTGGTAGTCCGTTGATTCGGCTTTCCAGGGTGAACAAGATAAAATAGAAAAGAATCTATTGGCGTTCGGTGTATTAAGAAATTGACTGATTTGCTATAAAAGAGCCGTCCGGAGATGAATGGATTTTCGTCATCTTCTTTATTCATGATTTGAACGATTGAATCCTACTCAGGGCTGTTTCCCCATTGATTACAAGATTTATTTTGGAGCAAAGACCAGAACTTTGTTTCCCAATTCAAAACAACGTTCGAGGTTTAGTACTAAGGCAAGTAAGATACTACCATGTAGCTGCTGCAACATAGTAATCATCTAGCTGTGATTAACTACCCCTCTAAATTTACCTTTAAGAGTAGAGCTCCAATCCCCCAACCACCATTCCGTCAATCATGGCTTTTAATTTCTCTTTCCTCTTTCACCTTATCGTCTCTCTTTTCTTCCTTCTCAACCACCCTATCTTCTCCTTTGCAAACAATCTCCACAAAACAAAGCCTCTTTTCAATTCACAACTCTTCTCTGAAGACAATGGGAATGCTCCAACCCCTGCTCCAACAACCTATTTTGAAGTCACAAAGCCTATACAACTGCCCAAGACTAAGCCTTGCTCCTATTTGATTCTTCAACATGATTTTGGCTTCACCTATGGCAAGCCACCAGTTTTTGCAAATTACACTCCACCCTCCAACTGCCCTTCTCAGAAATTTTCAAAAATTGTTTTTGAATGGAAGGCCTCCAGCAAAGGGAGGCAATTCGATAGAATTTTTGGAGTTTGGCTTGGTGGTGTGGAGATTTTGAGGAGTTGTACTGCTGAACCAAGAGCTACTGGGATTGTTTGGACTGTTGAGAAGGACATCACTAGGTATTATTCTTTGCTTATGACTAATCAGACCCTTGCTGTTTATCTGGGCAATCTTGTTGACAAGACTTATACTGGTATTTACCATGTGAATATTAGTGTGCATTTTTATCCCGCTGAGGAAAATTATGGTTTTAGTGGGCTGAATATAGATGATTCTGCTAATTCTGGGGCTGATCTGATATTGCCCATATCAAGAAATTTGCCATTGAATGATGGGTTATGGTTTGAAATTCAGAATTCTACCGATGTGGAGTCTAAGGAGTTTCGTATTCCACCAAATGTGTACAGGGCTGTCTTGGAAGTTTATGTTTCATTTCATGAAAATGATGAATTTTGGTACGGAAATTTTCCAAATGAGTACATTGCTGCCAATAACCTTACAGGTTACGCAGGAAATGGTCCTTTTAGAGAGGTTCTTGTGAGTTTAGATGATGTTTTGGCTGGTTCTATCTGGCCATTTACAGTGGTTTATACTGGGGGTATTGATCCCCTGTTGTGGAGACCTATTACCGGAATTGGATCGTTTGATCTGCCTACCTATGACATTGAGATTACTCCTTTTTTGGGCAAGATATTGGATGGAAAGACTCATAAACTTGGCTTTAGTGTTGCGAGTGCTTTGAATGTCTGGTACATAGATGCAAATTTGCATCTTTGGTTGGACAAAAAGAGTGCGAAGACAGAAGGCGAGCTGTTAAGTCACGATAGCCCGCCCCTAACCTTTTCCTTCGCAGCGAATTTCACAGGTTTGGATGGATCATTCTTCATAAATGCCAGTAGGACTATAACATCAGAAGGATGGGTGAAGTCATCATCATACGGTACTATCATCACCAAGGCAACTCAAGACTTGAAATACAGGAACTCTATGGTTCTGGGAAACGAGGCTAATAGGCAGATTGTAAATCAGACAATTGAGTACAATGACATGGTTTCTGCTAGGACTCTGTCTTCAGTAAAGTCGATCAAATCCCTGAAACATTTTCCTTTTTACTTGTATACAGATGTTACGGATCGAGCAAATGGAACATATGTTTCTGTGTCAAATGTAGCTCTGGGTTTTGACGAGAAAAAGATTAAGAAATCTGACCAGGGATTGTCCGTCAGCTGTCTCGAAAACATACAGAAGGGAAACAGTAGCATGCTTGTAAAGGGGAATTTGGTAATTAGCGGATTGGGTACTACAAACCAAGCCTACAGCTACAAGGATAATGAATTCTGCTATCTCAGGAATGTAGGCAGCTCAAATTACACCATTCTTTACGACAAAGTTAGCAACATTTGCAGTAAAAGGCAAAAGCATCATCTGTTTAATCGGTTCTTGCCTTCGTAGATGGTGATTTTGAAGGCATTTCTTCTCAAGAGGTATCTCTCATTGAAAGTTGGCGATGAGGGTTGCTATTTTCATTGTCTGATCGGTTCCTTGATTAGTTTACATCTCTGAGCAATTCTAGATGCTGGTCCCACATCTCTGAGCATCTAGGAACAGCAATTCCCGGATGCTTTAAACAGCGAATTCTTGCTCTTCTTAGATTTGTTCAATTCAGCTTAATGCAAAACGAACAATGTAGGCCGGCCATTTTGCATTTTTAGACTTTCAAGCATGATCCTTCGTTCTTTTAGCAATTTAAGCCAGACAAGTCAGTTAACCGTGGCCCCATTAGCATCTGATTATGAAAAACAACTTTTTAAAAAAAAAAAAAAGATCACAAAAAATTAAAAAGGAAAAGGTCTATACAAGCACACATGAAACATAGAATTTATAACTAAAATATCCACCGATAAGCATTTTGAAGCGACTAAAATCCAGTGACTTGTATGTGCAATATCCTAAACAGCAGAAACCACTATCCCAGACGCCAAAACAAATAGAGGGTTCTTCACTTGATCTGCTAGAAAAAAAGAAAAATTTACAAAAGAGACCGACATCCAATAATGTCAGCAATGCAAATTGTAATTCTATTTTCTTGCACAAGACGAAGCCCCAGAATCATCACCCATTTAAGGAATGGGACCAAAAATTGATGATGTATTTTCCTTAATCCGGGTCCCACGTTGTCTACCACGCCCACCAACCACACCATTCTTGAAACTGACAAAACCGCAAACTTTACTCTTTCCAGTGGTGACTTCGTCAGAGATCACAACTTTACCTTCTTCGCTATCTCCATTTTTTGAGAAGAATTTATGGAGATTTTCAGAGGTGGTTTTAGGCCGAAGGGATGGGTTGCAATCGAGGATAGAGAGGATGGTATGGAGGATAAAGGGGTGGAGAACGGCAGCCACCTCAAGGACTTGAAGGAGTTGGGATGGACTCAAGAACTGAAGAGTGTTGTGAATGCATTCTCCTTCTTGTTTCTGAAAAGTCATCAAAGTATCAACTTCGTTGGTTTTCTTGAGATTAGGCTTTGGATTAGCAGTAGAATTAGAAGAAATGTTGATTTTGGGAGAAGTAACAGGAGAATTAGGGAGGCAGGGATTGGAGACACTGAGCTTGGAAGAGAATAAAAGTATTCTACTTTTGTGAGAGTACAACTGCTTTGAGAGTCTGATTTGGCTCATGTTTTTGTCTTTAAATGCTACTGGCGAGAATTGAAGAGTGGAAGGTATAAAGATGGGCAAGCTCAGCCTTGTACGGGAAGATTAACCGCGGTGGTTAAGAAAAAGGACAGAGTAGAAAAAGAGTTGCAGGTAGGATTCAATTGCCCAACTTCAAAAGGGCATTGACTGAAGTGAACAGTACTACACACTGACCAGGTAGGAAAATATCACAACAAGAAGGAAGGATCTGCCTCCCCGCCTCGAGTTCTTGGTTTTTGCGTTGCGTGGAGTAGGGGTGTTTAGAATCGGAAAAACCTTTTTTTTTTTTTTTGTACCTTTCGTAGAAGTAAAAGGCAGGAGTCTTGAAGCAAGGTTGAGTTGGACGGTAAGATGGAAGGGATCGTAAATATCCACTTGCATAGAAAAAAGAAAGAAGTTTTTGTGATGGATTATTTGCAATTGCACCTATAAGTGTAAACTTATATAAAACAATTAGCAGTTGGAGAAAATGCATTTTTTGTCCTCAAAAGGTTGGGGTTAGACCAAATTGATCTTCGTTAATTCAGCCAAAACAAAACTAATCTCTAAAGTATTCAATGTCAATTAAGTTAATTTTTAATGTTTTGATCCAAATAAATATAGCTCCAAAAGTATATTTATTGACCAATATTATTGGTTTCTAATGTTTTGTAGAACCTAACCTATAAGAATTATAGAGAATTTATAGAAAAATCACAAAAATTTTAAAAATTTCAAGAAATTAAAATAAGTGTGAGATATTCACTTTTGATCAAGTACAATTGGTAGATATGTAAATTTGTATTTTAGTGCATAAAAGTATACAAAAGTGCATGTACAATTTTAATGCTTAATTTATTTTACTAAAAAAAGTACACAAGAAAAACAAATATAGAACATGTAACGCATGTCTTATTTGGGTGTTAATTGAATTGCTTAGATTACTTTATACTTATTTTTTAAAAAAAAATTATGAATTTTCTACTTTTAAATTATTTTTATATATTTTGTTTGTATTTTTATAAATATAACTAAATTTTCTTAGATTTTATAAACCATTAGGGACCAATTTTGTCAACTAACAAGCTTTAGGGACTACATTTATTTAGATCGATCGAAACATCAGAGACTAATTCAATCAAAATTGAATATTTCAGGGATTAGAAGCTAAAATATTGATAACCGATGTGGTACAACGAGGATTAAAAATACAACGTTGACTCCAATTAGCGGTTAAAGATACTTCTTTTGAATTTTTTTTTTTTTTTTGGGATTTCGATTCTTCTATTTATAAGAGGTGGGTTAGGTTTGAATTTAATATTGTCTGCACATGTTTGAAATTTTAAAGCTAAAGTTATTTTTCTTTCTAAATTCGGTGGATAGTTGATAGTATTAAAATTTTATAATGCATTCCTCCCATTTTGTTATGTGTTTATCTTGTGTTCTAGTATCACGATACCAACAAAAATTAATTTTTTGGGTCACGTTGGAAGACGTCCTTCTTCATTTAATTAGAATTCAGAACAAATGCATATTTATTATATATTTGGTGTATTTTTTTTTTGCTATTAATGTAAATTTATTGCAATAGAATTACGTTGCTTATAAAACGGAAGAATTATATTTATTATAAGTTAAGCAAAATGCCCCAATGGTCCTCAAAGAATTACAAAATTTAACTTTTGATCCTCTAACTATTAACCGATAAGTTTTAGCCCTTTAATTAATTAAAACATATAATTTTAACCCTTCCGTTAACTTAAACCGTTATATTTAACAAAAATAGCATGACATGCGCAGCAGTGGCTCTCAAACTATTGTAAAGTTCAACTTTTGACCCTTTAACTATTAACTGATAAATTTTACCCTTCCAACTAATTAAAATATATAATTCTAATTCTTCTGTCAATTTGAATCGTTATATCAAACAAAAACATCACCACGTATGTGGTAAGGGCATAATTGAGGGGTGTTTTCATCTTCACAGGACATGTGTTAAAGTAAAATTGTTTTATCCCTTTTTAACTTATAAACTAATTTACCAAATCTCCGATTGTTGAATTTGAACAAAATCAATTGAAAACCTAAAACCTAGACCCCCGAATAGAGAAATTTCAGCAGGGATAGGTAACTTGAATTAATTGAGTTGCCTTCATTTGGAATTTAACTCATCTTTTGGTATTGTTCCAAATTCATTGGATTAATGTACTTGTCTTAATGACATAAATCTAGCACACAATTCATTTTCTAAGAAATTCCAACAAGTCTTAGTTCCTTTCCAAATTTGAACTTTCTAAATATCTCAACTAATCAATTATCTGGTGAGATTCCTCCAAACTTTACATCGCTATCTAAACCTTATTGATTTGTCAAACACTCGGTTTGGCACATCCCAAAATTTTTATCAATAGATGTTTCTATTCGATATAACGACCCAAGTTGACGAAAATGGTAGAATTATACATTTTAATTAGTTGGAAGGTTAGAATTTATCAGTTAATAATTGGAATGTCAAAAGTTGAATTTTGTAATAGTTTGAGGGCCACTAGCATCTTATAATTCTTTATCTTTGTTGACAGAATGATTAGAATTATATGTTTTAATTAGTTGGAAGGTTAAAACTTATTAGTTAATAGTCTGAGAGTCAAAAATTAAATTTCGTCTGATGGTCATTGGACCATTTTGGCCTTATATGTTGGATGTACTTTATGTTATGAATATAAATTTATCCTAATGAAGTTATGTTGTTTATAAAACAAAAAGGGCATGCTTGTCTTTTCACATAAGTTGAATAACAAATATAGCAGTGTCAATTGTAATTAATAAAAAAAGAGGAATTATAAATTTATAATTATTCAATAAAAGACTAAAGGGGCGCTTGGTTCCTGCTTTGGAATTGGAAAGGGAAATGGAATGATGGATAGAGGCCCATTAGTGAGGGTTTTGGTCAATTCCTTTCAATTTGGTCGGGAATCATAAATGATCAAATTTTAAGATATTATTTTAATATTTTAATTCTCATTGCACTGGACCAAGCATCACGTAGTATTGAAATCTATATCTATATGTATTCAGGAAGGGATTTTTAGCAGAAACCCTCTCAATGCCTTCTAAACTTGTCATACTTTTTTCTAGATTTTTATATTTATTTTAATACATAAAAAAGTAGTGGGTTATAACCCACCTTATCACCAATCAATATTCCCACTATCTCACTCCCACTATCCCACTATCACCTTATCACCAATCAATATTCCCACTATCTCACTCCCACTATTCCACTATCCCACTCCAATTAAGAGTCCACTCCAACTATCTCTTAATGACCCATTTTTTTTTAATTCAAAATTGCGTCTTCACATAACACAGGAAAATACCTGAAAGCTATCTCATCCTGGTACCAAAACTCTGGTGCTCTTCTTAGTACGCATCATACTTCTTTTCTTGAACCTTCGGCAGACGTCACGAAGCCGGCGGTGACTACCTTTCAGTAAGTGACCTTGCTCATTTAGCTATTGATTAGTATTATTGTGGTTTTTCACCATTGCCCCACTTATCTGCTGTCCCAAATTCAAGTTGTCCTATTATTTAATATATTAAAATTTTTCACTCAAAATTTGTAGGGAATCCATCTAAAGTTTCCTCACCATGGAATATGTCCGCCTACAAGTATTTCAACAACAACTAGATTTCAAACTCGCAAGATTGCAAAAGAGAAAATATTTGCTTAGAAAACGAAACATACACGGCAACGATTCCACACACCAGTTGGAAAAGTTTCAACAAGTTTGCGCTGACGAAAGAAAAATCTCAAATCAAATCCGAAGGACAAAATCCAGGCTACACTGAATAAAACATCGTTTGCATCAAATTAAAAATTCCGGTACCGTGTTTTCTTTAAATATTATTCCCCATATTGTAATTTTTTTTATTTTCGATTATTTCCAATAATATAATATGTCTATAATTTTTTTCCAATTCTTTTACTGATCGACTTAATTAACTTATCAAGTTAATTCCCTCACCCTCTCTCTCAGTTTCTTATTTGTTTTGGGTTCTCTATTGATTTTGTAAATGTATTGATTTTGTTTCTTTCGTGAGCAGTAGCGGTGCAAAGACTCCAGCAGAAATCAACCTTCTTGCGGCCGGCTTAATTTTTCAGGTCAGTCCGGTCTGCCTTTTAAGTATGTTTTGCTTTTGCTTTACTTTTTGTCATGAATGATATTGCATTGATTTTCTGATCATCCATTATTTCTGAAAATTTTTTACAAAATCCTATGAACGGTTGTTTGCTTATTATTACACTGTAAAGCAAAGATAAAAAGGTATTGTTTGCTTATATAATTGCGGATGGTATAGGTTCATGATTGAGAGTTCTACTATTTCTAATATAAATTGTATATTATAAAAATTTATTTGTTTGTATTACTGAAATTTTTTTAATTATTTTTTATTGCACATTTATCACATAAAATAGGTGTTACGATAGTTATTTTCATAATTTTATTCCAAAATGATCGTGCATGAAATAAAAAAAGATTTTTTGATAATTAAAAAAATAATTAAAAATGATTTATAATTGGAGAAAAACAATTCAGATAGTACTAATAACTAAGGCACTATACGCCCATTATTAAAATTGGATTAATTTTTAATTTCGTCAGAAATCTTTTTGGCAAAATTGCATTCTAGCCTTTCTTTTCTTTATCAACAATGACAATTACAACTACGTGATTCATCTATCTAGCAACAGCACAATTCAACTCATGGAATAAATAGTTCATTGTTTAAAGTACTTAAACGAAAGGTTAGAGTCAAGTCCTACTTAACACTTGCAAGTAATATATTACAATTAGAAAAAAGAAAATGATTCATGAGGAGCAAAAAACTCACCAAGCCCCTGACATATGTGCAATCGTCAAGGCACTTTTGAGCATTAAAATTGCATTCCTTAGTCCAGGTAACCACTTCTCTGTAATTGTTTTCATTTGATTACAATGCAATTCTATTAAATTCTATTGACGCTATTTCTATATTAATTATTGTATTTTTTTGGTTAACAATTCTCATACAATGTATCACTATGTACACATAAAATAAATACATAAACTATTGATTTTTAATTTAATATATATTTTATTTCTAGATCAAAGAAATGAAAAATCTAATTGTCCTCAAGATCGCCAGGCATCCACATCACCAATGATTTTGCGTGATCATGGTAAATATACAACTTCTTATATCGTCATACTCATCTTACATACATACTTTTTGGCTGCACTATCTTACTAAATCAACTATAGATACAATACAATACAATTGTATTACATTCTATTGATGCTATTTATAGACAATTTAGCAATTTTATAGATTAGCAATTTATTTTATTTTATAAATTACCAATTACTATATGTACCAAAATATATTTATATATGGATTACTTCATTAACTATGGGTGCTAATAACAATTCAATTGGTGCGTATTTTTCATTTGATTACAACACTATTGTATTAAATTCTATTGATGCTATTCTATATTAACTATTGTATTTTTTTGTTAACAATTCTCATACAATGATAAAAAAAATTCTCATACAACCGAAAAAAGACGATTTTTGAATGATATATACATTCTCTTATATTTCAAACTATTGTTAAACAGATATTATATTTTAATTTTATTGGTAAAATTTTTTTACCTTTATTTGTTCATCATTTTATTTTATTTTTCAATAATGTCAGCACCGTGCGTAGCACGGGTATTCCCACTAGTTATTATTGTAATTCAAAGTACAAAAACCCCTAAAGCAAGCGGTCACCAAAAGAAGCGATGGAAAATAGAAGGCTCTCCAATTTTCACATCCATTATCCAGTACAACGAGGTGCAGGCTATCTCTATGCGCCTCATTTATCAGTATTCAGATTTGACGCAGTGCAACAAAGATGGATAAGGAGCAGAGGAAGAGCGAGGGAAGGAAGTAGGAACTAAAAAGAACGTCTTTTTTCGCTTCCTTCCTGAATGGGATTCTCTACATCAACAAGGCCAGTTCTCTCTTTCCCTCTTAGCTTCTCTTTCATTTACCTCTTTTACATGTACTAATTTATACTACCAATTGTGACAATTTGCAGTTTCTCTTTGCTGCAGTTTCTATTTTAGTCGCTATTGCAATCTGGGTCTTGCCTGGAAATCTTCTAGCTTGTTTGTTCAGTTGGGTTTCATTCCAAATGGTTCAATCAAACCCACAAAAATTTCTCCCTGTAAATTCCCTCGGGCATGCCTTTCTTCCCCTTCTTCAGGTATACTTTCTTTTTACCTTGCCTACTAGTCTAGAACTGTTTATGCTATGTATTTGTTGTTAGATGTTGTTGATGGACTATCACATTGCTAAGATACTGGCATTCTGTCATTGCATTTTGAATTTAGCTTTTGTTAGAAGTTTTCTGGATAAAAGATTTTTTTCTTCTCGTTTTTTGGAGGAGGGATGACAGACTAATTTGTATTGGCGAACAATTTAAGGACTTAAAATCTTATGGGGACCTTTTAGCTGATGGATGCAGCATAATTGGGGTCAAAAATTATAACTTTTGGGCATTTGGGGCTTGAAAGAACGAGTGAGTAAAGATACAATAGGGATGGGGGATTATGTTGTTCACTTTCTGGTTGTGAACTAGGAGGATTTGTGCTAAAAAGTGAACAGTTTTTGCATCCGAATTTGTCTATAGTTCTCTTTTTATGGAAGTTCGAAAATATTGGAGTTTCCCTAAGAACTGGCTATTGCAATATTATATGGCTGGTAGAAATCTCAGAAATTGATTATTGGATTATTGAACACAAAAATGTTACACTTTCTGATGCTTTAGCCCAAGCTGAAGCTGAGGCTGATTTCTTCCACATCCTGCGTCATAAATATTTATCCGATCGATCTTGAAAATTGGAAATTTGTGGAAGTTAGTTTCTTAGATTCATCAGATTCGTCAATACGAAATGTGTATACTGGGTATAGACCTCATGATTAGGTTATTGTTGGAAGTGTAAATTTTTAACAATATGTTCTGGTGGTTGCATAAGGTAGTTTTGGATTTTGTGCTGCCTTTTCCTTGTGTTGTGTTGAAAATGGCCGTTAATTTGCTTTTATGCTTCAAAGGTGACTTGAAATTCTGTTTCTTATCCTATGATTACAATTGACAGATACGTATTGAATTGTTGGCTTAGTGGTTTTGCTTCGCCTGTCTGTTGATGTTGAGACCTTTATTGATATGGTGACCACTAGATCTTTTTCATTTCCTTCCTCTTATTCATTTGCATATGGTTGTTTTAAATTTCCTGAGACCAGCTTATGCGGAGGATTTCTTCTTTTGGATGATGAAGGTTTTATGTCTCGGCATACTGAGACATTTTCACACACCTATACATACACATGATGTCTCCCATCTGTGAATCTATTCAGCAGACTATTGCGTCGCTAAATTAATATGAATATTGTGATCCAGATCCTCTTTTGGTAAAGGCTGCAAGAGGAGACCCTGTAAATCGTCCTCCTGCATGGATGATGCGGCAAGCTGGAAGGTATATGGCTGCTTACAGGAAGCTTGCTGAGAAACACCCATCTTTCAGAGAGAGGTCAGAGACAACTGATCTCATTGTGGAAATTTCTTTGCAGCCTTGGGAAGCTTTCCATCCAGATGGAGTTATTATTTTCTCTGACATACTTACCCCGCTACCTGCTTTTGGTGTCCCATTTGACATAGAAGAGGTGCGCGGTCCAGTTATTCACTCTCCTCTTCATCATGAGGAGGATTTGAAAGCATTACATCCAATTGACTTGGACAAACTACAGTTTGTCGGGGAGTCCTTAAAAATTTTGCGCAGAGAGGTACTCTTATATTTCACCAAATGTATCATAAGAATGTTGTTCTTAGTAGCTTTCAGCTTGCTCCTTTTAACATAGCATGCAATGCTTTTATCTTCTATTTGTTTTCAAGACTTTATCAATCTTTTTGAATTAGGTCGGGGAGCAAGCTGCAGTTTTAGGTTTTGTGGGAGCTCCTTGGACAATTGCTACATATATTGTGGAGGGGGGCACAACTCGCACTTATACAAAGATAAAGAGCATGTGCCATACAGCACCACATGTATTGAAGGCTCTTCTCTCTCATTTGACTGTAGCAATAGCTGAATACATTGTTTTCCAGGTTCAGTCTGGAGCTCATTGTGTTCAGATATTTGATTCCTGGGGTGGACAATTGCCACCTCATATGTGGGATAGTTGGTCAAAACCTTATATTGACAAGGTAACTTTGATGATTTTTCTAGTAAATGTACTTGTTATCCAATTATTCTGTTTTCTAGCCATAGAGTCTTTCCTGTAAACCACAAAGGTGGTTGTTGATTCATGATCTCATTGACGTTTTTGATAAACATACTGTCTCATTTTGTGAGACTTATTTAATTCAACATATTAATGTACAGCCTCCAATAAAGCTTCATATTTTTGCTGTGTAATAGCCTTGATAAAGTTATGCTTGAGATCTCTTGGACTAAGAATGTATCAGTAAGTTTAAAACTGATATGCATTTCCTGGTTTGGTTCATTTTTATATGATTAACGAGAGTATGCAATGCTGGTCAGCATTAGTGATAAGTTCATCGAATTTCAAAAACACTTTTATAATGGCAAAATTATGAATTACTGTCGGCTGAATTTTCCTTTTTACTTTTCTTTGGGAGGGGTTTGGGAGCCAGTTCAGAACAGATTCTTTCTTTTTTCCCTTTAAAACATCTTTCATTCCTGCATGCAGATAGTAAGCACAGTGAGAACAAAATGCCCTCAAACACCGCTAGTGCTCTACATTAACGGGAATGGTGGAATTCTTGAACGAATGAAACTAACTGGCGTTGATGTTATTGGGCTTGACTGGACTGTTGATATGGAAGATGGAAGGAAACGGCTAGGAAATGATATTGGTATACAGGGAAATGTAGATCCTGCAGTATTGTTTAGTCCTCTTTCTGCTGTGGCTGATGAAATTAAAAGGTACGTAATGTAAGTCCTTCTGCTGTGACTGATGAAATTAAAAGGTACATAATGTACCTTAAATTGGATCTACACAAGTTAATTTAGCCGCTGATCAGTTGGGGAATAAATTCTCCTCCAACTGCAGTTAATTAATTGGTTAGCCTATTATAGAACTTTCCGTTGCTGTATTAAGCATCTCAATTACATATGGTTAAAGAGGGCTTGACCTAAACTTGCATCTGGGGCAAAAAGGTGAGACTAAATAAAATGGTGAAAAAACAGATATCTCACATGAGGCCAAGGCATTTTAGAAAATTAAGCAGATTGGTTTCCTTTTAAAACCGATTACTAAGCTGGTTCTGTTCCTTCGACAGGGTTGTTAAGTCTGCAGGGCCTAGGCATCACATTCTTAATTTGGGCCATGGTGTTCTTGTTGGGACACCTGAGGAAGCTGTTGCCCACTTTTTCAATGTTGCAAGGAGCTTAAAGATCGATGAGAAAACTGTGGAGCATGAAAATAACGCACCTAAAACTGTAGTAGGAAGATAGAAATTCTGTGAAGCAGCGTAGAAGAGCACGAGCCTTTAACTTTTGCCTGCCTTTCCTTGCAGAAGTGGTGCCATGCGTGCAGGTTTCAGCTAATATGTTATGTTAGATGATGTTTAGGAGACAATTCTTCGGATTGGTCCTTGTGCTATCCTGATAATACTCTTTTTAGCTTGTAGTATCAGAAAATTTTCACTTCGAATCTAAACTTTCGGCATCTCTACTTATGGTTTTGTCTCACGATCCAAATGGGGATCATTTTGGGTGGTCAATGTTGTCGATACAATAGGGTGGAAAGAATCAGCTACCCAATTTAATGGTGGTAGATTTCCCTGGAACGCCTTCAGGCTTCAACTCTATTTTCATTTGATGAAAAGGTTATGGGTTCAATATAATATTAAGGCTGATCCTTTTGCAAGCATAATGAATGTCATCATAATGTGGCAGAAAAGAGATATTATTCTAATCATCTTCTAATCCACCTTTACACCCAATTAGGGGGCCAAAGCCAACTTTAATAGCTAAGGTACTTTTCAAAAGTTAAAGTCAGATAGTAGTGATTTTACCTATGTTTGCATACGGGTGGCATGCATGATTGGAATGTAAGGAAGCTAGTCAAATAGTTAAAGTCAGATAGTCACATTCAACCACAGACAGGAACATCCATTCAAGATTGTACAAAAGGCACGGAATGAATGGTTGGAATATAAGGAAGCTAAGAACCAAGAGAAAAGGGTGAGCATGCTGGAAATATCAGGAGCAGAAAGAACAGCAGCAACAGAGGAAGGAGGGTACTGGTGTCATTCATCTAAGAATTGCATCAAAACAGAAGACGGGAGGATGGGAGATGGGATTTGGTAATGGTAGCAGAGGATGATAACAAACAGATGCTAGCTGAATGGGCCACAAAAGAAACCAATGAAGGCAACACTCTCAGGAATCATGTAGTGGCCATCACGCTAGCATTATGTAAGGCAAGAGAGCAGCACTGGGAGAAGATTGCGGTCAAAATCAAACAAAAGCAATTGCTGAAGATGATATAGACCAGCAAATCCAAGGACATGATAATGTACTCTCATCTGGAGGATATAAAAAATTTGTGCTCAATGTTTGCGGAATGCTCATTCGTTTTGTCAACTAGTCAAATTGAGGAAAGAGTTGATTATGTTAGTAAGCATGCACTTGTATAGTCAAATTGGGCCTTTGCTCAACAATTGTATAGTTTATCAAATTTCAATAATATTATCTATGCTTTCTGAAAAAAAAAAAAAAAATACGGGTGACATGGACAGGAGCGTTCTCTAGAACAAGACAAAAAGAAGATTAGGTTAAAATAGCCATGTCATATTATTACCATCATCTTAAGAGGATTGATTAAAGTGGTGAGATTTTTACCACTTCAAAATCAACATTGCTCTTAAATTGAAATTTTCATTTGCTTTAATATCTATATTAAACTCATTTTCTAAATCTTTTTTTTTTTCTTTTGGTGGTCCATAGAATAGAAAAAGCTGAAAAAATTATCCACACCAAGAAGATTAGTTGACTTAGCACCTGTGTGCATAAGCATTTGTGCTCTTATATCCATGGTTTGCCATCATGGTCGTTGTTGTGTCGTGATCATTATTGTTTCACACTCATACGTACATTATAGCATATAAGAGTTTTCAAATTTTTTTAAAAAATTAATAAAAATAAAAAAATACAACAAGAAGCACAATTATCAAATTAGATTTGCTAAATACCTACATTATCATAAATGTACTCAATAATTATTTACATAAAGTGATACTGTTGTAGTCATGAATCAAAAGCATTAAAAGTACATGATTTTAGTATCAAAAGCATCTTCTATTTCTATTTTACGAGACATCAAAGCTTAAATATAAGATTAAAATCATTATATCTTATATAACACAATAAGAATCCTACTCTGATGATAATATAATAAGAATTCTAGTACACGAAAGAAGTAATACCGTATAATTCAATACAACAAAAGCAACAGATAATCATCAAATAATATTATAGAATGCAAAGGCAAAAAAAAAAAGCAAGAATTTTCACCATATTTTGATCAACTCTACTGGCCAAATGAATGACCTCAACTTCCTTAAAACCAAAAAAAATAAAAAATAAATAACAATAATAAACATCCGAAATAGGTCTATCGGTGAATAATAACAATGAAATAATAACAACGATGAATATCCGAAACAATACTAACAACAAAACTTTTTTTGCTTGATTTTTGATTCAAAATCGTGTATAATTTGACGGGTGTCAATTAATATATGATGATTTGAGTTAACTCAGTCAGTATCGACCGAGTTATATTGAGTCATCTAAAACAGATTCACTTGCAAATCATGTGTCGGTATCGTATTGGGAGGTCCGTTCCGGTGAATACTGCTTATATCCTGCACCTAAACACCACAAACTTATAAAGCCCTTAGCTTACCAACAAACCTTAGCTAAAATGAAAACAAATCATAAAGTTCTATGGTCTATATCACAAATCATAAGGTTCTATGGTCTATAAAGCCCCTCCCCACCCACCCCCCCAACAAACTCACCCCCACTTTGTTCTATATCATAAAACAGGTAAAAGATTCTCTAAAGTTAAAATCTACTTAGGGCCAATAGGATGTTTTATGGCGAGCTTCCTTACAATTATTTCGCTTCAAGAGAACAGTAGCACTTTTTGGATGTTTTTCGATTGTAAATTATTTGAGATGTTTTTACTGTAGCACTTTTTATGATGTGATGTATGTGAGATAAAAAGGTAATTGGGAAGATAAAAAGGTGTATTGAAAATTGTAATGGTGATGTAAACAAATATATTTGGGCAAATAATCTCCTGTCCAAACACACACACTTCAAGAGAACAGTAGACTTGGTTATCATGTAATACTTCAAGAGAACTGTTTTCACTTATGTAATGAGTTCTTTTTTTGAGATTTGGAAAGTTTGAATTGATAACATCTTATTAACAGTTTGCTAGTTTTTATAATGTTATTGGTGAAGAAATATATTAAAAAGAATAAATTTTCAGTTAGTTGAAATTTAGCTTTAATTGCTTCTCTCTGAACCAAATTCTCTCCTTATTAAGACTATCTACTTCTTATATAGGAGGGAGATCTCTTATGGCTTTCTTTTTCTCTTTTGCATGTAGTAAAGTCCCTTTTAAGATATTTTAGTGAGAGTTTTTTTTTTCTCTATTAGGATCTTTTAGTGATAATTTTCTTCTCTATTAGCATCTTCTTGTGAGTGTTTTTTTAGTATTTATTTTATGGTATTTTATTTGTTAGGTTTGAGTTTTTTCCTAAATGTTTTACCAAATTTTGAATTTCTTTGATTTGTTTTGTCAAATTTCAACTTGATATCTGATCTTGGAAAAGTTAAGTAGTGATTGGGTTGCAGTTCATTTTATCTGATTTCTTTAAGTAGCTTTGAAGTAGATTTGAAGTGTAATCTTGTTAAATTTTCAGATTTATTATGATTTTTGTTAATTCTTCCAAATCTATTTGTATCTGTTGCATGTTTTGTTATGTTTGCTGCTATTAGTACAAATCTTCTAAAATAAAAAAGACATTATGATTTTCTCTTAAAAAAGGAATAAATTTTTGAATTAGGTAGCAAGTAAGAATGAATGCATAGCTTATAATTTGAATGGAAATTCAGTGTTTTCTAATCATGTAAACCAGCCTATAAACACAGACAAGAATGGATTTTGAAAACAGCCAATTAGCAGGAGAGACGACTTTTTACTTGGCTTTCAAGAAACTATTTTGTTGCACGGTAACATTTATCTAATTCAGTGGACAGTAATTTTTAAAGAGCTGATAATGATATATAGTTTATGATTGTAAAACAGATTCAGAACAAAATTAACTACTCCCTTCTTTATGGGTCGAGTAATGGCTAATACAGGATTTTACGAGTCGAAAGAAAAGAAACTCGTGGAGACTCCAAGTCCAATCTCCCCAACTTATTAGTGGACTTTTTACTCTTGCTGTAATCTTCATTTTACTTTTTCTTCTTTTGCTAAGGTAAGTAGGATTTGAATTCTCTGCAATCACAACGAAAAAAAAATTCAAGACTACATTGCTTTCTTCTTTTACTAGCTAAGATAACTAGGATTCGCAGTGGAATAAAATTCACAACATCGTTCTTTTTTTCAATATTTTGAGAGGTTTAATATTTTCTTTCTTGCACTCCAATTCTACCTAATTAATGCCCCATTTAGGGCCGCCGTGGATTTACAAAAAAAATGCACTTTTAAATACTAAAAATACTTTTAGGATGTTTAGTAACTAATTTTTCCGTAACTCAAGGAACCTAATTTTTGATAACTTAAAAGCACTTTTGTTAAAAGAACTTGTGTCAAAAGTGTTTTTTTTTTTTATTATTTTATAAGTGAGCGCATTCCAAAACGAGACCTAGTAGCCATTCTCAAAGTTAAAAAAAAATGAAATGAAGAAATCGAAACATAAATTTTTTGGGGTTACCAAGCCGTACAGATAAACATAATTGGATAGAATTTAAACTGTTTGGAGAATTAATTAGTGTACCAATTTAAACAGTTCCCAGTGGACCTGGCTGATATGTTTTTGGATAATATTTGCCATACCAGAGAAACATGTCATCATTTATGTCCCATTAGAAAATATGAAAGTTCCAATTATCATGACAACCTGATACCAGATATTGAGGACTTGCTATAATTACTCATGACAAAAGTCCAAACACTCTATCCAATTGTGTGTGCTTTGAGTGCAATACAGCTCCAAGCTAGGAAAACTGTAGCGATATTACAATTTTAGTGTAAATAATTTGAAACAAAACATTCTTTCCACTATCAGGTTCGAGATTTAAATTCTGTACCTGACAGCTGGATGTAGAAAAGGGGGAGGGGGAGGCCATTCTGCTGTGCATTTCGGAAACTGGAAATTTGTTAACTCAAGCAGAACTTCCCGATTTCCGGCTTGATTTTAATGCTGAAGGTGTTAACAATTTTTTATGCTGATTTTGATGGTAGATCAAGGGCTTGGGAGTATGGTCACGAGGAAAAATTAAAAATAGTAGGAATATGTCGTCTGGTACGAAGAATGCCAAATGATCCCAGATCATGATACAACGTACGTGATATGACAGGCTAACCATAACAACCAAGTAAAAGCTTTTCTAATTATTGCTGCTGTCTTATGATTTTGCTACAAGGAGTTTTAGAATTTTATCTGCGATTGCATACCATAAACCATGAGAAGAGGTTAATGCGTGGCATAGGTTTCTTGCCTCAGAAGAGAAAGTTTCATGTAGCTTATGGAGTTGTAATAAGTTTTTTTAACCGTGGAAGACAACAATTGAACCTCACAAATTGTTATGATCATGATTCCAAAGAAACTATTAGCTTTTCTTTTCCCTCTCTCAAAAGATTTTCTAGGCTTCTGAAGGTCCATTCCCTATATTCTTGCTAATTACAATTTTGTGACCAAAAAAAAGAAAAAAGAAAAATTCATGACACTAGAGGAATACTATGTATAAAAAGAAAAAAACAATTGAGCCACAAAAACGTTTTATTTGATTTTTTTTTTCAATTTGACATTGCTTCATTACTCACCTTGAAATTCATATCTACCACGTCTAGTTATAAAAAAACAGCTTGTAGCTGTGATAAGCGTTTTTCCATTTTGTTCTACTACATACGTGAGAAATGTGAACTAATATTATGAAGTGAGCCATTCAAGAAAAGGAATACGTGCCAGAAATTACTAGATGGAATAAATAATGAAAGAGGAGTTGCTAATTCAAATGATTATACTCTTCTAAACCACCTACTAAAACCCAAAATTCTAGCCAAGTAAGCTAACAAATAAGGGATTGTTTGATTTAACTTCGTGAGAGAGAGAATAATATCTATAGCGAGTAGAATGGAAGAGGGGTCAGTGCGGTTAGGGTCTGGTACTATTCGCTCTAATTGTTCATTATTATATTAGGGTAAAAGTGATGTATATGAATAAAATATTTGACATATTCAGTATAACATTATAATGTATTTGTACATAAAAAATTTAAATATACATATATAACGACCGAAACGAATCCGCACAAAACACAATTGGAGTGAGTTCTTGTCTAGTAGAATGGATTCACCATAAGTAACAAAATTCTGCACAACAATTCCTTTAAGAATCAAAACCAGTTTTATTCTCTATATGCTAAAATCACAATGAGTATCATTCCCTCGCCATTGTTTCAAGAAACTCTCAGAATTCGCATAATCATTTCTTCAACAGAAACTACTCAGATTTCGATCAGTAAAAGATTTAAATGATGATTATTGGTACCTTTATTCCATTCTTGACAGTTGCAAACTTCAAATCCCCAACCCAAAACCCCAAGGTAAAACAGGCCAAAGGCAACTCTTCAAGTGGAGTTTAGCTGGATTTAGGTTACTACTAACTGAAAACATACAATCAAGGGAAAATACTTCATTCCTTATGTCATGCATTTCAAGGCAACAATCTCGTGTTTAAGAACGAAAGTCCCCCTCAAAATAAAATCAACAAAGAAAACATGAGAGAGAAAAAGACCGAAAAGGCCTTATGCCTTGCGTATAGGGGTACTTAACCCTGAGTTGTTGAACTTGAATGGGTATGTCAACACCGGAAGTCTACATCCTTTGATGATCAACTCAAAATGTTAGCTCTTGCATGCACAGTGTATCATTTATGGAGGGCAAGAAATTCTGAGTGGATATCTCAAAACTCTTAGTCTGCTGTACAAATTATATCTAATATCATTACTAAGGTTTGAGGAGTGGCTGGGACTTGGACAAGTGTGGCTAGACCCAAGACTAAGTGGGACTTGGTGATGGAATGGAGGATTTCCCATGAATGCTTTGATAGTGTTTAGCTCATGTACTGTATAATTGTAGTCTCTTGTAGTTAGCTATGGAGGTATACTTTTGCATCTATTCAGGCTTCTTTGCCTAAGCTGTACAAACTTAAATGCTCTATCAATAAAATTCATCTCTTTTGCTCCAAAAAAAAAGTAAAAAAAGGACCTAAAATGTTGAAAAGGATGCACAATTGAACATCGGATATGACTTGAAACGTGGGATTGTAAGAGTAATAGTACGAGAATTGCTTGGAGTTTCCACTATATTAGATATTACAGCTTCGAGCTAAATAGGCTGAGCATAGTTCTTAACCACAAAATTTCATCATTTCTTCAGGACTTTTGGCAATAACTTCATAGACTCAACATAGCTATAGATATTGAGTTGTTGAGTAATAGAATTTTCGTTCTCTTCTTAAAAAGACAAAAAGGACACTGTGATTCAGGTCTAGATTATAATGACGTACAGCAAAAACCAAAGAAAATGACACTCCTGCTAATTTGAACTTAGAATGGAAGATTGTTAAACAGGGAGACAAGTAGAAGAACTGGATTTCATCTTCCATTCATTTTTTTTTTTTTTGCAAACTTCTGATCTGCACCATCAAACATGCATACAACAGAAGCACTTGATATATTTGCAAATGTATTCTTTTTTTTTAAGAAAAACATAAACCTACGTACAGTGTGCACGTTAATTATATTAATAGTTAGCCCTATCATAATTAATGGCAAGCACAGGATAGTGCAGAATCATAGAAGAGACAAGGCTGACAAAAGGAAAAGATTTAATTTTAGAAAACCACCAAAAAGAAAAGAGTGTGGGAATTAAAGGAACAAAATAAAACATGGAAGCGTTGCATGAGTGCCTATTCGTGTTTGCCTGGGAAAGAGGTAAAACAAGAAGCAGCCTAAATTCTTGTTAATTTGAATGTAAATGCTGATAGCGCTTTAATTTGTTGGTTATTCTAGTATACAACCCTGCCTTACTCCCAAGTCCAACGAGCTAGTATGCAAATTAGGGTTTTGTAATGAGGCAATGAATCCCAGATTTTCAAGAAAGAAATCAGATTAGCCTAACTAGTTCGAACCTCATTCATTTTTGGGCTCTTTCACACAATAATCCAGAGAAATTCTGCTCAAAATAGTTGCATTACCAAGCAGTATAAGACATAATACTGGAATAAAAGTATATGTGACACTTAAACACATTAATTATGTAGATAAAGATCTGGGAATATAGTACTAGCCCATCTCTATATTATCACAAGAAAATAGCATACTCAATCTCTTAAAGCAGCAAAACTTATATGAATTTACTTTACCACATATAGCAATCAAGAAGACTGCATCTGAAAATTGGAGCTTTCATTGTTTGGCTTCATGGGAATACTTTTCCTCTTCTTCTTCTTCTTGTACGGGATACCACGAGCCTTAGCTTGGGAATCTCTTACCTCGCGAAGATAAACACGAATGGCACCACTAGCAAAAGGGTTTTTATCAGGTAAACCACCATTTTCTTCGTAGGCAGCTCTGAGGCGTCCAATGAGTGCATCAAGGCTTCCCCAAGCTTGCCTGAGTGGACAAGTGCACGGCCCTGCTGGCTCAGGATGGCCGAAAAACACGCAACCTTGCAAGTGCACCTTAGTCTTCCCAAACTGGTCGAGATATCTCAGAAAATCTAACACATGGTTGAAGCTGCACTGCGACAACGGAACTGGAGGCCTCTGATTCCTCAAATACTGGCCAAAAGTGTTCCAATCGCGACGTTTTTGAGACTCGTACCTGCTCAATTGGCCTTGAGCTGGTTGCTGCTGTTGATCAGGATGATCATGAGTTGCTGGTACTTGTACCGCTGAAGCTGATGATCTTGATGATGATGATGATGATCCTTCTCCTAATTCTATAATTCCTTGGTGACCATGGCTACTAGACATCATGTTTGATGCACAAATTTTTTTTTTTTTTTTGGGGAATTAAGGAGCTTAATTTGAGAAGGTTTTGTGTATGGGAAAGACTAAAGAGAGAAATGCAAGTGGAGTTAGATGCAGATCAAATCATGGGACTACTGAGGAGACATGGTATGGGACCAAGGAAAGTGCTTTAGCTCTTCTTTTTCTTCCTACATCGCATTATTTTCTTCCTTTAATGGTACTATTAGTATTAAGAATGATTTTTTATATTTTCCATTATTTTTATAATTGTACTGGCATCATCAGAGCAATCATTGTCAGGCATATTAGCAAAATTTGGCACTATGATTTGAACCCTTAGTGACTAGGTGGCCACCGCACGTAACTCAAGTTAGTAGATTAGATTTAGAGCTTGCCATGGTTAATTCTAGATGGTTAACTATACTACAAGTGGTGATTGAGATCGTGTCACAAAATCAAAAGTACATAATTATTCGTTAGTGCAAATGTTTAAAGTGGTGAAAACAGTGGTCATCTTGTTAATTAACTAAGATTTTAAGGTTCAGTCATCGAGTAATTCAATTTCCAACTGGCTTCCTATTAGTTTTTAATTGCTGGAGTAGTGATTATAGTTGTGATATAAGATTTGGTTCGATTGAAAATCCAAGACCTCCATTAGTAGGTCGAAACGTGAAAAATGAAAAGTTTTTTTTTTTTTTTTTCTGTTTTGGAGGTCAGTAGCTAGTTACATTATTAGAAAGAGAATTGTAAGATTGACATGGGAGTATTGCCCGCACGAAATAGTATGGAAAAGTATCTAGAACCTTTAACAAGTTGAGAAAATGGAATAAGTTTTTCTTCTATTGTTCAATTTACAAAATGAAATTCTCCGTTCTTCTCAAATGATGCACGGAAAATGAAAGAAGGAAAAAAGACTAAACAGGCAATAATTGTAATATAGCTGTGACTGCTTTTGTTGTATTTTAGAGATCACAGATAATAGTTGTTTAGATGGAACAAACGATTGATAATATTTATAGTAAACCTTGTGATAAGTAAGATGAACAGTAGCTGGAATAAGAAGATTTTCATGAACAAGGTTTGATGATTTCACTGAAGATTTGTCCTACTTGGAAGGTTGAGCTTAAAAATGTTAGTATTCTTTAGAAGTGTCAGCTTGGTTAGATTATTATATACTTTTGCAGACACTCACATCTATACATATATATATATATATATATATATATATATATATATATATATATATATACATAAAACTTTCATCAGTGATTTGGCATTGGCGTCCTTCGCATTTTCTTTTTGGGTGTGTTTTGGCCAGCAGACGGGGAAAGAAAAGGGGTCTAAAACACTTTCTTGAATGTCACTCTTGTTTTTAACCATTTTAGTTAAAACCCTTTTGGAATTTGACGCTATGGGTTAAATGGTAGGCATATTTCATAATCTTAGCTGATTTGGTTGACTCTCAAAGATTTTGCACTATATAATAAGGAGATCCCACTCTATAAAAATCACTAAGCTAAACAAACATCATTAGCACCCCCTATCACAGTATAACACATAAAAGTAACAAGCCAAATTGCTGCCACTTGTTTAAACAAGGATCGATCCCAGTCTTAAAAGTGACTAGTAGGACTGTTACCCTAGCAATTTTTCCTATGTATCAATTGTCAACATAGTCGTTGCCATCACCAAACGACTGGTGATAATGCTAAGAGATAATGTAATCCAATGGTACGTACCGTTGTTAGTGACGTTTTTGTTGTTGCTTGACGGCTTTCTGCTTTCTGATTAGTTTGCTTTTTGGAGTTTCTGCCTGGAAAGGAACACATAAGATTTGAAATTTCTTGCGTACCCTTACTAGCTGTCCCCTGAATTCAAGCTAATTGCTTGTCAATTCCATTTTGGGTGCATGCATGCATTTGTATAATGACCCTTCGCAGTAACTCATAGGGTCCATTTTCTTTTCCCCATTTTTTTCTTGAAGAAGAAAAATAAAAATCCCTCCCTTGCTCATCTTATTTTTCTCTTGGATCAATTGGCAATTTCTAAAATAGCAAGATTAGAACAAATCTGAGATGTGAATGTGATACTGCAGATTCGAGTTATAAAATTGAACTTCTTTCCTCAAACAGGATTAGTACTTTCCGTTTCACAAGGTAATATTTAAAACAAAAGCATTTAGCAATTTGCTTCAGTTATGAACAGGTCACTAGCTCATGAACCACCTCAGTCAATTAGTAAACTTTTCTTGATGCACGTGTACCAGACTCAATAGTATGATATTTGAGAAGTTTGAGTTTTGTATGAATTCGCCTACCCACCCACTACGTACGTACGAGTGAATAATTAATTGGTAAAGCTGATCTACCCAAAATTTCATTACAATTACGTTGTCAACAAATTCAGCACAATTGAAAAAACAAGTCTTAATGTGAATCATATGTCAATACAATATGAAAAACAATGGTATAAAATATTACCTCGCACCTCAAAACCTATCATGTACACAAAATGAAGCCACTAGGTCTTTGGTCGTGTGGGAGGTCAAGGGTTCAACCCTTCTTCGATTGAATCTCTACTCACATCAAGTCCTCCGCTCCCCTTAGATTATGCTAGATTAGGTTATAAGAATCCTATCGTTGCGACAAAAAAAAAATGTACACAAAATGATCAGATTCACAATTTTTCTGTAGAGTACAATCTTTGCTCTCTAACAAGTTCAAACTTATATGCATCAGCGCTTCAACTTAGGTCCTTATTCCATGTTTTTTTGTATATCTTCAAAATTTCCGTCTGATGCTATACACCACCATTTGCCAGTTACTACTGTATCTGTACACTAATAGGCAAGATGTGAAAAGAAAGCTTCCTTGTCTAGCTTTCTTAACAACCACCCAAATGCGGAAAAGATTAAGAGTTAAGGAGCTTCAATCAACTTAACCACTGGTGCCTTAATTAATTAGAGAATCAGTGAATACTGAAAAAGTGTGCTAATTTGTTGATGTCCACTTCAAAGATCCACTGGCTACGGACTGTTTGAGACTTGTTCATTTTGCTGATTTTGGTAATTACTTCCTCCTTTTGAACCGCATAAACATGTTACTACTATTGTGTATTTTCTGGACTACTCTTTCACACATTCTCTCAATATATTTATATATGTAGCGATCACCACTGAATACTGATTCTACCGTCTTTTTTATGTATCATACCCTCGTCTTAAATTTTCTGTTGAATTGTAGAATAAGTGGTTTTAATTTTAGATTATCATCATCATCATTGAGAGATATCAATTGATAGAATATTTTCGATAGAATTCTCCTTTATTTTGATCTAAAATTAGGGGTTCAAAATCTCATCAACTTTACAAAAATGCTTACCTATTATGTCTAACTCTAAAGCACCCTAACTACAGCCATGGCAAAATGCAGATGCCCTAACCCAAAAAAAAAGGGGAGAGAGAGAGAGAGAGAGAGAGAGAGAGAGAGAGAGAGAGAGGTGGTTGAAACTTGAAAGCAAACTGATGCTTCACAAATGAGAAAACAAGGATCTGTCACTGCCAGACACGTTAACATTTGGAAGCATTCATATTCTCAACTATATCATCCCAAGTATCAATTGTCGAAAATCATCCGGTCATCACACGTAGATCAACAGTAAAAGAAACTAGTAGAACGGAAATATGAAAGAGTAAATTATCTGAGGTTCCAGGTTTCACCGTTGAATGAATTTTGGTAATTACTATATATTAGTTCATCTTTATCGTGTGTTAGTTTCCTATTTGATGATTACTAGATCTCAAGATTTTAACAAAGCACTAATAAACCAAGGAAGTCTTTGGCCAAATTTGACAAACTTTTAATTTGCATTAGAACTGGGAAAAGTAAAGGTTCACTTAATCGGTCTAAGAGGACAATTAACATTCTAAAACTTGGTGGAGAGAAACTAAAGGGTGAAAAACTTAAAGTCTTTTCCTAGTGGTATTCAAAATGGGGCTAAATTTCACTTTGATCCCTTAAATTATAGATGCATTCCTATTTTGGTTCTTAAATTTGATTTTTGGATACTTTATCCTCAAAAGTATGAAATTCATCCACTTTAATTCTTAAACTTTCAACTTTTGATACTTTACTCTCTCTCTCTCTCTTTTTTTTTCAAGGGATCAAATTGGTGAAAAAAAAGGGAGTGTCGGGTTGTTGTAACTGGGCTTTGGGCCGGGCATCCCTCTCGCATGTTTAAATACGAGCTTTGACCACTCATCACATCCTCGTAAACTGTTTGAAGGATCATAGATACTTTACTCTCTAAAATTAGGGGGAGTACCCGCGCATCACGCAGGCGTTTGGTGCTTGTGGTTAAAGAAGATTTTTCATTGGACAAATAATAGTATATTTTGGAAAGAAATAGTCATCAAATATGACAAAATTAATAATAGTACATTCTAATTGTAGCACACACTTGTACACTTCACTTTATTAATGCTTTTACAATTTTATTATTCCCAAAAGATCTCTACAAATGTCAATTGAAAATCGCTCGAGAGAAGACATAAGTTGTTTCAAACGAAGGAATACCCTCCAATGGCTAGTTATAGCAATGTGTTAATTGTACAACATGTTAATATGTTTTTGTGTTTATTGCACAACAGAAACAACACTTCAATTAAATGTGTCTATAACACCATTTCACTAATTACATCAACACATAAGCTTATATGACTTGTACTCGATGTAAAAACGGTTGCAAAATAATTCCATATTCCAAAAACACCCAAATGTCTCCAGAAAACAAAGCTTTAAATGTACCAAAATGAGGGCATTTTGGTAAATATATCTAAATACATGTTGCCCTCAGTTGTACCAAAAGTTTTAAAAAACTACACAACGTTCCACATTCTCAAAAAGCACATATCCATATGGTTGAACTTCAAATCCTCTTTAACCACAACTCATTTTATATAGTATAAGGATATGAAATTCATCCTATGGATTTATCATAATTGACGGAATAGTAAACAAGTGATGATCAAAGTTTAAAAACTAAAGTGTGATAGATTTTGTACTTTAAAAGATAAGGTGTCCAAATTTGAAATTTAATAACTAAAGTAGAAGTGCATCTATGGTTTAAAGATCCAAAGTAAAATTTAGCCTTCAACATAGTAATTTTTAATTCGTTATTGCCTATGTTAGTTATGCAATTAAATAAGTAAAATACATTGTTAACCCTTTTCTACATGAGTAAGAGAGATAGTTATACATGCTAGCGTGAGTTTTTGCAGTTTGTTCGATGTGTACAATGAAAAATGAAGGACGAAAATCACATAATTTAGCATCTTTAAAATGGTTTACACATCTTATGAACATGTTTCATATATGAGCTTTACGCACATATGCAAAAGTACATAAACCATGTGTTGAATTTTCCCATTTTTTCTTTTTTCTTTTATTTTCTTTTTTTGGCAAGATATAAGCCATAAGGAATTAATAGCATATACAACATTGTGGTCTTCATTATGCTTACTTTGAAACAGTTGGGGTTAAGGAACATGTTTCAAACTTTTCATCACATCACACCACGCTATCACAAATAGTTTTGGACGAGGTGAATTCCGAGTAACTTCTAGATTACCAGCAAAAGCACCTGGGAGGATCTTTGGTAAAGAACCACAATCACGAAACGAATCATACTTTATTTTGCTTTAACCTGAGTAGTCAACCTGATTTGATCTCAAGTCCACATCTTTTCTTTCAAGTTTTTGGTTCACTTCACTTAAACAATATTTCGCTATTGATCAACAGAAACCGCCGAAGAAGACAAACCTTCAACTAAGTATGAAGTTTTGCCATCTTTATTTGTTAAGATGAAAGACTATCTCATGGGAATTACTAGGAAAATGGAGGGGAAGAAATCCAACTGTAACAGACATCGGCTGAACTTTTACCAGGAAAACTTGGTACGATTGCAAGCAAGGGCCAAGGGGTTGTAAACCCCTAACTTTGCACCTAAAAGGACCTTAAATTATGGCCCTCTTAGCTAGTGGCCAACTCAGCTTAGAGTGTCACTCTGTTTGTGTGTCAATGACAATAGTACTTCCTAGTACTTTTTTTCTTTCTTTCTTTTTTTTTTTTTTTGGGGGTAAAAACTAAAAACCTCGAATGGGATGCCAGTCATTATTTCATTAATATTTTAAAACAAATTAAATTGGAGGGGGACTGTAGGCTAATCTCCCTTACAAAAAGCGAATGCGGCTTGCTAGTACTTGTCCCATGTTTTTTTTTTTTCCCAAAGCGTGGCAACTTAAAAAGCAGAAGTAGTAGGATTTATTTTCATAATAATTATAAAGAAAATATGTCAAATTTTTTGCTAAAATTAAATTATCGAATTCAAAACAAATATTCAATAGCACGTTGATCAGTTAATTTAATTAATTCGATGGGTAAATTTTCATGCAATTCGGTAAACATAATATAAATTTCATCGCGTTGCTAGATCATCTATATAATTCGGCAAAGAATGAACTAATAGTGGGATTTTCTAATAAACTTGTAGAATCCATTTGTGAAAGACAACTCGGCTACTAGAAGGGGTTTAAAATCCCTATTTGAATTTTAGGTGTCTGTACATTCAATTTACTCTACGGATAGAGGAATACGCAGAGTTCAACATAATAAAATAAGAAATTGAAAGATTTCATTGAAATTGAACTCCCATCGAAAATTCATAGGGTAAAAAAAAAAAAAAAAAATCTCGGTAAAACCTATAGGTCAACAATCAAAATTTCAATAACGGACGGGACCAATAACAGTTGTCAATGAAAGTTTTTGAATGGAAGGGAATACAGCGCATTGAGGATGAACACGCTTGTTTCTTTGCCCAAATATGGTCATGAAAATTGGCATGTTGACGATTTCTAATCCGCCTAATACTTTATATGAAGCCCAATAATGAGATTATCAATTAGTCCCAATGACTACAAGTGCTTGTTCACTAAAGGCCCTTGAGGTCCATGAGGAACGAGTGAGCCAAGTCCAAGCAAAACTGAGAGAAGTCTGATTTTTTAATATTCAATCGATTTTGTTCTAAGATGCAACACAATATTATCTTATAATACAGAATTTGTACCTTGTAACCCATCACTATTTAAAAAAGAGATTTGTCGAGTTTTTTTATATGAAAATAGGAAACAAAAGAGCACAACCTCTTTTTTTTTTTTGGGTTTAACAAACCAATATCTTAAGAACTGAAAACCAGATTAATTCCAGATCAAGCTTCTTCTTTTTTTTTTTCGATTTAGCATATCAATGATCAATCACTATTTTAAAGAGGAAACCGGAGATAATGAAATAATGTATATTGTAATGGGAAACAACGAATGGAGCCTTGACAAATTGCTACGGAAGGTTTGATTCAACCACAAGATTTCAAGGCAGATCAACCCTTGTATATCCCTTGCCAAAAACAGAAATATCTAGCATTAGCTGCAACTGCAATTTGGTTGAAGACAACCACCCTATTTATTTCCACTTCAATCGCTTTTTGATAAAGCATTAATTAGCAAAACATATTCCTTTGATTACTGTACAAATGCCTCCCAAAATTAGTAAGTACGGAGCCATCAAGAAACTGGACCTGTATCGATACAAGGTATTCATTTCGGTTTAATCATCCAAGAAATCAGACTTAGCAAATCAAAAATTTTTCACAACAGGCCTTCGACTCCTACATAATACATGTACTAGTTGAGAACACCATTATTAATAATTGCAGAGGGCAATTAACATTTTTTTTTCTGTTCTTATTCCTTTGTTAATGGGACATGCATAACACTAACCCCAATTACAATATAAAACCACGAAAACCTACAGCAACTCCCCCTGTTGGCTTTTCTTTAAAAAGCGACAAAGTTAACTTATTCAGAGTGAATATTTAACGTATGCAGTAGAAGTGTTCACGTCTCTGATGAAAGTCCCAAGCACTGGCACGAGCAAACACTTCTTAGTATCTTCCTTGTAAATAAACCCTTTACATCTGCAATCCTTGCTGCACTTATCTCTGCAAGCTTCAACTTTAATCGGACCTTCACCATCACCGGTAGATTCCCTATTCAAGAAATGCTCCGCCGCAGCAATCTTGTAATAATCCACCTTAGCCTTGGCCGGACACGGCTTCAGTTTTGGTGGTTGACAATCTTCGCTCCACCCCAGAAGACCATTTGGACTAGGACACGCCACACACATTCCCATTTGGCACAAACCGAAGGAACCACATTTTGATGGCAACCCGCATTCTCTAACGTAGTAACTCGAGAAAAATGCAAATGTCTCTGACCATCTCAGATACGGGACTTTATCAAAATAAGTAAACACTTTCACGTTGCCATCAGATTGAAGCCTCAAGAATGAGAGTGTTGCATTATAATTCACCTTTCGGAGAATTACTGTGTTAGCAGAACCAACAGGGAATGACTGAAGCAGCCGCCGCCCGCTCGGCGTTGGACTTGGAGTTGGTGGTGATTTTGAATCCTCAAATGTTTGAAGCAGCAGCTCCCAGCCTGCAGATTTAGGGTCTTCATCTATGGGGGTTGTATTAAATCTTACAGAACTATATGCGCTTCCTTGCCAGCCATTATAGTTAACAAGCTGGCCAGAGTTGTTTAAATACAAGCTGAACCCTGAATTATCAAGCACAAGGCTATACTTTCCATCCCTTCCATCAGCTTCAGAAGTACGGCTAACAAGCCGGCCATTTTTCTTGACAGACATGCCGACCAGTAATGTATCGACTGGATGATCAAAGCTTTGCCAAATGAACTTTCCCCTTTTATCATACAGCACAAGGTTGCCATTGGGCAACAGTTTAATGCCCGTGACGCCCTTGTTAGCAGTATTGGTCTGCCACGCGACAGTGCCATCAACGTCCGCGAGGACTAAGTTTCCATCGCGGCCGAAGGAAAGAGTGGCATTTTCTTTAACGGGGTGGTTGCGGTTGGCATCCCAAACCCAGCGCATTAGGTCTTCGTCGCGTGGGAGGCCGGCACGCATGCCCAAGATGAATTCCCCTGGGGTGGTGTTGTAGAAACATAGACTGAATGGGAATGCAAAGAAGTCGTTGGAAATAACACGATACCCTGCATCGTATTCGGTTATGTAATCTCCGAATTCACCTTCGTTTATGATCTTGAAGGTTGCATTAGCTGGCACTTGAGCTACAGTGCTAGCAGTGAAGAAGTAAAGAATGAGAAGACTGCTTAAGCAGACTGAAAATGAAAAGCTCCAAGAAGTCATTTTGGGATTCTTTTTGTGTATATAATGCCAATGGAGAGGAAAAGAAAAGGATTGAGATTTGTGGGACAAAAGTAGTCCCATGTTTTGGTATTTATAGTTCTTCTCCAAGAAGTTTCAACTTTATCGGAACCTATTGGCGCGTTGAAAAGTCAAATTGAAGGATAAGATTTGAATAGTCAATGTTGACAACTGCCAAGCGCAAGCCAGATCACTTAGTTCTATTATACATCCTCTACAGTTGTTGTCCGTAGACTCTGTACCTCCAAAGTGTGTAGAACGACGAAATTTCTTCCGCAGCCCTAGTCAACATAGATACGGGGAACTAAAATCTGAGTATTTAATTAGTGTTCAATCTAACCTTGGTCTCTTTCTAGCTGAATAGCTTGCCCCTTTGGCAATTAAATAGGGTGGGATTGTACATTTTGTCAACTAATTAAATATGGCCCAAAAAACTAAGTAAGCTCGTCCTTATTAGCTCAACAAGTTTCTAGAGATGTTGATTAAGAGTAGGGCTGTAATCGAGTCGAGTCGAGCTCGAGTATCGCGATACTCGAGCTCGACTCGACATACAGATAGGGTGCTCGAGCGAGTAGTATTATTGAATCTCAAGCTCGAGCTCGAAGCTTGCTCGCAATACTCGAGCTCGACTCGTATGGGCTCGAGTCCATTCGAGTCTTATCGAGCTCGAGTTATTAAATTTCATTTTTTTGATAATTTTTGAGCGAAAAGACATTATTACCCTTTTAAAATTTTTATATGATTTGAAACATTTCGTAAATTCGATAATTCTTTTGGGTATAAGGGTAATTTTATAATAATAATATATTAAATAATTAAAATTAAAATATTAAATAATTAAAATTAAAAATATTAAATAATTAAAATTAAAATACTCGATAAGGCTCGTCGAGCCTTCGAGCATCACTTCTGGATGCTCGAACTCGACTCGATAACCTTATCGAGCTGCTCGAAACTCGACTCGAACTCGGTTTGACCGAGTTCGAGTCAAGCTCTTGACCGAGCTGCTCGCGAGCTTACATCCCTAATTAAGAGCATACATATATATTTAATTACGACCTTCTCTCTTCAAATCTTATGATCTCAGGGGTTGCAATGTAAATAAAAATCTAGACGTGCATGAGAGAAAATTCAATTCTCATAATGTCGAGTTCTCTTGACATCCTATTGCATTAAGGTCTCTTTTTTTTTGGTTCTTTTTGGATGCATTTCTTTTGGAAGTTTAATATATACATCATCCCATTATGTTCCCATTCCTATATGCTTTTCTAGCAAACCAACGTACAAAAACTGCAATGCATAGTCTAAATGGACCACCAATGAGCTGTAATATAACAAGGAAAGGAGGAAATATTGATTGAGCCTTGAGCACAACAATTCAGATGAGGACCGGGTCGGGCAACCGTGAATGGTCTTTGAGATCAATTACGATGACGATAAAGAAATGGGATAATGCATGCATGGACTCTGACTCTGGCCTGTCCCACTTATCCACACCCTTGTTTCTGCATACATGATTGACGGTGGCTTCTCAACGATACCCTACTTACTACTATCTGATATCTGCATCAAATGATGATGCTTTGCCCCCAACCCAAATTTTATTTCCACAGCAAATGATGACAAAATTTTCCCTTTGAAGTACAAGTTGCATTTCGACTTGAGAATGACAGATTTGACGTCTTAGAGAAAATTATTGTAGAAATAAGAATTGGAGTGTGACATTAACAGCGGCGAATTTCTCAGAATAATATTGGTGTACGAAAACATCACAAAATAGTGTTTTGCAGGATTTGTGTGTGAAATAATATCGGCGCACAAAAAAATCAATTTATTTTTGAAATTTTTTTCAACAGCTTAAGAAATTTTTAATTTAAGATTTTTGGTTGAATATTTTATTTTAACCGCAGATGGATCCATTTGATCAACGGCTGGAAAATTGATCTGCGGCGATTTGATTTTTTTTTTTTTTTTTTGGGAAACTGCACAACTAATGTGCGGCGGTTTGAAATTTTTATTATTATTTTTTATTTTGTTTTGGAAACCGAACGTCTGATGTACGGCAAGGATTACGTACACAAGGCAAGGCTTTCAGGGCAATGCAGTGTAAGAAAAATCAACAAATTCATGATTCTGAGAAAAACCAAACCGTCAAAGTATAGGAAAGCAACGGCAAGCAAAATTGTGTGCTGCGAAGGTCATAGCCCAAGGTAAGGTAATTGGTTGTTTGGCGTAGCGTGGAATTGTGGGGGCCGGGAAATGACATATGTATTGTATTGTTGGCCTTTTCCTCATTTTCTTTGTCAAAGAAAATTGTCAGCCATTCCTCAACGATGGATGAATAAAGAAGGAAAATGTCAGCATCATAAAAAAATAAAATAAAAAGTCTCTGATTATTGCATATATATTAAAACTGTGAAATTAAGGAGGAGTCCAGAATATAGCGCTGTAACATTAATTGGCATCTGCTAATTAAATTAACGTCTTTAAATCCCATTAAAGCTCCACGCTCAGTACTTAAAATATCAAACGTCAAAAAGATTTGAGGCATTGCTGAAAACGTTAATACAATCTCGATCGGAAGAGAGGAGCGCTTGGAAACTTTTTAAAGTTAATTACATCTGATAAGCATATGGCCACATTAGACGGGCGTGGTAGGCGGTACACGTCTTCAAAATGTCTGAAAAGGAGGGTGTTAACTGTTAAGTAGTTAGGCCTGGCCATGAAGAGTTAGATGCTTGTCTTTTGGTTTTTTTTTTTTTTGAAGAATTGGTCCGATACTAGGGAAAGGGGAAGGGGAAGGGGAAAGGAGCTACAATTGGTTAGATGCTTGTCATTTTTTAGGAATTAAAAAAAAAATTAAAGGTTGGTTGCACCTTCAATCAACCGCGATCCCTTTCTTAAAAAAAAAAAAGGCTTCGTCGCAACCAAAAAAAAAAAAAATCTCTCCATTTACCTCCTCAGCAACAAAAGAAAAAAAGGAAATTTAAAATAATGTTTTAATGAAGTCTCTTTTATCATTTGCGGCGACTCTTAAACTAGAAATCAATCCCAACCAACATCACTTTTGTGATATTTTCTTGTTTTCACAATATACTCAGAAATTCGCCAATTAACAACATGTCATATTTTATATATATATATATATATATATATATATATATATATATATATATATATATATAAGTATGATATATAGTAACCTCGTGAATTTGTAAATACTTTTTTTTCCTTTTTTATTAAATTATACTAAGAGATATGAATGATAGTATAAATTTCGATTATAAAAATTAGACTTGGCCTTACTCCATCATTTGTATTAAAGAAGAAGAAGAAGAAGAGAGACACATCCCGAGTGCTGCTATATAGCATCAATCATGAACGACTTTAAGTGGCGGCGGACGTGGAGGCCGGAGGGGTCATAATTGATGCATCAAAGTATAGCAGGTACGCGCATTGAAGCTCTCATAATGAACCAAACCAAGCTCTCTTCTAAGGCTGAAACCCAAATCTGATGTCCACAGTCTGATGAGTTTGTCGGCTGCAAGTAAACATGAAGTGATATTTGTGTAACCAGTGATCAACAGGAAATCATTCATTATAAGCATGATTTTAAATGTTATTTTCCTTAAATAAAAATCGGCAACGCCATTTTGCTGCAGCTCTATTTGGGGGGACTATCCAAGAAGGAGAACCTGTATTTATTGGAGAAAATTTCCTGAAAGTTATGTTTAGGAGAGGCTAGTGCACTTCACAGAAAACAAACTCCCAGATTTTAGAGAATTGCTCAGTAGAAATGAACAATAATGTTTATAAACATGAAACGTAGGTTTCCAGAAAACTATTAATGCGAAGAAAAAAAAAGGTTTTTGACAACTTTAACGGAGAAAAACAGCAATATCATATCTTGGAAGAGCATTGCAATTTTAATTAGATTCGTATAGAAAAGCATTATTGATCCAGAAAATAGAATATAAATAAGGCATACAAGTACACATGCATGCGTTCCGGTTTAATCTATCAGAAGGGCCCTCAAAAAAAAAAACAAAATACTAGTCTGGGCAGCATGAATTTATAGTAAATACACCATCCAAGTCTTACAATCAAAGTAGAACACAATACAATATTAACCATGGCCACCACCAATGCATTACGGCTTGGTGGGGTGGCCAATTTGTCACAATTAAATGTGGTCTTGTTTAAAAAATCCAGGCGGGTGCGTAGTGCACCCATCTGGTCTGGTAATGGTTCAATCCCCTCCGAATTACCCCAAAACCTCTTCAAGCCCTTTCCTCCCCATAGTGTAGGAAGCTATCGTATAGACAAAAAAAAAAAAAAAAAAAAAAACAAAGAACACGATACAATATTGCAAAAGCTCAACATGAAGCTTCTTTCTTCAGGCACATAAAACTCCCATAAATCATACTTCCTCTACAAAACCATGCTAACAATAATTTAAACCATGTTTTGACGTTTAATAGATTTTTCTTCTTTTTAAGGTAAAGTTTTTCATAAACTCAATATTTGACGTATGCACTAGTGGTGTTGACATCTTTAACGAGAGTCAAAAGCACTGGCACAAGCAAACACTTTGAAGTATCTTGCTTGTAGACATATCCTTTGCAATTGCGATCATTGGTGCACTTGTCTCTGCCTATGTTTTCAGAATCGGACCGGATATCGACTCGCTCGAGCTCAGGGGTCAGGGGTCAATGGGTTCAACCGGGTTCGATAGGGGTTGAACCGGATGACGTCATAAATAAAATTTATTTAAAAATTAAAATATTATATGTAAAATACTTAATAACATGTTAATATTAATAAAGGTATATTCATATATATTTGATGTTTCAAATATATTTAATAAGAATATACAAATAAATTAGAGCAATCAAGTAGCAATTTATATTATTGAATAAGCATTAACAAGTTTAGAATTAAAATTATGGATTTAATTGAAAAATAACACCAAACTTTAAGACAACATTTATAAAGTATGAAATATTTAAGATATGTTAATAATTTTTAACAACTTAAGGATCAAAACATCATATTAAAAATATTCTGCCCTTTCAAAAAAAAAAAAAAAAAGAGACCGGGTTCATTTTTCCGGTCAAACCGGGTCAAAACCCGGTCAAACCCGGGTTTGACCTGGTTTGACCGAGTTGTTGATTTCCCGGTTTTTAAGATTAACTCGGACCGGTCAACTGGCCGGTTCCCGGTTCGACCGGTCGAACCGGCCGGTCCGGCCCGAGTTTGAAAACAGAGGTCTCTGCATGCTCCAAATTCCATCACAACTTCTTGACTATCCGGAGACCACTGGTGATTCAAGAAAGATTGCACCCCATCGAGCTTGTAATATGTTGCCTTAGGTTTCTTCCCACACGAGCTCAACTTTGGTGGTTGACAGTTTTCTGTCCATGCCAAGAGCCCTTTTGGTGTAGGACATGCCACACACATCCCATTTTGGCACAAGCCAAAATTACCACACTTTGATGGCAAAGCACATTTTTCTGTTTCAAAATTATGCTCCGAAAGAAAGTGTAGGTCTCCATCCATCTATCAAATCTGACTTTGTCATAGTAGGTATAAGCCTTCACATTGCCATCAGATTCAATCCTCAGAAAAGAGTATGTTGCATTGTAATTTATTGTACTGAGCTCTTGAGCTGCATGGGTTTTCACAAAAGTCCATTCCTATTAAGTGGCATATCATATCCCTCGTCATTGTGACTGTGGAATCCTAACCAAAGAACTGCTTAATAATTCTAACAATTTCTGACAGCCCCAACAAAGCTATGTACCTAGGCCATCTTTAAATGGGCTTAGCGGGTTTTAGTTAAATGGATCCGCAGCCTCACAAGTTTCATTTAAATTCATTTCGCAGTTTTTTTTTTTTTTTTTTTTGATAAGCGGGAAGTTTCGAAATTTCTCATTTACATTTTTTTTCTCCTACCACCAACCCATCTCTTTCCCCCTCCATGTTAGAGTAAAATGGTCTTTTTAACTTGAGGTATCCAACTTTGGTTTGAGGAAAGGAAAATGAATGGTTTATAAACTTGGACTCATTGGCTACTCAGTAATTTAGATTAACCATTTTAGACTAGTGGATTAAAGCCAAAAGTTACTTGAGCCGGTCCTTGAACTCTGGTCATGACACAACTTTTGTTACACCATATTTTAATTTAATCACATCATATATGCAACTTAATGTAGGTTTGCAAAAAATTATTATAGGAAATAACGTTTTTTATCAACTTTAATTGAGAAAAATGAGAATATCATGTGTAGGAAGAGCTGCAATGCTCCATTCGTATAGAAAAGCATTATTGACCTAGAAAATGTTAGATAAGACATATAAGTAGACATGCGTGCGTTCCGGTTTAATCTATCAAAAGGGCCCTCATAGAATAAGAAAAGAAAAGCAAAATACCAATCTGGGCTGCTTGGATTTATTGTAAATACGATACAAGTCTTACGATCAAACCAGAAGAACCATAATTAATACAATATTGCAGAAGCTCAACAAGAAGCTTCTTTATTCAGTACATAAAACTCTCAAATCATACTTAATGCTATGCTAACAATTATTCAAACCAAGTTTTAACTTTTAAGTGTTTTTTTTCCTTAAGTTAAGGCTTTCCATAAAATCAATATTTGACATATGCACTAGTGGTGTTGACGTCTTTGACGAGAGTCAAAAGCACCGGCATAAGCAAGCACTTTGAACTATCTTGCTTGTAGACAAATCCTTTGCAATTGCAATCATTGGTGCACTTGTCTCTACATGCTTCAAATTCCATCACAACTTCTTGACTATCCGGAGACCACTGGTGATTCAAGAAAGATTGCACCCCATCGAGCTTGTAATATGTTGCCTTAGGTTTCTTCCCACACGAGCCCAACGTTGGTGGTTGACAATTTTCTGTCCATGCCAAGAGCCCTTTTGGTGTAGGACATGCCACACACATCCCATTTTGGCACAATCCAAAATTACCACATTTTGTTGGCAAAGCACATTCTGTTGCCAAATTACTTGGAAAGAAACTATAGGTCTGCATCCATCTATCAAATCTGACTTTGTCATTGTAAGTATAAGCCTTGACATTGCCATCAGTTTCAAGCCTCAGAAAAGAGTACGTTGCATTGTAATTTATTTTACTGAGTTGTTGAATCCCATCAACCTGTGGTTTTGGCGCTGGCGATTCGAATATTTCAAAGATAAGGTTCCAAGCTATTGGAGTAGGCTCCCACGTCGAAGGTTGGGTGTTAAACCTTACAGTACTGCCAAAATTCCCCGGCCAACCATTGTAGCGAACTTGTTGGCCAGCGTTGTTTAGATACAAGAGGAGGCCATCATCTCCAAGCACTAAGCTGTACTTTCCATCGGAGCCATCAACATCAGAAGTTCGACTGACAAGCTTGTTTACGCCACTCTCGCGAAGGGACTGCCCAACTAGTAACGAATCAACTGGATAATCAAAGCTTTGCCAAATGAACTTTCCCTTTGTATCATACAGCACAAGGTTGCCATTCTGGAGTAATTTGATGCCCGTGACACCCTTGTTAGCAGTGTTGGTTTGCCACACTAGGCTGCCGTCAGAGTCGGCTAGGACCAGGTTTCCATCCCGGCCGAAAGAAAGGGTGGCGTTTTCTTTCACGGGGTGGTTGCGGTTGGCATCCCAAACCCACCGCATTAGGCCCTCGTCATCTGGGATGCCAACACGAATGCCAAGCACGAAAGAAGCTGGGGTGGTGTTGTAGAAACACAGTCTGAAGGGGAATGTGTAGAAATCATAGACATCATTGGTTATGATGCGATAAGTTGCCCCATATTCAGCTGTGGGTACGAAATTTTGGAATTCTCCCAGTGGACCTGTGTTGACAATTTTGAAGGTATTGTTTGTTGGCACTTGAGCTCTGGTGCTAATGGCCAAGAAACAGAGGAGGAGGAGAATGCTAAGACAGGGTGAAAATGGAAAGGTACGACGAGCCATTGGAATTCTTTTTGTGCAATAAGGAATAAAGGGCAAGCTAATCAGTTGGAAATGGAATGAGAGATATGAAGTGGGTTGTAACCATTTGGTATTTATAGATTTTTTTTATTGGCTTTTCTCAGGGAGTTGGTTTGTGGATAGGAAAATCAACTCGACGGTTTTTCTAGTTTTTCTGCATACAATTGTTGAAATTTGAAAACTGATTAAAAAAATATTGAAATTTGAAATTTGAATTTCAACGTCAAAGTTGGTAACCTGCAAACAAGATTGAGCATCCATCTAGTAACATAGTATTATATAATTTTGTTCTATGTCGTAGTGGTTGTCAAATGATTATATAATGTACAACACAATTTTTTATAAGGGAAAACGAAACAAATAATCCCTTACATATTACTTATTTAACCATTCACTTACATAAAAATGCAAATTCATACTTTAAATATATAAGGGATAATTTCAGAAACCTCCCCTGAGGTTTCTAATAATTTCACAAAGCTCCCCTTAATATTTCAAAATTACACATACCTCCCCTATTGCTGTAAAAGTACTCTACTACCCCTATATAGGATACTTAATGACTTTTTCTTTTTGGAAATTTCAGAAATTTCAAGAAAAACTAAAATTGACTTATTCTCTCTCTCTCTCTCTCTCTCTCTCTCTCTCTCTCTCTCTCTCTCTCTCTCTCTCTCTCTCTCTCTCTCTCTCTCTCTCTCTCTCTCTCTTTTCTACCTTAATGTGTCTTCCATTTCCTTTTTTGCTAAATTCCTACCACTCATTCCTCTCTACCTAATATTTTTCCTCCAATTCATGACCAAATTCTATCTATTATCCCTTGCCCATATTTATCCCCCTCATTGCCTTCTTCTTCTTCTTCTTCTATCTCTATTCAATCTCTTTTTTGCAAATATGATCAAGTTCATCCTTTTTATCCTTTTAATTCTAAGTGTAATGGGTTTGATTTTTTTGAGTCTATTTATTTTATCCAATGTTGGTTGATTATGGGTGATAAAACTTAGTGATGTCAAAAGTCAAGAATTTGAGGGATGGATGTGCTTTAGAAATGGGTTGTTGAGAAAAAAAAGAGGCTGCAAAAAGAGAAAGACGAAAGATCTGTGCTATTGATTGTGGATGAAGTGTTAGTTTTGGGTAAAAGTTTGAGATTGAGTTTTATCCAATTTAGCACCAAGTGACGGATTTAATTAAATTGTGTAGTAAATGTAGGGGTTGGGGTTATTGGACATAAATTAGGTTATAGTGTTTTGAGTGCTAGAATTATTGAAATTTATTTTGATTTAAATTGGGGTGTTTGCTTGGCTTTTGGGGTGGAGTTGTTTGGAAGAAGGCAATCATCATAGTTGAATTTTTTTCCTAACTTTTATTTTTGGTAGAAAGAGTTTGTTGGCTTTGGTGTTGGAAGAAAAGCAATCAACAAAGCTCTTTTATTTTTCCTTTTTATCTTTTTGACAAAAAGGATAGTTTAGGATATTTGAAGGAATTGGTAGCCTATTGGACCTATTTTGAAGCATAAATAGTGAAAGCAAGGGAGGTGTGTGTAATTTTTGAAACCTAAGGGGAGCTTCTTGAAATTGTTAGAGACCTCAAGGGAGGTTTCTGAAATTATCCCAATATATAAATTGCATCATGTTTGTCTGAAAATTCATTTTAGGAGAATTTTTTTTTACCTGAAAACGCCATGTGGCTACCAAATGATAATATTTCAAAGATAAAAAAGACATTACATACTCATGATTTATCCATTTTTTTTCTTTTTTTTCCTCCTCTGTTTTTGCTTCACCAACATTCAAACAGCAAATCCTAGATCCGCCACCATAGTCCGCAATTTCCAGATAACAAACACTATCAAATATTGTTTAATATCCAGAAATCTCAGTTTTTATTATAGTGTCATTTTTCTTTCACAAACATCTTATTCTACTTCTTTTTTATTTCCTTAAGTTCCAATAACTACTAACATTGTAAAACACAAATTTAAACATACCAAAAAAAAATATCACTAAAAAAATGAGATTTTTATGAATTTTTTGTTGTACTTTTTGTTTTTCTATTATATTATACTTTTTTAATATGTTGAATTTTGTGTTTTACCCTTTAGTAGTCATTGAAACTTTAGGAAATAAAATAAAATATTTGTAAAGGAGGAATGACAAAATAATTAAAGATGTGACATACGATAAGAGAGGTAGGATACAGTGGGTCATAATATGCAAAAAAATGGCAAGTATTAAGCTACTAAAAATAAATGGTAGAAAGAGAAAGTCCACTTTTGGAAGTTTGAAGTCAATATAGCAGCTGAGTCGAAAAAAAAAAAAAAAAAAAGTCAATATAGCAGCCTGTAGATGTGCTGTAATCCCCTTAGAACCGGGCTCCGTGTCGTCTTCACCCTTCACTAATTAGCAACTTGGGCACATTGCAGACAAATCTTTCCTCTTTGCCTTTGGGGTTAGAAGATGGGAAAACACGTCTGCTTCTTCTATACTTCTGGGCTGTAACGCAGCAGCATTTAGCAACTGTAATGAAGTTAATAAAGTTTAACAAAAGGATAACATCAAGGTTTTAGACAAATTATCCTAGATTCAAACCTTCCAGTTGCCTTAACCATAAAGGACTTTTACATCTTTGGCTCCCGGTTTGAGTGCGCTAGGCTCAAAGATTGGCGAAGAACGTTTGGCACGGTTAAATTGAAAACCAGCATTAAATGCTGACAGTCCATTTTGTATCCATTCCATTTTTTTTTGTTGGATCCATTTTGGTTCGCTTTTGCATGGGTGCAATCTGTAGCTATAGATGCTGATGCAGATCAGCAGATGGATGCTTCCAGTTCCATATTGGATGAATTGTGATCAAAGTATTAATATATCCTTATGGCTTTGTTTCATGTTTACCTGCTTGGCAATGAGAAAAGCCATGCACGGCTTTCTTTATTTGTTGAGAGATTGATCACATCAAAACCAAGAGATTGATCACCTCAAACCGCGCATGATTTTTAATTTATCAAGTCAGTCAGGAATTGTGTGGTAGCTTTGTGGGCTGGGAAAGTGGGAATGCGCCAGAATTTGAAGATTGGTTGTGGTCCTGTGGAGTGGACCTGCGCGCATCGCTAGCTTTGAGTGATTGGAAAAGGCGGGCGAATGGATAAATATTGAATACATGCATGCATGCTATAAAGTCATTAGCAATCAATGTCAAATAGTCCTTGCAGAAGACTTGTGGGTTCCTCTCTGATGTCTTGGACCATTTCGATATGTGTTCTTTGAACATAATTGTGTGCTTATCATTAATGGCATGTATAATCTTTCTTTCCTGTCTCTTTTTGTTCTGCGCGCAAGAATGATCAACGTCGACAAGTTTGCTTGCGGTTGGTTGTTAGATGCACGATTTTGATTTACTTATTTATTTTTGGTAAATAAAAGTTTGATTTTAAAGGAGAGGAACATAGTTCAGGCTAAGGCTCTGTTTGGTATGATGTAAAGTATTTTCCTTAAGAAAATATTTTCCATGGAAGTTCTTTTCTGGGAAAATATTCACATTTTTCAATATTTTCTGATGTTTGGTTGAAATTTTTAACTACATTTTTATTATCAAAATTCAACTCCTTCCGCCGCCCGCTTTTCTCTTTCATCACTGGAAACCGATCTTCCAAGTTCCTATCACTAAAAATAGCAGAACCGCTCAAAATGGAAGAATCCAGGTCAAGCATAAGGACAATTCATTGACTCGTAATTATTGGCGCCATAAAAGACATTACCAAGCTAGACATATCAAGACCATGAAATGACCGGTGATTAAGGTCAATCAATGAAAGTGAAAGAACAGGCATAAATATCTTCTCAAGTTGAAGAAATAGGCTCTGTTCTTTTTCGTATGATTAGTGCTCTTATTGACTCGTATATGAAATTTGGTTTAAGGATCATATACCAGCGATCAAACCACAACCTCAAAGGCATTAAAACCAAGACAAATTTGAGCTAAAGATATGTAATTTTGATTAAGAAAACACTGCAAAGAAAATTAAAATGACTGAAGAAAGGCAATGAGAATTGATAATAATCCAAATTGTTAACAAATTCGTAGTGTTTGCGTCACCGGTAAATTCATCAGCATCAAAGACACGATGTCAAAGAGATCGGAGTCAGTAGGGTGAGGCCTTTTTTTTATTTTGAATATACTACAAGCTTTGAAAGTTTATCAAATACCTTTAATAAGCGGGATGCATGCATTTATAAAAACAATTTCGGTAAGTCCGGAAGGGAAGTTATTTTCCACAAGATAAGCAAAAATCTTTTACACAGTAAAATATTTTCATTAGCTTTTGTGCAACCAAACACGGAAAATTAGGAAAATATTTTCACTTGAAACAAATGGACCCGAAATGATACTCATATACAATTTTTGTTTAAAACCTTTTTGGATGAATCAATGGGTATGAAAAGCCGAATCTGAGGGTTTCATCATTAGCTATTTTGCTAGTTATTCAACTTGATTATCCCTTTATCCTAATTTTTTTATGAAACAAAATCAAAACAGAAGCAAAAAAAAATTAGTAAATAAATTAAAGGGACACGTATCTCTCTCACCACCTTCTGTTCCCCTTCCCTTTGTCCCCTCAAAATCGCCTCAAAGCTATGTACCTAGTCCGTCTCTATATGGGTTAAGCCGGCTTCACTTTAAATGGATTTGTGGCCACACAAGTTTCATTTCATTCCATTTCGGAATAAAATGATCTTTTTTAACTTTTGTTATAGAACCATATTTTAATGCAATCGGATCATATCTAATCTTTAATTATATTATCTTTCCAGCTAAAGGATAAACTTGTGAGAAATAGAATTTGTGAGAGGACTCGTCGTTTAATTAAATTTGGCAAGACCAACTTGTGCAGTGATATTTGGGAGGATGATCCAAGAAAGAGAATATATTATTAAAGATATTTCTATGAAAGATACGTTAGGAGAGGCAAGTGTTACCTTTACACAAAATGAAGTCCCAGATTTTAAAAAATTGCTCAGCAAAAACGAACTAAAATATTCATAAACATGCAAGATAATGTAAGTTTGCAGAAAATTATAAAGGAAAAGATGTTTTTTTGTCAGCTTTAATTGAGAAAAATAAGAATATCATATGTAGGAAGAGCTACAATGCTCGATTCTATTAGACAAGCATTATTGATCTAGAAAATGCTGGACAAGACATAAAAGTAGGCATGGGTGCATTCCGGCTCAATCTATCAAAAGGGCCCTCACAGAACAAGGAAAGAAAAAGCAAAATACCAATCTGGGCAGCTTGGATTTATTGCAAACAGGATACAAGGCTTACGATCAAACCAGAGGAGCCATAATCAATACAATATTGCAGAAGCTCAACACGAAGCTTCTTTACTCGGTGCATAAAACTCTCAAATCATACTTAATGCTATGCTCACAATTACCCAAACCAAGTTTTAACTTTTAACAGTTTTATTTTTTTTTTCCTCTTAAGTTAAGGATTTCCACAAAATCAATACTTGACATATGCACTAGTGGTGTTGACATCTTTGGCGAGAGTCAAAAGCACCGGCATAAGCAAGCACTTCGAAGTGTCTTGCTTGTAGACAAATCCCTTGCAATTGCAATCATTGGTGCACTTGTCTCTGCATGCTCCAAATTCCATTTCGACTTCTTGACTATCAGAAGACCACTGGTGGTTCAAGAAGGATTGCACCCCATCAAGCTTGAAATATTTTGCCTTTGGTTTCTTCCCACACGAGCCCAACTTTGGTGGTTGACAATTTTCTGTCCATCCCAAGAGCCCTTTTGGTGTAGGACATGCCACACACATCCCATTTTGGCACAATCCAAAATTACCACATTTTGTCGGCAAAGCACATGCTGTTGCAAGATCACTTGGAAAGAAAGTATAGGTCTGCATCCATCTATCAAATCTGACTTTGTCATAGTAAGTATAAGCCTTGACATTGCCATCAGTTTCAAGCCTCAGAAAAGAGTACGTTGCATTGTAATTTATTTTACTGAGTTGTTGAATCCCATCAACCTGTGGTTTTGGTGCTGGCGATTCGAATATTTCAAAGATAAGGTTCCAAGCTATTGGAGTAGGCTCCCACGTCGAAGGTTGGGTGTTAAACCTTACGGTACTTCCAAAATTCCCCGGCCAACCATTGTAGCGAACTTGTTGGCCAGCGTTGTTTAGATACAAGAGGAGGCCATCATCTCCAAGCACTAAGCTGTACTTTCCATCGGAGCCATCAACATCAGAAGTTCGACTGACAAGCTTGTTTACGCCACTCTCGCGAAGGGACTGCCCAACTAGTAACGAATCAACTGGATAATCAAAGCTTTGCCAAATGAACTTTCCCTTTTTATCATACAGCACAAGGTTGCCATTCTGGAGTAATTTGATGCCCGTGACACCCTTGTTAGCCGTGTTGGTTTGCCACACTAGGCTGCCGTCAGAGTCGGCTAGGACCAAGTTTCCATCCCGGCCGAAAGAAAGGGCGGCGTTTTCTTTCACGGGGTGGTTGCGGTTGGCGTCCCAAACCCATCGCATTAGGCCATTGTCATCTGGGATGCCAGCACGAATGCCAAGCACGAAAGAAGTTGGGGTGGTGTTGTAGAAACACAGTCTGAAGGGGAATGTGTAGAAATCATAGACATCATTGGTTATGATGCGATAAGTTGCCCCATATTCAGCTGTGGGTACGAAATTTTGGAATTCTCCCAGTGGACCTGTGTTGACAATTTTGAAGGTATTGTTTGTTGGCACTTGAGCTCTGGTGCTAATGGCCAAGAAACAGAGGAGGAGGAGGAGAATGTTAAGACAGGGTGAAAATGGAAAGATACGACGAGCCATTGGAATTCTTTTTGTGTAATAAGGAATAAATTGGAAATGGAATGAGAGATACCGACAGGGTTGTAACCGTTTGGTATTTATAGATTTTTTTAAGCTCTGCTTTTCACAAGAAGTTTTTTTTTTTTCACAAGAAGCTTTTTGATGCATTGAATGATCACCAAAGAGTTGGTTCTATTTTTAAGCTCTATTTATTTTGTTGTATTCAATTATTGAAACTTGAAATTGAATTTCAAAGTCAAAGTTGGTAACCTGCATGCATACGAGATTGTGCATCCAGTAACATGGTACTGCATATACCCTACGTTCTATGCCCCATCAGTTTTTGGCAGCGTAAAACTCAGGAAATACCGGTAGTAAGATACAATCTCAATCTCGGAAGTGTAATCGCAGCAAGTTTTAACTAATACACGTAGGTTACTGGAAAATCAGGGCGAAGACAAATTTAAACTTTAGATAGGTTTGTAGTTCGTTGAATTTCATGTGTATGCAAGGATGTTAGATATATCTGGCTCTGCATAATTTTCTCACTCTTAAGATTTATGTTTACTTTGTTTCATATTTGAGATCGGATTCCAAACTATCTGTCATTTCCTAAAAGTATATAGGGTTAATTCAAGAAAATCCCCTCGAACTTCTTTCTTTTCTCACTTTGTCCCCTTGAAGGTTGATCAATTGAACCAATATACCTCGAGGAGTGTGTTTGGATTGTAAGTTATTTAAGATATTTTTACTGTAGCACTTTTTGTGATGTGATGTATGTGAGATAAAAAGGTGTATTGAAAATTGTAATGGTGACATAAACAAATATATTTGGGCAAATAACTTACAATCCAATTCTTTCACAATATTCTCAATCATCTGTAATTTGTTCGGATAACGCATTTTGTGTTTGATTGAATTATGTGCACTCACGTGATTCAGTGAATTAACCAATACATATTCAAAAAAAAAAAAAAAAAAGTCTCTACATGCAAATATTCCTCGACCAAATAGAAACACATGCAAATAACCAAATAGAAACACATGCAAACACATCCAAACATTGTATTATTTGAAACACATGCAAATAGTTCGGATAACCCGTAGGTGATCTAGAGATGTCATCTTCCTCAAGCAAACTTCCTAAATTTTTATAATGACAAATTAAAAGACCTTAAAAACCCTAAAAATCCAACTACCTGAAACAAGAGTTGCCAAAGGTCTATTTATGGTACATAATAGGCGGCTTTGGTTTTGATTGATTTTAGTTACAAGTAGTTGGATTTCTAGTGCTCTGTTTGGATTCTCCATTTTTTGAAAAATAAGTTTTTCATACACAATACTACAGTAATACACGAACAAAAACAACTTCAAAAACACTAGGGAGTTGTTAGGTTTTTTAAGTCAATAGAGAAATTTAAGAAGTTTGCCCAAGGAATATGACAGCTCCATATCGTCTAGTTTTTGTGTGCGTTTCTATTCGACCAAGAGGTATTTTAGGCATACAAAATGGCATAGACTTCTTTGAAATAATTTGGTCAATTGACATGATCGTTGAGCTGCACATGATTCAATCAGTTGCATTTGATTGGGAATACTATGATAGAATAAAGGATGCATTAATTCAATTGAACTTTTAAGGGGGGCGAGGTGAGAAAAGAAGTAAGTTCAAGGGGATTTATTGGAATTAACTCAAGTATACGTTAGACTGAAAGTCCAGTTTTACAAGCTTGAAGTTCCAGAGAGCAGCCAATCACATCATGTGCTGTCATCCTCTTTGGTCCGGGATCCACCTCGTCTTGAGTGAGTGAGGCCCCCTTATCTTGCAGACAAATCTTTCCTCTTCTGCCTTTCGGATCAGAAGATGTGAAAACGCGTCTACTTTCTTTGCACTTTTGGGCTGTAGAATAATCAGTAACGTTTCTAGCAATCGTGATGAAGTTGATAAAGTTTAACAACTGGATAAGATCACGGTTTTAGACCAATTATCCTAGCAGGTTGATGGTTATGCTGGGGAGGCTCCTTGGTTGAGAGTTGACACCCTTCTCCTCTTTAAAACAACAATAAATCTTGCACTTCCCCGTGGTAAAAGAGACTATTGTTAAGCTTGTTTCTCCAGCTTCTAATTTAAGCAATTAACAACACAATAATTAAAACTTCAGATTGATCAGGTTTTCATGTCCTTTCTAAAAATTTTTAAATGCACTTGAGTTGAGTATCATCCTTCCAGATTGGGAAAAAAAAAATCATAGCTTTAGTGGCCTAAGTGGACACGAGCTGAACGGTTTTTAGGAAAATTATTCGAGCCGATTTTGTATATTTTCACAATATGTAACTTGCATTGCACACGGTGTAATTCACTTTTAATAACGTGTAAATATAAAACAAAATTTTATAAGCTCCATATATAATATAAAAAACTATGTATAAAATGCAATCTAAACCTTACTTTTCTATTTTTTTTTTTATTAAATCTTGACCATGAATCTTAAAAAATGATTGCTTTCCTACAACTGTTCTTGCCCCTCCTACAACTGTTCTTGCCCCTCCTCTTGCCCCTCCTCCAGCCTAAGTGCCTTACAGTACATGCAATGCAGCAGCCTACCTCCTAAGACCGTCGTCTATGCTTGAATTGACTGCCCCGATGGCTTCATGATTGGCTCCCAGAATAGATTCGTTTACTTGCCCAAAAAGTAGTGTACAAAACGAAGATAGCATATCCATTCATGACAATTGACATATACCCTGCGTCAGAAATGATATCAAGGGCCTAAGCATTAAATTTTTGGGCAAATTGGAAGTGATGAATGAGAAACCACTGGGCCAATGGCTCAGTTGTTGGTGAGGGTTCAAACCTCACCAGCAGCGAAAAAAATCTAAAGATTGTGCCATAGCACTTCCTTGATCTAGTTGGATCTGTATACCCACTAACCCGTACCACAGCCTCCTTAGGCTCCCCCTCCCCCTCCCCCTAAATTAGGATAGAGTAAGTTATACAAATGTATCGTTGCTGACAAAAAAAAAAGAAAGTGATAAATGATAAAGATTTGTTGTCTGCAGTCCACATCATCTTATATCATCAAGTATAAATGAAGTACGCCATAACAGAATATACTTTATCTTACTATGATAAAAGTGTTACACGGCTCTAACCAGCTCACTTAATGCAGATGGTGAGGGAGGATCTCCCTATCTGTCACTATAAGCAGGCTTGGAGTTCGATTCCAAAGAGTCCACAAATCCACTGTGATTTGACTACCTCCCATTCCCTTGCAAGTGATTCTTGATTTTAAAAAAAAAAACAATGGTAATCCACCTGAATTTATTCAACGACACGGTTTCTGTCAAACTTCTGCAAGTTCTTTAAATTTCTAGAGTTAAGAAGTTAGAACCAAAATAATTTCAGGGCATCCGGTAATCAGCAACCCCCACTCATGTTTTGCGTGGATAAAGTAGGTTGTCTCACATCTATCATCCTGGATTGCTCAAATGTATGAACTAGTATCCAAGAGAGTTCAAGACGCCAAGTTGTGGATATATGAGCACGCATTTCAGACTCCAAATTCTCATCCATAACATGGCTCCCTTAGAAGAAGACAGGAGATATTAACACTGATCATGGCTCTCGCAAGTCTAGTTGCTTATAATATAGCATCTGAACATATAATTTTGTACTCCATAATCAAGACACGAGCAGAACCCAACAAGGCATCCATTCACAGGTAGCATGTAAACATTTATTTTCTCAAAGAGTAAATAAAAGAACAAACAAACAAATAAGAATAAAGTAAAAATGACTTAATCCGCATTGAAATTAAGAGAAAATGTTAAGAAAAAGCACAAGCAAAAAGGATTACGGGCTTGCATTTTGCTCAACAAGGTAGGGCTCCAGCATGGCACAAGGTTCTTAGAATGCAACGATGCAAATTTTACCCACACAGAACTTGACCAGATTTCAATCCCACTGTAGCATGCAAAATTATCCCCAATCCCCATTCCACCAACAATATGTATAACTACTATATACAACAATGAAAGTCAAAAACTTAAAAGACCAATATGAATGATTTACATGGCAACAAAGAAACGACACCGAAGGTCAATTTCAAGCAAAGCAAGACAGCACTAGGATTCAGAATCAAAAGGCAGCACCAGACCATGCATCTTAGTTTATTGTACATATATAAAGCAATTAGAAGAAATAACCAGAAAAGCTAATCTGGTTACCTCCTCCATCAGTTGGCTCTTCGAAAAAAAACTTCGCTGAATCTGCAGCACTCTGTCTGGGCTTTCAACCATACGCAACGAAATAAATGGGACAAAAAAAAATGTACAGATATAGACCTAAATGAGAAACTTCATGTTCTAGGCAAGTAACAATATAGAATGACGTTCGTCATCTAGCAATCAAAGTACAAATCAGCGGCATGAGAAGACACAAAGCTCATTGATAATTTCAGTGTTATGATATCTCTATTAGATAACTATGTCTCATTTATTTTCTGCAGCAAATTTATATAGTTTAGGGAGGCAATGAGTTCAAATGGATTGACCCTGTAGAGTCCTTTCTAGACCGAAGTTAATGATTCTAGACATAACCAACTCACACGTTACTTCTTTTTATCCAAATTTAACCATCACTCAAGCTCAAATATTAAAAGAACCCAGAATCCCATCCATAATCAATGAGAAACAATAATCCACCTTCAAATTGCAATAAAAAATAAAGTATCTGAAACTTAGCACTTCCTAGAATCCACTGGATGTAATTAAAGCAGAAATTTTTTTGAAAAAAGTCAACACTGAAAGAAGATTAATTATCTAAGTACCTGTTACTCCCTTGTCTAAGGCAGTGACATCAGGGTGCGTCTTCTGATCTTTGCAACATGAGTAATTGATAGAGAGTAGCCATGCTGTAAGTGACAACCATTGACCCAAAAACATTGATCCTTCCTGATCTACTACAAGCAACTTCTGCCTCTTAAAAATTACCCTGGCTCGATGAAAATCAGGACAGACTTCAGTCTCAGATTCTTTCAGCAGCCCAAACCTCCTCAACATTTTACTCAAATTTTTCTCTGATGGAAGGCGATCTCATGTTGAAAAGGTTAATATAATTTCGGCTGTTGATGCTTTAAGCTTTTCCATGTCAACATCCTCTGATTGTTCATCTGATGATATTTCATAATTTCCAGTAGAATATCTCTTTCTAGGGTGCAACCTCCAGCCAGATTTATGGAGAGAGAGAGAGAGAGAGAGCACTAATCATAGAAGAATCATGACTAGACAACTCGATGAGATATTCTGCATCCAGTATAATCAGCTTGTCTAGTCACACCTTCACTAAGATGAAATCAAAAGATGCAGAGAATTTAATTGATTACAATTTGTATATTATAAAGAGCAGCTATTTAAAGCAATATCCTGCTGAAAACACAAAATATACAGATAGATGTTATGGTAATTCCAGCAACTGATCCTAGAAGCTAAAAGGCAGAATGGCAGCAAAAGAAATTAAATAAGACAACCAAGAACTACAAAATGATCTTGAAACTTTGCAATTGGCCAATTCAACTTTGTTCAGAAATTTAATAAAGTGATACAGTCATACCAACCTATTCACACAACAGCAAACAAAAATCCACTGGTTCCCTGCCTAAACCACAACAAAATTATCCTACAATAGGAATAATATTGCTGCTTAGCGCCGCTTTAAACCAGAACGGCTGTGCAACTCCAAGAGCTGCTCCAAAGATGCCAAAGACCACCTATCGTCTATCTGAGCAAAGACTTTCTGATTGAGGGAGTCAATGATAATGTTAATGTTACCAAAACCATATATTTGGTGACCATCTTGCATTCTTCCTGGTTTTGGCTTGAAGAGCAAACCATTCTGCTGTGCATGCACTTCAATAACTTCTTTCAAGCTCAACTCAAGTCCACTACTTCCTTGCAGCTGAGAAGCTCTTTCTTGAGCCTGAGCAGCAGCTTTCTCAAACTGCCTTTGCTCACGCACCCTAAGATAGGATATATTCTCTCTCAAACCAGGTTGAACCACTTCCATGCCTTCAGCAGCTTTGTTCATCATGTCAAGGCCAACACTCAGTCTATGACGAACGTGCTCATTAGCTAAAAGTTCAGGTGGGAATAGATCCTTCCAGCCTAAGTACCAGTTTGTCACTTCCTCAAAATTTGGACTGGAACATAACCAGTGATACAAAATTTCTTGCCACTTGTTGAAAAAAATATCCATTATGTGAATCATGTGATGGATGGGGATAGTCGCTGCCCAGGTCCGAACCCAATAGAACTGATCAAGATTCTGGTTTGCAGGGTTTATTTGGAACTCATGCATGACAGTCAACAATTTGGGAATTATATGGCGAACCATCAGTTTTTCCCAACTGGCTGAATCAAACACTGTCTTCCAAGGTGAAAGAATGTAGTATGCTGACATATCACTGGGATGCCAAGCATGCAAAACACTTTCCAATCTATCACGAATTGTGTGGTAGCAGGCCTCTAACCTGTGTCCCAATAAAGGAAGCCATGGATGAACCCAAGAATGGATAGGAATGGTTTCTCGACGTGGATCCCAAGAGTCCACAGCAGCTGATAATTTTGGCATGACAATTTCGTCCAGAATTTTCTGAACAACAAGAGTTGGCAGCAATTTTTCCCAAGAATCCAGAAATCGAAGCATTGGCTCGGGATCTCTTGCCTGCCAAGTATTGGTGCCAGATATTCTAACAGCAGGAAACACAACTTCCATAATCAGTTGTGTGTAAGGAGATGAACTGTTAGCGAAATTTAAAGTGTCTTCTTGCAAAAGGGACTTCCATTGGGATACCATTTCTCTCCCATGTGTTGGATTCTGAAGAGGGTCCCAACCCTGAAATACTCTGATAAACAAGGGCTGGGCATATGAACATGCAATGCATGATAAATTGCAAAGTTTATATTCTTCTCTGTGTCGTTTCTGCATGTCCACAAACAACTTAGCCAAAGAATCTAGGGTCAGTGTTCCCGAAGAGCTCTGCTCCCCTATCTGCTCCAATATGTTAAGTATATCTCCCATGCTATCAAGCTCCTGCTTCTCCTTAGATGCTTGGTTTTGGAGTTTCTCCCTCTCTTTCTGCAAACTTACAACTGTCTCCCTCTCGTTTCTTAAGTCTCGATCTACCTTCTGTATATCTAATTCAGCTAAATCCACAATCAGTTTAATATTGTGCTGAAGCTCAGGCATTGGTATGTCATTCTCTCTTGCTTTCTCTTCAGCATTTAGATTTTCCAAGTTGGTCAAGACACGAACCTGAGGCCCCCTCATGTCGAAAACTTTCTGCACAACTTCAAGGCTCTGCTCTTGCTTCTTCGCCAGCAACTCCTCAGCTGTAACATAAACCTTCTTCTTAATCCGGGCTTGCTTGGACCAGAGCTTCTCTTTCAACTGAACCGCAGCAGGCTGAACAGAAGAAGTCACAATCTTCTCTTCTAGTTCCTTCAGCACTGGCAGATTAGTCTCTTTGTAGTCATTAAAACCCATCCCCATATTCTTTGGTCGCAATTTAGCCTGAATTGGTGCCACAATACCTTGCTCATTTTTACCCAACCCCCCTCCTTTGTAACCCATCTTCTCCAACAATCTCAACCCAATACCCTTCGTGTGCTTCTCAAAGGAACCCACATCGCCTGGCTCGAGTTCCTTCCTCCCCAGTCGAGAAGACTTCTTAGCTAACATAGATTTCTCCTTTTCCCTCTCGCGTCTCAATTGAGCTCCTTCTTTGATCTTTTTCCCAAACGCACTTGGTAAAAAGTCCTCATCATCATTTTTACTACCATCCTCCATCAACATAGTTGTTTCCTTTGATGAAGAAGAACTCGCAGCAAAACCAAGCCCAGCTGGGACTCGATCAACTTCACCCTCATCATCTAGCTTCTCCTCCTCTAAATTTCGATCAATTTCCTGATTGGGCATAACAGTACCAGTAGACACAAAATTGACAGGCTTACTAAAGTCAGGTTTCGAGGAAAGCCCCTTATCCTTCCTCCTTTTTCTCGAAGACCCTAAACCTCCATAATCATCAGAATCACTATCCCCAGAAGCAAAAACACCATACAAGACATCATCTTTCGTCTGTGTGCGCTTTTCTCTACGTTTTCTATAATAAAACTCTCCACCAATCCATTGCCCATCCTCAAAATCATTCTCCATCCCAAACTTCTCCATTTCTTGATATTCATCCATTTTCCCTTTTTATTTTTCCTTCAGCTAGCAAATAAATAAACGAAAACCTAGAATTAAAATCAAACCCAAATACAAATTTTTTTTTAAAAAAAAAAAACCTGAAACAAGTTGGACTGGGGACTGGGGGAAAAGGCAAAAGGCCCAGAATTAAAGATAAACGATAAACAAACGTCAGTAGAAAAATCCCAAATTCAGCTCTTGAAAACTCATAAATCTGCACAATTTAAGAACATAATCAAGTAAGACAACAAATAACCAGGATATATCAATTGTATTACCTCAACAAATTGCCTTCTTAATCTCGAGAGGTCTTTGCGACCGGCGGAAAGCTTTGAAGCGCTAAGCCAGAGGAGCGGGAATTTGTAATTCGTGAATTTTAAGGTTTTTGCTGGTCAATCCGAGTACTATCAATAAGCTCAATAAATGCTCAACAAAATTGTTTTACGAAGAGAGTAAATGGGCTTAGAAAGAAGACAATAAGCCCTTTGCAGCTTCAATTAGTCTTCTTAGAGCCAATCTGGAAATTATATGTGACGATAGCTTATTAACCCAAACATAAGGTACCAAAAGCCCAATAACGGATCTGTGTCTCTGTCGATTAAGAGGCTTGTTAGACCAGTCTCATTTGGACTGGGCAGTCCAGCCCGCTAAGGAGGACTCCGTCTCTTTATGAAATCACAATGCCGCACAAGTAATAATTTACTGGTACTTAGTTTACAATTGAAACCTAACCCTCAAACTTATTGCACCTTGACAATCTCCATTGTCATGCTTCAATCACTCATTAGCTAGGTTTTTCTTTGGCTTTGCATCAATTCCCTGGGATCTAATTGGATGCAAATTATAGGGAAATCCCACATTTTTTAAGTCAGTCTAACGAAACCATCTATTTTTTATATTTTGTTTGTCTCAGAGTTGACTGAAAAATTTTTTTTTTTTTTTTTTAACTTGAGGTAGATATCAGCTTGCTTGTTTTCTTTGTTTTTCTTTTCCAAATTTAGAAATCCAGGTCAATGCTACTACTAATAAGACCTCAATAAATAAAGTGCTACAAATTTTTTGTGAAGTTTAAGCTTTAAAGGTTTATTCCACTTGAAGAAATAAAGGCTATGTTTGGATAACAAATTTTTCTAAAAAAAAATTTCGCTTGCATCATAAACATATTTTTCAATCCACCTTTTTATATTTTCGATTATTTTTTTTATCTAACATAAATCATATCACAAAATGTGCTACAGTAATTATTTCAAATAATTATTTGAAATAATACTCCATCCAGAAAATAAAGAAAGTTGATATCATCGTGGGTCATCAGAGCAACAATAGGTAATTTATTGGTGCCGACAACCATGGGCCGACCCAAACATGTCAGGTTTCCTAGTTTGCCGCGGATCCGACACTGTAGCTGGTTTTATATATTTCTCCTGAATATCCTTGAATCAAGAGAAAACTTTGACCATAGGAAGATTGTGATTGGGTAAAACAATTCTATGTTTTTTTTTTTTGGAAAGAATTCTATGTTTTGTTCACCACAAGAAAAAAGAAAGAAGAATCAAAGAGTGTGTATTTTTCATGCTTTCATACCATGCCTATCAACTGTCTTCCCCGGAGGGGCCAAAAAAAAAAAGTAGTAAAAAAAGTGTGTAATTTCATGCTTCATACTTGCCTATGCCCAGAAAAACAGAAGACAAAAGATCTGTTTCATGCCTATCAACTGTCTTGGCCGGAGGTTAAAAAACAAATGTGTTTGGTTAATAAATTATTTGAGATAATTTGGTGAAAAAATACTATAGCACTTTTTTTGATATGATGTATGTAAAATAAAAAGATGATTGAAAAATGTATTGATGATACAAGCAAGTCAGTGTGTGTAAATAAGATGAAAATAATGTGTAATTCAAACAAACAAAAATAAAGCGTCTTATGTTCATGCCATAATTGAGAGCACAGTTTAGCTTTCATATGAAAATATGTGCATTAGCTTGATAAGAGCTCGTTCAGACTGGATTTTTTTTTTTTTTTTAAAATTTGGGCAGGTTTTACAAGAAAATAGCATTAAAAAGCAACTTTTTTTGAGATGCGATGAATATAAAGTTCATTTTTTTTATCTTGCGCAAAAAAATGATTGAAAAATTTATTAGAAAAATATTTTCAAAAAGTAAAAATAAAAAAAAAAAAGTCTCACAAAGCTAGCAATTCAAACACCCTCAGCCGACAGCTTGAAAAAGAGAGCTAGTGATGGGATTCCCTCCACCCAACACGCAACACAATCTGCACATTCCTCTCACTCTTTTACGACGGTTTATTACTTTCAACTCTGGTTTAGAACTCTTGGTCAAATAAGCTATAAAGACTTTGAATTTAAGAAGGGAAAAAAATAGACTACTAAAAATGTGCCAAGCAGGGATGCAAAAAAAAAAAAAAAAAAGTTTTCGAATTGATAAGTCTGGTTAAAACTGAAATATCAGTTGTACGACTGATCATGAAGTAAAAGAGCAAAATGCAGTCAATAACTGAGGCAGCTTATCATCTTTCCTCTTCTCCACGGCCCACGCCATGTGGTATATTGACAGAGCTGGAATTCGTACACGCCACCCACCGTGGAAGTTCCGATATGTCACCATCTATCATTTTCTCCACTGCTGCCCCATCAAGAAAAAGTCAATTCCAAACAAAGAATTAAGGAAACGAAACATCAAATGTACCTAGTCACATTTCTTTTCTTTGTCCCAATAATTTGGTTAATCTACTAATTCATTTCTGCTCGTTATGCATACGAGGCAGGGACAGTCATAAGAAGCACTGTCCTTAGACAGTTTACTTTACGGTCAAAATTTGGTTAAAAAAAATTGTACAGTCCAGATTTCATCTTGTATTTTGATTTTAACAACATGTATGGAACCCACAAAATTTTATTCTAAAATTACACGTTATTGAAAGTAAATTACACCGTGTGCAAAATGCACATAATTGCCAGTAACGGTTGCCTGCCCATGGTCCCCTCATTATTGTCTTATTTTACTTCTATAAGTTACATAATATACCACTACTTGCTATGACAATTTATTTATTATTTATTGGTCAAACTGAAGTGCATTAATGGAACAAAAATGTTGATTTATTATTGTTGAGTGCCAAAATAAGGAATTCATCATGTTTTTGCTGGCTTGTTTCCGACTATGAGTTCTTTCCTCCGGTCAATTTTTGCAGGCTAATTATCCAATAGACAGGTTCGAATATGCTCAAACCCCACCATACATACTGCAATCTTAGACTTGAAGCTTGAAAATTATTCGACTTGTAGAATACGATCTTTCTTTATTTTATAGTCATCATCGCTGTCTTCTTTTTCGTCTTCTTTTTTTTTTTAAGTAAAAGATCATGGACGCAATATTTTCAACATATTATTCCTTCCACGTTTCTATCCATCCAACCAAATCCTCTCTCTTGCATACTTTTATAGTCAAGCAACACTTTTAGAATATGGATTTTTCCTACAACACTTTTTAGAGTTGAAAATTTGCAGTTTCAGAATAACCACATGGAACGTTGGAAGTCAACTTCCATGTTAGGGATTCCAAGTCTCTAGCTTGAATTACAGTGTTCATGTTTTTCTTTACTACTATATAGTCAAGCAAGACTTTTAGAATATGATTTTTCCTACAGCATTTTTTTAGGGTTGTAAAATTGCAGTTTTAGAATAACCGTTGGAAGTCAACTTCCATGTTAGGGATTCCAAGTCTTTGGCTTGAATTAGTGTTCATATATCTTGTCATATGTCATAACCCACACGTAGTTAGAACTAATTTCATATCCGGCGGTCAGAACAATTCACTCTACTTATCAACCACCCTAACTCCTAGTTCAACATGTTGTTAAAAAATTGTTAATTAAAAAGATCATAGACTCGTTTAGTCAATAAAATGAAGCAACGAGACCTTTAATTGTTGAAAATATAAATTAAATAAAGAGCTTTAGCCGGCATTTTTCACCCTTTTTTATTTTTTTGACAAGGGGGTAAGAGTTAAAAGTTTGTGTTGAAACTTGAACCTTTCATTAGATAAGCGAATAAGCACGTAAAACTGAATTATTGTATTGGGTTCGGGGATCAAGGAGTCAAGAATGCCCAAAATCAAGGTGGTCCAAATCTAGAAATCTGATGATGGAAGTTCAAGCGTGATAAAACCACTACAATATTTCTCACATTGACTGCAAAGGTGTGGTGTTTTCACCTTACTAGGCCAACAAGGAAAATAATACTCCGGTTGAAACAAAAGGTTGACAGAACATTGAAAAAAAAAAAATTAAATTAAATGTGTTTATTTAATGGATAGGCACCCGTTAAGATATACTTCAGGTATATAAATATGTAGTATAATAATAAATATTAACACGCGTGTGTGTATATATATATATATATATATATATATATATATATATATATATATATATATATATATATATATATGTATGATATATTGAATATGATTTAAACGTATTAATGAGCGTCCAGAAAACTCAAAATAAATCACTAATATGGGTTTACGTGACTAACAAATTGGAGTGTTTGGATACAAAACTTATCCAAAATAATATTTCGCTTGCATCATAAACACATTTTCCAACCCACCTTTTTATATTCCCAACCACCTTTTTATCTCAGATACATCACATCACAAAAAGTGCTACAGTAATTATTTCAAATAATACCCTATCCAAACAAATAAAATTATTATTGCATGACATGATCCAATCGTACATGTTGAATTTATATGTGATATGACATGACTAAAATTGGCACTCGCATGTCTTCCTTTCCTTCTCGAACTTTTGCGCAAAATTTCAACAGAACCTATACTAGGAATAGGATGCGAATTTCAAAATCATAGCTAATCTAACAGGCAACTCGATGGATGGAGTGTGTTAGATTATTTAAGATAATTTTTGAAAAAATACCGTAACACTTTTTGATATAATATATGTAAAATAAAAAAAATATTAAAAATTTATTGATAATGCAAACAAATAAACTTTTATAACAAAAAACACCATCCAAAGAGTCCAAACAACTATTTGAGAAAAACAAATGAACAGATGTGGGCCAAAATTCCTTTCACCTAGCATAGCTTTAAACCATTCCAATGCCAATTTTATTGCCCAACAAACCATAAACTATAGGAAAAGGAACCCACTGAACGTTATATGAAGTGACAAAAAATAAGCAATCGCTTTTGCAATGACCTTCCCCGGGTACGAGAAGGAAGCAAAAGCAATTGATTGGAGCATATTGTTATAACTGGTGCAGGTTTGGGGTTTAGTTCTTGTGGCACCAGATCATGCATACTTGTTTTCAGATAGATTCTGCTGGAGAATGCAATTGAATAATCATCTCATTATTGGCATCTCTTAATTGATTCATCCATCCCACTTGGACTAAAGATTTCAGCAATAAATCCTGTCTGGAGTGGTTACCCAGTAAATTATTTTGTTGCTTTGAGTGAAGCGTGCGGTCATGAATCAAGATGATGTTTGCAATTGTTTTCCATTGAGGAGCTTCAACTGAGGAAACTCGACTTCTTCGAGCTACTAATCTGACGATGACTTGTTTTCATATTATGTTTTTGTTTAAAAATTTGTTTTAGGGTGTTTTCGTAATTTAAGGAGCTCAATTTTTTTGGTAATCTAAAAGTATTTTTATTTGTGTCTTCTTTATAATCTATTGTAATCTCAAATGGTGGGACCATTAGCCTCGACTACGCGAACATAGATATATATTTGCTTTATTTTTTTAAAATATTTATTAATGTAAAATGTCCATATTATCCCTTATTTAGAACGTACAAAATGTTAAATTATATGAAAAAGAAGAGGGCCAGGTCTGCCGTGCGATAGGTGGTCAGCATCATGGTCCCCAGGGATCCATAATAATTAATTAAGTGAATAGCCATGGAGCAATCGTCTCCATTTTTTACCAACAAAATTCAGGGTTTTAGCAACCGTTAGTGTCAATTATACGAGATTAAGACTGCGATTGAGTCCAACTACAAAAAAAAGTTATTTGGGAGCTTACGTGGTTGGAGTTCGAGCTCCACCTTGCATTTGACAGAGTTTCAGCTGAGTTTGAAACTCCAATGGTTAGACAAGCTCAAACATGAACAGGTAGAGCAAATTATCTGGATGGTCACTCAACTTTTGGAATCGTCGAGATTTGGTTATCAAACTATTAAAAGTTTGGTTTTGACCATTGAATTATTTAAAGTTTATATTCTGAGTTATTCTATCGAATTTAATCGTTAACTATACTCTTTTCTATTGTCTTGTGAATCGTGCGAGCGCTCGGATCTATCATATTTAACAATAAAATCTAACGAAATGGCTCGAAATCTAAATTTTAGATAGTTCAATGGCCAAAATTAGACTTTTAATAGTTCAATAATCATAACTCAACGATTCCAAAAGTTTGGTGGCGTTCAGATAATTTGTTTTGAATACATATATGTGAGATTCGAAGACTCACTAACTTAATTTAACCTCATACACATGCATATTTGTTTGTATTTTTTTAATATTTATTAATCTAAAATGTCCCTCCTATTTTCCGTTATTTAGAACGTATAAAATATTAAATATAGCGTAAGCTCAATTGAGTTCGATTATGCTAAGTTTGATTGACCTTAGTTCTAAATTAATAAATTAGTTGAGTTCAAATTGAAATATCTGACACTAAATCACAAATAAGTATACTAACCTACTTTTTTTAAAAAAAATTTCTTCAACTTTTAATCTTTACCATACAAAATTCAAATAGAAAATCTTCAGCAAGAATTATTTCCGAAAATTGATAAGAAATCATTGCCCACAAGGAGGTGACCCCTGAAAAGGAAATTTGATGCAGTTCCAATTAAAAAATGCCGTAACAAAAAGGAATATAAGGTCGACAACTCCACCTCCACGTAATCGAACCAATAACATATGAATTGTTAACTGGGAAAGTTCTCATCGCGCTGATGCCAAAGCAAAAGTTCAGGTTTGCTCGAGGATAAATAATATTATGCCCCTGAACTTAGATAGTCATCATCATCGTTGCAATCACATCTCTTTTGGATTGTAAAAAATTACACTTTATTTACACCTTATTTACACACACTGACTTACTTGCATCATCAACACATTTTTCAATCACCTTTTTATCTCACATGTATCATATCAAAAAAGTGTTACAGTACTTTTTTTACAAAATTATCTCAGATAATTTACAATCCAAACACAAATAATATTTTTATAATCTAATTTATTTTAATTTAGGCGGAAGGGGAATCTAAAGAGATTATGTGTAAGGGATTGATAGATATATAAACCTATTAAATCAAAGAAATGTTTTGATACCTCTTTTTAATTTTTCTCGCTGCGACTAAAATTTCTCTTTTGTGGCCACTTTCAGTTGAGTGGTTCTTTGCAATTACATCTCAGTTTGTATATGTTAGCAAAGTACTAGTACGTGACACGAAAAGGTATTGATTTATTTATATTTATTGATGAGCAGGGAAATGGGGTGATTGATTTTTTTTTTTTTTGTCAACACAGAGGTATCTGGCGTCCTGGACTGATTATCGTACGATCCAACTATTTCTCTGCGGATCGGGAGAGGCTGCCCAACATCACCGACCGTTGCACCCAGGATTCGAACATTTGCGGTGGTACTCACCTAACTATGCTACTACCACCAGCTCTAGCCCTGGGGATAATTGATTTTTTTTTTTGGCAACACAGAGGTATCTGAGTTTTCGGACTGGTAATACCTAATGACCCAACTAATCATCTGCGGGTTGGGAAAGGCTGCCCAGCTTTTTCACTGATCGCTTTACTCGGGATTTGAACCTTCTCTGGGGCTGATTGATTGATTTACGTATTTGGTAGGTCATACTATTCGAAAGCTACAGGTCGTAATTGTAGACCTTGAAATGTGGACTTTGAACCAATCACGAAACCAGTGGGATCTACTATTCATCAAATTTATAGAGAAAATTGGACAACAATTACGGTTTTCACTATTACAGGATCTCATCCGTGATTGAGGAATGCTGTGCCCATGAAATGAAAGATATACTCTGCTACCTACATATAACTAACTTTTTTTTGTTTTTGTCAAAATACATATAACTAACTAGTAGTACCAAATTACTACCACAAAACTTGGAGATATGCTGCTGTAATCAAATCATTGATGTATTCTCTGAGTCAAATTGTTACAACACCTTAGAGTGAAAATTAAAAGCACAAAGCCTTCCCATTGGCCATTTCTAACTGCAAAATTTGAAGCATCTTATTCTCCAATAGCGGAGCTATCAATTACTACCAAAAACTAAAGAATACAAAATCTGACCATCTTTGGAGAAAAAATCAAGAATCTTTGGTGGCCGAGGAAGGCATATTCCATGTTAGGAGTATTGGAACATTGAACAGCAAACTAGACAGTACAAAAGCTACCAGAGAGAAGCAAGCAAATAGACAGACGTGTATTTGACTTTGCGGGTCTGATGGAAATTCTTCTTTTGAGTTCAGGCGGAGAGTGAGCCAATTTGCTTGCTGGCTTTGGTGGAGGCTGCACTTAAACTTAAAGATCCAGCCAACAAGTTGGTAGAAATTTGAAGGGGACATTTTATTTAAAAAACAAAAACAAAAAGTTAGAAATTTTTTAAGGAAATAGAAGATCTATTTCGCTGCATTTTCCTGTTTTTATTCCTTCTCAGTCTATAAATAGCTAACAAATTAAAGGGTACATTATTAAAAAACAAAATTTCAAGGAAATAGAAGAACTATTTCGCTGCATCTTCCTTTTTTAATTCCTTCTCAGTTCTAATCTATAAATAGCTAACATTTGCAAAAGCAGCTTTGTACATCAACTCTCTTGCCCCCCATCTCTGAGCTCTTCCCCAAAGTCCTCTTCCAAATTCTCACGTCTTCTTTTTTTCAGGTACCTCTTACCTTACTCTGACACTACATTTCAGTTTCTGGGCTTAACCAAAAATGAGATGCTGGATTCACACACACATATACACATACTCACGCACACAGAGCCATTGATGTATCAACCATTAGTATATTTTGGCTGCATTTTGTTTGTTTCCTAATTGGACGGTGACGAATAGCCGAAAGTTAGCTGATTGGCATTTGTTTTCATATGGCCCCTACTATCTGCGTTCATGAGTCATGATCAGATTTTTTTGGTCAACTTCATGCTATCCAAATCAATTTACTTTTCTGCTCACTTCACTGCAGGGACTGCCATTTGTACTTATCAAATTGAGAGTGGTTGAGACCTGGGAGTGAGATTATGGCTCCTGATAGGAATTTAGAGAAGTTGGCATCGATTGATGCCCAGTTAAGGCTTTTGGTGCCTGCCAAAGTGTCTGATGATGACAAGCTTGTTGAATATGATGCTTTGCTTTTAGACCGGTTCCTTGACATTCTTCAGGACTTACACGGCGAGGACCTTAAAGAAACGGTATGCATATAGATTTTATTTTTCCAGCTCGTATTTAGGTGATTTTGATCAAGATCCAATTTTGGTTATGATGAAAAAAATCTGATCTTTATATTGACAATCCATATAATAAGTCAGTTGGAATTTTTTTTTCGGTCTTTTTTCAGTTTTTAGATGGGGCATTGTTTGTTTTCGATGATTCCAATGTGAGGGAAGTAATATCAGAATTTTGAAAAACCCAGGTTATGTTTAATGATCAAGATTGTGTTTTTATGGCAATTTTGGTTGTTTAATCTGTTCCTCGGAAGAAAATTGCTATAGACATTAAACGAGAAGTTCCGATTTCAATCTTAGTATACCATTCAGTCATTCACCAGTGAGTCATTATCACTTGAAGTGTCAAGTGTATGGCCCTTCAGTAATTTGGCTTCCGTAATGTTTAGATCCTTTAAGCCTTTGTGCATATTTGTATCTCGTAGTGAATTGCTCTGTTCATTAGCTTAAATAATCTGCAGAGTCTGCAAGGTCTGCTCAATGTAGTTTGTTCTGTTCTTTTAATCTCATTATTATAGGTTCAAGAATGTTATGAACTTTCCGCCGAATATGAAGGCAGGAAGGATCCAAAGAAGCTGGAAGATCTTGGTCATGTTTTAACCAGCTTGGATCCTGGGGATTCCATTGTCATCGCAAAAGCTTTTTCTCACACGCTTAACTTAGCCAATTTGGCTGAGGAGGTTCAGATAGCATATCGAAGGAGGAACAAGTTGAAGAAAGGTGATTTTGCTGATGAAAACTCAGCAATTACTGAATCAGACATAGAGGAAACTCTGAAAAGACTTGTATTGGATTTGAAGAAGTCTCCTCAAGAGGTCTTTGATGCATTGAAAAATCAGACTGTGGATCTTGTCCTTACTGCTCACCCTACTCAATCTGTTCGGAGGTCATTGCTTCAAAAGCATGGAAGGTTTGTCCTATAACTGCTCTCTTGTTATTTTCTATCCACAAGCTTACGAGTATAATTCTCTTAGTTTCTTTTCCTTTTCCTACTCTAATACTCTTATGTCAGGATACGCAATTGTTTGGCTCAGTTATATGCCAAAGACATCACGCCAGATGATAAGCAGGAGCTTGATGAGGCCTTGCAGAGGGAGGTAATGTTAGCTCTTATTTTGTGCCTGATGGAGTTTTGACATCCATGCTCTGCACAAGACATTTTCCAAACTATCTGACAACATTACTGCATCTTCTCAGTCAAGAACAAATTCCTCTGGTTTTGCATCGTTCAGTGTATCTTTCATATCCATTTTTCTGCCAAAATTATGCAACCCATTAGTTACTAGATCTGACGTAGCTAAAAGCATTCAAATTCCTTGGGTGATTAGCAAGAAAAGGTCTCTACTGGATATAGATTGATCTTCAGAATAGTAACTTTGATGTTGTCAAATCGACTTCACAGCTTCTTTCCCTTCTGTTTCTTGTTTCTGAACTGGTTACAGCTACTTATTTTCTTCTATTAATCTGTCACTGATTTCTCTGCTTGTACTATTGCAACTTTATATCATTTCTCATCAACGATTAGGATCAGATGCTCACTCAATCCCCTATTATCCTGTGACATTCAATAATATCATGACGCAAGCATCCTGTATATAAAGCCCTTCACATTTAACTTACTTTTTCTTTGTCTGATTTCAACAAACCTTCAGACGGTCACGTATATGAGAGCTGTTCCAGTTTATTTACTCTGAGACTCAAATATTCTGGTTTCCATGTTTTTTCTTTTTGTCAAAGACTCGAACCTCGTTTTCATACTTGCTCTGAAAATGATCTAAGCTTCTTTTCTTTCCAGTCTTAAGGTAGACTCCATTGTGATCACTGAAAACTGATAATTGATCGGAGAGAATGGTTGACCACTCACATTTGTTTCTGTGCAATGTTTTCAAACAGATTCAAGCTGCTTTCCGGACAGATGAGATCCGAAGGACTCCTCCAACACCACAAGATGAGATGAGAGGCGGAATGAGCTACTTTCATGAAACAATTTGGAAGGGTGTTCCAAAATTTCTACGACGTGTTGACACAGCTCTTAAAAACATTGGGATTAATGAACGTGTTCCTTACAATGCCCCTCTCATTCAATTCTCTTCTTGGATGGGTGGTGATCGTGATGGTATAAAGTTTCTCCCAAAAAACCAGCTTATTCAAATGGCTAATGCATTGTGCTGCACACACAGGAAAAGACACTTAATTGGACTGCTTAATGCTTCTTCATGAGTTCTGTAATGAAATGTTATACAGATGGGCATTTGCTATGTCAGCCTTTAAAATAAAATAAAAAAGATGATATTAACCTTTTAAAAATTTCTAAGGATGCCTTGGCCTAAGAAATAGAATATGGAAGAAGAAGGTGTTGGCCACATTTTTTGTTTATTCATGCATGCCATCCCACCAGGTTTGTTGATTGAGATTTTATTGTTTTTAATGCAGGTAATCCGAGGGTAACTCCTGAGGTGACAAGGGATGTTTGCTTATTAGCTAGAATGATGGCTGCTAACTTGTACTACTCCCAGATAGAGGATCTCATGTTTGAGGTTTTTATTATCCAGTTCACCTTTTTGAATCCTTTTGATTGTTTTTCCATTGTCTTATGAAACATATGTGCTTGTACTAGTTTTTTACATTATAATTTTTTTGTCAGTTGTCAATGTGGCGTTGCAGCGATGAGCTTCATGTTCAAGCTGACATACTTCACCGATCTTTAAAGAGAGATGCAAAGCACTACATAGGTGAGTAGGGAAGTAACTCCTAGAATTTGCTGTAGACCTTTATTCAATAAGGACCATTCGTTCTGCCAAACAACCTTTTGAAACTGAGTTTGAGGTTCAAGTATAATAACCATCCCTTTTATTCTCATAAAACAAAAATGCATCAGAACCATTGTCGCTATTTCTTAACTGCTCAAACCATCATTTGGTCTCTAGTTGTTGGACAATGAATAAGAAGGCTATGTGTCTTAAAATTAAACTTTCTGCTTCAAGATTTATGAACATTGAATTTAACATGGCAGAATTCTGGAAACACGTTCCACCAAATGAACCATATCGTGTTATACTTGCTGATGTGAGGGATAAGTTGTATCAGACACGCGAGCGCTCTCGACATATGTTAGCTCATGGAACTTCTGATATTCCAGAGGAGGGAACCTATACCAATGTTGAGCAGGTAGTACTTCTGAAGTTAACTACTAAGCACCTAAAGTTTTGAATCACACTGTTGCCTATTATCTATATTTTTTCTTCTAGTTTGATCTCTGAGTCTATTTGGCACTATATGTGATTGCTGATCAACAGAAGTTCCCCCCTCACTCGCCCCCCCCCTCCCCGGCGAACCACCACCACAAAAAGCAAAAAAAATCCAAAAAAAAAGAGAAAAACTCATACCTGTCGCCTTACTGATAGAAAGATTGTGCTATCGTGTAGTTTTTGGAGCCTCTGGAACTGTGTTATAGATCTCTTTGTGCTTGTGGGGACCAACCCATTGCTGATGGAAGCCTTCTGGATTTTCTGAGACAAGTTTCTACATTTGGGCTATCACTTGTGAGACTGGACATAAGACAAGAGTCAGACCGCCACACTGATGTTCTAGACGCCATTACAAATCACTTGGGAATTGGTTCGTACAAAGAATGGTCAGAAGAACGCAGGCAGGAGTGGCTTCTGTCTGAATTAAGTGGCAAACGACCTCTTTTTGGACCCGACCTTCCAAAAACTGAAGAAATTGCTGATGTTTTGGATACTTTCCATGTCCTGGCAGAACTACCATCAGATTGCTTTGGTGCATATATCATCTCAATGGCTACAGCACCTTCTGATGTTCTAGCAGTTGAACTTCTACAGCGTGAATGCCATGTGAAGATTCCTTTAAGAGTTGTTCCACTTTTTGAGAAACTGGATGATCTGGAGGCTGCTCCTGCTGCTGTTGCACGACTTTTCTCTATCGATTGGTACAGAAACCGGATTAATGGTAAACAGGAAGTAATGATTGGATACTCAGATTCTGGCAAAGATGCTGGACGACTTTCAGCAGCTTGGCAGTTATACAAGGCTCAAGAGGAACTCATAAAAGTAGCCAAGGAATATGGTGTGAAGCTAACAATGTTCCATGGTCGAGGTGGGACTGTTGGACGAGGAGGTGGACCCACCCATCTTGCTATATTATCTCAACCTCCTGATACAATTCATGGATCCCTTCGTGTTACGGTTCAGGGAGAAGTTATTGAGCAATCATTTGGTGAGGAGCACCTGTGTTTTAGAACCCTCCAGAGATTCACTGCTGCCACCCTTGAGCATGGGATGCATCCCCCAGTCTCTCCAAAACCTGAATGGCGTGCACTAATGGATGAAATTACTATAATTGCTACAGAGGAGTACCGTTCTATTGTTTTCAAAGAACCTCGTTTTGTCGAGTATTTCCGCCTTGTACGTACTTCATGCAGAATTCGTGCACCATGCACCTCCTCATTAATATCTGCATTTTATCTGCTCTTTTTGGTGAAATTTTTGTTGAATTTGATTTTTTTTCCCTCTACCCATGATTAGGCAACACCAGAGCTGGAGTATGGTCGTATGAATATTGGTAGCCGTCCTTCAAAACGGAAACCAAGTGGAGGCATTGAATCACTTAGAGCTATTCCATGGATCTTTGCATGGACGCAAACCAGATTTCATCTGCCAGTTTGGCTTGGCGTTGGAGCAGCTTTCAGATATGCAATCAAGAAGGACATTAAGAACCTTCAAATGTTGAAAGAGATGTACAACGAGTGGCCTTTCTTTAGAGTCACTATCGATTTAGTTGAGATGGTGTTTGCCAAGGGTGAGCCTGGTATTGCTGCTCTTTATGATAAGCTCCTAGTTTCAGAAGACTTGTGGGCATTTGGAGAGCGCTTGAGGACAAACTATGAGCAAACAAAAACACTTCTGCTTCAGGTACTACCGGAAATTTTTACGGCTAATTTTTACTTAAAGTCCCGTTGGAGTTGGGAGTTATCTTAGGGAAATTTTGGGAAATGAATTTTAAAGAAAAAGTCAGATCAAATCATTGAATGGTTTTCATAAGTAAAGACAACATGCTGTTTTGCTTTTTGCAGATTGCAGGACACAAGGATGTTCTTGAAGGAGACCCCTACTTGAAGCAGCAGCTTCGCTTGCGCGATTCATACATCACAACTCTGAATCTTCTTCAGGCTTATACTCTTAAACGAATTCGCGATCCAAACTACCATGTGGAGCTCAGACCTCATATATCCAAGGAGTATATGGAATCAAAACTTGCTGCTGAATATATTCAGCTGAATCCAACAAGTGAATATGCCCCTGGCTTGGAGGACACTCTCATCTTGACAATGAAGGGAATTGCTGCTGGACTGCAGAACACCGGTTAAACTTATTTTGTTTTCCTTTCTAACCATTGTAAGAGATGTGCTTTCCCTAAAAAACCAGCAGCAATATTGAAGGTTGCCTTCCATGGTTGCCCAGGCTGTATGGTTAATTTGAATAATTTGTATCATCAGTTTGTTGTGCTTATACAATCTTCGAACTTGAACAATCTTCACGTATCCTCTACTTAGTTGTTGTGACGCATAAAGCACATAAGTTTACCCAATAGGTTCTCATTCTTGCTTGGCTTGGCATGTTCAACCATCTATCCTTTCGCGTGGCGTAGTGGCAAGAGACGAACTGTGGATTGAACTCTATCGACTTCGTCCAGTTTGGTCCAATCTTGCAGAAATAACAATTAACGATGTATAAGTTGTCACAAATCTAATTTCAATAGCTGAAGGGTTGTGATATCTGGATTAATCCATCTTTTTTTTTTTTTTTCTCTTTTGAGGAAATTAATCCAGCTTCTGCAGTAACAAGGACCTGATCAAGAACCTGAATCCTACGGGACTCAGCCCACTTAGGAAACTGCTGCTTTTATATTCCTCAGATGATTTCCAAGTTTCAACAAACATAAGTCGGTTCAAAGTTTTAGGTGAAATAAATTAATATGATCAAGGGAAAGAACACCAAAAGGAAAAAAAACATAAGAAATTTACTCGGATGAATATGTTACAGAAGTGCTTGAGCCACCCAATATTAGCATCTCTAACAACCATGAACTTATGAAAGCATCAAGAAACTGGGGGATAAAGCCAAAATACAAGCAAAAATAGACGAAATTTTACACAAGAAACACGTTAATTTCAGGTATCAGCCCTCTTATTAGCAGGAATCCACTGGCCATTCTCGTATTCCTGATGAATTCTGAGGCTGCCAAACGGATACAGAAACTCATCCCCTGAACTCTCGAAATACACGTAGTATTTGTAGCCAGCTCTACCCGAGATTCTTCCAACCCACCAACCATCATTATCAAAAGCGTCCACTTTTTCAAGAACATGAAACTCCGAGACATTTATCTGAGGAGGTAAAGGCCTGACTGTTGAAGCTTCAACAACCTCCTTGAGCAACTCTTTTTCATTATCTTCTTTGAGTAAAGTTTTGTACTCCACCAGGAACTTGTTTTTACCCCGTTTGGCAATAATCTTGGCCTCGTAGTAGGAACCCAAGAACCCATCTTCGTTGCAGCATATCTCCACTGAATCACCTACCCTGATGGCCATTCTTCAAGTCCTTTTCCCTTCTCTTGAATTGATCAACTATTCAAGATTGAGTTTTTGGAAAAATTCTGGCAAGAATGACTGAATTACTCGAATGGAGGGAGTTTTTTATTTTTATTTTTTTTTTGGTACAGTGAAAACAACGGAGGAAGTCTTGTTTTATCATGGCTAAGCGGTTTTCCTGTTCCTAGACGGACAACGCGCAGTAGTCACTGTATTTGGATTTAGGAAACCGAGAAAGGGTAAAAGGGACCGGTCGGTTGGGAAAACAGTACAGCACTTGATCACGTGGGATGCTTTAGTCCTTGATGTGATAAATGATGGGGCAAATTATCCATTAGTCACTAAACTTTTTAAATAGTGTAGTTTTGACCATTTAATCTTCAAAATTAATGAATTTACCCACTAAAATATCAAAAGTTTAATTATTGGACAATTTCATCCGTTTTTTACAGTTAAGTCTAACAGATTTGGTTATATCTCATGGCTCGTACGAATTTTAGACATGAAAATTTTAATGTTGAAAACAGACAAAATGGATAATACACTTTTGATCGTTTAATGGATGAACGGATACTTCAAAAGTCAAATAGCCAAAATCCTATTATTCAAAATATTTAGTGAATATCTTGGTAATTTACTCTAAATGAAACAGTGGATGGTCGGGCTCGGCAGTGCCCATTATCCTATAAAAGTTTTCCAGATTCTAATTGGAACCATACAATTTTTAAAAAGGAAAATCTCAACTATGAATTTGATCAATTACACCTAAACAATTGTTGATAATATTTTCCTATACCTACTAACGTAGGTGCTATTTAGCTTGAAGAGACACTCTAAGTTCTTATTGGGGAAAAATTTTTAATTAATAAATAGGCACTCTGAATTTTAACAAGGGAAAAATATATAATCAATAAAGAGCCACTCGGAATTCTTACAAGGGAAAAAAAAAATTTTAATCACCTAATTACTTAACGAATGCCCAACATATCATTTTTGAGAAACACGTGCAGGGTGGTTAGAAGTTTGATGCATCATTTTTAACAACAACTAAATAATAATTAATGTCTATACACACATATAGGAATTTTGACTAACTTGTGTCACATTCTACTCTATTGGCATAATTTTATAATGTTTTATAAAATAATTTTTAAGTAAATTGAATTTTAGGAATCGAAAGATGAGTTTAAATAATAAAAAAATGTTTGAATGGCGATGTAAAATAATGCTGGGCTCAACTGTAGATCTGATTTTCCTTTTTTCAAATTAGAAAAAATTGGAGTGTGCTTGAATAGAGTATTATTTGAAATAATTACTATAGTACTTTTTATGATATGATGTATATGAGATAAAAAAATAATTAATAATATAAAAAATATATTAATAATATTAACGAAATATTATATAAAATAATTCAACAATCCAAACACACGTATTTAATATCATTGGGCTCTAATTCAAAGCTTGAGATTCTTCCATCGCGGTTTCAGCCCAGAATGTTATCCCCACAGCCCAAATAGTTCCTTCAACCCGAAGAAAGGAACATCCCGACCCGGAAATCCAACCTGGTCAAACTGAAAAAATGATTCTCGCCCATGTTCAAACCACCACGGCACCACCAGCTGACGGCAAAAAAGCAAAAGCAGAGTCGTAAATTCTCATTAGAAACCACAGAAGTTTCCAGAACAATGGCTTTAGCGACGAGGCAAAGGCGGACGCCACCGACCGATCTCTTGACGACGTCGTCAAGTTCGTCGTCCTCTTCGTATACGAAGCTCGATAAGCCGAAGAAATCCGACGCCGGACAAGATGAGGTCGACCGCGGGTTAGGATGGTTGTTGCCGTTGATTTCTCTCGGAATGCTGAGATACATGAGCTCTACGACGAATATAATTCACGATTGCGATGAGGTCTTCAATTATTGGGAGCCTCTTCACTATCTCCTTTTCAAGTCTGGCTTCCAAACTTGGGAATATAGGTCCATTTCTCTCTTCTCAATGCTCAATTTAAACATAGTTGTGTAAAACTTTTCTTTTATATTTTAGTAGCTTAATTTGGATTTGTTTTTTGGTCTTAATGTTTTAATCGAGAATTGATCTATGTTTCTTCATGAGTTGCATCCGTAAAATAGTGAAATTCTAGGAGCTAAATTTCTCTTTTTCGGATTTTCATTTACAGAGCAGAGCTATTACGTGCTCAAACTTGATTGAGTTTTCTAAACAATTTTTTTTTAAAAATTTTGGCTGAAGTGGAAGTTTGCAGTTGATATTAAGCATACGGTAGGACATTATCTGTTTCTGCACAAAGGAATAGCAACACTTATTATGGAGTAAAAGAAAAACAGGCTTGGGGTATAAGTCGAGTTTCACCACATCTTCGCCTGCTTCATGTGGCATTGTCGTTAAATTGATATTTTGCATCCTGCAGCTCCCAATTTGCACTGCGCTCGTATCTTTACATTATTTTCCACAAGTTAATCGCATCCCCTGCTTCCTGGTGGTTTGGTGAGGAAAAAGTAAGAACACCTCAAGCTTCTTTTTGTTTTTCTTTCCCTGACTTCTTTTTGTTGTTTTCCCTGAATCTGTCTTAACTGGTACACGTGTATAACTTTCAGGTCAGGGTATTTTATGCTGTGAGAATTTTTCTTGGACTCATCTCCACCGCAGCAGATGCTGCTCTTGTGGTTGCCCTGTCCAGAAAGTATGGAAAACGTCTTGCATCTTATGCGCTTGCCATGCTATGCCTAACCAGTGGCTGTTTCTTTGCTAGTACTAGTAGGTAGCTTTTCCCAGTGATCTCTATCCAAGCTTCCAGCGTGTTTATAAATGGTTGAACAAATTAGCATCTTTCTGGACCTTGCTTTGATTTTGTTATTGTTTTCACGTTCAATTTGTTTGGTCTTTTCACAGCATAAGTTTATATTGGGCTAAATTTGCAGGTTTTCTGCCTAGTTCGTTCTCCATGTATGCTATGTCTCTTTCCTCAGCACTTTTTCTTTTTGAGAAGCCTGCCATGGCAGTTGCTATTGCAGCAACTGGAGTTATTCTTGGCTGGCCATTCTCGATCTTGGCATTTCTTCCAATAACTATCTACTCCCTCGTTAAAAGGTTTAAAGAAGCATTCCTTTCAGGGCTAATCAGTTCCCTTGCACTGTTGGTGAGTGGATTTGGTTATAACTTTAGTATTGCTCCTCAACTCTTTAATATCCTGATTTTTTGTATAAATTGCCAAGTTTGATCATTTAAGTTGTTGTTGAATTACATTATAAGGAATTTGATCTCTTCCAGGTGCTCTCCCTCGTGTTTGACTACTACTACTATGGAAAGTGGACATCATCGGTTCTGAATCTCTTGGTGTATAATGTCTTAGGTGGTGGGGAGAGTCATTTGTATGGTACTGAAGGGCCGCTGTATTACCTGAAGAATGGCTTTAATAACTTTAACTTCTGCTTCCTTCTTGCCCTGCTGTTCCTTGTGGTTCTTCCTGTTGCAAGAAAGAAGTATCAACCAGATTTATTGGTCGTCATCTCTCCTATCTATATATGGATAGGTTTCATGTCTCTGCAGTCTCACAAAGAAGAAAGGTTTGCTTGATTTGTTGTCCTTGTATTTTGAAAATTAACAATGGGCTTTATTTTGTCCTTTTTTGCATCTATATTTTTCATAGTCAGTTCCTTTGAAGTGTTTATTGGTTGCAACATGCAGACTCTGAATTTTTTTTTTGGTCTACTATCAAGGCTTAGTATGCTGTATTGTTTTATAACCTGGATGGCATTTGTTTAGTGTTCTCTAACCTAGATGTATTACATTCCTCCACTTGGCTTAGATTATCTTCAAACATGTTGTTTTTACTGTACTAATGGGTTGTACAATCATCAAGGATTTGAAACTATGGAAGGTTTGTTTGGTTGCTTACTTAGAGAGTAAGAGTTGTTCTTTGAAGATTTTTCGGGCTTTTTAGGTCTGTGAAATGTATTCTCTGTTGGCTGCATACTGAAGGAAAATTCAGAACATCAAAGCTTGATAGAATGATGTAGAAGTGAAGAACTTGTGAAAGGACTGATACAAAGGATTACTATATTCATCCTACCGCTAAAAGTGAAGAATTTGTTTAACAGTTTATAATGTTCTATTCAACTGAAAGAACACAACCACATAATGCATTTGCAAGTTGTTTGTTTTTCCCCTTTTCCCTTTTACCACCTGCTACAAGTTTTCCATGGAAAAATGCTGTATTTTTGGATGACCTGGTGGTGTGCATCAGTGCAACCCTGTAGATTCCAAAAGATTGTGTTGCATGGATATTAATGGTTGTGGCATTGTTTAACAAGCTAAGCTCAAAGTTTTAAAGTATACTCATCTTATTACCTCTGATGGACTTTCTGCTAGGTTTCTCTATCCAATTTATCCCCTTATCTGTGTTGCTGCTTCAGCTGTCATTGAGAGCTTTCCTGATTTTTTCCGGGATAAGCATGATCCACGCAACCCATCCGTGCTTGTCAAGGTAATATGAGTCCTAACTGCTGCTTTATATTGGTTCAGTGCCTGTTCCTGGTGAAAAATTACCTTTGATTTGTTAATGCAGGTTGCTAAATTTCTGAGACCTGTGATTCTTGGCTTAATTTTGTGTGTTTCCCATTCTCGGACATTTTCCCTGATTCATGGCTATTCCGCACCTTTAGAGATTTACAAGCATTTTGAGCATCATGATGATGTAGGAACTGGTGAGAATCCATTTATCTGATTATGGGATCTGATGCTTTTCGTCAAATTCTGGCTATGTTACTTTAGTATCATGGCTAGTTCTTAATCATCTGTCCTCAAGGCCTACAGAATATAAGAAGACTATGGAACTGGTTAGACAAAACTTGTATGCCTGCTTACTGTCAAATTAAAATTTTTCCTCATTGTTCCAGCAAATTGCCTTCTTCCCCCATCCCTTTTCCCTCCGTTTTAATTTCCTTCTAAGATGATATATGAATTTTCTTTTCCCTTTTCATGGTAAACAAGTATCTTGGCAAATTATTCTAACAAGGCTTCCTGTTTAATTGAAGTACGGGATTTCCTGAATTGGTCTATTTTTCTTGCTATTGACAAAATTGTCAGTGCTTTTGGGGTTAATTTAATTGTTCACATTTAGAAACAATCGTAGCCAAGTTTATTCTGGGTGTTTGCTTCCCAAAAAAAAAAAAAAAAATCTGGATATTTATTTCCTCCTAATTTCATGTGTGCCTTACTTATTTGTTTCATGTATTTACAGGTTCTGTTGTTTGTGTTGGGAGTGAGTGGCACCGCTTTCCTTCATCTTTTTTCATTCCTGATTATGTGGCCCAAGTTCAGTGGATAGATGATGGGTTCAGGGGTCTTCTTCCATTCCCTTTTAACTCTACCTTGGGTGGAACTTCAGCAGCACCGCCTTATTTCAACAATAAGAACAAGGCATCGGATGGCCAATATGTAATCAAACTTTGACTTTCTAGTGAATAAGCATCTCTCTTTCCCTTCCTTTTTCACATATTTCACTAGCTTCACTTGTTATTTTGTTATAAAGAAAAAGATTATTATCTTTGTTTTTGTGTGAATTGCTCAATGGGTTACTATAATTGGTTACTTTGTTTCCTTCTATATTACAGCTCCAGGATCTTGAGAAGTGCACTTTCCTTGTAGAGCTTCAGCTTCAACGGCCGGTCCTTTCCCGTGGAAGTGACTTGTCGAAGTGGGAGGTACAGCCGCTCTCTCTCTCTCACACACACACACATATTCAGACTTTTGTGCACACAACTGGGTGCACCATGGCAGGTACATAAAATACCAAAAAGGGGTTGTTTTTCTGACTGGGAGTTTCTCTTATGTAGGTTGTTGCAGCATTACCATATCTCGACAGGGAAATGTCACCTCCCCTTTACCGCTCTTTCTTTATCCCCCATCTTTGGCTGCAGAAGAATGTCTTTGGCCTATACAAGCTGCTGAAGAGAATACCAAAATAGCTAGCAGATTATGAGAAACCTTTCATTAGTTGAGTAGTGCTAACTTTTTCTACGCTGAGTTCAGCTTTTACTAATAGAAGTTTTCTGAAGACCCAGTTTGCTAATTGAGATTAGGAACACTCCAGCTGAAAGCTCTCTACCCCAGTTTGTTGCAGCTACATGCAAATACTTTCAGTGAGATCGTGGCATTTAGTGTAATGTGTCTAGTTGTAGCTGATCTTTCTTCTGATCTCCTCGTGCCACCATTGTGGAGTCTCATGGCATCGGTCATAAACTAGCTATTTGTTGGTTACTCGCTGGCAAGCCATTGTTTTTATTTGAAGGGAGGTAAAAGGGGGATGGTAAATTGGGTTTTATGCAACCTCTCATAGATTAATTCGCACAAATTTGAATTGGAAAATCATGCCCCGGACTCAGCTGAGTTTCAAAGATCATATCTGTGGTACTGGCAGGAAAAATTTTCTCCACTCTTGTTGTGGCCAGTGGAAATCTTCACGGTGACTGAATGCTAGGAGGTGATGATGCGTGATTATATTGCTTTATCAACGGATGCCTCTCTAATTTCGGACCAAGGGTCCTGAATGTTTTACAATATTCAAATGAACACCTTCAGGCAAATTTGGAATCTGGAGATATTTCATGGTTTTGATGTTCGATAGAATTAATGCTTATATCATCATCTCCTTGACCGGGAAACTCTTTTGACGCTGAAAATGTTACTACAAGTAAGATTCATGTATCGATTATAACTGTTTTCGTCCAAGGGGAAGAGAGGGGATTAGAGGAGGAGAGACTCAAAAGAGAAAAAAATGAAGTAAACGCAAGAGTCTTGAGCAATGTGGTTTTATGGCAGAGTGGCGGTACTGAGGTACAATTGCTTCCACGGTTGGAGGTTTACCAAAGGGTACTGAAATGCATTTTCTTAGAGAAACTATCTGTGATCAAGGAGAGGGGGCGTATGTTCTTCTGGAGTAGCATACATGATCCAACTTGTAGAAGCGTAAGGTGTTCTGAAATGATAGGAATTCGAAAATAAACCAAAGACATTTTGCAAAACTACTACGAAAGTTGGCGAAATCAAATGAGAAGGTGATGAAATCCTTAACAAATAACCTCACAATGTTTGCTGACATTGATGGCAATACTGTCAAGTGCACGGAATAACTCAACAAATAGCGGTTCAGGTAGATTGAAATTACACTCTTTCCATTTACTTTTTGATATGGTTACATGTAGCCCGCACTTGTGAGATCAATACAATAGCCAACTCATGAAGATTACAGCAAACCCCACAGGAATAGGGATAAACAGTAACCCCTTAAAGATACATCAACCATTTAATCATTCATTCATACTAGCCCAAATAGTTACATCCGATAAACTGAATTTGCAAATTTAAACTTATCAACCCTGCTGACATTGACCGTGTTAGGTTTGAGTTTTATCCCACAACTGTTCATTTTGTTGGATTTGGATTTTATTCCACCAAACCCAACAAACTGAACGGTTGGTTGGTGAGATAAAACTCAAATCCAACGGACCGCAGAACTCAAACTTTTACCAACTGATCGGCATTCTGATCCAGCCAGTATGGGAACAAGTAGAGATTAAGCGCTCAATGCAGTTGGAGAATTGGTGATAGGTTAGTAAGATAGTCAGATATGAATGGTTAGCAATGCCACAACCTGGATGATTTACGGGCTTCCAGATGAACATTCTCAACTAATCATTCCGACTGGGCAATGCCGTACGAAGTTATTGTACAAGCTTTGGTCGAGGACTCGAAACGCTTGACATTAGCTCCTAGATTCTGAAGCTTCATCTCCATATTCTCATATCCACGATCAATGTGAGAAATTCCGCTTACTTCAGTTATTCCTTCAGCAGCCAACCCCGCCAAAACCAGTGACATTCCACCACGTAAATCAGCTGCCATGACTTGAGAACCTTTGAAACTACTGATGGAACAGTAATTTAGAGTTGTCGCTTCATAAATCATAGTCATACACCAAATTTAGATATATTCAGCTACATCATAAAAGAGTAGAAGCTAACCTTCCTGTCTCCTTTCCAAAAATCAAAGCGGTGCTTCCACAATCCTGAATTCTGGGCCCAAATTTCCTCAATTCCTTTACTACAAGAACCAAAAGCCAGAACTAGGTGTAAATAGCTGACAGTTTGAAAAGAAGAATATGGCTTGGTGCCTAGGGAAGGGATATGTCATATAAAAATTACCCTAGATTAGAACAGTAATACGTGTGTAGCTACAAGTTAAAATATGTATTTGCTGATGCAGTTGAGCAAGGATGTGAACAAGAGTGGACATGAATTCCAGTGCAATGATTGATCGCTCCATTATCCATACTACATACCATGCCCCAAGCGGTTTTCAAACACAGATTCCTCCACCATACTTAGACCGTTACATGTTGAAAGGAATGCCATAGTCTGGGGTTGGAGATCTGTGGGAAAGCCAGGAAATGGGCCTGTTTTAATGTCAAAGCCTCGCAAATCATCTCCACATTTTTCAGGGATAGCTGAAACCTGGTCATCAATCATATATTTCTCGGAACTGTGTATAACAGATTTGGGTCTGGAAGAAAATTAAAAGCTAAAATATTTAAGAACGTTCTTATACCTCCAAGGTGTCATCAGTGTACGATACAATTTTGCAGCCTGCACTAGAAAGCTTTTCAATCAAACAGGATATAGTTGAAGGAATGATGGGTGACAACGAGATACAAGAGCGGGTAATCGCAGCTGCAAGCATGAAGCTGCCTGCTTCTATCCGATCAGGCATAATGCTGTAACAGGAACCATACAACTGACCCCTTCCGGAAATATAAAGTTCATGGGTGCCAGCTCCTCTGATGGAAGCTCCACATCTTGTGAGGAAATGAGCCAGATCTATCACTTCCGGTTCCTGCAGAGGGAATATCCAATTAAAGAATAAGCAAGATTTTGAGTCATTCACTGAGGTCCAAAATCTTTGAAGGCAGAAACTTAGCACAACAAAACCACTATTCAAATCAGAATAGAATATCTAAGAGATTCTTCTACTGCCATACTTGAGCTACATTTGAAAGCACTGTATTTCCCTCGGCCAAAGATGCTGCCATCATAAGAGTTTCCGTCGCCCCAACACTAGGATAATCAAGTTGGAACCTCGCACCAACCAATCCCTTTCCATTTGAAGCGTAGGCTTGTACTTTTTCATCTCTGTGGATGATAACCAAAGCTTACTTCATTTATGTACATTATCCAGCATGTGTCAATTCTTGCAAATATGAACCACCCACTGGGCTTCCTGTCATACATACATGACCTAGCACCAGTCTGCTTTTTATTTTGTGAATGACTAGCAACTATGCTTGTTGTGAAGCAACGGCTACGATGATTGCAAATACAACACGACACAAATATACAGATATATCAAAAGCTTGCCCAGCTTTCAGTTGTTTAACACAGAGATGAAGTATTAACAAAAGCAGGGCAATTCTTTGTCTTTTGAGTGACAGAGAGGGAGAGAGAAATTTCTTTTCAGCGAATTATGAGGTACTGCTGATAAATAAATTCATGGAGAAAACACCCGCAAGCAGTCAAACCCTATCAATCTCTTTGCGTGAACCACCATTACTTCAAAACTTGAGTCTCAACGTCAGGGTAGACCTTAAAAGGCTAGTACACAAATTACCCACGTCGTTAGGGGTGATAATTGGGTCGGGTCGTAGGTTGGCAGGTCAGCTTGAAACTCACGTTCTCTGAATAACACGTCAACTCGAACACCATCCGAAAATTTATATGAGTCAATTTTCTTGACCCAAATAAGATTTATTAATTTCGCGAGTTACCCAAATCCTATCTAAATAACTTGTTCGCTTAATTTTCTTTTTATTTTTTAACCTTCTCACTTTGGTAGTATGGTAGATTTTTTTTAATAATGAAGTTTCCATCAGAACATAGAAATTGTAGCCCAATCTCGTAGTAATTTTTTTATTTTTCTTTTTGTAAAAAAAAATGAACAAAAAAAAAACTACGACACTTACACAAATAAAATACCTTATTTTCACATAATATTCATGCTTTTGTTCTCGTAATACTTAATTATAGCCTTAGTTAGTTTTCTTTTTTATTTATTTTATGCCTCTATTTTATTTATTAAATTATAAAAATACATATTAAACAAGTCAGACGGGTCAATCCGTGTTGATCTAAATTGGACTTGTTTGATTGGTGGATCATTCGGGTCTGACCTGAATTTAATCCAAATCCGTGAAAAGTAAAATCATATCCATTAATTTCATGTTAGGTTCAATTCAAATTTTTAAATCGTGTCGAGAATTGTTACACCCTCATGTCTTGGCTAGAGAACATTTTGACAGTGGTTAATTCTAGACATATCTACCGCAAATGCAAATGAATATATATAAATAAATATATATATATATATATATTCATACGCACAAATGTTCTTAACCTTTAGGTGGACTTAAAGTTGCAGACAAAAGGAAATAAAGTAGTAAGAAATTTACAAAGCAATTTATAGTTTTGGGCCAAACCTTTTTCCTTTTTGGCCTAATGAAACAAGATAGACTCGTAAATTCTTACTCAAAACCATTCAAAACTCTAAGCTAGCAAATAGTGGCTCATACCACAAATCATCCAAAAACAGCATTCTGGTTCCTTTATCAAACTTTTTCCCATTACATCTCCCTGCATTTCTAAGTGAAACCAATCTCGTAGTTCAGAGCATTCAAAAAGTAAATATTCTTCAGGGCCTAAAACGAGGAGCCTAGATTAAGTGGCACTGCTGAACAGAGTCCTTCCGAGTAAAAAATACACACACGCATACCAAAATTAACTTACATAAGAAAAATTGCACACATTACCTCAACTCAAGAACAGCACCAAGAGCACCAAGCCCTCGGATATAAAGATCAATAGGACGACTTCCAATGTCACAGCCACCCGGCAATGCCACCACAGCCTCGCCAAACCGAGTTAACAGCGGCCCAATGACAAAAAAGCCACCTCTAATTTTCCCAACCCCGTTTGAATCTGGCTCAACAGAGCTAATGCTATTAGCATTAACCACAGCTTCATTCCTACAAAACTCAACTTCAGCACCCAATGACTCCAAAACAGAAGCCATTGTTCGAATATCAGATACATTAGGTACATTTGTGAGCTTTGTAGTCCCAGAGCAGCAAATTGTCGCTGCAAGAATTGATAAAGCTGAATTCTTGGAGCCACTAATGTTAACATGGCCAGAGAGCTTTGAGCCTCCTGTAATGATGAGTTTTGGTTCTGGGGTTAAAGAATTAGAGGTGGGGGGGAGGGGGCTGAGGTTTTCGGGCCAATGAGAGGAGAGTTGTGGTGGTTTATTTGCTGGATTTTGAGGGGAAGGAGGGAGAGTGTGGCTGTTGGAGTTCAGTCTTGACGCCATTGGGGGAAAATGCCAGTGTCTTGAGATTTTAAACCAAGTCTGAAAGCGGATAAGATGGATACTAGTAATTGGTAAAGGACAGCTGAGCAATGAAGAGAAACGTCCGTTAACAATGGAAACCGACACGTCTCTTTTGATAAAAAAGCAAAATGTTTTTAAACTCTGACCTGCCAGTGAACCGGAAAAGGGGCCGGTTTGTGGTTCGACCGATCCAACCAGTCTGACGTCCCGTCTGGTTCACCGCTTCTCTTTTTTTTTTGATAACTTCAAAAAATTCTTTGAAGGTCACACCTTATTAGTAAGCAAAGAGATTATGCCAAATAAGTCACGGAAACCAAAAAAGCAAACGATTTCAAAATAGAAAAAGAAAAAAGAAACATAATCCAAATTAACTTCCATTGATACTAGTCCTAAGAGAAATCTACATAACAATTACTACAAGTTAGGCACCAAAGACAAAAAAGGAAAAATCTTATTACAACTCCAAAAATTTGTAAAATTATAGTAGTAGATAATACAATTATTACAAGACAAACGACATCTCTGTCATAGATTAGTTGAAAATTTTCTTTTGATTAAAATTTTCAAATATTTGTACTGAATCATTTGCAAATGGAAATAGAAAACAAAAATCTTGAAAAGGAAAAAATTAAACTCACCAAGACGAAAAAACTCTTATGAAAGTTGAAGCTTCCAACTTGCTTATAAATCAGCTAAGATAATAGCTTGATCATCATGGGGAAGGCTTGAGAAAGATTTTGTCATGGGTATTTGATTTGGAGGTGCAAAGGTTACAAAGAAAAAAATGAAAAAAAAATGAGACAAGAAGCAAAGACAAGAGAACCGAGGATTGAGGAAGTGAAGCAAAAGCCAAAAGGTGCTATCTAGTGTCTGCAGTGTCTTAGTGCTAGGGTTTTCTTTTGTTTAATTAGATTTTAGTTTTTTACTTAAGATAAGTAGCATTCTATACAAAAAAAGCTTGTCCTATGAATATAGTCCAGTTGTAACAAGTCTTTGTTGTGACTGTGGAGACGTAGGTTCGAATCCCAATAGCTCCATTCCTATTATTGTTTTGAGTTTAAAGTGAATATTTGAAAATTTTAAAAAACCACCGGTTTACGGTTTGAACGTCTTTTAACGGTTCATACGGTTCGTCCGGTTTTCAATGATTTTTCATTAACTTGTGGCTTCAACACTAAACTGGACTGGTGACATGTCCGATTTGCGGTCCAACCGGTCAAATCGATCGGTCCGGTCCGATTCTGAAAACATTGGATAAAAGTTATAAATCTGAGAAACTTCTCTTTTATGAAGAGATACAATAATAAAAGTAATTTATAGATTTTAAGTAATTAACTTGTTAAGTTAAAATACAATCCATAATAGTAAAATCTCTAAATACGTAAATTAGTGACAAACTACTAACAATTCTCTACTAGTTTGTCACTAGTTTAGATTTTCTTTTCACATAACAAGTATTATGCTTAAAGAAAGTGTCTCTTGACTTGAACCATTTCCTAATGCACAAGACTATAAAGTTCATAGTGTTCTAAGATTGAACTCCAACTCTCAATGTAGTACAAAGCACACATTGCACTCATTTACTTTTCAAGAGGTTTTAACTGCCTTAGCATGTTACAAATCTCTTTTGACATATCTCTTTTGATGAAAGTCACAAGAGGTTTCCTAAGATTGACATATTTCTTTTGATAAAAGTTACAAATGTGATAAACTTATCTTTTATGAAGAGATACAATGCTAGAAGCAACTTATAGAACTTAAATAATTACATTGTTAAGTTAAAATAAAATCCATAATAGTAAAAGCTCAAAATATGTAAATTAATGACAAACTACTAACAATCCACCACTAGTTTGTCACTAGTTTAGATTTTCTTTTCACACGACAAGTATTATGCTTAAAGAATGTGTCTCTCAATATAGTACAAAGCACACATTACACTCATCTTACTTTCCAAGAGGTTTTAACTACCTTAGCACGTTAATGGCCATGTGCTAATTTTGCATGCCATATAGAAGAAAGAACAGTTCACAACATAAGCAAAGGAATTATTTATTTCATTGATACTAAATTTGAACATGCCATCCCAAGTGTACCTCTTGCCTACAAATACACCATTCTTAGTTATTACAACTTTATCAGAGTCTAGGACTACTTTGAAGTCCTTCTCACACAATAGATTAGCAAACACAAAATTTTTCTTAAGATTAGGAATATGAAATACATTCAAGAGAGATAATTTCTTCCCACAGGTGAACTTTAGTTCCACTGATCCTTTCTTGACAACTTTGGGAGCATTGTGATTCCCTATAAGCACTTCCTCAAACTCTTTCAGCTCTTCATAAGATTTGAAAAAGGCTTTGTCATGACACACGTGAATGATTGCACGTGAATCAAGCCCCCAGCCTTCGGACTTTGTTGCAATAGCCATATGTAGTTCAGTGATCATGTCAATTTCCATTTGAGACACCATAGCAATAAGTTCTTTAACAGCATTCTCAATCATGTTGGTCTTGTTCTAATTTTCAGCACTTAAAGTGCTCCATTTTGCTACATTCTTGAACCTGCACTCTCTGATATAATGGCCATGCTTTCCACAGTGAAAGCATATTCTACTCTTCTTAATGTTCTTTGAGCTCTTTCCATTCTTTTGGACGTTCAAAGAATTATGAGTCTTTTTCTCAGAACCAGAAGCTTTTTCACTTACAAAGTGTATGTCATTTTTTTGAAAGTAGAACTCAAAATCATAGCCTCTCTTGCACGATTGGTTGCCTCAATTTGCATATGAGCAGTAAATTGTTCAATAGTTAAACTTTCTATAGAATGCAGAATTTTCTTCCTTTAGTCATGCCAAGAAGGAGGCAACTTTAACAAAATTGCTCCCACTTAGAGAGGGTCAGGAACAACAAATTGTGATTCACTCAATTGAGAAACCAAAATGTCCAATTCGTGTATTTGATCCATAATTGGCATATCATTAGAGATTTTGTATTCAAAAAATTTGAGTACGAGTGCTAGGAATTTATTAGTACCTTTCTTTTCATGTTTATACTTCCGCTTCCAATGTAGCCCAAATTTCTTTCGTACTCTTAAAGATCATAGAGCTTGTTGGTAAGCGAGTTGAGAACGTATCCTCGACACTTCAATTCATCAGCAATCTGGTCTAGTTTGTTCCATCGAACCCGTCCAAATTGATGGCTTCTTGATCTTGAATATGAATTTTCACTCCAGAATTTGCCTCAATTGCCATTATCAAATACCTTTAGATTGTTAGCACAATAATGGCTTTGATGTGTGATGATCTCACTTTCCTAATGGTATTTGATACCCCAGGATACAACAAAGCCTTAATAAAACTCTCTCAAAATTGTTTATGACAAGTATATGTCAATTACGTATTGATTAAGATTTTATAAACTCTATTGAGACACCAATGAAGAAAAATGTCTGTCAACAAGATTTTATAGACTCTATTGAGACACCAATGAAGAGAAATGTCTGTCAGTAATGGAAACTGACATATCTCTTTTGATAAGAGTTACAAATCTGATAAACTTCTCTTTAATAAAGAGATACGATAATAGAAGCAACTTATAGATTTTAAATAACTACCTTTGTTAAAATAAAATCCATTATAGTAAAATCTCTAAATAGTGACAAATTAGTGACAAACTACTATCACGAGTTGCAGAGGTGACAAATTGTAGAGGTGTCCTATACCCCTATATTATAGTCTCGAGCCTGGGTTTGGAGAAAGATAATGCATATACGATGATGTCTTAGATGCGGGAACAGAGCAAATACAGTTAATTTTAGGTAAAATTGGTGCAGTTATTTTACCTCTTTATGATTTGATGTACACTCATATAATTTTATTATATTTTATGATTTAGTGTTATTATATTCACGTAACTTTGTTGTACTTCATGAAATACAAAATTTCATAAGTGTATACCAAATAAAAAAAATACAATAATCATATCGACAGGACTTAACGCCAACCATACCAACATGCCCCAAATCCATTAGACGGTAGCGACACTTCATTGACCTTCATTCACGAGTACTGTTTCAGAAAGGCACTCACCATTAGCTACTAAGCGTGATCTTATTAATTTACCGTATCCAAGGGGTGCTAATTACTATAGATTACATTGATTTTACCCTAAAGAAGAAGTATTAATTTTTACACATATGAATACTCAACTTAGGATTCGGTACTAATCTCTTTAGCTTTGATAGTATAAGCACTAGTCTGCAAAGGTTAAAAAAAATTTACATTTCTTTCGATAAATTAGTCTTTTATTAATTGTTCAATTACAAACACTCTAGCAAACCATTATACGTTTGTATCTATACGCGTGTACACCTTGTCCACATACCTTGGCAATTTAAATTGAGAGAGAAAAAAAAAAGGCTTTTTTTTTTTTTTTTTACCCTTCGTAAAAATAGCACCTAAGACGATTAAGTTCTGCATTTTCATTATATTAATGGCCAGAAACTTAGTTGAGCTAAACACTTATTAAAGAACAGTGACCCGTATGATCATCTCAAGTCTTGTAACGTACAAATTAGGGTGACAATATCTCAATTATTTCAGCCAAAATGAAGCATAATTGGAATTGGAGATAACAATAATGTATGTTTTGCACAAATGTTATCATTCAGGATTATTCTTTTGCATAGGACTATTTTGTGGCCATTTATATAAAAAAAGAAAAAAAAAGGGATTATTCTTTTGCTTTTATCAGAAAGTTTTGCAGCCTTTTTAGTCATGTAAATGCTAAGTACACATTACGCTTATCAGCTAAGGCTTCTGAAGCCCATATTTCAGTTGGTCTAATTATTATCAATTCCTAATAAACTAGATTGATTGTTTTCCCAAAAAAAAAGGAAAAAAAAAAACAACGAAGAAAAAAAAATCTTTTTATTTTCCACTTGGCTTGCACAGCAGGTTTTTCTTGAAAAACTTCTTATACGACTCGGAGATGAGATGCACAACTTAAGAGTTGAGACAAAGAAATTGTTTATGTGTAACTATATAATAGCATTGGCAATTAGGATTAGATTTAAATGTCATGAAAATTAAGGAGCTAATATACGGTATGGCATACTTGCTCATGACATTGCCCTTGATTTTTTTTTTTTTTAAAATCAGGTTGAAAGTCAAAAAATTTTACACTTTCTTTAATTTTAATTCCCATTAACACTAAAGATCTGTAGTGTAGGTGATGGGCGAAGCTCTCCATGCATGGCTTGAAAATTCTTACACTAGTTATTCTGCGCAGACTCAAGAATTATAGTAACTAGTTACGGTACAAAGTTTTCACTGATCAGGCAAGAACTAGGAGGAACCATGCCAAAAAAGAAAAAAAAAAGTTAGAAAATTATTGAGTAAAAAAATAACTGGAGAAAAACATAACTACCAAATCAAGATCTAAGCATAACCACCTCCCAATATAGGAGGTAATTTTGTTAAAACCAATGGGGGGCTGATGTCAAAGAAGCAAGTCTTCCCGAAATATGTGGGTTAAAATTTTTGAATCTGTCAATGGTGGTGAAACAAATGCAGGAGACAATCTCTTCTTCCAAACCGCAAAAAAAATGATGGTCCATAAACTGCTAGAGAAATAACCGCTGAACCTCATTTTCTGTTTGTTCCATCACCTATAAATAGGCCTTAATAATACATCCAAGAAAACCAGTAGATACACAAGCAAGAGAAGAAGCAAAAAGCCAAAAAATCTTTAAAACCAAAAAAAATGGCAAAGGCTGTTGCTGTTGTGTCTGCTCTCTGCTTTTTGGCCCTTGCCAGCCTTGCTCATGCTCAAGAAGCATTCACCGTTAAAGGCCGGGTCTACTGCGATCCATGCCGCGTCGAGTTCCAAACAAGCCTTAGCAAAAGCATCGAAGGTAAACTAATTTTCTTTAATCATGTATTACCAAATCAATTTACATTTTTCTTGTTTCTTAGGATTAAGGTTAATGACCTCGAGCGCAGCAGAATTAACGTTGTTTGCTACCATGGGCAGGTGCTGAGGTTGAATTGCAGTGCAGGGTACGCGAAAACGGAACAGTGACAGTTTCACAGAAGGCCACAACTGATGCTAATGGAAACTACGAGTTGACCGTACAAGGAGATCATGAGGAAGAAATCTGCGACGTGGCGTCCGTTAGCAGCCCCTCACAGGAATGCAATGTTCCCTTTGGCGAAAACAAGGCAAGGATCCTTTTGACCCAAAACAATGGCGTACAAGGCACTGATCGCTTTGCCAACCCTCTTGGCTACAAGACAACTGAGGCTAATCCCGATTGCAAGGCAATCCTCCAAGAAATGGGCTACATCCCAGATGAGAATGGACTATAGGAAATTTTTTTAAAATAGCCTCTTGCCTAGCTAGGCGCCTGATCAATAAAAATTGACTTCTCTCCTGTATGTGTATCCAACTGATTCTATTGAGAAGTTCATGAGCCTGAGGGAGAAATAAAATACAATTCTTATTTAGAGAATTGATTTTGTGATGCTTTGGCAAGATTAATTAACTGAAAATATCCCTTTTATTTTTCTCGTGTACTGAATTATCAAGTTAATAATGCAGCCCGTAAGCAATCTGTGTTAAAACAGATTTTTGAAGTTTCTTGTTTGATTTTTGTGGGAATAAATTAAGGCCAAACTGATTATTATTGCATCGTTCACCACATGCATGGCATCTTTAATACCGAAGACAGCAATTTCTATCACTTCTAATCATTTTTCTTGTTGAATTTGTTTTTTTTTTTTCCTTTTTCTAATTTTTTTCCCCTTTGTACATCGAGCGCAGAAAAGAGTTATCGATCCATTGAAATGTACTCTTATAACTCCAAGGAAGTAATATTGAGGAGATTAGTAGAGGATTCAGGAGTCATATTTTGCTTTTTTGATGATACATCTTAAGCCATCTAAAGTCTTTGTTAGATTCAAAGAAAATCGAACCTAATTATCCACCTAATCTGGCTTAATGATGCATTACAACCGCAATGCTAGCTCAAAATGGCAGAGCTCCAACCAAGGCTAGTTTTTTTTTTTTTTTTTAATCTTATCCAAGCTTCTTGATTTGGCCAAAGAAAAGTGACTTCTCTTCAAAAAAAAAAACCTTCAAAAAACATGTAATGCCCCAAACTAATAGTACAGGGTCATGGTTTCTCCACCTTCAAGTCTGGAGATGTCAAATTTAGCTGTTAAATTACAAGGGCAAGCAGATGACTTTCAGTTGTGGCCTAATCGTGAAGGCTTCATCATAAAGGCGTGAATTTTATACGGTCCATATTTCACGCCTTTCTTGAAAATGGTCGGCTTCAAGGTTTCCGCTTCTGGGGTCTCTATTGCGTTCGTTTGTTACACGCCTTCAGCATTTTTTCTGAGACCGCTTGGAGTTAGAGGCATGACCTTTTCCTCGTTGCCGCAGATAGTAATGTAGAAAACTAACTGGTTTTGTTATCCTGTGCCCTTCATCTCCTTTATTATGATCATGAAAATACATCAACTACAAGCAAGTTGTTTCTTCGGAAAATAGTTTCTTCTGTCCCAAACCCTGTGCCACTCTCTGTCCCACATTTTATTATATTACTATTTCTCCTAAATAAATATCATGTTTTAGTTCTTTTTTGTTTCTTTAAGATCCAATAACTATTAATTGAGTAATACACAAAATTTAACATACTCAAAATTAATTGAGTAATATTTTTTAATTTTCTATTATATATTACTTTTTTTAAAGCTGCTGTATTTATTTTTTACTCAATTACTAGTTATTGAATTTTAAGAAAACAAAAAAAGAACTAAAACATGATATTTATATAGGAGAAATAACAATATAATAAAAAGTGGAACAGAGAGTGGCATAGGATGTGAGACAGAAGATCTGTTGTGGAAGAAGGGTGGAATTTAAGAATCGAGGTGGGAGAAGGGAGTTTCTTTACAAATCCATTATCTTTTCCTTGCTGAATACGTTGGTCTTTCTATTATAGGTCTTTGGTTGAATTCAATTGGGCTGTTCAAAGCTTTACCCCCTCTTCAAAGTTTTGTGGCTGTTGAAAGTTTACTTGAAGAATGGAAGGCAAGTGGATTTTCCATTTGAACTTCGCATAATTTATGTCAATTTTAGTTGATAGTCCTTGGCACCATATCCATATCTGCACGAATTCTTGAACTATTTGTACGTGCATGGTAGTCCGGATGCTCAATCGCTACACCAGCTCGATTAATTTCAGTAGCTCAAGTGCTCCAATTCAACATACCTTACATGTTACTGTTTCCTGCGTCTACTTTTGATTATCAAATTATTTTTCGTCTCAATTCAACCACTCAACTAACTAATCAATATATATCTGTGATCATTTCATTGGATTTTGCTCTTAATTATAAAAAATAAATCAAATATCTGTAATTCACGTGTCAAAATTTAAGAATAAATATATCCACTAAACTTCTTAGTTCGAACCAAACATATGAATCCATATATGTCCAATGACAAGCTTTTTCTCATACCACGAGGCACTAGGATGAATTGAACCAAAAAAATGAAGTTGTTTTTACTTGATATTAATTCGTATCCACCAAAAGATTCGAGTATGTGACTTTATTGGAGTGAACATATGAATCTACGTACAACCAATGACAAGCTTTTTCTCATTCGAGCAAGGTACTAGGACGAATTGAGTTTCAAATATCAATTTTAAAAAAATTTTCAATTACATCATAAGCATGTTTCTCAATAATTTTATTTTTTTTCCCAATTAATTTTTAATTTCGTACAAATTATATAACAAAAAATTACTACAGTATTATTCCAAAAGTTTTTTTTCCCAAATAACATACATACAATTTTATTATTTTTCTTTTAGTATGTAATAATAACACATTATTTTTGTCACCCATCAGATATATAAAATTTCAAAGAAGCCCTACCCCATTCCAGTCTCCCCATAATTCATTGCTAGTGAGAGAAAGTGGAGATTCTCTTCTAGACTCTGAAAACCTTCTTCTCTTTCTCTCTCTAAAAAAAGCCCTTGTTGCGTAGACTCTGCGAACCCATCAAGCAAAAACTCTCAGCCATCTTCGCCGAATCAATCCCATTCAATTCGATGGCTAATAGCAATTTACCTCGTAGAATCATCAAGGTAGTTTTCCTGATCTCTTCGATCCCTTTCTCAATTCACCCCATTTACATGTGATCACTTTTTTAGGGTTTTTCATTTTTTTTTTTGTTGATCGGTGCTTTTATTTCAAATTTGCATTTCCTTGCTTTTATTTAAAATTTGCATTTCCTTAAGTTTTTATTTTTGGGTTTTTGTTCTTTTTCCGTTGTGTGACAGGAAACTCAGCGTCTTCTTAGCGAACCCGGTAAGCGCCCCCTCCATTATTTAGCTGTGTTTTTAATCTATAAGTTGAGCTTCAGATTCTGTGTTCTGCTATCTTATTATGCGTTTTTTTCCCTCTTTTCTTTTTCCAATTGAGAAGGCTGTTGTTGTTTTTTTTTTTTTTTTCGTTTTATGATCTTATTTCCTCGTTTTGTTTAAAAAATTATAGAAGTTTTCCTATGTCTTCATGACTGATAGCCTGTTATTTGTGGTGTTAAATTTTGAGCTTTATGAAAACTTACATTCTCCTTTTTCGGTTATTCAAAGTTTTTTTAAATGTGAATTTCGAATTTATTTCTCATCTGTGGACTGGAGTGTTGCAGCGCCAATGAGTCTACTCTGGTGATCACCTGGTGTTTTTCTTGAAAACAGTTTCTTTAAAGTGGAAAAACATTTTCTTTAGATCATAGGTGAGGTCATGCGAGATACAAGACTCAGAAGTCACTCATTCCTTGTGCACTTGGTTTAGCTTTATTGGTTAACAAAAACTTATGATCCTCCAAGTAACATTTACTAGAGGCTTTGGAAACCAGCTATGTAGATTGTGCATCTTTTTTTGGGAGAAAGCAATTTTTTTGCAACTGCTATATCATTTGGTAGTTTATTATGCTGAAGCTTGTTGTCAGCTTAACATTTGGTAGTTTTTTATGCAGTGCTTATTAGCTGTTTGTGTTTTTCTTCTGTACATTGTTGGTTTTGGATGTAGCATTTCCTTGATAGTTAACCATTCCATTTCCTGTCATTCCAATGTTGATTAGCTCATTTATCCTGGAGGTCAATTATTGTCATTGTGTTGATTGTTGTGTGCAGCACCGGGAATAAGTGCATCCCCCTCTGAGGACAATATGCGATACTTTAATGTCATGATTCTTGGTCCAACACAATCGCCTTATGAAGGTTGGTTGCTTGATCTTATTTTCCTCTTTGAATGGATTAATCTGCTGCCCTTGCATCTTGTTGCCCTTTGGTGTAAACAGATGCTTAAGTAATTATTAGTTTTTTTTGCTTTTAAGAATTAAATGCAGAACTTCTTTCACTATTTGGCCATCAATGTTGGTTTTGGTATCTTCTTGCATCTTGCAATTTGAATGTGAGAAAAAAGATTAAATGTGAAATTTCTAACTTAAAAAGCATTTGTGTTGATACATTTCCCCATGATTAAAATAACAAGAGAGTAAAGTCTTGACAGAAATATTAAGTCAAAGTTGTTTCATAGGGGTCATAGTTTTGCTGGACGATCATGTTGGGACTTCTAAGGCATGGCCATGTTTGGTTTGTTGAATGGTGGAACACGAGTCTTCTCACGAGTTATTCTTGTTTACTCCTGTAGAGTACAATTCAAACAACTTATCGTCTTTTGGTTTTCTATTTTTAGTTATCTTCAGCTTTTGTACCTTTGTTAAAAAGGGGTAGAGGGAGGAATCGAGGTGGGTTGTTAATTTTTTGGGAAAGGAAATAATTTCAGATTAGGCTCTTTTAATGCAGGGAGTACAAGTGATAACTTTATTCCAGCTTCCTTGTGCATGGTCAAAGATGTACATGAACTTGTTACTTTTGTAGAATTGTAAATGTGTGGTTGTCAAGTCAAGGTTTTGTGTGAGTCTTTTCTATCTCTTTCTACTTCTTATCCTTTTTTTATTTTTTGGGTTGTTGCTGTTGGGAGAGAGAGGGGGGGTTTGGTGTGGCTTTTCACAGTGGAGGGGAGGAAGAGTGGGTATGGGTCATTAAGCCCTCTCATGTCATTGGTTATGGAACTAAGAGCTTTTACCCATGTTTTGTCCATAAGTGATTACATACTTTGCCCCATGTTTGATTTTCTTGATTTTTTCTTCTATCTAAATTTGGCTTAAAGACGTTGGGATAGTTTTATATGGTATATGATTTTCCCACTGTATTTTGGTTCAGTCTGCTTACTTGGTACCCATACTTTGCAGGAGGTGTTTTCAAGTTGGAATTATTTTTGCCTGAAGAATATCCAATGGCAGCTCCAAAGGTATTGCATACTGCTATGAATTTCCAGCTTTAAAGGTGTACATATTGCACTGTGATATCTCATGGACTTGATTTGAGGCAATTTAGTCTTTTGTTTGCCCATGTAAGTAATTAAGAGCAGGAACTTGTTGTCCATCTTATACCTTCTGTTTTCAAGTGATTCTTAATAGTAACATGGTTGATGTGGCACCATTGTTGTAAGTAATTTTTTTTAGGGGCTGCATGCTCTTTCTGCATTCTTCATATTCTACAAATCAATTGTAATCTTCATTTGGGTCACATCCTCACTGTTAGTTGCTGCTAGAGAGAGTTTTCAGGAGTTTCGTGGTTATTCTGTTGGCTTTAGTAGTTTTGCCTGAAGCAGGCTCAAATTTTTTGTTTAATGAGGACTGTAGCTCCATGCTAAAGTTTGGATCTGCTCATAAACATTTGGATAGAAATATTGTGAATCTGTTAACTGAAAGGACTCTAGTTGTTACTTTTTTGTGCTTGCTATCTGCTTTTATTGTACTGTAATATTTAAGTGGTGTTGCACGGAAGGATGTGGAATTTGTATCTAATGTTAAAGTGATTGTTGGATGATTAGTCATGATATGCTGATCTGTATTGGAGTTTTCTCTTTAATAGCTGTTTCATCAGAGCATGACAACTATATCACAGCATGAAGGAGTTTTCTCTTTAATAGCTGTTTCTACCAAAAGATGAACTAAGGAGCTCAAAACCCAACTTTCTTTCAAGGAAAGGAAGGAGGCATTTTCGGGGACTAGCCTCCTTCCTTCTTACTCGTCAGGCAAAGCAAAGAAGCTAACAATTGAAAGGAGCAATCAAAAGAAGTACATTAACATTCATAAAAAGAGGAAAAAAAAAACTATATTTAATAATAGTAGGTAGCCCTAAAAAGAAAAATCTCTCATTCCCTCGTTTAGCCGTGAAGGAAAACTTAAAAGAGCCAAAGATGATTTCGACGTCCCCTGATCCAGTGATCACCCCCATCATAAAACAGAGGAGATCGAAGTGGAAAGGAGCCCGCTTACCTAGTCTCCTTTCTTTCCATTTCTGTGAGCCCCATCTCTTTAAAGCGGGCCCCCCTTAGATGGATAATTCATAGTTCTCTATCACTTGGATGACTCGCTTGTATGGAACAGAGTTGCGAGTACCCAAGTCGTCGATACTTGTGATGTAGCTTGCAACTATACATTCTTTTTTGCAGCTTTAAAATCTGCTTTCTTGCGTGTTGTTGGTTGTGTGTTCTGTAATTGTTGCGTAGCAGTGCAAATTTGGCTGATTATTAGGTGTAAACTTTTGGCCTGCCAAATGGAAGAACTTAAAAAATATTGCATTACTTTGGTCCATGTCAAACCTTGTCACCTTAAAAACATTTTTGTACATGGTTAAATATCAGCATAGTTTGGCAGAACTATTAAACATTTTGGAGGCTCGTTGCCACATTAAACATGTGTTCTCTTATTAGCTTGACCTGGGATTGGGCTTATTGGAGTTGAGGTCTTCCTAATGGTTGTTTGAGAGTTACTATATTATCTGAAATTTTGTTTTCTATGTTGATTGAAGGAATAAATCTACTTATTTGGAGTGAAATCTTTTCTAACGAAAGGCACTTGACTTGTATGCTCTTTGTCCATTACATCTCTTAACAGGTTCGATTCCTGACCAAAATATATCATCCTAACATCGATAAGGTTAGTAGTTACGGCTATAATCCTAGTACCCTCTAGGCTTAAATATAGTTATGTCTTACAGGATAAGCATTTATTTGTAGCTTGGAAGGATATGCCTTGATATTCTCAAAGACAAATGGAGTCCCGCTCTTCAGATCCGAACTGTACTTTTAAGGTACTGAAGTTACTTTTTTCTGTATTTAAAGGAAATTCTTACAGTTAAGGAATGTTGTGGTATGCTGAACAAGTTGGGATTCTGAAGGTATGATCAGGGTCTTGATTTTCTTTGAAACTCTTCCTAAAATGAGTTAGGGAGAATTGCATTAAGATTTTCTTTCCATTAATTTCAAGGCTGTATTTATTATGAACAAGCGGATGACAATTACATTATGTAATTGTTTCTCTTTTCTAGCATTCAAGCTCTTCTGAGCGCTCCAAACCCGGATGACCCACTTTCCGAAAACATTGCAAAGCATTGGAAGTCAAATGAGGCTGAAGCTGTTGAAACAGGTAAACTGTACAAACTTTCTTCTTCTCTGCTTCCCTTAAACATTAGTTTCCTTTTTCCATTTTGGGCTGGAAGCCAGGAGTCTCATATTATATTTAAAATGTTGTATATCCAATAAACTGCAGCTAAGGAGTGGACGCGTCTATATGCAAGCGGTGCCTGAAGTTTTCCGGACCTGGTGCTTCCAAAAAGTAACATGTGCAATGTACTTTATTGACTTGGTAATGCATATGGAATCTGGAAGAAAGGCTGATACTTGGTTAGGGGAATTTAATGTTCTCAGTGCTTCCAGTTACTTCGTTTAAATTGTTTTCTTGCCATGAACTGTGTCTTTCAAACTGTATAATTAAATGAAACGTACCATTTATCCGTGTTTGCATCACCCTGTTAGAGGACTTTCTACATTTTTAGTTTGAAGTTGAACTAGGGTTTAACTTGTAAAATATTTACAGCAGCCTTCTTCTTGAATTTGCCCATGCCCATGTAGGAGTTGAAAGTGTTGGCTATGCGATGTCTTTGACTTGGAGATGACAAGAATCTGCATGCAAACTTGTAACTCAAAATTGATTTTAGTAGCATGCTGATTATTTGATATTTGCTGTCCGAGAACACGAATCGCGTGTTGCAAAAAATGCATACTTGAAGGAGAGCATAATGGCATGGACGAGTACAGGGATCTGTAGCCAGGGGGGGAAGGGGGGAGAAGAAAACCCAAAATCAAACGCCAATAGTTAGGAGCAGTGAAAGAACAAAAAATATAAATTTGGTGCTTACGGGAAACTTAGGAGCAGAATTTTGGGTTCTGTTTTGGTCGATCGAAACCAGAGAGTATGATGGTAACAAAATAGAAGCGCGTCTGGACAAGACTAATCTCCTGGCGGTCAATTTGAGGGCAAATTACAAATTCATACGGCTTAAACTATGCATACAACTTTTGAAATCTTAGTCAAGGGTTTATATATAGCAATTACGGCTCCCATCTCACGCTATATCCCAAGCTGGCAGGTAGGAAAATAACTGCATGCTGCAGGAGTGATGGCAGAAAAGGAAGGAGGCATTGTGAAGAAGGGTCATGAGGAAGTGTTGAAAATGGCCATAGCTCTCCTCGAATAGCTTGGACTACCATTAGGTCTTCTTCCTCTTGCAAACGTGGTGGAAGTAGGATTTGTTAAAGAGCACAGGGTATATGTGGATTGTTCAACAAAAGAAAGTTGAACACGAATTCAAGAAGATCAGCAAGCTCGTGAGCTACGATACTGATATCCCTGGTTATATTGAGAAGAAGAAGATTAAGAAGCTCAAGGGTGTAAAGGCCAAGGAGGGTATGAGGCTTTGGCCTCCAAGTTTGTGAAATTATTCTGGACGATCCAGTAACTGGAAAGTTCCACTTCAAGGGCCTTGCGGGCATCACCAAGACACTCCCAGTTGAAGCCTTTGCACTTGGCCAGCAACGACCTCTTAGTTCACATGTTTGTTGTCCTTAATTGTTGTCTGCTTTTTATGTTTGATCCATTTCTGATTAGCATAAACAGTGTCTTACTCCTCCCAAAAATAAATAAATAAACAGAGTCTTATATTATTATGTCCTTCGTGTTTCAGTGGGATGTTTCAACAAATAAAGAAACGCTTAACAGGTTTGGTTGTAGAATCAAGGGATTGCCACATTTGTAAACTTCCTTCGTCCAACCACATGGTTCCAATGATCACCACCTACCCTCTTCTTGATGTGATAAGAAAAAGTATAGCAATGCTCCTCGCTAAATTTATGGAGTCGTCCATTTTTCTTAGTAGATAATTGATTTTGACATGCAAGAAAATTAAAACGATACATAGGATGGATGTGAATTGAGAGAATAAAAAATTCTCAAATTACAATAATCTTTTTCTTCAAAAAAAAAAAAAAAAAGATAATCCCGCCTACCCTCCCCCTCTTCTAGTAACTGTCTTTGAAAGGTTAAAGGTCAAAATTGGCTATATATATATATATATATATATAGAAAGGGATTTTATTACACAATATATATCATTTGGAGTTCATAAAATTTGTTCTATATTTGCATCGTGTTGAGAGTGATTTACATTCTAAACAAATAAACTTGCATTTTATCAACACAACGGTTCATCTACTAACCGTTCGAGCCCGAAGTCCTCCTCCCCACGCACGCACAAACCTCCTAGGGAGTATGTATACACATCGTCAAAACAATCAAGGTAATAATATATCCATAAATAGAATGGAGCACACTGAGTACGAATCCTCTTCAAAATTTTGGGTCTGAATAAGGCCCTACAAGCGCTTTCCAAGCCCAACTTCTGCCAAAAACAGCCCATTTAAGTGGTATTTAAGTGGAAAAAAGTAAGAAAAACAAAATACTACTACAAAAGACGACACAACAACGCTCTGCCTTTCTTGCGTGGAAACCCATGATTTGTGTTCGCCCCAAAGTCCACGTGTCGTCCGACCGACAATCACTAAAAGCATTAAGTGTCGGTCAGTTTTTTTGGTAAAGTTTGGTCATTGGATCTGTGAAACTTTGCCCCAATTGGTCAACTTTTCAAACCATCTTTTTCTGGGTGGCGGGCGTTGGCGCAAAACTATTAAAGCCGAATACTGGCCGTGGCCATGGGACGGTTACGTGTCTTTGACTAAAATTAAATTCCAAAGGGTCGAACCCCCTATAAGAGAAGAAGACAAAAAGGGTGAAATGAAAATCCAATTGAATTGAAGGCAAGCAAAAAAGGTAAATGCTACCTCATCATGCAAAATTATTTTGTAACCCCACCAACCAAACGAAAACGAACCAAAGCCATACATTTCATCCTACCATCCTTTATTGAATGGTTTGTTTGTATGTTATCTTTTTTTTTTTTTTTTTTTTTTTTTTTTTTATCAACACAGGGGTGTCCGGGTCAAGACCCGAAGGCGGCCCGACTATCTTTTTTGTTTGTATGTTATCCACTCCCCACTTTTTCCACCAGCCAAAGACGTCTGCTTCAGACAAGTAACAGCAGCAGTAACACACGTACAAACACACTGATAAGGGGCTCGAACGATTTTTTGACAAATCGTTCAGATCGATTTTATGTAAAATTTACAAGACGTAATTTCACATGCACACAATGTAACTCATTTTTTAATAACGTGTAATTATAGAATAAAATTTTATGAATTTCAAAACGCAAGCAACCTGAATCTTATATATATAGATATATATTTTTAAACAAAATCTTGATCATGAAATGAATCTACTGTGCAACCGTTGCTGTCCCACCTCAGCAAAAACACACACACACACTCATCTGGGGTTTTTGGAACTGAACATAACAACGGCTATATTTTCTGCAGGACATTGAATGATGATCTTCAATCTTCATCATAAAAATAAAATCGATCCATCTACCAATGTGTCCATCCATCATCAGTCAGACTTTTTTCTTTTCTTCGGTCAAAAATCGGTCAGACTTTTAGGACACTTCACTTTTGATCAGTAATAGTAGACAGACGAGTAGTAGCTTCACACTTCTATTACGTTTACGGGCTCCGTAGCCGTAGGTGGTACTGTAACAATAATAATATATCTGCCACTGTTGTTATAGGGACCTGTAAACGGAAACCAACCAATCAATAATAACGTCTCCCTGTTCTCGTCTTTTTGGATGGATCCCAAAATTCCAACAGCCTCCTCCTCTCTACACCTTTCTTTCTTTCTTAGGATTATTCTACTTTCTGATTCTTATTAACCCTTTTGCTTAATTGGAGTTTTGGCCACAAGGATCATTTATTTCTTCCATCATTATCATATAATCACTTTACTCATTTGAATGTCGCGTCCCTTTTTCTCTTTGCATGGATAGAGATGTATCCACACACCCACCTACTTCGGATGGTACCCCCAACCAAACACAAACATTAGATTTCCCATCTGCTGGCAGTATCGGGCTATCGGATAAGAAATTTTACCCTTAGTACCCACAAAACAGTTTCAATGTCATATTACGAGTTTTTTTTGCCAAAATAACCTTTTTTTTCAAAAAATATTCCTACAATGATTCAACTCCAAATTTTATTACTAATCTAATCTTCTGACCTTATCCCCTAATAAGGAGCAGCCTCCTCCATGCTTTCTAAATCAAATTCTTCAAACTCAATCAAATTTTCGTTACAACCATTATTAACATAGAAGGTTACAGACCGACGAGTATCCATTCCAAATAAAAGCATAAGACTAACTGTTTTCCTCAACCCAACATGCTATTCCTCCCATATATAGCCACATGCACAATGAGTTCCCGTTCAATGCAGTATGACAAAATCAAAACTAAGTTTTGTACAATTGATTGAATGGAGAGAGTGACGGAAAATTTTGAATTAATAATTGATGGAAAATTTTTGTATAAACATACTAATAATTCCAATTTTGCTACATTTGTAGTGAGCTTTTCCTTTTTTATTTTTAATAGGAAAGAGAGCATCAGAAACAGAAAATTACCGCAACTGGAATGGAGGTGAACAATCAAAATTCTAGACTTTGCTTTCACATTTAGTGATAATTCCAGTTTCCCTAGATTTGTAGTGAGTTTTTCTTTTATTATTATTTTTTTAATCAGAAGGATAGCATCACAAAGAGAAAATTACTGCAACTGGAACGAAGATGAACAGTCAAATTTTAGATTTGCTCTCATCTTTGAAAATATTGTCAGGTTTATTTAAATATTCAAGACTTTTGCTCTCATGTTTAGAAATATCATCAGATTTATGTTAAGTACTCAAGACTTTTTTGGACAGTGGAGTGACAAGTAAAGTCAGAGTATAGTATTATAGTAAAAAAAGAGAAGATAGATTCAGAGTAGAATACTATAGTCATGTAAGGAATTTTTGGACTATATTAATGGGCTAATGAAGGGTTTTACCCTTTTTCTCATTTCCATTTGATTTTGATCTGATGGATAACAGAAAAAGTTGTTATGGGAATAAAGTATGAAATTGAATCATTTTTAGAATATTTTTTGTGAAGGGAGTTATTTAGGCAAATAACTCGTCATATTACATCGTTAGGAGTGCTTAATCTTTAAAAGTTCTCAAAACTTGAAAAGGTCATAATTGTATTTATAATTGAAAATTGACCAAATGTTTTCATCGAAGGGGTGCTTTAATGTAATCAAATATTTGAGATAGATTGCTTAAGACATGCTAAGGCCGTGGCATTATCAGATCAAGGAATGAAAGAGTAAAGAAAAAAAAGGAAGAGAGAATAAGGGGGTTTGCATGACTTTTAATCTTATCCCAGATACACTTGCCCTGTAAATCTTTTTTTTTTATATACTGTAATATGAAAATTATTGTTTCAAGGTTCTTTGACCAATCATCAAACCACAAAATAATTAATTATCAATCAATAAATAAAAAAATCAGATCCCACTAATAATTACTGGAATTGCCATGACGTCCATTAAAATCTCAATAGTCAATAGCGACACCACTCAATAGTCAAATAGCGAATAATAGAATAGGCCAATAATCAAAGGAGTAAAGATTAGAGTCCCGCTGCAGGGGGCCTTTTTTTGTCCGAATCAAACAAAATGGAAGGGCAACCCAAGAATTCATTGCAAAAGGTACATACAGTCGCTCAGGACAGGACAGCCCTATCTGTCAGCAAGGCGCATGTTAGCACCGACCATCATCATCTTCATCATCATCGTCATCATCTTCTGTCTATCATCCAACCTTGTGGACAAATTCCCTTTGCGATGGTGATGACTTGGAATGGAGATTGGAGGTTGGTAAGTAAACTTAAATGCTTACATGTGATTTTTAAAAATGAAAAGTGGAAAGAAGCCCTCGACCACAGGGCTTCTTCTGCCTGCTCATAAAATCATATAAAGCCTCTCCCCTCAATTAATGGCCATAACTCTTATCCAAATTACACCGCCCCGTCAAGGGAAAAAAAATTTGGATCATCTATCAAAGGCTTACAAATAACCAACTTCCTTAAAAGGAGTTAGCCACCACATAAATTTTGCGTGAGAAGTCAAGGATTCAAACATTATTGCATCATCAATCAAAGGCTTACAAATGCGGGAGGGGTTTGATCACATTCTAGCCTAATCTAAGGAGAGTACCTATTCTAGCCTTATCTAAGGAGAGGGATAGCCGATGGGATTTTCTTAACGGGATTTTCCCATCGGAAGAAGCTATAATTAAGCCACAATTAAGTAGTTACTACTACTATATACATACAAGGATATGATTAAAACGTGGCATTAGTTTTTGGTGTAGAAGTGTTTTTGAAGGGAAAAAAGAACAAAAGAAATTCAAAGAATCAAACGGGGGACCGTGCATTTTTGCAGTAATCAATCGAATCAACGACCCTCCCACCAATAACTTGATGAGAAAGCCGACCATCAATTAAAAACACTTTGGCACTTGGCTGCTCTCTAGGAAAATGTACATGTGTTATAGTAAATAACAAGATTGACTACTGAACACCACCACTAAGAAAAACAGCCCATTAACAAATGACAAATCAAAGTACAAAAAAAATAACAACAACAATAATAAAGAATTTTTATTGATGAAATGGTTGAGCAATGATAAACATTAATATCAATAACATCATCATCATCATCATCATATCCATCCTTCTTTCACTAACCCGGTTAACTACCCACCAGACATGACATCCAATCTCCCTCAAATGGCCTCCAATGGTTTTGTATGTATCATTCACCAATATGTACATGTACAGGATCCGCTTCTAAAGCCAGCCAACCCGGCCAGCCATGTCTCTTTTTCTCTGGCTAGAATTCAACTAAACAACTTTAATCGATTGTACATCCTCTCTCAACTATTTCTACCCTCAACTGGAGGAGAGATAATATCAGGAACACAGGCCAGGCTATATAAAACCGGAAAAGATATGAACTTAAAATTTCGGAAAAATGTAAGATCGGTAGAAAAGATGGAACAAGAGAAAGGATGAATGAATGAATAAATGAAAGGGCAAAAGAGAACTAAGCTATCTTTTTGGATCTTTCTGGCCCTTGCCTGACATTGACATCTAACAAGATTATTATGCCGTGCTCTGCTTATGTCACAGGTGTTCAGCAGAACTATATGGCAGGAGGAATGACCGTTTGCACTGAAGCAGGGGGAGCTGGGCTGGAATGCAAAGAGGGAAGCACAAGAAATGAAGAAGAGAAGCTGGAGTAAACATTCTGATCTTGAATTTAATTACTGTAATGCCTCACCGAGGACTCCAACAGCTCTTTACTAGGGCATATCATCTCCTTCACCCGGCGACCATTCTTATAAATCTTGAATGTAGGTACAATTCTTACGTGTTCCGCATTAGCAATTGCAGGGCTCCCTTCGACATCAACCTTCAGTCAACAATGAACGACAATGTAGGTTTTGTTTTCCAGTCAAAGTATGTGAATGCACGTAACAAGTTTGCTAATTTTATTTTCAAGGCAGGGAATGTTTCAGAAGCATTCAGGAAGAATTGGCAATATCTACAGCAATGGCAGTTTGTACCTTGAGAAAGTTTATGGACGGATATTTCGCACATAATGCGTCTAGGACTGGAGATATCTGCTTGCATTGTAGGTTTGATGATGCTAGAAAATGTACAACAGAAGCACCTGCAATGTTCCAAAAAAAATTTCACGTAATTGCAGTAGTAAACAATGCACGTACAAGCTCTAATGCATAATCAAAAGGACGCTAGTGCCAGAAGGCAGAAGCTTACAAGGTGAAGAAATTGCAGCCCGAAACTGCTCAAGACAAGAAACCGACTCAACTTCCCCACCAAATTGCATATTGGAAACATCTTCTCCCCGGGATTTCTTTAGGGCAACTTGTGCATGGAATAGCGCCTCAGCAATTTCATTATCGTATGCAAGTTCCCTTCTCAAAACCTCATAATCTTGCACAGCTTCAGCCCACCGTTCAAGCTATAAATAACAATATCAAGTCACACCTACACCTATGTGATTGCAAAGCAAATACACGAATGCAAAAAAAAAAAAATGCTCTAGCGTGTTTAAAGTGCATGAGATGCAAAACAAAGGCAATTCACCTTGCTATTTGAGGCAGCCCTTCGAAGCAATGCTTTAGTATAATTTGGCTGGATACGCAGAGCTTGGCTGCAGTCATCTACAGATAGCTCCCATTTTTCAAGCTTAAACCAACATGCTGCTCTATTGCACAAGAGAACTGAGTTTGAGGGATCAAGTCTGAGACCTTCCCCATAAGCTGAGCATGCTTCAGTATATCTCTCGGACTTGAATAAAGCATTGCCACGGGAACGAGCTTGACTGACCATCCTTATATTGCTGAGTAAAACAGAGACTTCAACACTCCGAGGATCAATCTGCCCTGCTTTCTCAATGGCTGTAAGTGCATCTTCAAACCTGAATAAATTTATACAAATCACAACCCATGTAATCCATAATTTCACTTTCAGATGCGGATAGTTTGGGCCATACCTTCCAAGCGCCAACTCCAGTTGAGCTCTAACAAAGGGTAAATATGCATCAGATGCTATTCCGAAAAACTTTATTTGGGAGTTCAAATTGTCTGATGTATGAAGTCTGGAAGTGCTTGAAAGACTTGAATCAGCATCATCTATTCGGTGCAGCTTTAAAAGGGCTTCTGCTCTACATGCCAATAGCTGCCAATTCAATTAAACTGTTTCAGTTCAACCAATTTCCTTTTCCTGTCACTAGAACTTCTCCAAAAGACAGAAGTTTTAAGCATTTTTTTACCTGAGGACAACTATCAGCTCCAGAAGCAATTGCAGCTTCTGCTTCCCTAAGCACATTTTTCCAATCACCAACTCTCCGAGCATCAGTGCACCTACTTAGGCGCTTCTCAATAACTTGCAACTTCTGTAGCTCAACTGGATCTGTCTGGTGCCCTGGAATACAAAGGTGCCTCCTGGCATTTTCAACCTGTCCTAAACTGCGACCCTTACAGGAATTAGATTGCTTACTGCACAATGCAGGATAAACAATGGAAATTCCAATAACCTAAACCACAAAAGGAAAAAAGGCAAAGACCTCAACCAGATTTAAGATGGAATTAATTGAACAATAGTCATGGCTGACTGACTTTTAACCCCCCACAACTGTGTTCCTTTTGGAATGATTTAATAGCAAGTACAACTTTAAGATGGACTTCATTAATGGGCAGGTTCAATTCCAAAATGTTGAATTATTTTTTTGTCAAACTTACAATACGGTAAACAAGTAAAGACTTTAGTGATTTAAAGTGAAATGAAATTCACGCATAAATATCTTAAGCAATGACAATCTACTCGGCATTTGCTTCTTCTACAAGTAAGGAGCTAATTTACAACCCAAGTTTCTTCCCATCTTCTAATGTACTTCGAACTCATAGGAGCAGATATGAAGTGCAACATTAATCCAATTAGAAGCATGATGCACTCAAAGACACTAAGAAACAATCACAGCACGAGATCTTTCAGACAAATCAGATCTGACAAAGGACGTGGATCACACTAAAAAAAAAAAAGCAGTAGAACGAATAAAACAAGCTTAAAAAAGCAAGCAGCCCTTCATTATACGTCAAAAGCACAAAAGTTCAGCAAAGAACCATATAGCAACTGCAACACTAACATAGCAAACAAAACGAAAGATTTGAAATAACACAAAATTGCAATTTGGCATAACCAATTAACAGAAAAACAAATCAAGATTTTCACTTTCTTCACCCAACTCACCTAACAAGCAAAGACCCTAACCGATGGTGTGCCCTCACGTATCCTGGATCCAACCTAATAGCTTCCTCACATTCCCTCACTGCCTCTGGAAACCGCTTCAGACTTATCAATGCAGCTGCTCTGTTGCAATGGTAAGCAGCATTACCTGGTGAAATCGCAATGGCTTTATCATAAAGAGTTAAAGCCTCCAAAAAATAACCCTTTTTATAATTCTCATTTCCTAATCTTTTCAACTCTTCTGGATCATTACTATTCAACAATCCAGCCCCACCCCTTCTTGTTGGCTCTCCAACCATGAGGCCACCGCCTCTTAAATTTGTCGGTGCTGGGCTGGCAAGGCCCACACTTTCTCTCTCCCCGCCGCAACCAACGGCCGATTTTGCTCCGGTGCCACCCCGCATTATACTTCCGTGGCCGTAATTACCAGTCCCGGACCCCAACACATCAGTCTTGGACGACCGGCTCGCCATGCCAGTCTTCAAAATCCTGCCGGAAGGGCAGATATTCCCGCTGGGAAGCACATTGACCCCCGGCGAAGTAACAGAGCTCCCACTCCCACCGGAGTATATCAAGGGGTGGGTCCCACCCGAATCTGATCGGGAATGACCCGGCTTAAATCCCCGGCCACCGGTCGGAGAACTCTCCGCCGTGCCGGAAAGTTCGCCGGAATGATTTAAATCCGACTTTTTAACCACCTGGCCTTGCCCATTTCGACCCGATACCGATCCAGACGAGCTGGAGCTACTGCTCGTAGTAGTAGTTGTCGTCGTAGTGGTAGCAGTGGCTCCACCACGAGTCCTCAACGGCGAGACCGGCGAACCCAGATCGAGTTCTCGAAAGTCCGGCTTGTTAAAGTTGTTATCATTATCGTCTTCGACACAGTTCAATGAGTTTCTTAACCGATCATTCAAGGAATCCAACCTAATATCCGTAATGGGTTTTCCAGACTGAGCCATTTTTTTCAATCTTTACTCCCCTCAATCCACACACACACACACTGTCTCTCTCTCTCCCCCCCCCCCTGCAAAATTTCCTACGATATACAACAAATGTGCTTACTCTTTCCCCTTTTCCACCTCCTTCCTCTCAAGTCTCAGTCTTTGAGCAATGTTAAACGGTGGAAGTAAATAGGACGCAGCAATGGAAGAAGAAATAATTAGAAAGAGAAGTTTTTGAAGAAGACATGAGAGAAAGGAAATAGGGGAAGTAAGGAGAGAGAAAAGAAAAGAGATGGGGATCTCGTGATTCAAAAGGAGGAAGCAAAGAATGAATGTGAATGTTTAGAGAGTAGATAGATAGAGAGAGAGATGGGGTTTTGCAGAGGTGAGAGTTGAAGAAGGGGAGAATAGTATAGTTAGAGGATGAAAGAAAGGGAAAGGAAAGAAAAGAAATTTTTTGGGTTTTTCGTTTTCCTAATTTTCTTTTGGGTTGTTCTTTTCTTTCCTTTCACCTGCTGCTTCACGAGACAGCTCTGGTTGGCTACTCTCCTCCCACTCTCTCGCTCTTGTGTATATTAAGGAGGAGGGGGACTTTAGGGAGTCGTCTTCTCTTTTTTGCTCCCCTATTTACTCTTCTTTTCTTTCCTTTCCCTCTCTCTCTCTCTTGTATTATTATTATTCACCTTGCTTGCTTTGGGGACATGAATTTTGTAACAAGAGTGAAATGAAAGGCCATACAAATTCACTGCACTAGCTGCCCTCTTTCTTTCTTCCACTCTTTTCTTTGCTCTTTATTTCTTGGACGGGATATCTAAACGATTTTATTGCACTAAACCTAATCAAAGATTTTGGTTTTATAACTTAAAGATTTTGCTGTGGAGTCTTATAACACTTAAGTTAGGAAGATCAGTATAATTTTCAAAGTGGAAATGGAAGATTAGTATAATTTTCAAATTGTACAATGAAAATTCAATGCTTGCTCAAATTTTTTGACGAACAATATGTGTAAGCTAATATATGAATATTTATATGTAAATTGAATGCAGTTTATACGCGACAAATTCATGAATAAGAATCCATATATGTAAAATTAATATACATTTTTTTAAAATTTTTTGCTAGTAATTAGATACATTTGTGACTAATTGGCATTCAAAGCTAAATTTTAATCACTGATTTTGTCATTTATCGGATACATTAAGTACATGTTTGACATTTATATACGTACAAAAATATCGAAAGAACAAAATCGTTAAAATGGATTTTAGTTTAATTCCTTTTAAGATGACGTTGACAATTTCTTTTGACAAATGACACATGTAAATGAGTATATACAACAAAATTTATTAATAGGTAAGTGTCAATATATGCGAACTCAAGACAATTGTATAATGTAAATGTTAATATAGGTAATGAAGAACAAAATGTCTTTGATTGACTTTAAGTTTTGCATGTCTAATTACAACTTACGAGTAATAATGTCAATGGTTTTAATGATATATCAGCAAGTATGAAAGTATGGCAGTGGTAAGATGAATATTTGAGATTTTAATGGAGGTGGTTATCAAATAAATCTCCATCTTTTAGTACTGTGGAGTGTCTCACTCATAATTTGAATAACATTTTCCCCCTTTTTATCTTGTTTTGAGTTGGGAGCTAAATAGTTTCACTTTGAAAGCATAAAAAAAAAAAAAAATTCTCATGTTTGATCCATTTAGACCTTTTTAATCAATACATTGAAAAAACTAGTAAATATACTTTGCATTATAATTCATGTTATACAATTTTAGCATTATAGTTCATTTTTGTATTGGATACGTCTTAATGAAGATGGCAAAAATATAATTGAATGAATAACTACATAATTGAAATTCAGGTAATTCCTAGATCTAACCAAATCAATTTAGTCAAGAAATATACATATATATATAACTAAATTGATATGTTTCAACAAAAGTAAAAAAAGAAAAAATATGAAAAACGAAAGAATCAAATGCATTCTTTTTATACTGAACTTTTCTAATATTTCAAATAAAATTATTTCTTGGGTTAATCTTGCATTTTCCTACATCTCTCCATGTCCAGTTTAATGCACAAGTACATTATTGCATTATTTTGTAGGATTTTCCAATTCTGCAATTGTGACTTCCAAAACCTATCAGACATAGAATCCAGAGTCTAAAAACCTTGTCGAAACATATTATTCTGTGACAGTTGGTGCTCAAAAACCTCAACGGAATTGGTAGGTAATAAGGCTATATAGCTATAGTAGTTTTTAAAAAAATATATATATACACTGTCACTGTCAGTCAGTGTATGAAAAAATAATCTATAATAGTTGTAAAAATATTGAGCATATCCAGGTAAAAGTATATAGTGACAGAATTAGGAAAAAAGAAAAGCATAATCACTTGATCAGTGGACATTAATTTTAATTAGGGTGTATATCTTCTCTCTTTGTACGCATGGATTGCTAATACTTTCCTTTTATTTCACATCTTATCTAACAAACAAATGCTAAACCATTACGTTTCCTTAAATTAAACAATTACCTATCCAATTTAGCTGGTTTTCGATCTTCGATTGCAATATTTATTTGATATGGTATAAACTGACGTGGCCAGTATAATTGTCAAATTGAAATTATAGGGTCCTACGCCTTAAAGACAAGTTTTTTTTTTTTTTTTTTGGAAGAAAAAAATAGGTCTGTGCTTATCCACGATAGTATCAGTTTCCATGTGGAAATTGATGCTATCATCACATACCAAACCATGATTTGTTAAGCTTCTAATATTAATCTTCTTTAGAATAGCAAGGGTTGTTTGCTGACGTGGCGGTGCTAATATTTCGCGCATTGTGGAATTTCAAAGAATTTTAATGTGATCTGATCCCCAAAGTTACAACACATCTCGTTAAAGTTAATACTCCCTCCGTCCCGTTTTGTTAGTCTTGTTTTCCTTTTTCGTCTGTCCCAAATTGTAGTCCACTTTCCCATTAAGTAATGTAGTAATCTTTCAAATTGTCTAAAATACCCTTATTAAATATCTTGTTATTAATACATTATTATTAAATACTAACCCACTACATTGAATACATTGAACTTTTCCAATACATAGATAAATAAAAAGTCTATCTTTGTTATTCTTTGAAATTTATTTATATCAGGAGGGAAACAAATAATGCCATCATTATTTACAAAATCATGAGTGAAAATTTGAAAAACCATCCATATTCTCACAATTTTTCTGATGAAACACCAACAAAAGAATACGATCTCATCTCAACGAGTCAAGAATGTGCACAAGTTGTCTTTGAAATGCAGAGGATTTTTTTGCCCAAGTTGAAATCGGTGAAGCCATCAATTGACGTAAATGTTCCATCACAAGAAGATAGTTTTGCTCCTACAACTGAAGAGTATGAATCTACTTTTTCTCAAGTGCAAGAATATTTTCAGCCCAAGTTCAAATCGGTGAGACCATTATTGGATTTAAATACTCTACCAAAAGAAGATGGCTATGTATCTGCTTCTCAAGAACTTGAGCGTGTTGTTTCTCAAATGTTGAATCCACTATTGGCGGATGATTGAAAATGAAATGGAGTATTAGGCGCCTGAAATGGATTATGAAATGGAGTATTAGCCGCAACTAATACTTATTGGCACTATTGGCGGTAATTGAAACAATCAGGGTGCACTATTGGCGGTAACTGATATTTATTGGCACCATTAGCTGTAACTGATATTAATTGGCACTCTTCGTGATTAGCATAAGGGTATTTTAGGAAATTATTAATCTAAATTTATGTTTCCAACCAAATTAATTACACTTTCTTAATCTGTGTGAAAAAAAAATCAAGACTAACAAAACGGGACGGAGGGAGTACAATGGAATTGTCATCGTGAGCAAGAGAAACTAAAATCTAGTTTGGAAAGGTATTTTCCAACAAAAAATTTCTACGTTTTTCGCGAACACATTTATCAATCATCTTTTCACCTCATATATATCAAATTCCTACATTACATTCTCTACAAAACTTTCAAAACATTGGTGAGAAATTTCGCTGTCTTTCCTAAACATTTTCCAAAAGGACGTAAATACAAATGACTTATTAGTTTCATTCTCCAAAAAAAAAAAAAGAGAAAGCCTTTGCTTATCTATTACTAGATGTTTATTTGAAATATTATTTGGAATAATTACTGTAATACTTTTTGTGATGTGATGTATGTGGGATAAAAAAGTGGTTGGGAATATAAAAAGGTGGGCTAGAAAATGTGTTTATGATGCAAGCAAAATATTATTTGGGATAAATTTACTATCCAAACAAAGATATTTTCCTCCATAAATTTACTATGCAAGCGAAAATGTGTTTAAAGTTGCTCTATGCAAATTACTTATATTCTCTACCTTTGCTTTTCAATTCCTTGTTTAATTATATATGTAGAATTTATTTATGACAAAAAATTTAAAAAAGAGAAGAAAAACAGGGAAATGAAGGAAAAATGAGAAATTTTATCGGGCATTTTTGAAAAATTTTACTATAACAGTGTATACGAAAATTTTTTAATATAAAAAATTTTTAAAATATTTGATATATTATATAGATAAAATATTTTTTAAAATTTTAAAATTTTTATATTATCGTGACATCGTATTTAGAAAAATTTGTTTTTAAAAAAAGGTCAATCCTAACGGACATGTTGCAACTTGCAAGTGGTAGAAGATTAGTTCAGAGTGCAGACAAAGCACATTGCAAAGTGGCAGCGACTCGTGGGTTCTCCCGCAGCGAACAATTACGAGCACTGTAAATGGGGACCCACATGTCCCGGTAATTAGCTACTAATTGGCAGATGGCCCATTTTGCAACAGTTTACATGCACAACACCGAATCATTTCTCCCCTATGTTCTTGCAAATTTCCATATTTTCTGGAAATTATTTTTCTGGATTCCTGTACTTTCTAGATTTCCACTTTCGCACGCAAGCCAGGAGCTAACACAAGATTTTGAGGGGCCCAAAACCAATTGCCCAAACTACCCAATCCCATTGCGTGTGAATTTTCATTTTTACCACCATTTTGGTCCTTGATCCACGAAATTGGCCGAGAATGAGGTAATACTACTACTGCTGCTGCTACTATGTTTGTACAGTAGATTATTTGGAAAAACTTTGTGGGATAATATTTGGATTAATCTCTGTTATTTTAATAATATATATATATTAACAGATTCAAATGCATGGCATGTCATTTTAATTTAAATTTAAATATCAAATTTCGCACATATAGTATGATGCATTTAGATCATTAGTACGCATGCATTCAAATCGCTAACAAATACATTGATCATGTAAACAAAATTTTACCGATATATAATACATTTATGTGAATGTGCGACAAAAAGTAATAAGAAACATGTTCATGATATTAAGTTTGTTTGGACAATAAATTATTTACATAAATTTATTTGTTCGTATCATGAATATATTTTTTAATTATTTTTTTATTTTACATCTAAAGAATATTATAGTATCTTTTTTAAAAAAAATTATCTCAAATAATTGAATATGCAAGCACGCTCATCGAGTGGAATGGACTACTTTGATAAATTTGAGAAAAAGTGAGGCAAACATGTCAACCGCGGAGCCATGCATAGAGAGCTTCATGGCAGCTCATAGCAACGAATCCCGATAGAGGACGAGGGTAATTCAGTCAATTTATTGTCGTGTCTCTCAACAGCACAGCAGAAGCTGGCCATGTGCTAGAGATTGCCGTGCCAGCTGGCCCATTCAGGAAACCCTAGAGTTTTACAGTGGCGTCCAGCTAAGCAGATGACAGAAAAGGCTTAACGACGTTAATTTCGATATGCAGAATCTGGAAGGGTGCAGGAGAATATGCCGTTAAATCTGACGGCCCGTAGTGGGGTAACGATGGTGACGGCAGGGAAGAGTGGCCATCATCCCGTGGTGGCTGTTGCCTGGAATGATGACCGGGCGATCCTCCCCATTCCCGCCAGGTCATCAAGAATCACTGCTGATATCCATCAGATGCTCTCAGGCTCACAGTAAAATAAGTGGGGGTGATTGCCTGAGTCATTGCCACGTAAGAGGCCAAATGCCCGCTCAGTTTTTATCAACTGGATAATTTGGTTGAAGCGATTGAATAAAGTACTAGTATGTGTAAATTGAGATTGACATAGCCCCTCCTGGCTACATTTACTTCCCTGTCCTGAGCCAACTTGCTGATGACATTATGGCAAGGCAAGTAAATGCGTACGGGCTCTAATTGGTTTGGCCTTGGACCTTATTCATTAGTATTGCTTAGGAGAATAAAGTACAACAATCAAATTCAAAGCTAAAACATGCATATTAAGCCAAACAACTACATCTAGCTCTCAATTCACTGAAATAATAAAGAAAACAATGGAGGCAGTCAGATTTGTGCCTTTAGCTCAATATTAATGACCTTGTTTGGCAGGTAAGTTTTTTGCCAAGTTTATAAGTTATCAATTTTTTAAAAATTTTAGTTACAGTAGTAATTTTAAAAAACTTCTCAAAATTTTTAAACTATACGCTTTAAAATATTAAAAAATTTACGTACTTCAAAATTTTTTTAAAAAGCTTCTACAGGAAGTTACCAAACGGAGGCCACTTTTAGACAAACATCCAAAAAAATTCAATTACCAAACGGAGGCCACTTTTTTTTAGTAGTTGGTGCCTTCGTAGTCTGTATGTACACTTTCAAAGCGTATAAATATTTTCGAATGCCTCGCCGGATTTGATACTAATTTAATCTCCTACCTTCGGAATATAGGGTAAAAAACAAAAAAGCCCCTTGTGGTAAGTCTAATACACAGAAAAGCCCCCTATGGTTTCAAAATATACAACACGATACCCCATGCTTTGAACTAAATTGTAAAGGTGACGAAATCCGTTAAATTTAACGGAAATGACTTATTGGAACCTAAAAAAAAAATTTTATACTTAATTTTTATCAAATATACCTATTCTACCCCTTAACCCTCAATTCTCTCTATTTAGAGAATAAAACAAATGATTTTTTTGAGCTGTCTTTTGCTTAATTATATCAGGGTATTTTGGTCATTTTGTCCATTTCCGTTAACTTTAACGGATTCCGTCACCTTTACAATTTAGTTCAAAACATGAGGGATCGTGTTGTATATTTTAAAACCATGGGGGACTTTTCTGTGTATTAGGTTTACCACAGGGGGCTTTTTTGTTTTTTACCCCGGAATATATGTACACTTTCTAAGCTTATAAATATTTTCTATGGTCATTTTCGAATGCCTCGCCATATTCGATATTCATTTAATCTCTTACCTTCGTAATCGATGCACCAAATCCTATTGCTGCAAACATCAATGACATTATTGTTGCACCAACAATTTTCGCCAATTATGAACGTGAAATTTTGGTCTCTCTTTAATAATTAATACTATTTCCCAAGCTGTAGTCAGCATATGTATAACACACACAGGCACTCACCTAAACACTGGCTGATGGACGGACCATTCTCAATAATTCTCAATGCTGAGTTTTGCGTCAATGGAAGGCAAGACTGTCAGTTTTACATTTTTAGCCCACTATTATTATTATGATCAAGAAAGCAATGATGCATCGAATTGAAGGGGTCCACGAGACTCACCAGTTGCTACATACGATGATTGAAAAAGAGCACCCCATGTAAATTGTATAGCGCTCTACCCCATCACGGTGGTGGTTGTCCCATGAAAATCTTGAGGGAAGGAAGAAATCTGCACTTCCTAAACATAGGAACTTCACCAATTACAAAATTGATGATAACAAAGACATATTCTTATTCACTTTCAACAAATTTCGTGCTTTTCAATTTCATGACCTGTGACATCGCTTGTGTCAAAATTTTTAAATTATATATTTCAAAATATTTAAAAAAAATTCGATTCAAAATTTTTTTAAAAAAACTTCTACAGTAAATTACAGTAAAATTTTAAATAAATATAAAAAAATACACTTGTCAAACAGGAATGCTGTTAAATTTTATACTAGTATTATTATATGTCCTGTCTAGTTTGACTAATTCAACATCCTCATAGGATTTCAGAAGCGCTGGCTTGAGTTACAAGTAATATTAAATGGCTGTTCAGCAAGTTTTGCTGGACTTTTCTGTATTTCGTCAAACAATTATTAGTTTATATGTGTCTTCTAGTGGAAGAGCTAGGTGCAAGATGACAAAAGAACATGATTGTAACTCTGACCTGATGACAAAGTTACACTGCAAACCAGAAAAAAGGGTTGAAATTGAGCGTGTGAAATGGATAAATGACAGTAGTGAGTTTTAACCGATCGGATGCCAAACATATGATGGATGGTTTTGTCTTTGTAATTTAGCGGGATTTGTCAATGATACTCACGAGCACCGTCGGTGTGATATTCAAAATTTGGAATTCATGCATGGTAGTAATTCCTTGTTGCTTGCTTTTCTTGAAGCTAGCAATTACTTTGAAGCTTTTTTTTTTTGGCTTTCCCAGTTACGATTCTGGTGGTCCAGTAATGGGATGGATGATGGATCACTTCAATTTGAAAATAGAAATGCAGAGCAGAGACATCCAAGACTGAATTCTGCAGAGTCAAATTTGGGGAAATATATTATAGTGTAAGAAAGAGAGAACATTTTAAGGGAGATTACATGCATGGTTGGTTGCTCTAGTATTTACTGTGACACTTGGGGGGGAATCCCTTCAACTCTCAATTTTCATGGATACAGGAATAAAATTCCAGTTTTATAATGGATGTAGTGTGTGTGTGTGTGAATACAATGAATGAATGTAATAGTTTAACTTAACCAACACAGAAGTTTAGAGATATCTTGACTGGGTTTAATCAGGTCACGATAAACTAGATGATGTACATGAATCTGATTAGTTGGTCCTTGAGTAAGCTTGCTCTCTTACATGTTGCTAATAAAGTAAGCAGAAAAACCACTGAACCAAACGCAAGTATTCTATTAAGCCCGATGTATTAAGATCCAAACGTTATCCATGTTATTAATAATGACTAATTAAACACTTTTTTTGGGGGGGGGGGGGGCTCTTGTTGCTTCTTGTTTACATCTGGAATCCAATGATTTTGTGTAGGATGAAACTAATAAAAATGTACAAAGGTGACCAAAGTCATGAACTCGTGATTATAACTTGTTTTACACTTCAGATTACATAGCCCTCCATTCTTGATCTTGACTATAGCATTAGTAATAACACCATATATATATATATATATATATATATAGTTCTATATATGGTCCCAAATTTCACAGGCTTGGAAATCTTTCCTTCCCGAAACAGGAAATTCTTCAAATATGCAGCATCAGAATCAATTTCTATCCTCAAAAAGCAGAAGACCGGCTTTGTTTGGATTGCGATTTTCCGTCAGAAAATTACATCGTTTTTCGTAATCACATTTTTCAATTACCTTTTTTCCTCACATACATCAAATCGCTACAGTAATTTTTCCATGAAAAATCATGGAAAATGCAATCCAAACATTTTCTGGGGCAAAAATTGAGTCTCATTTTGAGTTACAACAGCTGGACTAAATATTGCAGGTTAAACTCTACGGATCTTATTAGTATCACTTTACACAATGCAAGAGAGGCCTTAAATCCCGACAGAAAAAGAAAAGAAAAGAAAATTAATGTGTTGAACATTGGAGGTTATTAAACTAGTACAACAACATAGGAAAAAATTACTATAAAAGAGAAAAAAAAACTAATAATGGTTGAGGAGGAGATAATAACAATGTTCGAGTCATGGGGTTTCCCGCTGTTACTGCATTATCAATTTAGTGGCATATGTTCATTGTACAAAGGTGGCCAAAGATTAATCTCCATCGGGCGCTGTAAAATCAAATACTATATACAAACTGCACTGCACTGCACTACAATCACTCTACTATGGCCACCTTCTCTTTCCGGATTAAATACTCTAACGTGTTCATGTGAAGTGATCCATAAAATAGAGAGTTTCAAACATGGTCTGTATATAATACAGATAACAACAATTAAAGCTCAATCACTATACACTCACCATAATGCACGACCTCATATATATGTTCGACGAAATTCATTATAAAGATCATTGCATATTATATTGCATAGTTTTTTGGATAATCAGATTGGTTAGTCGTTTCTTGAGTTGTTTGCTAATCGTAATTCACACATAAGTTCTTTTAAAATGCGAATTAAAAATATTCCCTTGATCGGGTTTTAAAGGGTTTTTTTTTTATTATTTAAAAAAAAGCATTTTCCTTTCGAATTCCGACCAATGATAGGGGAGGAGGGCTAACACGACGATGTGATTAATGGCGATCACATTCACATAGGAACATGGATGACAAATTAATTACTCCCAACCTTCTCTTTCTTACAGAAATGCGACGATGATGGTGTTGACACTTCAACAATGTGATGGCATCGTCTCAAACTCATCGTCTTATGGCAAATGGACGATTGACATTTTTAATTTATGTGAAAGACTCTAGTTTGTTTGGATAATAGTTTATTTGGATGATTTATTTGAGATAATTATTGTAACACTTTTTGTGATGTGATATATGTGAGATAAAAAGGTGATTGGGAAGATAAAAAGGTGGTTGAAATTTGTGAAGTAAATTTTTAATTTTGAAATCAAGCCAATCCAAACAAACCATGTGTGAAAGTGGAAACCATTTAAATATATTGGTCTGGATAGAAGAAATCTATCATTATTGTCATTGCCTAGGAATGGTACGGTGTATTTTCTTCATGATTAGGGGTCATATTCTCCTTTTTCTACCGTGCCTCAAGACGAAGCGCTTCTTTTCCCGTCGATTCTTCGCTGCAATTACTCTGATCCATCCCGTGAAAAAATCGAAAATGATTTATTTATCAATAGCCCTCCTCAGATGCAAACTTCTTTATAAAAACATGAAGACTGTCATTTTTATTAGAAATCTTAACGATTAAAATGGGGGTATTTTTGTCAATTGTAACTATTTAACGGTCCATTCGTTAGGGTAAACTGGCGGAGGGGATAAAATGAGAAAAATAAAAATAAAACGTTAGAGGGTAAACTGCAAAATACACCAAATCTTACGGGGACTTCTTGTGATTAACCCAAATTATGACGGGGGATTGTACAATAATATGATATTAGATTCTGAGATGAAAAACCAGATCAATCATGCGATCATCTTCTCTTTTTTGTTCTTTCCCTATGTACTTGAACAAGTCCTCCATAGTCAGACAGTGTAGGGAATTGTCAAAGAAAAAGAAGAGGACAGCCATAGGTATAAAGCATAAAACCTACGTACATATGTTTGCCAGCGATACTGCCAAGGATATTTGATGCAAGCTAAGGCGGCATTCCATCAAATTTAGCCAAGCAATATGAGGACATAGGCCATATCGTGATCTTCAACATGCTGGCATTTTGTCGCCACTGTTGTAATTCCATGAAATAATACTACTGATTAGGCTACTCTATAGCATTCCGTGGACAGTAAATTAGACTTTGGATTAGTCTAAATTGCAGTCGAACTAATCATAGCAACAAATTAAAGAGGGGGGGGGGGGGGATAATTCATCAATTAGGCAAAGCTGGCGCATTTACTCTTCATGTCCCTACAACCTTACAATTGAAACTGCAAGTAGAAGAATGGAATGTGGAGGAGGTGCAGACTTCTGAACTATACTACTACATTAGCGGCAAAACGTGATCAACTACACGGGGCTATTAGTCTACTAATTTCTACTGTTTAATCTGGCCCGTGCCTCTTTAAAAGTTGTTTGTTTTGTAATGCCTTGATGTAACAAGGCCTCGGAATTCTTTTCATCATGTTACCATAACCTTGAAAAACCTCCATTTGAGAGGTCAAGACTCAACTCAAGATTGATGTAAACGTGAAGGGCAAAGGGACAATCATGTTTCAAAAAAAAAAAAAAAAAAGTGAAAAAGGGCTTCAGATTTCCTTTTTTCTTTCTTTTTTGATGACCAAGAATGCCATTCTTTTTCCCCTTTTACTCCAGAAGAATTGGACTAATCAATCCCTTAAACTGGCACAAGATTAGTCAAGAATTTGTAGTGATGGAAACTATTGATAAAAACAATCACCCAAGGTCCTCCCTTTATTTTATTATTATGTTTTATCTCTTTTGGTTCAAGAGAGACTCTATCCTGCACATGGCTCCGTTTGGATTAACTGTTTTTTGGGGTGTTTTTGAAAAATTTTACTGTAACAGAGTTTTTATAGTATATTTTGGGATATTTTTAGAAAATATTTTGGGATATTTAAGAGTAGAAGAGTTTTTATAATATATTTTGGAATATTTTTTAAACATTAAAAAAAATTTAGACTACTTTTTAGAGTACTTTTTAAAAATTTTAATAGTATTTGAAAGACTAATTTTTGAAAAACTCTTGAATCCAAAAAGAGGAAATTTAGGAATTGCTACTACTTAATTATTAATTAATGTCCCTATCAGCTTCTTCTGGATTTTAGGACAGTTCTCTCTTTATTTATTGAGGGTAGGAAGAATATTGGTGTGCATAATTAGTTGATCAGCCCACATTGCCTGGTGCTAGCCTGTTTCCACTTTATGCATCACTCGTACGAATTGCATTCTGAAAAAGGACTTCCAAATCAGCTTTTTAAAGGAAACCTTAATCTTAGCTATAGCCCACAGATTAAGAGAAGTTTAAAACCACCAAAGCTAATCCATCTTAGCAGCCAGTGCGTTGATTATGAGAAGTTTGAAACATAAGACGTCCCCAAAACGGCACAGTTTCAGCTAAACAGTTGAAAGTTCCGAAAGTCTGACCTGCCATGTGAGCAACGTAAAAGGGCACTGAAGCAACTTATTAGAATGTCTCGAGGGTTACAACGTCAGAGGGTGTAAGAATGTACGGATCATTTTTATTAAGAATTTTCAAGGATTTTTTTTGCAGACCCAACAATCATGGGCTTACAACCCACCATGTATTGTTCGTCACATGAGAGAGAGAGAAATTGATACATTTTTGGAGTTGGAACTTCAAAGATGGAAAGGGTGACGAATTTTCTCCTTCGCATCTGCACTGCAGTAAAAATTTGTCCTCAAACGTGCGGGTCAGTGCTCAATATTTTAATCTAATTTGCTGGTAGTGTTCCTTGTTCTGTTTAATCTTTCCAAACTAGCAACGTGAGTGTACAAACTATAAACCATCAGGCCAATGCCAACAGGAGAATTTAAGTCCCTGTTGGGGTGCTGGTTGGAATATCAGATTCTCTTGCTAGCATCATCAGACAACAACAGGCATTCCCGACTTCTCAAACCCAACAAGTGAAATGTTGCTAAACAATAATGTAGAAATGTGTAATATATCAAGCTTCATTTAATATATTGGATTTCATTTGTGTCTTGTTCTCATGATGAATTATGCCTGAATTGTAAGCTTGCGATTCAATGCGTCCCAAATTTTGATACTATATAGACAAGGCAATAATTATGAGGTCGAACATTGAGCTACACATTCAAAGCGAGAAGAAGGAAATGGAGGTCCAAACGAACGGCCTGAAAGAAATAATGAAGCAGCAGCAAAACAAGACATGGGTAGCAAATCCTGATTGAGGGCTGAATCTTTTTATCTCGTACTACTACTGCTTCTTAAGGCAAGCGTTAAGTGGATAGGAAGCATCAAGGAGTTTGTCACTGCGCTGCGACGGCACGTGATGACCACATGGAAATGGAAGCATGATTTCTTTTGGATGGGGGGGGGGGGCTGCTATTTTCAGCAGTACTACCCCTGTGTAATGTGGAATCCTTTTCAAAAGCTCGTGTCAATGTGCAGCAGACAACTCTTTCTTTTTCGTTTTCTGATGTTTCTAACCTTATCTTTCTTGTATCTAAGAACATGCTGCCTTTGTATTTCTTTCCATCCATCTTTTTCTTCAATACATGCCTCCAATCAATTAAGGTCCCCATTTTGCCAAATCTAATGTGCTGAGCAGCCAGCAGAGCTCACATTGTTTGTTCATTATTTGTTGTTCCTAATGTGCAATTTTCTAACCTTAAAATAGTGGCAATTGCTTTTGACAGATGGAGATATTTACGTTCCTGATTCAACAAATTTACACGAATCACTACGATTCTGAACTCTGAACTATGTAGATGTAGTCACTAGAGCGCTAGTTATTTTTGAAGTGTGGACCAAAAGCAAATAGGCAGGCAAAGATGGGAAACATGGTCGATTCTTCTGACTAACTTCTTTCCTCTATCCATTGCTCGAAAATACATATATTTGCTTCCCTTGCTAGCGAACACAAAGCAATTGTGGAGGAATTTTAATTATTTTCATCTTTCACGTATTGTCTCACAAGAACCTTGTTTCACATAATCTCAAGTTAATTCAAGAATTTATGTTGTAGTTTTTTTTTATTATTATTGTAATCTTGTATTCCTATACAAGAAAATTGATCAAAACATGGTGATATCATGTATTTGCCATTTACTTATCCAGCATGTTCTCCCTTGACAGTATTCATATGCTTAAAAATGGATACCAAGAAAAAAATTTGTATTGATCAAGATAGAGGGCTCAAGATTACTATAATGTCTGCACACCTTGAAATTGTATCAACTTCCCAAGAAGCTACAATGTTTATTAGACATTGGAAACAGTGAACTTTGAGTGTGGGCTGTCGAAGCCTATCATTTTTATGGAAACTGAAAGGCCATGTGAAAAATCCCAATAGGGATGCTGCAACTTAGAATGTCCCAAAGAGGTGTGAAGCTTAAAAGGGTTAATAGTACGGGTCGCAAAATTCTAAGGAAAAACCAGACAAGATGGATCATATTTGTCAGGGAGTTATTGTTCCACCTTTCCTCCTTCGAGATGCTTTAATGGATTTATTGCCATTTTTCGAAAAGAAAACGTAAAGTACATCTTTATACTGGTTTGTTTGCTTCTAATCACTTATTCACAATTAGTCATCTGAGTTATGAGTCTAACCATATGTTTTGTTTATACCGAGTTTTTACATTATAGTCGAACAACCTACAAGATTCTCGACTTTTTAAGTTTTTAAAACCTAAGGGAATCACACTTTCTTAGTTTTTATTTCAGCAAATGTTCCCCTCTTCCTCTTCCATTATTTCTCTTTTCATGCTGTTTCATTTTCTTCTGGCACCTTTAGCTAAAATCTGACGAACTTAATTGTTTAGCATGATTCACATGCGCATTCTTATGATGCCAGGGTGGTGAGTTATCCCAAGCCTAGGAGTAGGGGAGCATTGGATTCCCCAGAGAGACAGAGGGAAGTGAATGACTTTTCCAAGCATTTTTTTTTTAATATAATGCTGTAAACAAGAGTACATATAACTTTCCGAGCCTTCCTCATTTGTGGGCTGTAATGAATATGTTGTCCTTTGCAGATTTAGCATGTTAAGTCACAGTTTGTCATCCACCTCTTCATGTTGAGATGCCTTCTCTAAAACCTTTCTTTATACATTCGACATGAATTTTCAGTCTGTGAACAAATGTGTATATACGTGTATATATATATATATATATGCCCATATCAGAACTCAGAACCCCACCCTGTATCTATCTGATTAACTCCTTGCATATGTTTCTAGGCGAAGCAATATATTTAGTGTCTAACTATTCCAATTAATGTGTTTACTTTTAATGAACTGTCCATTTCCGAGCACAAAGCTCCTAGAAACAAAAAATGAGTAATGCCGTATCATGTTGGTCGAGTTTACATGTTGTTCTTTGGTGATTCCGAAGAGGCCTGCCCATTTCATGGCCGAGGCATGTCACTAACACATTAGACGACTTGCAGAAAATCATCCTGTCAATGGAGTTTTAGCTCCAGTGGGACTCAATTAGAGTTTCTCATATTATTGAGTTGAGTAGCCCTTCGAACTTTGATCCTGGTGCCCATATCAAATTGACAAACTCCAATAAACAGCGTGCCTTGAGCATCTACTCTTAATGTGTCTTTTGTTTTTCTTAGTGGGATTACTATTTTTGAGTTGAAACTTGAGAGAGATGAAACTAGATACACAAACACGTGAAGCCCATTTGATGATTGATCCGTGTAAGCCATCCATGGTCTTTGAACTGTGGACACGATCTTTGACACCCCAATCGTCTCATTTCTCAAAGAGGAATAGGAATATATCTCGAGGGGCTAAGCAAACAGCAGAGACCAGGCTGGAGTTTTGCATTGCACCAGATGTAGAAATAAAGGTGATCGCAATGCATGAACGTACCCCAGCAGATAGCCATATGGCCATACCTTCGTTTCAAATGCCTCATAAGTAGCCATAATTGTGAGATACTTCTGTGGATTAGGTCAATCATGGACCACTCAAATAAAAGACTATGGTGTTGAAAGGGAAGGAAGAGAGAAAAATTGATACAGAATAGGCCAAATATTACAATGAAGCTCCTTGCTTTTATGGACGGACAGGCCATATGTCATCCAATATGAGGTGGAGAATTGCTTTTTTAGCTGCAAATTAGTAATCAAATGGGGTATTCTACCAAGAAACCATTAATCCAATCCCAGCCGGTGGAAGGCACTTCCTTTGAAAGTAAAGTTTTGCATCCTCCCTTCTATTTATTCTATGGAGTGAACTAGTCAATGTTTTCGCACGCTATCAATAGCTTGTTTGGACACTTTTAACTCTTACCCATGATCATTCAAAGAAAATTGTGCAGGTATTTTCTTTGACAGCAGTATTGCTAATATTGGTATGAACCATATGTGTGAATAATTTTGTCTTCCCGTTTTCTCAAAGCTTTCTAAAAGAATTAAAGCTTATCTGCTATTCGTTTACTGTTGGGACTGCTTTCATCTTCTTCTGATTCAGTTTACTTGTGAGGCTTCGACCGATGAAGAGGGACTCCTGCAGGCTGCAGCACATCACAAATTTATTTATCAATCACAGTTTAAGAATGTAGCTCCAGCTTGCCAGGTTTAGACATAACTACATCAGCAAAGAAATGGCAGTACAACGCAGCGACTAATCCAAATTTCCTGCATTTAGTTAAAACTAGGAAATACCAGATTAAGGTACAAGCGGAATGCAGAGTCTAACACTGTAATTCTAGTGAATGCGTTTTTTCAGTTTTGGTCAGAAAAGAGATTCGACACCACTGTAAGGATGAAATGAGCATTTTAGACTATTCAGCTATAACAAACTACCTAAGCTTCCAACATATAAATAGTTCCTCGCGAATCAAAGGCATTGATGCTAATAAAATAGATTCTTACTAGTTCAATAGAATCAAGAAGGCCACAGCAAATACCTTAAAGATGCATTTATACAAGACGCAAAGCAAAACTAACATCTTACAGAAGAACCAAATATGGAAGAGCCATACAATTAATGACCCTACGAAACCCGATACATTCCTTACCCTTCTCCCCACATTCCCTCAACCCCATTTTACAAGCCAATCCGAACCCGTCAACAAATCAAGCAGCTTCTCGCTTTCCTCATTTTTACAAAAAAAAAAACAGCCCCCTCTTTATTTCCCTGCCCACATGTCAAAAATCCTCCTTGGCCGTTCTTCAATAATTGTCTTCGAAAGTCATCTCCATTGACACATTCTACAATTTATTAAGGCGGTAATGGTTATAGTGCTAAATTCTCCCAATTTACAAAGAATATCTGACAAGAATGGATGTACGAAATTTAAGAAGTTAATAATATATGCAACGATTACAACTTTAGCGATCTTATAGAAGAACAAATATGATAGCGCCGAGTATAAACTCATTTGCATTAGGAACATACATAAGCAGTCATTCATCATTGCAGAGAGGTTCTCTAACTCCACTTGTATAGACAGTCAGCTGAAGTTGTGCCTGCTAAGAAATGAGTACAATCATGATCTTCTAAATGGTCACATATGGTACAGAGAATGCGTGTATGTATTACATGGGAAGCAATCAAGGAATGAAATTTCTACATTAACAACATGGTGACCAATTGGTTAATGAATGCTGTTCATATGCTATGATTTATGTAAAAAACTGCTCGTTGCTGTCAAAATTTTGTAAGAAGATCGCAAAAATGGATTCCTTTGCTCAGACTTTCAGCAGTCTAACGAATCTGAACAGTGCAAAGGTGCTAATCATCTTCATCAGATGACAAAGTAGGGCTCTTCGAACAAATTTCCTCTGCATGGAGTTCCAATAACTTCTTCTCGGGCTCACAGAGTCCTGAAAGATGATGGCCATACACATCATGATTTAGCTGAAGTACATGAGGTCTATTTTGATGTAAAGGATGAGAGAGAGAGAGGGAGAGAGAGAGAATGAAAATTCCTAGCTATCCATTTTAAGCAAATGTCAAATGGATTTGAACTATTTAGACCACCTCGGAAAGATTTGAGACATGCTCTAAGAAGCCGATCTAACAAATGCCAAATAGCAAGCAAGAGCAAAGATTTCCACTCCCACTCAGAAGAGCACGTAGATTTCCAAACTTCAAAAGAAAAGTAGCAAACTTCTGTCCTAAAAGAATTCCTTGGAAATCCTGCGTTCTGTGCAATGCCCAAAGCTCATCCTCTCACACATAATTTGCCTGACACAAAGGTATGATCTAATCTATCCTTAGACAATGCCAGATAAAAGAATTTTGAATTCCCTAAGGTGAAAAAACCAGCAGAAGAGCACTTAAATTTATCATGCACTATGCAATAGAAAGATGATACAATTATCTAGAACTTTTAGTCTATCGCCCTAAAGCATGTTTATATCCGCATAATATGCTATCTGAGAACTAGTTTGATTATGTACCACTAATAACCTGAAAGCAGTGCTTTAAAAATTTTAAAGACTAACCAGAACACTTGGGAATATCCCACACGGCTATGGATGAGGAAGTACACTCTGGTTGACATAGTAGCTTATTGTTCTCATGGTTGACATTCATTGCGAGCATCCAAGCACCAATTGTAACATCCTCATTGCTGAACATCCGAAAACTGTAAATTACAAGCAAAAGTAAAAAATGGAATGCACTCTGGATTAGAAATGGACTAGTCTGGAAATAAAATTTTACTTTTGTAGCAAGCCAGAGTGAGGAGATGCTGAAAAAAAAATAATAGGGGACAAACAATTATTCCATAAAAACTAAATCCATTGTTCTACCCTTAACAATTTCACTTCTTAGAGAAACAAAAAGCATATGCAAAGATGAAAAAAAGCTCTTTGTTTGTGCGTTACTCCTTGTAAGTTTGTATGGCACCAGTGCTACAGTCTCCAGGATTTTGTTGAATAACTTGATTACACTTTTTTTGGAATATAGCTTGGATGCCAAAGTTAGTAAGCCTTTATTCCCCTTCCATTTTAGTTCCTAAATGAACCTTGGTAACTCAAAATTGGGAGATCGAAAAAAAAATGAAAAATAACCTCCAGAGACTACAAGGTCTACGAAGGATTAGATGTATTCAATCCTACTGCTTCTTAGACTGAGGTTGATAAGGACAACATAATATGCCTGACAAGCTTTGTTAGGTAGATTTATAGAATTTGGCAATTTGTTGTTTCTTGTTTCATAGGTCAATTTAAATGCAAAGCTACATTTAGCCATCAAACATATGTAGTAATGCAATTGGATTGATTTTTCTATTACTGATATGAGAGTCCTTTTCAGCTGAAGAACAAAAAGAGAAAATGCACCGCTGTTATAATGAGCACAAAAGCAGCTTGCCTGTTGTTTCTCAGAGCAACCAAACTGGCAACAACATCTGCAGATAGAGCATAAAGTGGACCATAAGCATGGAGAAAGTATTCCTTTCCAAGCAGATGTCCTAGAGGCTCGTACCTGCATTAGGGAAATATTTGGCATCCTTGAACTAAAAATGTAAGAAAATACAAAGCTAAAACTCAGTTTTGATTTTGGTCACTCACACCCTTCCATAATTCGTTTCACACAAGAAAATTTCTTTTTTCCCACAAAGGAACAGAAGCTAAATTGCTACAACAGCCTAATATTACTGAAAATGATAGCCGTACTACTCTGGACTGGTGAGGAGCAGAATAACGTATGACCTTGCAGATAATTATGCACCTAGGTTGAGAATAGCACAACTACAACTTGAGTAATAGGAACATAATCCCTCAACAGAAAGAAGAGAAGACAAAAGAAAAGCCATAAAATACTGTTAGGTTCAAGAAGTAAACAAAGATATAGACTTACACCTCACTTGCAGAAAGTGAATTTAATTCACTTTCAGTTCTATTCATCTCAGTGGTGGAATTGGGGCAGACATCAGGAAGCAAACCTGATTTCTGGTTATTTTGTTTTATTATTTCAATTGTAGCAAAGGAAATCTGAGTATTCAACTGGCTAACAGAGAAATGGTGGAAGGTCGAAATGATTTTATAAATTTTGTCGCTATGGTCTATATAGGGAGTGCATGCTGGAATTGATCGCTTGGTTGCATTATTCTGAAATGCATCTTAAGGTTGGGTAGCTCCACTCCCCTTGACACTCCTATGCCATTTCATATAAGATGTAATATCAGTCATATATAAGATGCGCTTTTCATTTCTAACAAGCAAGATGCCAACAAGATGTAACATTCATCATATATAGCAATACTGTCAACATAAGCCAGGCCTCAACCTATGTGCAACTAGAAGGTTTTCTTAATTGACTTTTATAATCTTAGTTTTTTATTTTCTAATTCTGTTTGACTTATTTTAACGAGGCAGACATGTTATTCTGTGATTCAAAAAAGAAAAAGAAAGCACAAAATAAATGGCAACTCGAGATACAATGATCAAAATGCAAAGACTAACCATTTGAGCTTGGGATCAGTAAAAACTGGGCCTTTCTTCATGCATCCAAGATATGTTTGAGAATGAGAACGCTCCTTAACCAAGAGAAGAGAGAGACGATCTGTTTAACGAAAAGAAATGAGATTGCATAAAAATAGAAAAAGAAAATAAGTAATCAAATTGCTGCAAATTGAAATAGAAGTGTAAAAACCAAGGTACAAACAAGCTGTCAAAGCCACTGACCTGGTCTCAGATATATGTCATCATCTGCCTTAACATAAAAGTCAGCATCATAAAGAGCATAAGCAGCTTTGAAGAAAGCTAGCCTGTAATAGAGTCACACGTCAATGTAAATATCACCTGATAAAACCAGTGATTAGATTTATAATCAGTCAGCACTAACGTTTTGTATGGGAGCTTACTATACTCCTCTTCAATATCCAATAGCATGAAATCGTCATATTTGGCTACCTCCCTCCTAAGCTCTGACATCTTTGATTTATCACTAGTCCTACCAATAACAAATCTAAATACCAAGCCAGTAGCTTCCTCCAACCTGCAGTTTTAACAAGAAACATCTCATGCACATGGACAGAATATCAAATGATTAGGATCAAATGATTAGGCTGAGTATTTGTACCCCATAACACATGGAAAATGGACTAATGCAAGAAATATACAGTATTATTATAAACGGAAAACCAGACATTAACATTCCAGAACCACAGTAATTCATCTACTGATACAAATGTCTGTGCAACTGCTGCAGTTAAGTGGCAATCACAGACCTAAATGTTAGTCGGGTATCTTACAAGCATTCAGTAAGTCTCGCTAAATGATACTCTGCAGAACAATTTCATGATGCTCAGTGATTCAAAAAGGAGATTGCAACAAACAAACTTCTCAAGGCCTACGGTTTGTTGCATTCCAAGTCTACTCATACACCAAGTACACGAACCTCCTTAAGCAGCACAAAATCTTTTAGCTGCATGACTTGTTTGATTCAAATATAGAAATATTTACAACTTTTAACATCTTCCCTCACATGAAATGTCGGTTTTCTTAGTTTTATAACAAGTTTGCAACCTGATTAGACAACCTGCAATCTCAAGATCTCCAAAAACACCAGAAAAATACAAGAACAAATCACTCCCGTGACCCCGAACATAAAACCATGCAACTTTCATAAGACAAAACTAATAATGTCAAGGCAGCTCACACCATCATCTATCGTCCACTTGACATAGACATTTGAAGGGAGAGGGGGGGACCCAGAAATACACACCGACACAAAAGAAAGGAGAAAACAGAATAACGATAACAAAAATGGAAAGCACGTAATTTCCTTTCAATCCAAGTAAGTGAAGCTTAAATCTGGTACAAATAACTCTTAAGAGACTAAATACTGCATCAAGGCCAATTTTTTCCATCAATCTACGATATCAGATCTCCATAGTCAAATACAATAAAGGAAGATGCTTACTGCATACAACAGCTATACCATAAGCAAAATCATGAGCATTATAAAGGCCAACTTAACTACATATCGATGCAACAAAAACTGGTGCAAGCAAAAACAAGATCCTTCTACCACAAAAACTATTTGATTAAAGAAATGTTAAACAATTTACTATACCGTTGAAGACCTTGAGGATCAGAGGGAAACCAAGTCTGGCGCAAAGCCCGGCGACGACCAGCGGATCCAAACCCGGTTTGAATTCCCACAAAGCCCGTGGCTTTATACCTCTTTTGCCCTCGCACTGAATTCCCGTTAGCTCCATTATCACCATCACTACTGCTGCTGAAACTATTACCGCTATTTGTTCTATCCCAAACAACAGAAACTGAAATGGGCTTGGCGTATTTACAGCTATATCCCAACCCCTGCTTGGAAACTACAAGAAAACCCAAGAAAAATCCGGCCACGCCTACTAGAAGACACAGGATCAGGACCGTTGATCTCCTGGATTTGGACGATGAAGGTCTGGCAGGAAAGAATTTTGGAGATGAAGGCATAGCTAAAATATGGGTTTTCTGGTTCCTGACAAATTTTCAGTTATTAGACATGGGAGTGCCCAAGTTTTGTGGTAGGTTTTTTAGGTCGTCGAGTCGAGCGAGGTAAGCTTGCTCAAGGATGTTGTCTTTTGTAGGCATAACAGTCGACAGATGCATGGCATGGTTTTCTTCCTTTACTCAATTCAGTTTCTGAAACCATTTTTCGTTCAATTCAATTTCTTCAACTCTTTTTTTTTTCCCTCTTCAAAGAGATAATAAAGAGCTCCGAGTCAATTGACTAATTGAAAACGTTTTTTTGTTTTAACTGTTAATTATATATTGGCTTTTCTTTGTTTTCCTGCTATGGAAAGCCCAATTAGTAAATTACGATAAGATGAAGATAATCCACTCCATCCAACAGCCTTTTATTTCTGGACCTGAATATCCATTGAGGGAAAAGTGTTGTCCAACATGTCTCAACAAATATTCAGAGAATTTTGATCTCTAATCTGTAGCACTACTACACTTTCATATGGTTGAAAATGCCAATATGTCATCTCCACTTTAGTATTAAGATTACCCAACCCACTTCTTGCATCTCGTTTCTTGGTCCAATGTCAGCATTACCCCACAAACAAACGGAACTCTTAATAAATAGTACTAATAATTTGAGATTGATTTGTTACTGAGTATGATATTAATGAACACAAACTCGTACCATATTTAAATGAGATAAGAGTTAGAATTTAATTTTTAAGTATCAAATTGAATTTGAACTTGTACACATTTTAGCTCGTTTATATTAGCATAATTTTTTTATATTTGTTAATATTTTATATACTACTGTAGTAATATTTTACTTTAGTTATTTTATTATATAAATATTATATATTTGTTATTGACAATTTATATTGAGAATAAAAAAAAATTAAATAAAATTTCGAGTCATCAAATCGAAATCAAGCTTATAGACTATTATATCAATTCGAGCTTAATTTAAAAGTTTGTACAAGATTTGTGAATCCGAACTTAAACTCTGACTCTAGAAAGAGCGCGAGAAGTCTTCAAAAGCAGGCGTCAGTGCACCACGTGTCAATCATATAGCTGGCATCCGCATCCAGCCTTCGCTTTAAAGCTCGATTTGATTGATTTATTTACAGCACAGCGCACCCACTATGAGTATGATGAAAATAAATCCATCTGATTCTGATCCGGACAAACACATTTCCGAATGACATTAAAGAATAAAAGAATATCTCATTTCCAATTAGACCACTACTACATTGATTTTGCAAGACTATAAATCTCAACAAAATTGTTTTGTCTATCATACATCTCCTGCGATTCTACACAACTAACTATATGAAGTTGGGCATTTTCCAACAATGGAGCAGTTTCATCAAGGGAAACCTTCGCAGGACAGCTAAAATCCTGACCTTCAGTTAATTGAAAATCAGAGTCAACAGGTCTAATTTCTCCACCGGGATGAGCTTCTTCATGGCATTCACCCTGATCTGAGTGTTGTGCAGGCTCACTGACTAGAAAAGAATCTCCATGCTGAGATTCTTCATGGTGCAAACTTCCATTTTCCTGATTTTTTACTGTTAGTTCTTTCATACGGTCAGCAGACCCAAAATTTTCTACGCCATTGGCTACTTCAAAAGGGTACTGATCACATTGTTGGCCAGGCTGCTGAGAGAAACCTCCTTGGGAGCATCGTCCTGATGAAGTTGGATCGTCTACTCTTGCAATTGAAGCAGCAGAGGGTCCTGTTTTCAGTACAAAATTTTATCAGTTTCCGAAGAAACCAAAAGAAAATGAAGAACGTCCACCAGAATGGAGGACTCAACACTTGCCTGGTTTTTGGTCCGGCTCGTTCTCACACAAAGACTTCTTAAGCCATACGGTGCCAGGAAACACCATCAGGTTAATATTGCTTAGACCTTTTTTCTCATAATCTTCCAAGGGTTTAAAGCCAAAACCCTCTGTCCAAGTCTCAACCAAACCAGGAATGGCAGATATCACAAGCTTCTCGACCTTGAGAGATTTTAGCATCTGAAGCCACAAAGTTTAGATTGCGTTAATTATAAAAGTAAAAACTTTGTGAACTTTACATTTTATGCACGAATCGCAGATCAAAAAGGATTTCAATGAAATACAATCTACTATTTGACATGCCAGGTGGCAGCAATTGATCCTAAATACTCTGATAGGGAAGCCAAAAACAAGAATGCTCATTCAAATTATAAAAGGACAGGAAACGGGAGGTGATCTCTTGATTCCCTTATAATGAACAGTTAAACTGGCAAATGTAATGCAAGTGGATTTATAATTTAGGTCTCGATTAGAAAGAGGTACTTTTTAAATACCAATAACTGGATGAGCAGTGTGGTGGGGTCAGTAGGTAGACCAGAACTTCTATATGTTCAAGAGGCTATGTAACCAGTTGCTTATCATGTCCTCCAAGCTCCATTGTCAAACTCCTTCCCCAGTCCTCCCCGGGCATATATATATATATAATTGACCCAAGAGAGGAAAGTCCTTTTTTCTTTTTTTTTGTAAATAAGCAACGGATAAAGGGTTCCTTGCAAATCAAAGCCATTGACAATAATAAATTACATTCTTACCAGTTCAATCGAATTAAGTAGGCGACGGCACATGCCTTGGCGACGATACTTGCTGCATGTTGCAATAAGTGGCATCTCTGCAACTATTACTCCATGGATCCTGAATCAAAACAAATATTGAACCCATCTCCCCCAGCAAGCAAATAGCACTCGAAACAGGCTAGAAAGTTATTGTTAGAAATGAAACAAATCATTCATAAATCACAAATCAGCATCCTAGCCACATGCCACAACCATTGCAGTGACAAAGGCCAGAGTTTTATCTCCCTCCCTCCCTTCCCCCCCCCCCCCCCCCCAAAAAAAAAAAAAACCCCAACCAAAAACAAAACCAAATAAATAAAAAAATTTGCAGATCACCTCAGAGCATAATATGATGCCTAAATATTTTAATTTTGATCTTCATACATGGAGCATGTGAAATACTACTACTTTCATTCAGCCTAAATTGCCGGGTAATGCCTAAAAATAACACCCTAATCACAGGGGGAAGGGGTGAGTTGGGTGGTTCTGGGGGAGGAAGTGTAAAGTAAGAGGTCTCCAGCTCAAGTCCTCCTACTTACACTATAAAAAAAATTTAAAAAAAAAACACCCTGATCACAGCAACGGAGCAGAGAGAAACATTTCCAGAATCATGTAATTGTAAAGTACAATCACCAGCAGCGCCTTTATGGTAAACTTAAACGGTGAAAGCCAGAAGTGAATTAGTATATTTAGTTAAAATACCTTTCTCATTCCAATTCAGTATGTTCAAGTTGATGATAACAATCTTAAACAACATTCTGAAGCATTAATCAAATAAACTCCATAAGACTTGGCCACTTAAGCATCACTGAGGAAGATTACTGGTTTATCCTCATTAAATTTAACCGTCAAGAGTAGAGAATATCGAGACCATATGAAAAATGGGCGGGGATTCTTTGCAATCACAGTATGGATTGCAGAGAACGGTTCATGGTGATAGATGGACTAATTTGAAATTGGATGGTTTTTATTGAATTTGGGGCACAAATTTCAACAAGTGAAAACTTTTGTTGTGTTTTTTCATATTGTTGTATTAGTCTACATTTGTTGTATCAGTGCCTACATTGCACCATACAATTGCCACTGGCAAATACAGAGGCCCCCCATCCATGAAAAATTTAGCCAAGCCACGCAAGAAGGTCAACTCTTTGACTTTTACAAGTGATTACAGCAATGAAGCACAATAGCAGTGATGACCAAGCCAAGACTGAATATTTCTACAGAGGAGAAATGATCTAGTGACTACCTGATTGATGCTATAGACATCAATATGTCATTCTTCTCCAAGACCACAGTGTAGAAACCATCATAGTTAAGACGTGCAAATTGCGATCTGCAAGAAAAGAAAAGCAGTCTTAATAATGAATACAATCACATGTTCTCTGAGGTTTAATTATGAAAAAAAGAATTAGAAGATAAGAAAAAAGATTATAGTAAATTTTTCCATAGCAAAGGATAAATAATCGTAAATCAACTAGGCTAAATGAAGAATACACCATAATCAGCAATATCATAAAGAAAAATAAGTTGGAAAAGCAAAAGAAGAAATCGAAGTTCAAGCTTTCTCTTGACAACAGATTATGTGTCTCACTGAGAAGAACAAATAATATCTTAAATCCGCTTTTACAAGCTGCAGTGTTTTTCAAGTCAGCTGAGATAGAGCATCAACCTGGAATTTAAAGCAATAGTAAGGGAGAAGAGGGTGGGATAAAGAAGGAAAAGGTGCAATTTGACTAATCATCCAACAAAAACGGTAATTTGAAAAAAAAGGGTCAAGAAGATGCTGAAAGCAAAAGAGGCCAAGTGTAAAGTAGACAGCTTGTCAAGCAGAAGTAAAATCCTTGTTGAAAACCAAAAAGAACTCACCCCCAGTTGTATACAACTTGGGGTATCATGTCTATGCCGGTTCTAGGGTCCACCATAGGAAGAAAGCACTCCTCCATGATCGTAAGGGCAACAGCTAATTTCGAGTTGCATTCAGCCTTTAAAGCAACAAAGCGCTGTGCAGAATGAACTTTCTGATCACCATGAATGCACTTCAGAAGTGTCCAACAAAAGCCCTCAGAAAGGAGATTCATCATCCCAATTCGAGATTGAAGACCTGAATAGATCTGCATGGCACAATAGGATGAGTATTCTATCGTTGTTTTATAAGAAATTGTTCATAAATAGGACAAGGAATTAGTTTGGCAGTGCATAAGTAATTGAGATGGAACCATGAAAACCAAAACCAGAGGATTCCTATTTGTATACTATTATTACAACCAAGTCTGAAAGAGACGCTCACTGCTTTCTTCTGACAGTATGACCTTGGAAGCTCTAACTACCACAACATATTTGAAGTTCAAATGTGAGAACATTACATATGTCAGAAACATGCATCTCTTGCTTCCTTTTGGGAGCATTGCGTGAGGTAGAGGGAGAGGACGAAAGAGGTCAGAGGTTAATTTATAAAAAGCTACACCAGTACCATCCTGTACAAATTTGTCCAACCTCATTGTGAGGTTCAGAAATTGAACAATAAAATGAGAAAATAAATCTTCACCAAAATGAAAACAACTCTGGACCTCAAGATATGGTCAACAAAATTGCACTCATAAAACATATCCTAATATATTTTGATGCACACGTGTCAAATACTTTAACCACTTCTACGTTAAACTGGTCAAAAAAGGATTTAGTATACCTGTTCACAGGTTTCACTACAAAACCAAGTATCAGAAGCCATTTCCACTATTGTGCCCCTTCCTTGCAAGCAAGCCTCATGATCTGTAAACAAGCAACCAAACAATTGCATCCCCAAGATATAACAAAAAAAATACTACATTTTAAGAAAAACCATTAACTGACAATTTAAAATGTTCGCTGAATAAAGTCAAACACAGTCATTTTTGTCAACTGACAAGTACGTGTGCTTATCAAAATGCTCCAACACGAAGATACAAGTTTAACTATGAAGCAACAAAATTCTTGCTTACGTTGATCAGAATTGATGTTGATACAATCAAATCAGAAGAGATGGATCCATTTGTAAATCCATAGGTTCAATCTGAGATTCAGATCCAGAAACTCATCTTAGAGTTTCAAGACACATTTCCTTAGAGTTTGTTAACAATTTTTAGTTTCATTTTACAGTTAGACTTCATTCATTATAAACTTGACACATATTACCCAATATTCAAAACATTTCTCAATTTTACACCTTGAAAAGAATTATATCACCACACGAAAACAAATTTGAGTTTGAAATCCTTATTATTCCACTAAACACGCCCATTAGTTCAGTAATCCTCCCTCCACCCTTGCACCTTCCAAATCATTGAATATGTCCTCATATGCCAAAATAATCTGCAAAAGTTGAGAAAAGAAGTATACATCTGTTCTCGCACTGAAAGCATTTGAGAGTGCCAGGACATCTTGATGAATCTTTAATATCAACTAAGTCGGTGCAGATCTGACAAATGCACTGTGGGCAATACCAATTTCCTTCAGGTAGTTCCTGAACATAAAAAATAAATAACCTTAATAGATGAAACATAATTCCTCAAAAAACCAGCCATCACCCTAAATAAATTATGAGAATCTATAAAAAGCTTTTATTTTCAAAATAGGATGTGAAGAAATACTAGAGATACATTAATATTCCTACTCTTCACACAACAAGTACATGGGGCATGTTGTAAATCTAGCAGACAGTCTGTACTTTAAAGAAAATATTAAAATAATTGCTTTATCCTAACTGACACCACTACTGAAACTAAAAGTTATTCTGGGGTGAAGGTGGGAGTAGGGAAGAGCAACGATCACTAGGCAGATTGACTCTGACACCACAGAACAAGCAGTGCAACTTCTACAAGCCAGTGGACTAAGGTTCGGAATTTGAAGGAACAGCAACAAACTAGAGAATGCTAAAAAGCATCATATATCCATCACATAGAAGTATGCCCAGAATCAGAAAACCACTGTGGAGTAAATACAGCTCAATTTCTTTGGAATAGCAGGAATCAAAACAAATCAAGGATGTTCTGAATGCCGATTATCATTCAGCACCCAATTTTAAGTGAATGAAATCTTAAACACATTTGTTCTATTTAGAAATCAACAACTTTTTTAACCTATTAGTTGAGAACTCCAGACAAAACGTAAAATCACAGAATTGAGAATTTCAGACACCACTCCAAAATCGCAAAATAACATACAAGTTTTGAGGGAAATAACAAAATTATATCAGAGGAGAAATGAAGGAGGAGGACGTTAACTAATGAAATAAGAAACACTGACCTGAGCATACAAGCATGCCTGATGAAATGTAGATGGACAATTATCACAGCAGATTAATTCACCACCATCACCACAGCGTCCACAGCTATCATCATTTTCATCTATCTCTTCAACTTGTACAGTTCGAGGGGCACCTTTTCTCACCTTGTATTCAGCTGACCAAGCCTCAAGCTGACATAAAGTAAATGGCTTACCGGACTCCATGAAAAGATTTAAACAAGGACGGTTAAGCGTGAAACCAGCATGACGCTTGAACTCAGAGATTGAAAGCACCTTATTACAGCACTTGCACAATATCCCATCAGAAGTTACAAAGCCATCTTTTACCAGAACATCAGCCTTTGGATTGCGATACTGGATCACTTCCTTACGAGAGATAACTCCTGAATGAATTAACCAGGACAATATTGTTCTCTGACTATAGAGGGACCACTTTCCTTCCATCAAATGTTTCCCACCTCTATTAAGACTTCGCACAAGTAACTTGCAACTGCCCTTTTGGCTTTTCCGCTTCCTCAGATGTTTAGTTTTGGAAATAGACCTTTTGTGGCTAGATTTGCAGCTTTTGTTTTTTATGATTGCCGAGATCAATAGGTCATCATCCTTAAGACCACATTTTTTGGACTTTCGTGATCTACGTCCCAGACTGTTTTCCCCAAGGTAAGATTCCTTAGCACCTGAATCTATCTTAAAGCCATTTCCATCTATTTCTTTGAACCCACCTTTGTAAGGCGTAGTCAGCTTCATTTCAGATATCTTTCTGGACTTCTTAGGTGTTTTCCTCCTTCGAACTCCAGCTCCAGCAAAAGAAGTATCGCCTATCTTAGCTTTCAAAGAATAGGTTCTGCAATTTGAATCAGCACCAACACAACTCCACCCAATTGGGTTCATTTGTACGTCAAAAGTCTGATCCTCTTCCTTTACTCTTTGCATAGATATGGCACCTCTCACGGGTAAATCCTCATTATGCTCATATCTTTCTTTGTCACAGGTCACTGAACTCCTATTACTTTCTTGACCAGGGGAAACAGTTTCATGTTCTCCAAGAGACATATTTGCATTTCCAGAACTTAATGGAACATCAAATAAGCAAATGCCAGTCTGTTCACATGAGCAATCAGGCCCACAAACTTGCAAGGAATTCTGACGCAAAGTGATCCTTTCATTGCCTGAAATGCTCCTAGATTTAGTAGCAGTTCCGCTGACAGCCTTCAGACTATCCATACAACTTTTCTCGGAATAATAAGAGTCATGAGATAATAAACCCTGCATGGCATCCGAGCAGAAAAAAGAATCACATTTTCCAAATGGATGAATCACTACATTCCTCCTTGCTTTAACTGCTTTTCCTTCTTTGAACAAACGAAGGCTTTTCTTTATGAAAACCACATTGGCGAAGGGATCCAGAAGACACCACAAATGAGCTAATGCAGCAGTACTATCCCAATTATCCAGTTGCTTTTCAATTGCTGATGTTATACTTGAAAGATCGGACCAGAACTGTGTCATATCTGTCCACTGTATATAGTCAGTTCCCCGCATAACATTGTTTGCATCAGAGAATAACCTTTCCCGACACATGCTCCAAGCTCTGTGAAATTCACGAATTGGTCTTCCTTCAGGGGACTTGTAAACATGTTCTCCAACCAAATTGTGTTTATTGTTCCTTTTGCGCCTACCAATCACCCATCCCGCTGCCCTAAGTAAGCAACTGATATGGTACCTCAAGAGAGGGCGAGGATCATTTTTATTATTTCTAGGCAGCAATAGTTCAGCTTCATCCAGTTCCAAAAAGCAAGAGTCTTTCCACCTCGGTTTTGCCGGCCGACCAGGACCTAACTTATTTGCAACAATGGCAGGTGGAGTGGCAGCCAAAACTTTGGTTGCAGAGTTCTCTTGAAAAACAGGTGAAGCCAAGGCATTACTGACAGCAATATCCTTTCCCTCATTTCCATCTAAGCTAGATAAATTACAATTTAAGGCTTCATTTTCGCTAATTACATCTCCTGCATTTACCGCCTGATGATGCTTCAGAAGATAGGAATAACTTGTCACCCCCTGACTAGATGATTCAACCAAATGACAAGTTACAGCAAGAGAAGTGGGTTGCGACACTCCAGAATCACCTCCTTCTGAAGGACCAGATACCTTCAAGATCACTCCCGAAGATGGTTTGGCATCAAAGTCACCACCTGACAACCTAGCTCTTTTAAAGTTCATATCATTGTTACTCCACACAGAAAATGTAAAATCCTCGGAGCCATGTCCTTGTCCAGGATTTCCCCAAGAATCCTCTTTAAGCTCACAAGGATCCTCTGGTCTTGTTAATTGTGAGTTAGCATTATTTGAACAGAAAGTTCCATCGGTTTGCTGAGTGCCGTCGACTTCAAAATTGATTACACCAGAAACAAGACACTGTTTCTTTCTGCCTCCACTATCAGGTTCAATAAAAATCTCTGTAAATATCTTGTGTTCATCAAGTGATCCCTCTAAAGTATCATCCTGCAACCCCTCAAATTCTTTTCCAAATAGCATACTTGTCATGTTATTGTACATGCAGTTTTTGTGGTATATCTCGTTTTCCCCTTTATTTTACAATAAAACCAGATCAACAGATTAAACTCAAGTGGATTTTAACCAGAAGATTCTACCAAACCACTTGACAGATTTTCTGAACCATAACAAGGCAGGAAAATGATGAATACTACCTTCCATAATCCAGGTAAGAACAGTGTTCAGAGCAGGCACTGTTGTCTGCAATGACAAAGAAGAAATGTAAATGAAACAGGGGGGGAAAAGCTTTACAAGAAAGAAAGTCATAGCTTATCCGAGATTGGCACAAAACTCGACAATTTTTCTAGATTCAGATAGCCAGACACATTTATTCAATTAGAAACACGAGTGAAGGAAGGGAATAAAATGCACAAAAGAAGAGTCTCCAGTTCCCATAATGACTAACCAAACTTTCATATCTGGGCGAGAAGATTAATAAGGAAGAGATCTGTAAACGGCAGGATATCAATTAAAATCCAGATTTCTCACTTAGAAAACAGTGCAAAAGATCAAGACAATCATGTGAAGCTGTTTTATGATCAAATTTACTATCCAAATTAAGACTCCAATAAAGAAAGCATACAAAAGAAGGAAGACGAAGAAATACTCCTAAAGTGTGGCTTTAGTTAAAAGGACCTAGGCAGTTAAGATTTTCGACTAGTAAATGAAGCCATTGAAATATTCCACTCGCACAGATAAGGAAATTGCAAAACCATAGCTATATAACTATACTTCTAATATCAGAAATAATTTGAGAACGTCTTAAAATAAGGCTCTATAGAAAATGGAACAACAAATTGGAATAGAGAGTATACACAATAACGTCAAAAACTTGCATCCATAAAATGTGTACCAGTGAGCAATCTTATATCTTTAGAAATGAAAGAAAAACTAAATTGCCGTCAAATAAATTTCTGGTAACAATTGAATTTGGAATTAACTTGAATTTAATTGCCCAAAATGCAGAAATGAAAGCGAAAGCAGTCATTTATGTACACATTCCCTTTACACTCGAGGATCTCTCATTTCGAAAAATCCCCTAAAAATTTTAAAATTTAGCAAATCCATCTCAAAATTCCCACATTTCTAGACAAAAACCGAACAACAGAACAGGAAGCCAAGCTTCTCAATCCAAAAAATCAAGCTCCAAATCACATTTCAAATCCTACGAATCAGAATTTCCCAAAAGGGAAAAAAAAAAACAAAATAACTCACGGGGAGCTCCGCATTTGCTGAAATGAAATCTAATTATCCGCAGGTAAAGGATTTGTACGAGAACAATTGAGGTTCAAAATCAACAAATCTTGAGATTAGGGTTCTTATTTGGCCACCAGCAATCGGTAACGCCTAAAATTGAGAGAAATATCCAATCCACAGAGAAAACTATAAAGATGGGGTTGAGTTTTTAGGCTTTTTAGCTGGAAAACTGTTGAAATTGAGGAAAAAATGGAGGAAATGGGGAGGAGATATGGCTTTGGGAAGGCCAAAAATGGTGCTCAACAAAAAAAAAAAAAAAAGTCTGCTACTACTATACAACAACAGATGGCAAAGCCAAGCCAAGCACAGCAAAAGCAGCATGACTTCCTCACTCGCTCGCTAACTACTTAGTTACCCATTCTTTCCCACTTTCTCTCTTCCCCTTTTCTTTTTCTTTTTTGTTTTTTTATTTTCCCGCTTTCTACCCTTCTTCTCTTTCCTTCATTTATTTATTTGTTATGAAATTCAGTTGCTTTTCTCATCTCTTTTATCAATAGAATACACTAATAATAAAAATTTTGGAGTAATTTTTTAATGAACTGGAAGTATATATATGTATATATATAAGCGGGTATGCATAATTTAATTTTAAATTTGAAATTCACTCTTTGTATAAGTTATATATATATTTACATTTGTTAGTGTACAAAATTCATTATATTGATGGTCGATAAATATTTAATTCAAAACTTTATAGTATCAGTTTTTTTTTTTTTGTTGAAAAGTATAGAATCAGCTTTCAAAAGCCGTTCCTTTTAGGTAGGATTGGCCAACAGCCACAATGCCAACGGATACTTTTTCCCTTTGTTTTGTTTTGGGTAGGAGTCACTCCTCTTTCAATCTTATTTTAGTTTATGAAATTAATGTGGCTCTCTCTTGATTTTCACAAATTTGATTATTTCTTTTTTTTTTCGAGAAAACAAATTTGATTATGTTCATCAATAAGAGCTTGTTTGGCAAATAAGTTTTTAGCTAAGTTTGCCTTATACGAGTTTTTTAATAACTTTAGTTACAATAATCTCAAAAAATTCTTCAAAATTTTTAAACTATATATTTCAAAATATCCCAAAATTTACATACTTTAAAATTTTTTCCCTATAATTTTTACAGTAAAGTTTTAAACAAACACTCAAAAAACTCATATGCCAAACAGGCCTTTGAAGTTGTGATTAGTTTGTTGAATGTAATAGTCGACATCATCATAGATTGCTTGTGATTTTATGCAAAAAAAAAAAAAAAAAAAAAAAGATGAACTTAAAAACAGTAACAAATGTCAATGTAAAATATATTGTAGACAATTATTGGTGTTAATGGCATAGAAATATGTGTATGATTGAAAAGTACTACTGTTTATCTTGTTCTTTTTTCTCCTTAGCGTGGGGTCTCTTGAATCCGAGGCGGTGGTCGGAAAGGAGGAGAACTAAAGAAGATAGGCAAAGAAAAACATCTGATTCGTCAAAAACGCTAACTCGGATCCTCCTCCCTCTCTTATTAATTAGGACGAATCATGATGGCTGATCATTAAGAGGCTTGGGGTTTTTGTGACTCATTTACATGTTATACTAGTATGTTACGCAATTTCATAATTTTTCTCAAATTAACATAGCGTCCCACTAAGATAAATATTTTAAAAGTTAAATTCCTATTCATTATTACATGAAATACTAGTTAGTTTGTTTGGATTGCTTCATATTTCTCCAATTTTATTTGCTTACATCATCTTTACAATTTCCAATACACCTTTTTATCTTCCCAATATCTTTTTATCTCACATACATCACATCACAAAAAGTGCTACAGTAAAAATATCTCAAATAATCCCAAATAACTTACAATCCAAACAGAGTTATTCATATGTAACAAGAGTACAGCGTGGAAAGTTATAGCAGATGATATCTTTGTTTGAATTGACCTTTATTTCCTCAAATATATTTGTTTACATCATCATTACAATTTCCAATACACCTTTTTATCTTTTCAATTACCTTTTCATCTCATATACATCACATCACAAAAAATGCTACAGTAAAAATATCTCAAATAAAGAACGGCTGCGCAAACATATGAAATAAACGTGACAAAGTTGACCAATGCATTAGTTCGTTTATTATGTCTAAACAAAACAAATCCGCAAAAGTGAAATTTTATGGAGTACGTACTTGTAATAATTGATGACTATGATAAATTGATTTTACTTTTTACTGCAGGCGGCTACAACTTTCAAAGTTTATGGATCGATCTTCACTCTCGCTTACTATGATATTTAGTGAAGAATTGCGACAGGTTGGATTCGGTGGTCGGTGCAAAAGTGCACTAAGATAATCATATGTAGTAGGATTGTATTTTGTACTATTGTTTGCATCACACATGGATATGGTAGTTTCTTTACTGAATTCACGGGGGCAAAAAAAATGTATCATGACGAATAACAAAGTACTTCATGATGTAAATCTCATAAAAGGGGTCAAATAATAGAGCAAAAGTTTCTTCCAATACATGGTTATGGTTTCTTTCTTTCTTTCTTTCTTTCTTTTTTTACCTTGCCCCTAATCCTCAATTGTATCAGTTCCCAAAAAGTTTGTGTAAAGTAATTATTTAAAAACTTATGCAAACGTAGATATTGCCAAATTTTCAGATCTATTTATTATACGCTCAAATGACAATAATATTAGTGAAGCTCATGATTTTGCCTTCGAGAGCTAGTAAAGTAGGGTATTACTAAATCATTACAAGTAGCCCAAAAAAAAAATTATGTTTCTAGTGTAGGACAATAAATTATGTCTACTTGTTTCTTGAAATGTTTGATTGGAACGGACAACCCCTTGTTAACGTCACAATGGTGAGTTAGACACAAGCAAGTTTGAAGAGGGGAAAAATTGGATTGGACGATGAAATGAAAGGAATAATAAGTAAGAGGTCTGAATTTAAAACTTTTACTTATTAATAATTATTATTTTTTTTTTTTAAAAAAGAGCGCTTCTATCCTGCGTGCACGGACTCCTTGCTCAAGTCCACACGAGGAAGCCCAGTCAATTTGACGCAATGGGCCAGACATTAGCCTAGTGTTTCCTGATCTTCTTCGCATAGTCAAACCCCATAGTAATCTCGATCACAGTCCCAAGTGACGTGGCAACATTAGCGTTAATTTCAGTTCAACCCTCAAAAGTAGTAAAATTATCAACCGGATTAATCACACTTTATCCCCTTTAAGTATGAGCTATTTCTCAATTTACCCCCCAACGTTTGTTTTTCACAGTTTACCCCCTCCATCAGTCTAGCTAAGCAATTGCACCGTTAAAAACTTCAAGATACCGAAATTGCTATTGGATGAGAGCCATTTGTTTTGGCTGACTAAAATGTTCTTCAATGAGTTATAAAAATGGGTGTCTGGTGTTTTTTAGCCTATTTTTTCTTTTTCATGCTTCCATCCAGTTGTAACTTATTTTTTCTCTTTCATTTCAATAAATCCAAAAGTTCTTAAAATTTTTCTTTGTCAACCAAAAGTATCATAAAAATGTCACAAAATGCTTCAAATAACATTGAAAGATCGCCCCAAAAAATGCGTGATGTGGTAAAAAGGCACCATTGTGCACCTCTTGGATACTTGAAAATTCGAAAAGAAGATTTTACTGTTACTCAAATTACAATGTAAGAATTTTTCATTAATAATATGTTATTATTGTCTTTAATTTTGTTCTATACATGAATAAGTCAAAAAGAGTTTTAGACAGCTATATGAATAATTTTTTTTTTGTCCCATGTGCCAAATGGAGAGAAATTCCCCTCCTCCACAGTCCACATCTCATGGTAATTTTGGAAACTTTTATTTATCTCTTTCATAAACCTAGAGATATGGGTATTTTGGGTTGTTCATTATTTTCTTAAGAGTATTATTGTCTTTTCATTATTCTGTTTATCTCCATTAGAGTTGACCGTTAGTCTTTGAGGTAAACTGTAGAAAACAAACGTTGGGGGTAAATTGAGAAATGGCCTAAGGAGATAAAGTGCAATTAACCCCTAAAAAAATAAAAAAACAAATTTGGTATCACAGCTAAACAATAAAAAGTGTTCAAAGTAGGCTCAACGCTATTATTTGTTGTAGCTGCAACTTGATGTAACTTTGGATAGAGCATGAGCACCGAAAAAAAAAAATCTCATGGGAATTAACATCTTACACAAGTCATTTTAAGAAATGAATGTAGAGAAGTTCTTCATCCAGTGAATCATATTTAAAATCTAGAAATTAAAGACTCTGAATTCTAATTTTTTTTTTAAAAAAATCTCATCCTCAGTTTTCAAATCCCACAAGTCTCCTGTTAGGAAAATAAAGTTGTAATTCACATTTAAAAGCCATGATAGACCGTGGCAAATGTTTCACCCATGTAGTCGCAATCTGTTACACTTTCTATTATATTCATTAAAATAGTTATATTTCTAAAGATGATATTTGACTTTCATTCTTTCAAACACTTAAGCTATTAACTATATACATAAGAGTTCAAGAGCTAAAATTGTATAAAGAGGCTATCTTACGCCTAAAAAAATCGGTAAAACAACCTTTTCAAAACTTAGTAAATGATGAAAAAAGAAAAAAAAAATAATGAACACAATCAACGCCATGTTTTTTCTTCGGTCTTTGCAAAACTACCTTTTGCCTAAAATTGTAAGAGTTTAAGAGCTAAAATTGTATAGAGAGGCTAGCTTATGCCTAAAAAATTCGATAAAACTACCTTTCCAAAACTTAGTAAATGATGAAAAAGAAAAAAAAAGAATGAATATAGTCAACGCCATGTTTTTTCTTCGGTCTTTGCTTCATATATTGTGCGTGTATGTATTATTTAAAATGACTATTGTAACACTTTTAATTATATGATAAATGTGAAATGTAAAAGTATTTAAAAATATAAAAATGTGATTGAAAAATATATTTATGATAAAAAAAATTTTAAATAATTTATGCACGCAAATACACCTATTATTTGGGGACAAGCAAGGTCGGTTAGATCGTAGGTCAAGAGAGTAACTATAATGGAGCTAAGGACTGAACTAGAACATTTCCTGAGGCCAAATTGAAATACCAATCCCTGAAATGATACTTGCCCACGCTGTGGTCCTAAAGGCTTGCCACGAATATCACAATGACGCGAGCCAGCGGCACCTTTACCTAGTGCCTTCGTCACATTTACACAGAGTCACGCAGCCGCAGAGCAGCTGCAGTAATATACTATATATAATATAAGGGATTGATTGAAATGGGGGCGTTGGCGTTTGAGGTCCGCAACCTCACGCGCGTGTCGTCCTTCGCGACTCTTGCTCAACTTCCCAAGCACTTGTGTTATTCATTCCTCACTTTCCCCCCTCTTCACAAGCAGCGCTTTTCGTTCTCAGTCATGGCTTCCGTTAACAAAAAGGCAAAGAACCATACTCAAAATTTCACTGCTGACAAAAAATTCTACTACTAGAATTCGTTTTTGAGCTTGATTTTTGTTTTTTGTTTGTCTGTCTACCATTTTGGTGATAGGTTTTGGTGCCGATTGCGAATGGGACCGAGCCAGTGGAGGCGGTGGTGCCAATAGATGTGTTGAGGAGAGCTGGCGCGGAGGTTACGGTAGCTTCGGTGGAGAAGCAGCTGCAAATTGATGCTTGCCGCGGTGTTAAAATCGTTGCCGATGCCTTGATTTCTGACTGCGCCGATAACGTCTTCGACCTCATTTCTCTTCCGGTATCGACAAGTTTTTGGCTTATGCCGTATGGACTAAAATTGTTTTTTTTTTTTTTTTGGTTTATTGATTGCTTTTTTTCCCCTGTTTTTTGGTGGCCTTCAGTGTTGGTTTTCTTATTTATTTGCCATTTTTTTTAAAGTTTCCCCCTTGTTGAGAGCGGGGTATTAGGAAATTGTATGAAAAGTGGCGATCAAAATGGAATACCATAGAGCTTTATGAGTGAGCTTCTTAATTTCAATGACTCCTTTACTCCAGTTGACATTTTTATTAGAAATTTATACAAATACAGTTGGTTTTATTTTTTTTAAAAATCTGACTTTGAAACTGATCCTTAAAACATACCGTTAGAAACAGCTATTTATTTTTTGGTGTCTCATTTGAGTGATTCATTACTATAGTGGCCTCTCGTCGAGAAAATTGAATTTGTTTCTGGCAAATTAATTTATTCTTCATTTATCTGTTTTTGGTATAGGGAGGAATGCCTGGTGCAACAACGCTTAAAGATAATAAAACTTTGGAAAGCATAGTGAAAAAGCAGGCTTCAGAAGGCCGATTATATGCTGCAATATGTGCATCTCCTGCTGTTGCACTTGGCTCATGGGGCCTATTGAAGGGGAAGAAGGTGATGAACGATATTCCATGAAGTTATAGTGCTATCTAGTGATCAACTTCTAACCAGATAATGATTTTTTTGACTAGGCAACTTGTTATCCATCATTCAGGGAGCAGTTATCTGCCGCTGCTGCGATTTTTAGCGACTCAATAGTTGAGCATGATGGCAATGTTGTGACGAGTCAAGGACCTGGAACAGCCATGGAGTATGCCGTTGCACTAGTTGAACAATTATTTGGGAAGGAAAAAGCTAAAGAAGTTTCTGGGCCATTGGTACGTTTCTTTGCCTTTTACCTTTCCTCACTGACATAAGGCGTTTTAATGTTTATTATAGACTCTAGAGGATCACAATCGACCATTTTGTTATTATCTGGCTTACTACTTTTCCTGATGCATCTATCTATTCTGTGCGGCAGTTTTTACATAATTAGCTTCTTGCATAATTTTTGTATAAGCATTTCTCACAAGCTGTTTATTCCTAGGTTATGCGCACCATTCACGGGGCTGAATTCCTGTTTGCTGAATTTAATCGAGTCAATTGGACATGTGATGGCTCCCCTAAGGTAATTTATGTCTAGGTTTAGGTTGTTGCTTAATACTTTTTTGTACTAGTACATCTCATCCAAGCCACGATGTCATACCCCTGCCTCGACTTGAATCACTATGTAGGTTTAGTCTGGTACTTCAATTTGTTCAACCTCCAGTAATCTCACATGCATGTCCATGACAAATTGAGGGGCCTGTGATGTGATAATTCCTTATCTACCAAGCCATGCCAGTTAGGTTGCATTGTTGATTATATACTTTGCCTTTTCTGTCACAGTATGTCTAGGCTGATAATTCATGTCAACTTGTTCTACTATCAAAGACCTTATTCAGGTTAAATTTTTTGCTGCTTCTAGAGGTAACCAAACTGCTTCTCTTCCTTTCACATTCCAAAATTTGACTTTTTGTGTCAAACCTCCTCTTTGTATTCTTTGTGAACTAAAAATCAATGACTGTTTTGAATATGCAATTGACAGCCATTAACATTGTTTTGCACAATCATGTGTTTACATCCAGTTTTCCTCTTCTTTTTGCCTTTTAGATTCTTGTACCTATTGCTAATGGCACTGAGGAAATGGAAGCTCTTATTATTATTGATGTACTTCGATGGGTAAATGCTGAAGTTCTGGTGGCATCTGTTGAGGATAAACTAGAAGTTGTGGCTTCTAGAAAAGTGAAACTCGTTGCAGATGTGCTCCTTGATGATGTTGTTAATGGCTCATATGATGTTATTGTGTTGCCGGTATGAGAGCTACATTTGTTCTATCAAGCCAACAACACCTGAAAATGCAGTCTGATTTTTTTAACATTTTGTACATATTCAGGGAGGACTTGGTGGCGCGCAAGCCTTTGCGAAATCAGGAAAGTTAATTAATTTGCTGAAGAAGCAGCGTGAATCTAATAGACCGTATGGAGCATTCTGTGCTTCCCCTGCTTTAGTCTTGGAACCACACGGCTTGCTCAAGGTAGCATTTTGAGATGCGTCACTGCGTGTTTAGTGTTCAATTTGGGTATATGCAGCTAAGGAGTATAAAGCTTTTCTCCAAAATTCAAGCATATTGGAAGTCAACAAATTCATGAATTCCTGAAATTTTGCCTCGAAATTTGTAGTGCTTCCATCAGCCTCGTCTCTTCTTTGTGTACCTCGTTTAGTTTGAAGGCTACCATTCTGATGTCAAAATATTTGGTTTACCCTGCACTGGGTAGTTTCATGTCCGTTTTTGTCACTAATACCTACTCAGTTTTAAGTATGTATTCTTTTTCACCTTGATATGATGTCTTTTGCTCTCTTCAGGGTAAAAAGGCTACTGCGTTCCCTGCACTGTGCGACAAACTGACTGATCCAAGCGAGGCAGAGAACAGGGTGGTTGTGGATGGCCATCTCATCACTAGTAGAGCGCCAGGAACCTCACTGGAGTTCGCGTTTGCTATTACAGAGAAGCTCTTTGGGCGCGAGAAGGCTCTAGAACTTGCAAAGTTCTTGGTTTTTGTTCGTTAGTGGGCTTGGAACCGGACTCCCTCTTACCTTTCTCGTCCCCTTCCCCAAAGAAATCCGATGATGAACTAATCGACCTTGTGTATGTAGACGTGTATGATATAGAATAAATTTTGGAGCTTGGGTGTTCTGAGATTTTCAGTTTTCGTATCTTTTGGCTTTTACGTTGTCTTTGCAATGGGATGGCTTATATTGGTCATCAGAGGTCAAAACATTTGCACTAGTTTTTAAAGTTCCAAGAATACAACGCGCTTAAGCAGCCAGTCAAACGAGCTGGTTGCATTTGTCATTTGGGCCTTTAATGTCGGAGTAGTCAAGAACCAGATTCATTTTCTCATGGATGATGTGTTGGGAGTTGGGACAGTGGTTTCACTGGTTTGGGACTTCTGAGACCGTTATCCGTTTTGAAGTTGCTCTGCCCTTTCCGATTGCAGCGAGAAGCTGAGGTGGGCACACGAGTTTTGACGTTTCTTCTTCTTGTCAGTCAAAACACAAAAAGTTGTAGATGTAGCGAATTTTACTTCTCCCGATTTTACTTCTCCCGATTGGGGGGGGGTTTGGGTTTGGTTTATAAGTCCCTGGAAGGACCTCAAGAGTTGCCGGCTTTTGAGGTTTCTTCTGGGATTAGGTTTATAAAAGCCGAATTTCTAGACTTCAGTTTAGAAAAGGTCAAGATTTGGAAAACAGCAAGATCACGCGGGAGATGGACCCTGCATGCCGTCTCTAAAATTTCGATTGAGGGATAACATTTTGTTATTTAAGCAAATGAATCTTGGAAAAAATTATGAATTTTCCAAAGAAAAACCTTGTACGTGCCAAATTTCCCCATGTACAAATTATGAGCTCGAGAAGCTCCCGTTGTTGTTGTTGTTGTGGTTTTGGGTCCTCCGTTGTTTTTACCTACAAAGAAATTGGCTACCAAACGTGAAAAGAAAAAAAGCAAGAACTTGATGCAACTGTGCTGTCAAAGAAAACTTGCACTCTTGGACATGTAATGTGTGTTGTTTCCGGTACCTTAACTCTGCTAATCTGCTTGCAATGAGTTGGATTCTCTAATGTTTGGTCATTAATTTATTGTGCATGCAAAATATTGGGATCTTATTAATCTTTATGACTAAAAGTAGTAGTATTTTCCAACGTCTATCAGAAATTTCTTGAATTAAATATCAAGTGCCTTTTCTTTCGTGCATATGTATAAAAGTTCAAAAAAAATATAGTAATTGATTCCTTACAACGTGCTTCAATCAATCTAGTGGGAAAATCGCACTTCATGGGCGTGCAAATTAAGAAAACAATTAAAATAAAAAATTAATAGTAATGAAAATTATTATTAGCAAACTTTTGCTTTTGTGAAAGTAGAATAATAAAATCACACAAAATTTTAATATGAAATTCCTTCCTCATGCTTTATATATAATATACAAATCAGCCATTTTGCAGCAAAGTTTAGATAATGAAAAGTTTGAGAGAAGGATGAGTTGAATGATTAAGAAAAAGTATGAATGGCATTTTCTTTGTAATTTTTTATAAAAAATACTGTAACGATTTGATATATATAAAATAAAAAAATAATTAAAAATATAACGATTTAATATATGTGATAATTTTTTACAATCCAAACACTTCGCTGACCGGTGTTGTCTGACGACTTTTTGCTAACATAAAACTACCACGTGTTATTCATTCATGTTGAAGGTCAATGGTCTAAAATTCTTGTCCCTTTTACACGTGACAGCTCTCGCCGTAAATCATTTGCGATTACCTTTGTTCGGTTTTTACTACTACAAATAGGGCTGCAAACGAGCCGAGCCGAGTCGAGCTTTGAGCTAATCGACCCGAGCCTCGACTAAATTTTACCAAGCTCGAGCTCGAGCTCGAGCTCGACGAGCCGGCAAATTTCGAGCTCGAGCTCGACTCGAATCAAGTCGAGCCGAGCTCGAGCTCGAAAAAAAATAAAAAATAAATATTTTATTTAAAAAATAAATAAATAAAATAATATTTTTTTCTTAATAAATAATAAAATTTTAAGGACATATACGTAATTTTACTATGAAAATAAAAAATAAAAAATATATATATAATATACGTAATTTTATTATTAAATAAAAATAAAAATAAAAATAAATATATATATACCCAAGCTCGCGAGCCGGCTCGCGAGCTAACGAGCTTAATATTCTGAGCTCGAGCTCGAGCTCGAGTTTGACTCGAGCCGGCTCGAGCTCGACTCGAGTTCGATTAACATCGAACTCGACTCGAGCTTGACTCGAGCCGCTCGCGAGCGGCTCGATTCGTTTGCAGCCCTATTACTACTATATAAGCATTAGAGTACAGAATTTACACTGCTCAAACTCTTTACCTTGGCCTGCACTTGCCTCTTGTTCGATCGTTGCAATGACAATAAATTAAGATTGGCCCAATTTGTTTTTCGAATGTAGAATTGTCATTGCAAAGAATCTTCACTATATTGAGCTGGTCGTGACAATTATTCAGATGGGCTCCCCCTTTTTAGGGTGGCAATAGGGGCGGGTGCCCGCGGAGGCTAATGGGGAAAGGATTGGGGCTGGGGCTGGGGCGGGGGCGGAGGGCGGGGGAGTGTACTCCCGCCCCGCCACCCGTTTTAAAAAAATAAATATATAAAATTTATATGTATATAATTATATATATAATATATAATTTAATTAGTTACAAATTTATGATAATGATATTCTTAGTTATATGTATTATATAATGACTATTAGTATATATAATATAATTGATATTATTAATTATACTAATAATTATATATGTGTACTAATATAAATTATTAATTGGTTATATTAAATTTATTAATACATTTATACTAAATCCCTAATTACACTTAATACAATAACATTTTTTTTTAAAAAAAAAGCACAAGCACAATAATGAATTAGTGATTGTATTTGTGCCAAAAGTGAAAACTTGACTATTTTAATTATATTTATTTCATCATGTTGGATTGTATTCAAATAATTTTTATTTGATTATTTTTATAAGTTTCAATTGTAAAATTACAATGAATAATAATTTGATGATATATTGATATTTTACTACTTAATTATTTGCTAAAATTTAATCATAATAAAATTATATAACAAATTTTTATTAATCCGTGAAAACACCACGGGGAAGCGGGGCGGGCGGGACGGGGCGGGGGGAGGGGGAACGGGGGCTGGGGGAGGGGTCCCCCGGCCCACCCCGCCCGTTGCCATCCCTACCTTTCTCCTCCTTTTTCCATTTGCTGTCTCCCTCGAAACCAAACAAAACAAAGACAAGAATTACGCGTAGCTATTAACCCATCAGCTCGTGTATTAATGAGTTCCTACCAATCTACAACTGGAGTTGGAAGTTGGAACTGGAGCACAGAACAAAATCAGTTAACGGCTCTGACCAGGTAAAAACTAAATGCTGGAATGAAACTTCAAACTTGACTATTTCTAATTTTATTTTAGTCTGTCTTGCGAAAATAAAAGCATCCCAGCCCACTTTTAAGCCATTACAATTCTCCTGCACCAGCCCTCTCCTGGTTCACCAAGATAGTACCGTAAAGGTGAGCTTTCCATCTCTTTGTTTCTTGAAGATATTTTTGGGCCTTCTTTAGCATGTGCAATAGCGGATAGCTTTTCTCTGAACTTCGGCGATTCTCTCAATCCTTTTCATGCTTGATTAGTCAAGCACCTTTGATGAATTGTGAATTTTTCTGTGAATCTTGTTATAGACCATATTCTTATGTTTGTAGCTTGATAAGTGCATGTTATCCTTGGTTTCAGTGATTCTTATAGCTAGTTTAAAGGTCATTTATATCCTTATTGGCAAATAATTTATTATTATGATGTCTTTGCAAAGGTAGCTGATTGGCCCTGTTGAATCTGGCTCAATTGGATATGAATTATGAACAGGAACCAGTAATTATAATCTAATGTGTGTTTGCTGAATCCTGCTTTTCTAAAACCAATGCGCAAAACAATATGGTAAATGCTTGTGTAGGTGCTATGATGCCTTTTGTTCCCTTTTACGGAGAATTTATGTAGTTTTCATTCGTCATTGGTGCATATTAGTTCTTGCGGATGGCTTTGACTTGGTCCTGAGGTACTGTGCCTCGCAAATTCCTCTTTTAAATGATGATGCAAACGTTGCCTTTGGCCTGGTAATACCGATAGGGTCTTCTCAGGAGAGGTCTTAGGATTCACTTCTTGATCAATTTCAGAATTAGAACTTAAGCCTTTCTGTTTCCTTTTCTTTTTATTCCTTCAATTTGTACCTTCAAAGAGATCATTTCTGCTTCACTTATCTTATAGTTACACTATGTGTTATCGATAGCAAAATAGTAATCTTAATTTATATAAATCTTTACCTGACCTGTAATGTCAGATCAGAACTTGACAAAGTTCTAAACTTTACAAATTTATTTGTCACAGTTGTTCTTGACAGGTAGTTTGTTCTGATTCGAATTCTTAATTGGCACACGAGATGGGTGCAGGGAGTTGTTTTACTTTCTGTTTCAAACAAAAAGCTTCTTCTCCAACTTGGGGAACAATAGAACTTGAGGAAGGTGGGTTTCTGGAAGAGTCACTTGGTACTTTAACATCCAATCTATTATCCAGATACCGAATTGGATAAATTCATGTTGTCTGAAGCATGATAATGGTCCTTCGTTAATTCTTGACTTCAATGATGAGCTCACATTTCTTAATTCTTGATCACTTTCTTCAATAAATGCTTGCAACAGCTCTTGAACATGTTTTTATGGCATATATACTATATACAATGATGCGTTTTTTATATGCATGAAACTGTTCTAAGTAGCTTCAAAATGTATACAGAAGGTTTAAATGTAGACAATGCTAGGCTCTACAGCTACGGAGATTTGCGAATTGCAACTGAAGATTTCAGTCCTGTAAATAAAATTGGGAAAGGAGGGTTTGGTTCAGTGTATAAGGTAATACTTTTTGTTTCATATCATCCTTCTTTGGGGAATTACTTTGCTACTGGTGCTTGAGATATGTAGTTGAATTGTCTACTAATTGTCAGGGGAGGCTAAAAGATGGAACACTGGCTGCTATAAAAGTGCTTTCTGCTGATTCAACTCAGGGCGTACGAGAGTTCTTGACGGAAATAGTGACAATTTCAGGTCTAGAACATGAAAACCTGGTAAAGTTGCATGGCTGTTGTGCTGAAGGGGACCACAGGATATTGGTCTATGGCTATCTTGAAAATAATAGCCTTGCTCAGACTCTTCTTGGTAACTCATCGCCTCTTGTCATATAGAGATATAAAAGCAAGCAACATTCTTCTTGATAAAGACCTTACACCAAAGATTTCAGATTTTGGTCTAGCGAAGCTCTTTCCGTCTAGTTTAACCCATATTAGCACACGCGTTGCTGGGACTCTGTAAGTTTATTTTCAGTATATATCTAAACTCCTTCCTCTCATATAATGTACTGCAGAAGAAAATGGACAAAGAAAGCAAAGAGTTTGCAACAAATGCAATTAATCTATATGACTCAAAGTCTAATGTATTTTTTACTTATAATTTCTACATTGTTGCATGTTCTTAGAGGTTATTTGGCCCCTGAGTATGCAATTCGAGGCCAGTTGACACGGAAAGCTGATATATATAGCTTTGGTGTTCTCCTTTTGGAGATTGTCAGTGGTAGATGCAACACAAACAAGCGGTTGCCTGTCGGTGAACAGTTTCTTCTTGAAAAGGTATGCAATTCTTCATTTGCTCATACTGAGAGGTTTATTCCTTGGACTATTATAAGTAGAATATATTTTTGAATTACCATCTGAAGAAGTTCTTGCTACAAGAAACAAATGAGTAGGATATTAACTGATGTGCTGAGTAGATGAGTACTAATTTGTCTACTATGGAAGAATGGATTAAGATACCTAGCCTCCACCTTTTAGAACCTGAAATGATGAGTATAAACCAATATTAGATAATGAAGCAGTTCCTACTGAAACTCAAGTTGCCAACCTATCTGTCCTTCCTTTTCACTTTTTTCCCATTCTACAATGTAAACATATCTAAGTAATATAATCACACATTTTAGGTATAGCTGATGATAGCAAAATGCATGGTCTTGATGCTACTAGTGAATGCCTTTGGATTCATCTGTTATCCATTAACTATGCCTTTTAGCCTGATTCTGGGCCTTTGCTCATTTTCTGTCAACAAGCAGGTCATGACAACTGAGGAGAGATAAGTGAAAGTAGTCACTGAACTATTTATCAACATGGGGAGTAGCTGACATCTGTAATCTATTTGACGGGATAGTTGTAAAACCGCTCTTTGCATTATATAATCACCATACTCTCTCGTTCCACAACCTTTAACCACCATGTATTACCAGTTGAATTCCTTATCATCCTTATAGTTGAATGTGCAAGTGTCTACCTCACTCATGATTTGAAAGTGTTTGTTGTATCAAGAAGGTCTACAAGTGTATTAACTTAGTGGTTCGTGTTGGCATTTTTCTGATCACTATGTTTTCTTTTGCCAGATGGCTCTATTGGAGAGATGAAATGTTGTTTGGCCACAATTAATATATGAGATGATGATGTTTGAATGCAGCTTAATGTTTCAAATCTCAAGTAGGAGTTCACAATAATAACAATTGGAAACTGACTGTTCATGTGTGCAGTTCCATATTCATTTTCTTGTCTAGTTATTTCTGCTGATAATTGGCCTTCCCTTTTTCCCTTGTTCTCCTTTCCATTCCCTGAATGACTTCTTATTTGCAGGTGTGGGTTCTTTTTGAGAAAGGAGAGCTAGTTCAAATGGTTGATCCTGATTTGGGAGGGGATATTGATGTTGATGAGGCTACCAGGTATCTGAAGATTAGTCTTTTATGCACCCAAGATGTGCCTAAAAACCGGCCATCCATGTCTACCGTGGTGAAAATGTTGACTGGAGAGATAGATTGGGATGAAAAACAGATAGCAAAACCTGGGATTATAGAGGAGCTTATGATTCTGAGGCATAACAGTACCACAACTTATACAGTCTCTGCTGGCTCTGGAAAGAAGGGAAATTCATCATCTTCTGAGAACACAACCATGACATATCCCTCCATGAGTTTCTCTTCAATATATGACCGGGACACTTCAATAGATGACCGGGACAGTTAGCTGCTAGAAGACTCAAACAGCAGCTTTGTTTATCCTTCTAGGTTGCAGTTTTGAGCACTGAATCTCTGTACATTATTTAAGGCTTCTTTTTCTTCCCTTATTTTTTTTGGGGGGGGGGGGGGGGGACGGGTGGGGGTAGTGGTGTTACTAGATTCTTGATGTGTAACATTGGGTGTTTTCAATCCAACAAATTTTGTAAAGATAATGTGAAGGGTGCTTTTTGGATGGATTCATCTCCGGCAGTTTTCATCAGTTTTAAACTCTGAAACCCAAAATTGATGAAGGTAGGAGCAAGCACGGTGTTGTTACAAATATGGTGATAAATGATAATTCATAAGCACTATGTGATGATTTGATATGAAAGTAGATGCCTACTCTTTGCCATTCTTGTATTTGTTGCTCCATTTTTGACCATGACATTTGGGGACCTTTGTTGAAGGATGTAACTTGGTTTGCCTTTGTTTCTCTGTTAGAGTACATTCAGTTCTTTTGCTGTAATTATTAAAATGAACATCAGGAAATTTGCAAACTCTTCACTCTGTTTAGAGTAAATTCATCTTTTAAGGTTTCAGATGATATTCGGATCACATCATATTGGGACAGCTGCTGTTATAAAATTTATGATCTCCTTTTCTGCTAAACACTTCCTCTTTAATGGTTACCAGTATGAATTGTTTGAAGTAGCCAACAATCCAGTCTCTTGTTTATTACATATGCAAAAAGGGTGCTGTTATACTATGCTAAACTGACAATATCTCAGAAAATTTCTGGTAAAAACATGAACAATTAAATTATCTGTCCATAAATTATTGAACTCTATCGAAACAATATATGATTTCTACAAACATTCATTTAGGAAATGGAAAAGGACTAGTTTCTGGATCTGTAACATTTGCACCACAAGATCAGAAAACATAGAACTCTATAGCCGATGACAAAAGCCAACATGATCAATAAATTGCTCCACTTATGCGACTCTTGCAGACCTTCTTGTCTCAGGAATTCATATGCATATAAACTGCATTCCCCTCTTTCACGTTCTAAGCATCTTCTCCCTCCTTTCCCTCCATACTCGTTTATCATAAAGCATTCAAATGGGTATTTAAACAAGCTTATATAGTGCATAAAGATCCAATAATTGGGTATATTCTCCTTTGAGATAAAATACCCAGAAAAAAGAAAGAAAGACCCCATTAATCCTGCAATAATAGATGTTCCCATGATGAAATTTGGGACCAGTGCACTGAAGCATGCTGTCAAGGCATTTGACATCAACACAACCATCCAAACCACCAAGGCAAAGTAGAGGAAGCCATCAATGTTTTGCCGCAGACCAACTAGCCAGTAAACTGGAGTTGTGTAGAGAAGACCAACCATTAAAAGAAAAGGAAGGAAGACAAAGGTGTTTGAAATAACGTAAGAAGATACCCTATATGCTCCTCTTGTAGTTTCTCTCATAAAAATTCTTCGCTCTTGCAAGAAAATTGGTAGGCCTTCAGTTGTGGAAGATAGTAAGAAGGTTAGAGTGAAAGCAAAAAATCCTATCCGAGTTTGTAAGGCAATCTGCCTTTGATCATTTCTGACATTCATGAAAATGGTCCCAATTATGAGTCCTGCTGTCAACGCTTGCATTATCCGTGCTGCAAAGAGTTGTTTCGTTCTGAATATGTTTTTGCAAAACCTTTCTCCAAGGATGAAAATCTCCTCCAAGTGAGAATTTGAGCAGGAAAGGCGCTTGACCCCAAAGTTGTTTAAATTTCTCACACAACTATCATCTTTATTGTACCTTCCTTCAGTTACAACCATATCCTTGGGAAAGAATGAGCCATCAAGAGATTTGGAAGCTTGTTCTGAACTTTGTATTAAGATACAGCTTGGGACTTCAATGGCAAATTCAAGCACATTGATGCGTGGAGGAATGCAATAACCACAATCTTTAAGCCGCTGTTCAAGAAGCTTTAATGAACCATTATGGACGACATGTCCATTTGAAAGCAAAACAAGGCGATTGATCAACTCCAAGATTCTGAATCCAGGTTGATGTATGGTTAGGATAACTGTCTTACCTTCTTTATTAGCTATTTGTGTGAGCAATGTAATCACCTGAAGTGCAGAAGCTGAATCCAGCCCTGAAGTTGGTTCATCGATTAAAATGACAGATGGATCATGAACTAATTCAACTCCAATTGACACTCTTCTCCTTTCGCCACCTGAAATCCCATGATTTGATCCTTCCCCGATCTTGGAACCAGCTACATGGTCCAGCCCAAGTTCCTTTATCAGCACTTTAACTCTGCTGATGGCCTCCTTTTTCCCACCTGATAGCCGAAGAAGAGCACTATACATGAGAGTTTCTTCAACAGAAAGCAATGGAAACAGTGCATCATCTTGGGTGACAAACCCGCATATTCTGCGAAAAAACTCTGGATGTATTGAACAACCATTAACCAATACTTTTCCGGATACCTTTCTTGGTGATATTTCTCCACCGAGGATTTCAAGAAGTGTAGTTTTTCCGGCCCCACTTGGGCCAGCTATTGCAGTCATCTCCCCTGGCCTTGCTTCACAATTTACATCCTTCAAAATGAACTTGGCAGCTTTCCTGGGATTCTTGCAACATAAAAGACTGAACTCATTACATGGACTGAGAAGTTTGTAGGACAGATTTTTGGTCTCAATGATGTATGAAGCTCTCCGACCAATAGAATCTGGTGTCCGGATAGGCAATTCCATAGGGAAAGAGCAGAAGTGAGAGTGGGGAAGCGAAAGCTAGAAAGAAGGCGGCATTGGTAAAGAAAGCAGCAAGGAAAGATGAGCTAACGCACCAAACTTTATATTCCTTTACAAGTTAACTTAGGAGCCAGCAGTTAGTTCTATTATTGGTATAAAGGCTTAACAAAAATCAGCACTGGAGTTAAAAATTTGTGTTCTTTAACTTGTTCTTCTTTCTTCTGATCAGAAGCAAAGTGTTGTAGCTTGAAGACTTGGAAAGTATCAAAGAAACTAGAAAGCAGGAGAGAAAAGAAAACAAGTTTTGCTCCTGGAGTCTTTGCATTTGCAGGTAAACAATAAGTTGACCATGCAGGGTTGTTGTTGGTTGTCTCATCAAATCTTCTCTAACTGCTAGCTTTGCAATATTTTAAGCGTCGTATTTACACTTAACTAATGCTAGAATTGGCAAAAGGTATTCCTTGTTTGGTAGTCTTTGGCCCTTTTTCTTGCCCATAGTTAGACATTAGTAACTTGTAACATATGATTCAAACCCATCTCTTCTGCCATGCCAAAACATTGAGATTGACCTACCCCTTTAGATATTCACAAACCTGCAAATTTCTTGTGCTTCCTGCAGTTTCCCAGACTTTCACAACTCTCCTAAACACCTGGCCTTTTAGATGAAGAACATGGTCACTTGATCTACTTTAATTGCTCTGTTCAAGCTACTGCTTTAGAAATAACTGAGAAGAATGTGATCACTTAATTTTAGGTGAAGAATATTGGTCACTTAATTTTTGAAGTTTTTTTTCTTTTTCTTTTTAATAAAAATAAAAGCAAATCTTATTAGGAATTTTCAGAAAAGTCTGGCAAAAGAATTGGCCGAATAAAAATGTGGTACGCTACACCTAGAAAATTGACATTGTGGCCGTGCCGCCGCTCAAGTCCATTAGCAGTCCTATTAACCATTTCCAAACTCTAGTCTACCCTTAGGTAAAACTTACGAACCTATGGTTTAAAATTTGCCAAGACAAACTAGCCATTAACAAAAGCCCAAGAAGAGTTTTACTATAAACTTTTTCCTAAGCATATGCAAAGGTAACGAAAGCTTTACCCTTTAAAAATCACCAATTTTTTTACTATCCCTTTTTATGTTTGGGTAAATTTTTTATACACTAGCATATTCAGATCATGCCACATAACACTGACTTTAAAAATTTAAATGGCATTTCCAATTTCTCTGAAGTAATTGGTAACTATATATATTTTTATATAAATCGCATTTCTAAATCTAAAGAATTTATTGCCAAAATACTTTTCTTCCAAAACATATATCCAAAGTAACCTAATTTTAAAATTTATTACCTTTATGATATTTTTTCTGTCACTTAAGCTACATATGTGCCACGATGGAGATGAATGCGTCATTCATTTCTCTTTCTCATCTAATATCTTCTCCAATTTTCTCTCTATACCTTCCTGCATTTTTTTCTTTGGTTATCTTTCTCTTGTCAAACGGAATTCTAAGAAACTAATATTTGTATTAATAGTGTCTAAAAAAATATGTTTCCCGAGTCGATAATCTCAAGGCAAATGAAAATTATTCTCTAGTCTTTTCAACAAGTAGGAAGGATAACATAACAAATATGACAACCTTGAAGTTTTTGTAATTGCTTACAATTTTCGTTGCAATTTTTGTATTTTTAAGATTTATTTTTTGAAAAAATATATGCAATAGGTTTGATACATTTAAAAAAAAAATCAAAGACCAATAATAGCAAGGTCAATAATGGTAGAAATTATTTTAAGTAATTATAAGGAAATTATAAAAGTTATGCAATCTTCTTGTGCCTTTATAATAAAAAAAATTTAAAATTTTTAGTTTATGTTGGAAACTATAAACTACATTAGAACTTTCCTTTCTTAAAACTTTTAGTTTATCTATAAACTACATTAGAACAATCAAGATAACTAGATGTCAATAATAACATCATTATGGGAATAAATTTTGAAAGTGAATCACATTGCGAATATTTTTTAGCAAGAGTGTTATTTTGGCAAAAAACTCAATTCTAAAACCAATAAACGTTTGGGTTTTGCATGACATGCAGAGAAGATTACAAATTGATTAAATTACTCAAAGGCAATTCCTCTTACTTTTACAGCTTTACTATTGGCCGAAGGCGTGAGGCCTAATCAAAAGATTCAAGACTCTTCCCTTTCCTACACGCTAGTGTGACTGAAGTCGTGGTTCCAGGCACTGCTACAGCTCACGGCTCTAAGCTGATTGCTAGCGTGATCTGATGTTGCATTATTGGGCCGACAGAATGGGAGGAAGAAAATAAAAAGGATGGACGAGAAGAAAAGAATGTTTGGGCGAGCCGGGCCGATTCCAACGATGGTTTTGAAGCCCGAACTTGTGGAATTAGGCCCACAAAATCATGTCACAGCAACTCATTTCAGCCCAAAATGGGCCCGTTCCAATCAATGATCTTCAACTAGGGTTTCCAGATTCTAGTTTAATCGTTAGCATTTGCTACCACCCAACGTATCTGTACCAGTCCTCCCGGATTGACCTCGGTGGCGGCAGGCTGCTGCGGTGGCTTCTCCTCCTACTCCGGCAAGTGCTTCGCCCTTTCATTTTTAGCTTCGGTCGAGCTTTATTTTGTTTCAATTTCTTTATTTTGTTCAAATGTTCGGCAATCTTTTATCATGCAATCACTATTGTTGGAGAAAAATTAGGGCAACTTTTTGCTGCTGATTGCTCATCCTTCTAAGCATGATCACCTTAAAAATCAGAAAAGATAGCTTCTTTTGTCCCACTTTATTTATTTATTTATTTATGGTCTAGCTTATTTTGTGGTAGCCTTTAGTTTCTGTGTTCTGCAGGTTAGGATAATTGCAGCTGTACAGTCTTAGAATAGAAGAAAAATGAAAAATGAGAGGATTTCTTTCTTTCTTTTATGCCTTTTTTGGAATGTCTTTGTATAGCTTATAGAATGTCAAGTTGAAGACAAATCATAGGTTATCATGTCGAAATAGATTTTAACCATAACTTGCTGAAGTGTGTTATATGGTCTATATGTAGTTATGCTAGTCTTAACTCAACAGAAATTTGCATGCCCACGACTGTTAACCACGTAGTTATCACAAAAGGGATCTCTACAATTTATACGTCCAGTAACGTCCTAGATTAAAAAGATTGCTTTTGTGCTGATGTTAAAACAGAAAGTGAAAATGCTTCGACATTGTGCATTCTATTCCGGGCTGAGTTTGGTCAAAACATGGTGGTTGGCCTTACTAGTTAGTTGGTCACAACATGCATCAGAAACCTGGTTTCTTTTTGGATCAACTCATCAAAGCCAGGCTATATGTTTGCATTTTAAAGGACTGTGTGAAGTTAAGGTATCATATACTACAAGCGTACTGGCATGGACATTAAGCTGCTTCACTTCTTTCTTGTTCAGTGGTTCTACTGAACATCTTAAACTATATTTGTGATTTGTTGAATTCTTTCAATTAGATGTCAGATGCAAATAATGAGCTCTCTGTGGATGTCAACGACCTATCTGAAGCAAGCACTGGAGAAAAACGGAAAAGAGAAGTAAAGTTAAGATCTAAAGCTTGGGAGCATTTCACCAAACTCATAAAGGAGGATGGAACGTATGAAAAATGCCAGTGCAATCATTGCAACAAGCTCTTTACATGTTCAAGTAGAAGTGGGACAACCCATCTGCTTCGTCACATAACAGAAGGAATATGTCCTGTGTATAATAGAGGGAAGAAAGATAGGCCGCCAACCATTTTAAATTATATGAGAGGGAGCTCAGAGCAAAGAAATAACATGACGTCGTGGAAATTTAACCAAGGGTTGGACCAGGCTGGGCATGAATCCGTTGATATGCGGGATGAGTTGTTATCAGCGGGTTTAGAAGATCTTGAACGTCAAACTCGTGAAGTCTTGGAGGATGATTATGTAGGCCAACCATCACCACCTGTAAGTGTCAAATATCCTCAACAATCTGCTTTAAAACGTCAATCGAGAGGAGATTCATGGATGAATGAGTTGCGTGCCTGTGTAAGTAAACTTGTTGATCTCACAACTGAAAGGATGCCAAACGGTAGTTCCATCAAATCTAGTTTAGCTGTTACTGCTCCTGATTACTCCATTGCTGCTGCTCTAAGGTGCCTGAATGAAATGGAAGATATTCCACAATCCAGCGAAATGTACCTAGATGCTTTTGAACTACTCAAGGATGATGGTGAGAGAGAGTGTTTTATATGTTTGCCAGCAGAACCGCGTAGGAGATGGCTCCAAAGGATGTTGCATCGACGTTATCCTTTGCGCTACAATTGTAATTTTTGAAGGACTTCTGTGTATATATTAGACGTTTACTGATGACAATCTTGTCTGAGTTTGTGGATGATTTCCAGTAGTAGACTACTAAACTTTGCTTGCTGCTTGAAATGGATGTTGTAAGCTCTGGCCCCTGCATTGGATGATAATGATTCTTGTGTTATTGTAGACTTTTGAGTGACAAGCAACGCATTATACTCCCAGCTAATGTTTCCCGTCCATTTGCTCTCCCTCCCTCCCAAGCAAACTGCTGATGTTGTTGATATCTGTCTAATTGTCTTCCTTATTATTGTCTTGTGGCTTGAGAGGGATGAGCATTCACCTGATAGGGAAGGTTAATGGCTTGTGAGTAGTGTCTATTTACTTGTAACAGAACCAATTGGTGCTGATCCAAAAAATCTAATTTATATCTTGGTTGGATTGCCATTTTACTCTAAAAAAATATTTAGAACTTTCCGTGAACATATTTTTTAATTATTTTTTTACCTCAGATATCATACTTCTAAATTCTAGTTGTGTTGTGAAAATAAAAAGTCATTTTTAATTTGGGAAAACTTCAAGAACTTTTCAACTCACACGTGTAAACAAAAGCAACAGAAAGAGAAATAAAAAAAAGAAGATATTTATGTCATTTTGTCAAAGTCCAGGGGCAATCTGAGAATTCTCGCTCTATATAAATAACAAAACCCTAAACCGTTGTTTCCCCTTCTCATACATACCCCTTTCTCCTTATCTCACTCTCTTCGTTTCCGCTGAGTTGAGGGCTTCTACAGAAATGGCGACTCGGTTCTTCACTCGGTCGTCTCTACTCACTCCCACCAAACAAACCCTAACTTCCTTCTTCTCTCGGTCCTTCGCTTCACTTTCTCTATCTAAACCTTCGCAATCTCTGTCCACTACCGCTTCCTCCTTGTCCCTTCTCCGTCTCCGCCCTCTCGTCGCCGTCGCGAGCAGCCTCCGCAGCAGCACCTCTGTCGCGACTGGCCTTCGAGGTTTTGCGACTCGTCACACATCGTCGTCTCTCAACGACCCAAACCCTAACTGGTCCAATCGCCCACCTAAAGAGACGATTTTGCTTGATGGATGTGATTTTGAACACTGGCTTGTGGTTATGGAGAAGCCTGAAGGGGATCCCACCAGAGATGAGATCATCGATAGCTATATCAAAACCCTAGCAGAAGTTGTTGGAAGGTTTGTGACGAGAATTTTCTGAATTGAATTACTTGTTTGTTAATTTTTTTTTTCGTTTAACTGAAGTTAGTATTAGTTTGTGAGTGTTTGATAGATAGTATTTATTTTATTAGTAGATTTTCGAGAAACTCCTACCTCTATATCTAGGTCTGAGATGTTTAGATTTTTCAAAACTCCATAGATGTATGTTGACCTAAAGCATATACTTCTGTTTTTTTTTTCTTTTTTTAGCATAAAGTTGCCTCCTATTATATATTATATTAAATTAATAGTAATGGATTCTCATAAGCGTCATTTTATATTTAATATGAACGACGAGGTCTATTATCCCTTTTTGCATGTCGTCGGAAATTTAAAGTAGGAGAGTTATAGCTATTAGTTTAGGAAAATTTTTGACTTTATTGTTTCCGATGAGCCATGGACAATTAAAAGTGATGTCTTTCAGGAGAAACTAGGATTGGAAATGATTTCGGTTGGTTGTCTTTGTTTAATTGCTTAAGATGTTTGGAGACACTTGACTCTGAAGTTCTGATGACATTGATTGTGAAATTTTTTCATCCGATGGGCATTTCTGGAGTATGGAGTCCAAGGGACATTGACTGAAGGGTGGTGTAGTTCTTGCTGTTTGTAATGCTAAATTAGATACATACTTTTGGGGCTTATTATCTTTCTTTTTCCCAGTAACGTGGCCTGTTCTTCTTTACTGTTGTACAAATTTCTGACTGATAATGTGTATCTGTTTAGCCATTAAAAAATTGCAACTAACATTTAAAAAATGAGGAAATGCTCTAGAACACTGATGATAGTGAAATTTCTACTATGTTTTATGGGATAATCCTAGACTAGGTTGCCCTCATTGAGGAGTGTCCTTAGGTTTGTGCCACATGGATTAGTGTGTAGGAGTGCCTATGCTTTTTGGTGTATGTGCCACCAACCTATGTGGCCCATAGAATATCTTGGTCTGTGTGATTATCTGAAAATTCATTCAAACAAGCCCATTGTCTGTGTTAGATACGCTTCTGTTTTCGGGTATCTGTTTGTGGATTGAGCAAATCTACCCTCATATGGTATTTCAGTGATTGGTACAATTGGAAATAATTGAATTTTCAATTGGCTAGCATTTCATTTTGGTGGTTATTTACTTGCACTTGTTGTTACAGTGAGGAGGAAGCAAGAATGAAGATCTATTCAGTCTCCACTAGACACTACTTTGCATTTGGAGCCCTTGTGTCTGAAGAGCTTTCTTATAAGATGAAAGGTAACTGAATTATGTGGCTTCTTGTTAAGCTTTGATGAATATGGTATCCTTAGCAATTTTGTTGCCAAAATTTGAGAAAGAATCTAATTCCTAAGCATTTTCTTTCTTTTGTTCATGTGTAGAACTGCCTCGTGTCCGCTGGGTCCTTCCAGATTCTTACTTGGACGTTAGGAACAAGGATTATGGAGGTACTAGTGTCTGTGTTTGGTTGCTGAGCCATTTGAATCTTCAACAGTGAAACTTTGTTCTTTTGGCAGTTTGGTTGATTATTATGTTATTGAATTAACTGACTTGTGAGGGAATGATTTTCTTTTCTATTTTCTTTCCTTAAACTATTTTCTTATCTGGTTTCTTTTAATTTTACCTTTTACATTTACTAGTAGTTTGGAAAACAATTATTTGAAGTGACTGCTATACTTAGACTTTCTCTGCTAGTTGGTTTGATCTATTCAAGAGTTACTTCCCTATGATTACTTTTGGCATGCATGGTTCGATCTATTCAAGTTATATATGTGCTTTTCTTCTAGTGTTATTTGCAAATTTAGTTCCTTGTGACAGCAAGTTTGCTCCAGCTGTTTGATACTGCTCTGCTGTGATGTGACAATTCAGCAGTCCCAACTTGTTTTCTTGGTTTCTATTTCATTTCACCTACATATGTCCTGCTACTATGATTTTGATGATTTGTGAGTTTGGGATACTTTGCTCTTCTGATTCAAGCTTGCTTGCTTGGTTTCTGAAACATATTTTTAACCATTTACCATCCAACTGCTACGATGCTTCGGACTCATTGAGCATCTGCATGATCTGTTACCTTGTCCATTCATGCTGCATCCTGGTTTGCCTGTTACATTAATGTTTACCTGTTTATAATGTTAAACTGCCAATGCTACTGGATATTGCAGGGGAACCTTTCATTAATGGTCAGGCTGTTCCATATGACCCCAAGTATCATGAGGAGTGGGTGAGAAACAATGCTCGGGCAAATGAGCGAAATAGACGCAATGACAGACCACGCAACCATGACCGTAGCAGAAACTTTGAGAGAAGAAACATGGGCCAAGGGGGGCCTGGAGGGCCTAGGAACTTTGGTCCCACCAATACAGGGGACATACCCCCCAATAACATGGGAGGTGGTGCACCCAATAGGGGTGGCATGCCACCCAACAACCTCGGTGGCATGCCATCCAATAACATGGGAGGACAACAAGCACCGGGCTACATGGGACAGCAACCGTCAAACTACAACATGGGACAACAGCCACCATCCTACAACATGGGACAACAGCCACCAAACTACAACATGGGACAGCAGCCACCACACTATGGGGGACAACAGCCACCAAACTATGGGGGACAACAGCCCCCATCAAGCTATATGGGCGGAAATCAGCACAACATGGGAGGTGTGCCAAACAATGCAGAAAATTTCCAATATGATAATGCACCGAAGAGTGGAGGAGCACCTTATCAACCTGGTCCTGGGCCGAATCAGAACAATTATGCACCAAACGTGGCTGGTGGAAATCCTTACCAGAACCAGAACATGCCTGGAAGGGATATTCCACCGCCTCAAAACTATCAATAAGCAGACTGTGGATGTAAATGAAATTTGTTATCTTTAGGATTTTGTCTTGAAAGCCTAAGCTTATATGGTAACCAGTGAGATGATGTTTAGTTTGGTGATATGTTTATTTTTGGTTGAATGGAAGTGGTTTAACAGTTGGGAGGAGAGTGGCAAGAATATTTTGCTCCTGCTGCCTTGAATGTGATGTACAATTGGTATATCATTGGCAGGCAAGTTACCCAAACCTGTATTTTTCATGTCCGTGGGAGCTCAGGTGAAACTTGTTAGCCTATCATGCTTGTTTAACCAATATTAGTTTCTCATCATGATCTGAAATTCGAAATACAGCGCAAAATGTTACTGAAGCGCTAAGCTATCTGCATACTTGTCCAACATGGCTTACCAGCTGTTCACGAGAGTTCTGTATATCAATGGAGAGGTTACTGGTGGAGAGAGGATGTTAAACCAGTGACGTGTCCATGTCTCCTCTATCTTAGGTTATATTAAAAGTTAGTAAAAACAGAGTTAAACATTGACAATGGAAATGAGTTCCCCTTCTTTGTCGATTTCTTTACCACCTTAATTCAGTAATTTAACTGCTCGCAGTTCCTGCTTCTCTGAGAAATATGGAGAAAAATAGGGAGAGCGGCGGGAACAAATCAAATGGAGCAAAAATAGGGAGCGGGTTGGGACATGGAAATGAGTCAGCCAGGAATATAACGCACTCTAACCCCTAATTCAGAATGAGAATTGTCGGTTACAAAGCAGAATTCTAAAAGATTACAGTAATCTATTTCATTTTCATGTTCACTTATTGGAGAATGACAACATTCATATATTGAGCTAAAGATCATATTTATAATGCGTAAAGTGCTCCATTCTCATTGACTGATTAGGATCTTAGTTTATTCTACCAACCCTCTGCTTTGGTCTGTAACCAGGAATTAATTTCGGAGTTGTCTTGAGTTGCAGATTCAGCTCTTTTGATCTTGGCTAGACGGATTTGATCCGCTAGAGAGACTTGGTGTTGTTCTGTTCTTGTGAACAATGCATCCAACTTTCCTACATCCACGTTCTTCCAGGTTCGTTGGTGATGACTGCTGAAATGACTGCTAGCAGGTTTCAGTTTGTGGATCTGAAAACAGCCAAAACAACCTCTATGAACCACTACACTGATAACACGATCTAAGATTTGAAACAAAAAGAAAAAGAGTACAGACAACAGCATCCAGTTCTGACTGAAATTTGATACAACCCAACTAGAGAGTTCATCATAGGTAACTCCAAAGCATGGGTCCTCTTCAAAGGAAACAAATCAGTACAAATAATCTGCTCCTAAATGCAACATATGTACTAAATTATGAACCCCTCATTTAAATTCTTCTAAACAGCAAAATGTATCAGTAACTAAAACATGAGCACCGTACGAAGGCATAGAGTGGTGTCCTTTTCAAAACCTAAAGTGCAAACGAATTGTCATTTATTTTTGGCAAATTCATGTCTAGAGAACAAAATTAAAACTATATCTAGCTTCATTCACGTGGGGTTTCAAAGGTTTGTACCTTCGTCAGTTTTGCCTTCAATTTAGATTCTTGATTGGCAGCAAATTCTTCTCTCTCTTCCTTTGACCTTTTCCTTTTTCTAACTTTTGCCTTCTGCGCTAGTTCCCTTTTCCTTTGAGCAAGTATTTTCTTTCTTTCATCTCTTTCCTTTGCTGCTCTTTCTGCTAGTACATGTGCCATTTCCTTTTCCTTTGCCATTTGTGCTGCACGCTCAAGATGTTGGAGAGCTATTGCTCTTTTCATCTTCTCGTAGCTATCCCAATCTAGTTCTTGTTGGTCACTACCCCCTGTCTTAGCAACTCTAGCAATGCTTTCAGCCCATAACTGCAAAAGTTTTTCCTCTGACCTTTTCCATTTCAAACGTTGTCCCCACAGCTTCTGCAGTGACCTGCTTATTCTTGTCTTAGTCTGATTACTGCAAAACAGAATAACACTTTAGTTCTAAATCTCCCAAGCTCAAGAGTCTTAAGTGTCAATGTTGAACATGGTATGTCAAGCATCCATGCAATGGTACAAACAGTTAGAGAGCTCATGCTGTGTATGAAAAGGGTGAATTTTGGGGTCAAATACAAGGAAAAACAGGGTAATTGAAAAATGGAGAAACAAAGTATTTGTGATGTGAATGATGCATCTCAATTCAAAAGGTCTAAGTTATGAAATATCTTGGCAGTGGATCTTACATAAAATTGTAGGCACTAGAACATGTTAAGCTGAATATAAATCATGCAAAGTTGCACCATACATTCAATTAGTTCTCTTGGGTGAGTCAACTGCAGCTATAGGCCATTCACAATCTTTCTATGGCAGGTTCTAGCTCTTATATGTAGCCACATGTTAAATTAAGAAGAAAGTTTGTCAACCACCGGATAACAAAAGAATTACATCTTTAATCCAGTCAAAGACAAGAAAGCACAATACTGGTGCCTAATGACTATTCACCTGAAGTAGTGTTCCAGGATTTTAGCAGCTCCTGACTATATTGGACTACAAGTTTGGGAATAATGCACAACAAATTTCATACTTGTATAATCTGCATTTTAAATTTAAAGAAGAGAAAAAAAAAGCAAATATACTGCATAAGTATCAAAAAAGCAAATTGACTATTTAGAGAGAGAGAGAAAATAGAAAGTACCTAAGCGAGCGAGGGCATTCAGACATCTTCGCTCTTACCTGATAATTTTTACAGAGAAGGAAAATGTTACAGAAAATTATAGCAGTAAAAGAATGTGGTTTCACGGACCTTTGCTGCTAATAATATACGGGAAGAGTTAGTGCAAAATGTAACAGTATGACCAGAGGAGCAGCCATCTGATGTCAAACACATACTTTATTGGCAGACTGTAATCATGAAGTAATAAATATTTTCTAAATTAGTAGGTTCTTACACGACTTCACCTTGGGATCTCTCAAGGCTTCTTTTGTCCTTCGGCTGATTATCTCCCGTGTCTCTGCATATGTAGTAAGAGAATTTAGAGTGACAAAAGCTTGAAGGAGAAATATTTCTAATGCTGTCAAGGAGTTAAACATGGTACCTTCACTGTGTTTTCTGCCTTTGTTCCATGGGACTTTTCCTTTATTTGCTAGTCCAATCCTTTTTCTTCTTTGCATTTCCCTTTCATTCTCAGAGTTAGAATTCTTTGCCAGATTGGAAAGATTATCCTGTCGAGTATCTTCAGTTAAAGGTTGGTCCTTTAATAAACTAGAACAGTTTTTTTGACAAGAATCCACAACGTGAAATGTCTCCGCAATACTAATGCTGGCCGGAAAACTTCTACAATGATAAGGCACCAAGCACGAACTAACACAGGTAACCAAGGAAGAGACCTTCTTCACACGAGACACACCAACAATCAACACTGTTGTGCTTGATCGTGCTCGTATGTGTTCAACTGCATAACCAGAATTTGGTACTAGTAGACTGTTGTCCTTGTGAATAGGAGTGGAGAGCTTCCTGAGAGCAATGTTGTGTCACTAATAAACTAAACATTCATCAGGGCACAAATTTTCTCTATCTGGCTACGTCATAACATAAATGACAGTACAGAAACCAGTGACGAGAAAAGCTTTATTAGCAAGTTCAGATGGGAAACGAATCTTTTGACAATTTAAGCTTCATATCAACCAATATTCAGCGCCACCAAGACCTACTTTTTATTTTCCCAAGTAAATGTCCCTAATTATCTGAATAAACACAAAACAGGGAAAAGGTTGTATTCAACTACTTACATTCTATTTAATACCGTCACCACACATGCTAATATGTTAGCCATAATCTTCAAGCAGAAAAGCAAATTTCCAAACTGGTTTTCCAATATTTTCTGCATTTGTATAAATAGGTATCAGTAATTGCACTAAAACCATCCAGACCACTCAATTTTGCCGGGGAAAAGAGCACATAAAATCTACTTGGAGTTCTATAACTTGAAATGCACAATGTGGGATTAAATTAGCAAGCAAATTCTGGAAAGTGGAGGAAACATGACAGGAGATCATGAAAGATTGCAACTTGGGAAGCTATGAATTGAAATTGCAAAAACCCACATCAAGAATTTGACAGAAAATACAGAGGCAAGTGATGGGGAGCCTTACCAGGGAGACAAGAGCATTGCAGTAAAGAAAATGTACTACGAATAGTTATCTTATTGAATAGCCCCCAGAATTCCAAAAGCAATCGTCAGATGGAGGAGGGGAGAACTGGCACTGGTTGAGTGAACAGTTTAGATGCTCGATGCAAGCAATGAGGAAAATCCTACGATTGTCTTACACGCGCACCACGTAGCGGGTGTTGGAAATCATTATCTAATTTTTACACGCAAGCATGAAAATTGCCCTTGTTTTTGCCCTTTTTTACCTGTGTGTGTGTAACATTTCATGCATTTTGGGTCGCTAGTTGTAGCTTTAACTGCTAAGCAACATGAACAACCCATAGGCTGAAAAATCTTAATCCAGAATTTCGTCTTCCAACAAGCCCAGCCCAACCCAATTCAATTGGATTCTTCTCCGCCGCTCCACGTCATCTTCGATCCGTATAAATGGAAACGCCCGTCTAATTTCCACTTCAATTCTCGGTCCTGACTCTGACTAGGATTAGGGTTTTAACATCTCCTTTTTTTCACTTTCCCTTCCTATTACATCAGCAATGGATCCGATTAAGAAGAGGAAGCTCGATGAAAACGGCGTTCTATTACACGATCCAGACGGCGCCGTCGCCGCAGGAATGGTACCTTTCAAGCTTTCCGTCGAAGACGCGCGTAAAATCCTCGAACCCTTTTCCCGCGAACAGCTACTCGAGATCGTCCAATCAGCCATCCTTCGCCACGTGGACGTTCTCGACCTAGTACGATCCATCGCCGACCGGGACCCAGCACAGAGGAAGCTCTTCATCCGCGGCCTTGGTTGGGAAACCACGACGGACAAGCTACGAGCTCTCTTCTCCCAATACGGTGATCTCGAAGAAGCTGTTGTAATTCTCGACAAAGTCACTGGAAAATCGAAAGGTTATGGCTTTATCACTTTCAAGCATATTGATGGGGCAATGGCAGCTCTTAAGGAACCTAGTAAGAAAATTGATGGTCGGATGACGGTTACTCAGCTAGCGGCTGCTGGTGTGTCTGGTGGGCCGGGTGGCGGAGGGGGGAATAATCAGGTGGATGTTTCGGATAGGAAGATTTATGTGGCAAATGTACCTTATGATATGCCGGCTGAGAGGCTGTTAGCTCATTTTTCCATGTATGGCGAAATAGAAGAGGGACCATTAGGCTTTGATAAGGCAACGGGGAAATCGAGAGGGTTTGCTTTATTTGTGTATAAAACTGCCAATGCTGCGAGGGCGTCTTTGGTGGATTCTGTGAAGAATATAGATGGGCATCAGTTGAACTGTAAACTTGCTATTGATGGGAAGAAGAAGCCAGGTCCTGGAGGGCCTCAGGGTGGTAATGAAGGGAACAATGATGGTATTGGGGTGGGGATGCCTGGTGGGATTGCTGCGCAATATGGTGGGCACGGTGGAGTTGGTGGTGTAACTGGATATAGTGGATTTTCCGTGCCTTCGGTGGGTGGGAATCAATTGAATTCGTCATTAGGTAGTGGTGGTGGCGGCGTTGGTGTTGGTGGTCCAGGGATGTCCGGTATTGGCAGCCAAGGGATGGGGTCTAATTTAGGTGTTAGTGGTGGACTTGGTCCTTATGGTGGCGGGACGCATTATGGTGGGCCTGGTTCTACTGGATATGGTGGGTTGGGTGGAGCTGGTGGAGGATTGAGTGGTGTTGGGAGTGGAGTTGGTGGTGCTGGTCGTGGTTCTTTTTATGGATTGCCACCAAGCTCAGGTGGTATGCCAACTGGAGATTATCAACAGGGGGCACACTATGGCTTATCTTCGTCTGGATATCAAAGCCAGCATCATCAGACAGCAGGAACCTCACCAGCTCCCAGAGTTCCAACTGGGGGAATCTACCAAGGGGTGCCTCCTTACTATTGAGGTAGATTTTCTAATTTATTCTAATATTGCATCATTTTTTGAACAAATGTGTCACTCCTTTCTACCTACATTCTGCTGGTTCACCGTTCTCTCGTTGTACTCTCTTTTTGTGGTTTGTTTTAGGGATTCTTGTCAATTTTGGTGATTGTTTAACCATTCATCACGTGATCTGGAGTGAACATGTTCTATTGTATTTTTTTAGTTGGAGTTATAACTTGTTTGACAGTGAATTCTTTCATGGATTTCTGCATGATTTGGGAGGTTGCATGTTTTTGGTTTTGTTTTGGTGTTCATTAATATGTCTGGTCAGTACCATGCATTTTTTGTTTTGTTTCATTTTTTATTACACTGTGCCATTTTCATACTTGTATGTGATGAACTGGTGCTTCATACAAAGTGCATCATGGATGGTTTAGTGCTTATCGTTGTGTTTGTTGTTACCTTTCTCCCCCACTCTGTATTATTTGAACTTGTTGCTGAATGATACATCGTAGAAGACTTTCCTATAATAATTTCCAGATTTAAGAAAGTGTTACCTCTGAGTTCTTCCAGCTTTTTATTTGCATGCAGAGTTAATATCGTACGCCAATGTGCCTTAAAAGATTTGATTTTTTTTGAATTTTGAGAAACTTGTTACCATTTGAATTGGTTGCATGGTTCAATTTGTTTCGGATAATACTTGGAAGTAATTGGTGGAGATATGTTTTTTTCATGTAGTGTAAATGAGTCAGAATTGATGATTGCAATGTGCGGCATTAGTAAGAATAACAGTATTGCTCTATCTTTGCGCAACATAGACCATATTTACAGGGGTTGACCTGTTTATGTGCTTTTGTTCATCCTGATCGTTTTTGTTATGTAATTTTGGAGTTAGCCTCTGATTTGGTCCCCATGCTTGTGGGTTCATTTAGCGATTCTCTTGTTAGTCTACGCAGCCAGAAAGTCTTCTTTTGTTGTAGTCTGTTGTATTTTTCTTTGTGCTGGTTCATATGAAGTCATACATCCTATGAGATGTTTTATTTATCTACTATTCTAAATTAATGGGCAAGTTCTTTTTTGGAGGCTTCTGCTTCATTTTTCTTATGCACCATCTACGGATGAGAATTATGCTTTTACAACATTTGGATTGTAAACTAACAAATTTTTTGCCTTAAGCTGATAGCTGAAAGAAAGGGGTAATCAACAGTAAATCTTCAAATTCTCTTCCTGGTTCTACCTGTGTTTGATATGTATTTTATGTGCATCTACTTTGATCACATGAACCTATGCTATTCATGTGAATCTTCAATAATGCATGATTTACATATTTTTAACCTTCGTTCTCTTTGTAACAACAGCAGTAGTTTTTCTCACCGTTATTGTAGTATTCTAGAAATTATAATTCCTTTTTTATTTTTCCTTATTGCGCTTGGTTGTTGGTTGTCTGAATTTTGTCACTACTCATTGTTGTTTTGCTCTGTGACAAGACCCTTTTTTTTGGGTGTATCATCTCTAGTGTCGGAGAGAATTATGGTGTGTTTGGTTACTTCTATATTGTCATGGTGCTGCTGCTTCTTGGCTTAAATTCTTGCCTTTTGTTTCTTGAGTTTTTATGATGTTTGAGCTTTGTTTTGCAAGGTGTATGTGGATTGACATTTTAAGTTGTGAATGGATGTTTGGTTCAGGTGTGTGAGAGCTTGTTGGCGCAGTTGCTTTTTATGGTTCTGGTGATTTCGTGCAGACAATATGAACTCTGGCTTCATGATTTTGATTTGCTGTGTAGTTTGGCTCTTCGATACATCTGCGCTTCATGATGTCATCAAGTGAAATGCTAGTAATCTAAGTGACTGAGTATTTTGTATTTCTGATCTAGAGCTTCTATGCAATTTGAGTCTGTACGAACTTATTTAGATTGCTATGTGTTTTTAGGGAAAAAGATATGAATTAGACTTTGACTTTAGTTGTTTGTTTTGCTGCGGGTGCAGCTGACTTTTGCTTATGGCATTTGACTTTAATTGGTTCTGATCTGTCTTTGGAGCATCTGCCATATGTTTAGATGCTATGTTATTTTTTATGTATTTGTTTGCCTTTTTTGGTTTCCTTGTGTAGTATTCTGTCAATTAGACATTGCATTTACAGTTGTCACCTTCCAGGCGTAATCTAGTAATCCACCACAAATACAAATCCTTGATAATTTTCTTTGAAGTGAGTTAGAGTGTGCATTAGGTGAATTAGACTAAAAGAGCATTTTTTGGTTTCTCTCTTTGGGGCAAAAAGAATGGAGGAAATGAAAACGGAGGCACGATAAGGAAAATTGTCTACATTAAATTTTGAAAATTTCAGTTGGAAGCTAAATGTTAGGTAAGTGAATTATCTTCATCTAGTGAAAAAACATACAATTATGTGTTGCACTTGGAAAGACAACCATTTATGTGTTGCACTGACATTTGAACTCTGATTGCTTGACGGTATCATTTATCGTGGACAAATTGGATGAAAGTTTTCTTGTTAATCAGGTATTTTTTGCACTCTGATTCTTGTGGAAAATTCTTGTAGTTCTTGAGTTGTGTCTTCTTGGAGTGGTCAACCAACCCCTGATTGGCTTGTCCTAGGTCTCAACATGAGTAAAAATCATGCAGTGTTCTAGCAAGCTAGTCAAATTGAATTGTTATCATTGGACACAATATTTTGCTAATAGTTTTTGTTTTCTATTTACAATTTAGGCATCAGAAGATATTTCTGTGAGTAGATTTTGTGGCTTAGCCTGAGTACCGATGCATCTTTTTGATGCTTAGCACGAGAGGTGGTGTATCTTAATGCCTGGCCTTAAGAATTTGCTTTCTTAATCGGGCTATTTATTCTTCAACTCTGAAGAATTTTGGATTTTTAGTAAATAAACTATGGTATAATTGTTATGTGTTCCTGTTGACATGTTTTTAGAAATTGAAGTGGCGCTTGTAGGTATTTTGTTTTACTCAAGTTCTGCTCTCTCATCTGTCTCCTTCAAATGGAACCTTAAGCTCTTAGTCTTATGTTCTTTTGGTGAAATGTGTTGGTTGGTATACATTCTCTGTTTTAGAAAATTTTCTATTGAAAGTGGATGAGATTGAACTGGTAATCATTTGGAGAAGTTCTTTAGATGCCCAAGTTGGAAAGAAGATGACACATCAGCAAACCTGTTGGTAAGCCAATAGTCGTATGTAGACTTTATCTAAGACCGAGAACTCATATCTCTAAGGCAGAAACTGCTGGAAAAATGATCAACAAAAATCAGAACAGGAAAAGCAAAGAGAAAGCAGAGAAAATTTGAGATTGATAATAAGAATGAATTAGAAATTTTAGGAGTCACTTCTTTGTACCATTAGTCATTTTATCACACTAACCCTAAAAAGACGTCAAATCTGCAGGAATTCAAGAGGGTAATAAAATATTTGCACCCTGCCGTTTGTCTCTAGGTTGACTGGTTTGTGATTCCATTTGTGGCCAAAACTCTCCTCCCTAGTTTCCAGTGACATCAATAATGGACATGTCAGAGGGTTCATTATAGTCTTTTCAGTTTGTTAGCGTTGTTGTTCGGTCTAGTGCCTTTTTTGGGTAAACGGGGAATTCTGCCATGTTGCTTTATTTGTTGATTTACTCTCATGACAGTGTTCCTATGACTGAATCGGTAATTGTCCGAGTGTGCTACTCCCTTCTTGATGACTTGATGATGCCGTTGTCCTATAATAATAAGCTGTAAATGTCCTTTGGAATCACCCTTTGGTCATATAACTGACTTGGGGTGGCTAACAATGGCTAATGCTATATTGGCCCCATCTGGGTATGTTTGAAATTGCTATCCTATAAGGTTCAGAAGTCCCTTTCCTCTTTGAGATTGTGAAACAGTCTTTGCATAAATCTGCTGGAGCAATCAAGGTCGCGGCAACTTGCCAATCATCTGGGCGACTTGTTTGCCCGAAGAAAGTATACCATCACATCATGGGGCGGTTATAGAGGAAGTCTGGAATAAGAGTGTCATTGAATGTAATGTACATTTCGAGAAACTCTTGGGCGGATGTAATCTGTTACCATATATGAAAATGTTCCCAGATTGGAATATCTTCTAGTCGATTGTATGGATGTTGAATTTTTGTGTAGTCGCGTCATCTTTTGATTGAAGAAATAAAGCAGCAGCAGAAGCAGCAATGCTGTTAACTGGATGACTAGAAAGGCTCATTCCTAGTGATGCGGGATAAAAGCTCTCCAGATGGACAAGAGAGGAAGTGGGGACAAAGAGGGATGTGTAAAAATATCCACGTTCACTGTGGTTTAGGGGTTGAACTTGCTGCTAGCTCAAATTTCTCAAAATTTTGTCACTCGTGATTTTGATTTGCAAATTAATAAATCTCGGTAGTGTCGTGCAGGTCATGACAGAAGGTTAAAACATGCTACGTTACATAATAAACAAAATATCAAAAAAATTGTTGGATTGTCAAATGGCAAATGCCGGTTGGTTATCGGTTTTTTTTTTTTTTTTTTTGTTGGGGAGGGGGGGGGGGCGCGATGTGGCGGCGGGGTTTCTTGGGCTTGGTGTGGTTTTGTATACCGGGCAAACAAAGTCGTATATTAGTTAATGTGTTATGCGGGCTGAATTTCTAAGAATATTATTGTTAAAATTTAAAGTTGTTATAAAATTGGTGTAGTTTGGGGAGTGTTTCTGATTTAAGGATCATCGCACTTTCGATACGAGGCTTTCAATAAAAATGTTTTTAATTTTCATTTATTTTGAGTTGCTTTAGTTTTCTTTTTTTTTTTAATTTTTTGCAAAAGCTTCGGGTTTTTTTTTTTTTTTTGGCTTGCTTTAGTTTTCTCAATTTTCTCTTTTTTGTTTTTTGTTTGTTTGGCAAGCTAATGAGCGGCTAAGCATTTACCATCGGGACCAGTCATCGTGATGTGATCAGGCTGGTCTGCGGCACATTTTTTTAAAATTTTTTTTTATTTTTTCCTGACGCCGCAAATTTGATTGGTGGCGTCAGTTATGGACCGTTGATCACAATGTGATCAATGGATGCAGATTGAGGCCAAAATAATTGTCTAAAATAATTTTTTAAAAAGTGAAACGGCATTTTTTTTAAGTAAAATCGCAAATCTCAATTGCGGCGATATTTGTCTTAGATACGGTCAAACTCCGGTGTTCGATCCTTCTGTTGATGATGACAATGATGACGACCACACGCTTTGAACAAGTTTATGCACCACTTCGGAGGTTCGAACGATTACAATTAGGATAAATTCTATCACACGAAAGGATTCATTGCAAATGTGGCTGTTCTATCACTTCGCGCGATAAGGGCAAGAGGGGCATTGATAGGTGATATTTAGATTTTTTGGATTTTTCTTATCGAACCTTTTGTTTTATTATCATTTAAGTTCATATGCTAATTATTACATCCTATAAATATTGTTCAACGCTGCATTATTTAAATTAACATTCACATTAAAAATTTCAAAAATATGACTTAGGCAAATTTTATTAGTATTTTAATAGCATACTTGATTATCATCTAAATTTATAAAATTAACATAGTATCGCATATTAAATTTTTGACAATTCTGGTTTATAATAGGATTTTAGTAATGGGGTTTTTAGTAATATGGTTTAAGGATTTTGATTTTAAGATTACGGTTAAAGGGTTTATGTTTATATTAAGGGTTACACTGTGAGGACCTGAAAATTGAGATTTCATGTTAGGTAAAACGTTAAACCTAAACCCTAATTAAAAAAAAAGGTTACGTTATATGAAAAAAAAAGCTTCCTCGCTGGTTAGTTTTATTAAAAAAAAAAAGAAAAGAATCTATCGCCGCTCAGGAGTGGCGATACAAAAAAAAAAAATCGCCACTCATGGAAAACAAAGAAGAAGAAAAACCTTTCATGAGCGGCGAAGCTTTTGCAAAAATTTTTTTTTTAAAAAAGAAAACTTAAGCAATCAAAAATAAATGAAAATTAAAAGCATTTTTATTGGAAGCCTCACATCGAATTTGCGGCGACCCCTAATTCGAAACCCACCCTCAAACAGCACCAATTTTGGGACAATTTTTATTTTTGACAATATTGCAAGAAATTCGCGTTATTCGGTGATATAAAAATAATACTACAGTTTTTAAAATATAAACCCATAAATTCTAGAATACGCTTTTTCCTTTACACACTGAAATGGGTTTTGGTCTTGGGTTAAGCTGAAACATACCGAGTTAATGTATTGCATTTTGTATTTAACAGGTTTCCAGCTCTATTTCGTGCCAGCGGGGAGAATGAAGTATTTTAAATTAAGGTCGAGTGTCTTTGATATCTTAGACTCAGGAGGATACCGCTCGTTTATGGGATATGATCAGTACAACTTGACGGGCTATGGCACTTAATCAGCAAGCGTTTTAACAGCAGTTCTCGTGATTTCTGAATCAGTAGTGTCAGTTCCACCAAAAATAAAATGCCCTCGTCTCCTGAGTGAAGAGCACAAACGGCAACCAGATTGTTCGAATTTGCAAAAACTTGGAGACCAAGAATACCCCCCGCCCCAACCCCGGCTCCCTCCAGAACCTGCCAATTTCACCATATACTACTAGTACATTAGTCATCCGGCAACCCTCTTCCCAATTTGGCCATCTACTCCATCCAGGGTTTTACTTTTCCACTATTAGTAATACATACACCTCAGGCGGGCTGAACTTATCCATTTTTTCACAGAGATCAACGGTTGATTTCTGATTTCTTACTGTCCTTCGGCAAACTGCAGAAATGAACCAAATCAAGGTTTCCAAGGATTTAGACTCTGAAAGAAAGAGAATATTCTCTTCAAAGCTCAAGCTCTCCAATGGCTGCTCTTCCATCACTCCACCCACTCCTCCTAGAGTCAATCTTGAGTCATTTTCCCTGCACCGACTCCATCAGATGCATTCCACCGTTACCGCTAACCCAAATCCTGATGATCTCAAGGAAACCAGAAAACTTGAAGCTTCATTGAACGTCGAAAACCAAGAAAAACAAATCCTTCACAACATTTTGCACTCCTTCACGAAATCCCGATTAGTTGAAATCCTTCAGGAAGCTGCCGTTGCCCACCCCGCCATTCTCCATGCCGTTCTTTCCATCGTTGATGACAACCCATCCCACCGCAAGATCTTTATCAGAAATCTTGGCCCTAAAACCACCCCTGAAAATCTCCACAGCTTCTTCTCAAATTACGGAGAAGTTGAAGAAGCTAAAGTCATCTTTGACAGGACCACTGGATATAGTAAGGGCTATGGTTTTGTTACTTTCAAGAATGCCGAGTCTTTCTTGCTTGCCCTGGAAAACCCCAGCAAGAAAATTGATGGATTCGTCAGTTTTACCAGCATTTGCGTTGGGCCCGATCATTCATCAGGGAAGACTGATGATAGTAGTATCAGTAGCGATGAGATGGAGAAAATGAGAATGAAAAGGAAAATTCGGGTGGAGAATGTGCCAGCCGAGATGAGTTCTGAGACTCTGTTGAGTTTTTTTGAGAAGTACGGTGAAATTGAAGAAGGGCCTTGGGGGTTTGATATGGGGACAGGGAAATCAAGAGGGTTCGCTTATCTTTTGTATAAGAATGCGGAAAGTGCAAAAGCTGCTTTGGCTGAGAGGGTGAAATTTGTTGATGGTTTCCGGCTGGTTTGCAAAATGGTGTTGAGGGAAAGGGAGAGAAGTAATAGGAACCCAACGGATATAGTGGAGCCACTGCCTTCGCCTCCGAGAACTTTGGTTTTGCCTGTTTCCTATTACTATTGTGTCTATTATTCTCGTCGATTGGTTCCCTACAATTATTACTATCAGAATGAGCCTGTTATGGGCGGCAGTAGCGGCCAATTGGGGCCTTGGACTGAAGGACAATCATCATCAGCTTTACGTCCTGCTCCTCGGATTGCTGGTGCTGCTAATTCTGGAGCTTCTTCGCCTTCTGGAAGATAGAGTCCGTGCTGCAGATTTTGAAGGACTAAAATGTTGAGGCTGGTTTGTTGCAATCTTGTACAGCAGAATGAGTTCAGAGCACTATTTCTAATCTTTACTTGGTGACAGCGTTCGTTAAAGATGTGATTAAGAGATAGTAGTAGTATATTAGTATTAGCTATTGACATTAAGGAGGAAGAGGTACACAACCAGGTTATTTTGGATTTTGTAGTAGGTTGAAGTACTGCATAGCCCTCTTTTTTATTTTTGTTTAGCATTGAGGGTATTGCTTAAGAGATAGCATGCACAAATGAGAGGGATTTTTTTTTTCTGGCTTAAAATGCTTGTTCAATATTATTTCATTAAGTGTGTGTATATATATATATATATATAACTATATATACACACACACATACACACATATATGTTGGCCTAGTAAAGTTTTACAAAGGGAGATATACTGCGTTTAAATAATAATTGGATCAATTGCGTAAGGATCAAGTACATCTACTTATGTTGTTCTTGTTCTCGTATTATATGTTGTACATGCATCCTCTGGTTTCTCTGCATTCAGTGTTAGCTTGGACTTGCAACTTATGCAAAATCACTAATTTAGATGAATTATAGATATTATAGCTAGTCAAATCTATTGGATTCTTGATGGAAAGTTGGCCTTCTTTGGATTGTGACTTTTTGTAAAAAAAAGTTTTTTCGTTTTCGGTGAACACACATTTTTACTAGGTCTTCTGTTCTCATGGAAGGGGAAAAAATTAAGAATAACGTGAAGGAAAAATAATTAGAAAGACGAAAAATAATCTAGAAGACAAATAAATAAAAAAGGCAGGGTAGGTCCTTAGCCTCTGCTTGACCCAAATTAAAGGTAAAAAGAACATTCCCAAAGGCCAAAAGCAAATTCAAAAAAAAAAAAAAAAAAAAAAAAAGAGTCCAGTCAACCCCTATATGGTATATACCACGACAAGGTAATTAAAAGCAAAGGAAAACAGCAAAAGCCTTATCTAATAGAGTATCAATTTCCAGTTCCAAATGATTAACCTATTGAGGAATTGATAATAACCCTCTGATAAATATAGACATTAGTAATTGCTAAATTGATTCAAATCACTCCTGCTCAATAATTCATGGGGGCCACAATAAATTTACCAACACCACCACCACCACCACCACCACCCCCAAAAAAAAAAAAGCAACCCTTTTGAGCAGAACTAAAAATGGAAACGAAATATACAATAGTGAATATCAGTATAAATAATTGATACGCCGGCAGCCCAAAAAGTCCCCTATTTTTTTTTTTTTTTTTTTTGTCAAAACAAAAAGTCCCCTATTAACTTCTGAGTTTTGTCCCTCAAGCTCTCCTGCCCAACAAACAAAGCAACTCCGCCTCCCCCCACCATCATCATCGTCATCGTCGTCGTCTCTCAGCTTATCATCATAACCACCCACCGACCGGCAGCAGCCTCGGTAGCCGGTAAGTTTTAGAATATCTAGAATGTCTTCAGAGTTATAATATTATTCCTATGAAAGTTGTATATGTATGTCCGCCTGGCTGCTGATCGTGTGTGCTAGTATATAGGTTGATCAAAAGCTTAATTTAGCTGAAAATAAACATAAAATAAAGTAATTTCTGGGTTCTAAAAGCTTAAACGATCTTTAGTACTTCAGTGGTTCTTCATGTTAATTATTCATTGATGTTCAAAAATTGGAGCTTTCCTTGAATATTGTGGATGATACTATAAATTAGTTGAATTTGTTAAATTTCTGAAATAGGTATAGAATGAGATAAAGGCCGGTTCAATTCAACTCAGGTTCTTGATATCCTTGATTCCATTTAGTTGATCATCATACTGTTATTGCCCAACTTTGACAAAGACTTCTTTTTTATCCCTCTTATTTGTTCTTCTTCCAAGTAGTATAAAGCGTATCTTTGAGGCATCTTTATCCGTGCATGCCTGTGCTAATGGGAATTATTAAGCAGATGCCTTGATTGTAGATTTTTAACAGCAGATTGAGGGTTGTAGGTTTGCTGGAGCTAAGTAACTGTATGAGAAAAAATTTTAAATTGCAAACTTGTTATATTGTGTTAATGACATCTCGAAAAAATATTTCCAGGCTGTATCCTCATTGAATTGGGTGATGGTATCTTTTCAAAACACAGAATTTTCATCCCTGTTTGAGGAAGGTAGCATATATGCACTATGGATCTAAAATCCAAAGGTAGAACATGGGTTGGTAACATATACCACAAGTTTGAGGCTATCTGCCAGGAGGTTGATGATTTTGTGAATAAGGTATTCATTCCCTTTCTGTTTTTATTTGTCATACCCAATTTTTATGATTGCTTCAATCTGAAAATCATAATCATAATTTGGCTTATTAATGATGGACTCCTTGGAATACTAGGATTAAAATCAGTATTGACGTGTTTGTCACTCATTCTAATCCTTCTGGTCCCCCTGTTCCATGTGATACATATGATTATCTATTTGGAGTTTTCTCTCATCATTGAATTGCTTGCTTTTACAGGATACCAGTAAATATGTGGAGAATGAAGTGCAAACAATTGGTGAAAGTGTGAATAAAATATGTCCTAATGTGGTGCATGATTTTCACCCTTATTTGGAGGATAATAAACAAGCAAAAGCTCATGGAGGGACCAGAACGCAAAATGATGTCGAAAGGACCAGTTTTAAATCTAGGGTAGCCTTCAAAGAAAAGCATAGACATGTCAGTGAAAAGAAATCATCTAAGGAGCAGGACAGGTTTGATGTTAAAGGTTGTGATCCCAATGAAGTGGACCATCTAGGGCAATTCAGCCCTCCTCCTGCTTCAGATTCTGCTCAAGTTGCAGAAAAAGACTCACACTGGAAAGAAACTAGTGATGCAGCTATCTGTAGTAACACGGAGTTGGTTCTTCAGGAGAATGTGAGATGGGAGGATTACTCTGCAAGTAGTTATCTAAATTTTCCTAGAGCAGAATATTCATCTAAATTGCCATTATGTCCGAGAGATAATCTACTTATTGATAATTTGGAGTCTCCTGTTGATGGAATTTTATATGGGCCAGCAGAAATTTCTAATGAAGAATACTTGAGAAATAGTATCCTGGATGAGTTTTCTTCAAGAATTTTTGTTCAGGGTGTGGGTCTTAGGACTTCGGAGATGGACAGGATGACATGCAATAGCACAGATCTTTCTAAGGAATCAGAAACTGGCTTGTTTCTTGAACAAGACGGTGAATCTACAATGTACAAGAAGTTGGAGACAGGGGCTGAAGAGAATGCCAAAGTTAAGGAGCATCATGCTTCTGAACTTGCAAGTTCTCTTGAGGGTAAGAATTCGTGGGAGCTATTATGGACACAGGAGCAGCATCCAGTGGGTTTGGAAGACAAAAATTCATCTTTTAGGTCTTCAGCTGATGAGGATCATAAAATTCCTGATCTAGAGAAATGTTCTCCAGAAACTTTGGTTCCTAATACTGTGCTTAGAGTTGTTCCAGTCAAACAGGTAGCTGATGATAATGCAGAACCTGCTGATGAAGCAGTAGTGAACCTGTCTTCACAACATGATGATCATGTAGAATTCATAAAATGTGGTACGGGTCTTGAAGCAAATGTTAGAAAGGAGCATTTGGTGGTTGATAATAGAGGTTACCTTAGCCATGAAAGTTCGTCTGATTTGTCATTACATCCAAGGGAGAAGCATCCTGATGCTGAGGATTCAAAGTTGCTGCAGGACAAAAGTTTGTATAAATCTTTACCTATTTCTACAAATGAAGATTATTGGTCAACCATTCCAGCCAAGTTATCACCGGAAACTTCAGTTAATGACGAAATTCTCAGACCTTTCCAACAGAAAGAGGGAGAATGTAATAGCCCACAATGTTCTAATGAAACTAAAACTGACTTGTCTTTAGATTGTTACCGTTCATGCATGTCCTCGGATTTCAGTTTTGACAAGGATTGCTTGGTGGAGAAACATGCATCTTCAGAACATTTAAGGTTTCCTAAATGTTCAAGGAAGCTCCACGTGGAGACTGATGAGCTGAGTTCTCTAAATAGTGGATATTTATCTGGATTATCACTAATATATAGGACTGAAGATCATAGAAATACCATGCCCACTAAGATGTCACCAGTTAATTCAGTTAATGATGCAGGGTTAAGTGCCTCCCAGAAGGATAAGACGATGTGCAATAACCTTTCGGATGTTTTGAGTACTAACTCATCATCTGAACTAGTGTCTTCAGGAATTTCTTGGAAGCATAAATTAGCTGAGACAGAAGCTTCAAGTTCTTCCATGTCGACAGAACTTTTAGACCCGCCAGAATTTTCACATGGAAATTGTACTAAGAAGACAGAGGAAGTCTGTTGTGATTATACTGATTCCGGTGGTTCTGCGTCAACACTATCCAGCAGTTCTTGTGCATCCTTATTTGGTTTGACCTCTAGGAACAAGGATGTAAACCTGGTTCCTGCATTCCCAAGGACTTCCTCATCTGCAGGTGGGTGTTACAAGCTTTTGGTGTTCTTCAGGAATTGTGAAATCTTCTCCAGTTCACATACTTTTTTCTTTTCTTTTTTCCTTTCTTTCACCCTTCTTTTGTTTTCCTCAAATTGACTGATGACCATTTTAAGTGCAGATTCCTCCAGTACTGATAAATCTATGCTTGATTCTTTTGGGAATAAGCTTCAACAATCCTTCGAAGGTAGTCAATTAGAAGCTGATGTCTTCATTGAGGATTCTAATGCATTCAAACTATTCACAGTTTTGTTCTTTTTTCATTGTTCTATTTTTAGAAGGGGAGGAAGGTTGTGGTTTGAATAGTTTTCATGAAACTTCTAGTTAGTGGCTAATTATAGCATCATCCAAATGGACCTTATTTGTTGTTTGTGAAAGTCTCAAAAAGAAACTGCAAACACTAGTTTGGATACAACTGTACTTTCTTTACGAAGTGTCTATATCAGCAATATGTATCACACGGTTCCTGACTTTCAAATGCTTTTGACAGGGATAGTGGATGACTCTGTTAGTGATATTTCCGATGCTGACATGGAGACTATCGATCTCTCTGATAAAGCAAAACTTGAGGAAAGCTGTGTTATTGTGGATAATGAGCTACTGTATGCCGCCTCCTGCAGACCAAGAAAATTTAGATCATACAAGGTATTTTGTCTGTCTCTATCTGTCTCTTTCTGGGTTGGTGGGTTCTATGTTTGTGTGCAGCTTGAGATGGTGTGGTGTTTTGTGCTCATGCTGATCAAAGATCTTTTAGATCTGACAGAGCATGCTTTGTTTTGTGGCTTATAGTATTTGTTGAAGTTTGAAATATGCAGTGCCTTACTCTTATTTTAATTGTTGTCATGCGTGCCATCTTAAGAGTTAGTTAAAGCAAAAGTTGTACATTAAGCTGAAGTTGATTAAAGTATTCTTTTAAAACATGTAGCTGAGTACGATTTTGATGAATCACTGCTTGATTTTTGATAAGCACACACTTATTGTATGTTCTTATTGGAAGTTTTCAATACTTTTTCTAGAAGAGTTCCATGTCATGAATTTTAAAGTTATTACTACGACAAGCTTCATTGTCATAATTGTTATGATTAGTTATGCTCCAAGAAACAAGCTTACCACATTATAAAAAGAATAAAAGGTGAATTCTTTTATCAAGTAGGAGTTTCAATGTTGTACTGAGTAGTTCATTTTTTCATTTTTCCTTGGTTAGTTTGTATGTATATCGAGTCATCTGGTTCTGTATATTGTTAATGCTTTCAAATTGCAGCATCGTTAGTCATTCCTTAAGCATGTGATGATGGGCTTGATGCTTTTGATCCTTTTGACCTCCCTGCTTGAAGAGAAATAGCGGTTTATTGTAGATTGATCTGCTGAACAGGTGGAAACGAGCATAACTAATCCTTTTTTTTTTATCTTGTCCTGCGTTTTTTCCCAACCTTCCCAACCCCAGAAACTGATACAGGAGGCTTTTGCTTCAAGAAAGAGAATAATAAAGGAGTATGAGCAGTTGTCAATTTGGTATGGAGACATTGATTCAGATACCAGCTTCCATTCAGATCAGCATCTTTCACCCCATATGACATCTGCATCAAGACCCTCACAAGCACGTGATTTGGGTGAGTCAGAATGGGAGCTTCTCTAAGTTCCTTTGCTCCTCAGTGAAGATGCAGCCAAACGAGTTCGGAGCTTTCTTTCCTGGGCTGATGAATCTCCGGCTATCCTACGTCTTGAGGCGGTTCAATTTCTTGTAAGGTCTTTTGTAGCAACTGAGAGTAAACAACTCAAAAAAACTTCTTTAAACCATGAGATGATGGTTCTTCTTTTGCCAGTCCAGCATTGGCAGCGACTGGATTGTAAATAAATGTTAAGATCACACACATTCACACACCAAAATATAATACAAAAAGTTCTTCTAATCCTTGAAGTGGTTTCTTCTATTGTTTCTTTCAGTCAAGCATTCAAATTGACCATGTTTAAATACACTATTTTCTGTAGTGTAAGTTAGAATTTGCCGCCAATTAAATTGCATTAGATGAAATTAGTGCAACAGTTGAACTTCCGTTCAAAATGCAGCCTTTAGAACGATATCCATGCTTTATTGGTGCGTCCTACAGCTAAAAAGGTTACACGATTTCTGCTACAGTAAGCATCTCAATAGTCTTCTTGCAGAGACTTGCAAGTCTGTTCAATGATGTTAAACGTGAAAATCTGCTACATATGTGGCATGCATACTCATTTCTAGCATAACTGAGAAAGCTCTCGGTTGAACATTTCTGGTCTTACTACTAGGATATCCATATGTTAATGTTGAAATACCTGAGAAGTTGGTCAAAGCAAGATGGAAAAATTCGAGGACAAATCATGCAATTCCTGAATTATTACGGTAATCCTGCAAAAGAACTGCATAGAAAATCTCATTCCATACGTCTGGGATGCCTGGCAAGCACCAGTGAATGCAATCAGCATACGTTTTTGGATCAGACCTCTGTTCTTTGGTCAAGAGCTTCCCTTTACGTTCGCCAAATACTGAAGTATGGCCATCTTTCCTGTACTCTGATAGCTGTGTAATGTTTAACAATCTAACATTCACTTTCAATTTTCCTAAAACATCTTTCACTGATCCCATGATGTCAAGACTGGAACCAGTGCCCCAGTGTGGCCCTTCAATGGGGTGTGACTCGTTGAAGCAGTTACCTTCACTTCCAGCCTTCCACTCCCAGTTCCTACAATAAAAGTCAGGAAAAAAGCATGAAATGACAATTGGTCTATGTTACATGCAGATTTTGTAAGTCTTAATTTTGCTGTGATTGTACATTAACTGCCCCTTGATACGTTTAAGTCAGGCAGGGTTATAAAACTATGGATGATCGGTAGATTAAAACTCACCACAGATGCGTCGGGGACATGGTCATGAAAAAGATCTTTTGATTGCGAGGGTTGATTCTGGTCTCTATCCAATTTGCCCAAGTTTCCATGGCCAGCTTATACGCAGTTGTTACATTGTATTCTCTAACATCGTCTGGAGATCCATATCTAAACGAAGATGGTCTGAAAGTTTTAGCTGGAATCCATAGCCATAACTCTGAATAATGATGTGAGTCAAATGAATAGGAAATATGGGAGTACGTACGTTGCATTGATCAAAGGTTTGTACATCCACCATACATAGCTCTCAAAAACCAAAATGTCAACTCCCTCCCACTCTTTGCTGTGCTTAGCTATGGAATCAAGCCTGACCATTCGTTTTAGTACAGTGTGATTCGTAGCATGATCTGAAATAGACTCAACAATGAAGGGTGCCCAATAGTACTCGATCGATGCATTAAACTCCTGGAATCAGATGAGGGATTAATCAATTTCACTTCTTGTAAGTGATGCACTAAAAAGAGATTGTTTCATTTCAATTAGCAAACCCCCCGAAGCAAATGCATTAAACAAATTCAACTGACTAGTCCTGTTAAGGTATGCCATGCTCTTTATTGTCCCATTTTTCCATTTTCATTCTCATCTTTTAGGCATTATGATTGAATGAAGAATCGAGTCGTACCTCAATAACGAAAATTTTTCGGGGAGGAATCCTTTCAAGAGACTTCATTCCTTCTGGAATTACGGATTGTACTAAACAGACCATAGACTCGAACATTCCTCTCTGTATTGAGTCCCCTATGAACATCAGCCTTTTGTCCCTCAAAATCTCTAGCAACTTCAATGCATCAAACCTGAAATTTTTAACAGTGAATCAGTTATACGAAAGGGGTAATTTAAAAGAAAAATGCCCAGAATCATAGCAGGTCCTGTCATATCATATATAGTGTCGACTGTTTTCAAGAACAACTGTTATTTATCTCAATGATAGTGTTGAAATCTCCTATATTACTTTGTGCTTTCACATTCTTTTTCCCCACCTATTAATAGGCAAGTGAATGCTACGATGCAGTGGGAGCGGAAAAGGTTGTACGATAGAACAACGTGGTTCAGAAGATAACCAGTTTGATTTTACCTAGGCAGGTTGCATCCATTAGGCTGCCATCTCCAATTTTGATACAAAGAATCAGGCCTTCCATTTTTAAGGCAGGTAACCTGTTTAACCAAGTAAGGGCAACTCTCTTCTCTATAAAGCGGGTAGCTTAAATTATCCCATACCCATTTTCCTTCAAACACATCGCAGCCATCTTCAATCAGCTCATCTTCAGAAACAATAATTGGAAGTCTAGGCCTTCTGCTTCCTGCCAAACGGGATTGCCAAAGAAAATACGACTCGTTGTTCTTCAAACTATCGAGTGCAACTCGTACGGCTCCTAGCACAAGCAGAGAAGCCAATGCAACCGGGAAAACCAGCTGCATTCGGCGATGATATTGAATGGGCTGAGTAGTCATTGGGAGCTAAATTCTCTAGAAGATCATCATCCTTTGCTATTCTTCTGGTAGTCATTCTTGAAGACGAGTATTGTACCATTAGCTGAGGTGCAATATCTTGGAATAAAAGCATAGTTGAGGTATTCTGCGCAACTAATATGCAACAGCAAGTTGGTATGTTATGAAGTTTAGGTGTGTCTCAAGCAAACTTGTGTACTGTAATTGAGCTGTGGAATTTGGTTGTCAATTTCAGCTTCACAAATATAAACAATTGCTGGAGATGTGTCAAATATCAATAATGTTCCTTAATTCTGTTAGAAAAAACGACTGTCTCGTTAAGTCAAAAACTTGGACTAGCTCTATTGCTCATAGTTCTTGGTTTGGTAACCGCAAGGTCTCATGCAAACCTTTTCTCAACTTTGGCAGCCAAGTTTGCCTCCTACAAGTTTTTTTAAAATTTTAGCTACAGCAATCTTAAAAAACTTTCCAAAGTTTTAAACTATACATTTCAAAATATTCAAAAAAAAAAAACACTTAAAAAATTTTTTAAAAAATTTCTACATTAAGTTACAGTAAAGTTTTAGACAAACCTCCAAAAAACTCACTTGACAAACAGAGCCGGAGGAGATTTCTGAAATTTTCCCATACTTCTAACTACATGCCGTAAATAAAACAAAATTACAGGAGTAGCATCTTAATAAAACAAAATTACTCGACCTTGATTGCCTCATATTTTCCATTTCCTTCTCCTTTTGCATGGCAACCCACCTTCGATAACTTATGTCATAAGCTTTTCTCTTTTTTTCCTTTTTTTTTTTTAAATATTTTTTTCCTTTTTTTTTTGTTACACTCCTAATTATTCTTCCGAATTTCAATCTATTTTCCCTGGACGAGTCATTTATAAGAAGATCTATTTTCAATCTAATAATGTTGTGCTTGTCATGAATAATTTCTGATTATAAGAAGATTCATCTGGACAAAAAAATAACAATTCAAAATTGTTTATATATCCATGACTCCTCCCAAAATCCCTCTATGATGCTAGTAGAGTTAGATAAAAGAAAATTAAGAAATAAGTCAATATGTTGAAAAGGGTTTTTTTTTTCCTTCCTTTTATTGGTGAGTGAAAGTGAAAACATTGAGTTTGTTTGGACAACAAGAATTTGGAATAAAAATTTCAGATTTTGTTTTGCTTGCATCATACACACAATTTCCAATCACCTTTTTATCTCACATACATCACATCACAAAAAGTGTTACAGTAACTGGATCAAATAAATCATCCAAATAAATTCTTATCCAAACAAACTCATTTAGTTCATACATTTTTTGAAGTGGCATAGAAATAATTTGATACGAGGGATTAGAAGGTGTATACCAATGATGATGGTAATTTGATATCCCCTGTGGATGTGGATTGAGGATAATCAATTTTCTTTTTGGTCGGAGTTCGAATGAGTTGCCTCCGCCTCCCGTACTCGGCGGGGACACCGCTTCGCTTCCCCTGCTTTCGTCCCTTTCATCTCCACCACCGCATCGGGCGACTCTTCAGCACCTCCTGCTCCTCCTCCTCCGTGGATAAGAGGGAGAAAGTGATTGTCATCTCCGGCCCCACCGGTGCCGGCAAAAGTAAGCTGGCTTTAGAGCTTGCTAAGCTGCTCAATGGCGAAATTATCAGTGCCGACTCTGTTCAGGTCCAAGTAAAACAACCATACTCAAGAATTTCATTTTATTTACTCATAAAGGAGAAAATTTCTCTTTTTCTGTCCCTATTTACTGCTTTGAAGCTCGGGAGGGTTTAAAACGATCCCTCCATCAGAGACAAGGACGAAGACGCTAAATTTATTTTGCTGCATTGGGTTCTTGTTGAGGAGAAGAAATTAATTTTGATAAACTCAATTTTTAAATGATTCATGTTAAGTTGATAAACCTCAGAGTTTCTGTATTGAGCTATTCGGCTTTTATTTTAACCAGGTTTATCAAGGACTCGATGTTGGATCAGCGAAGCCTTCATTAAGTGAAAGAAAGGTATTGAATTCTTATAATGCAACTCCTGGATAAACTTCTCATATGCATATTCAGTTTTTTGTTGCTCATTTTTGGTTTTTTTGCTCCAGAATTGTTCTTACCTTTTTTTCCCTTGGGATTAGTTAGTCATTTCATTAGGCTGTATCATGTCAAGTTTATTCTGATTGTGATTCTTTTTTATGTAACAGGAAGTTCCACACCATCTGATTGACATATTGCATCCATCTGAAGGTATTACTTATCAATATTGATGGTACAAAATATATTTCCATGGATGTTTATTTTCTATTATCTTGGAGTAAAATAGAGATGAGGCATAATGCATGAAATGATTGAACTTCTCGAAAAGCTGATTGCTATAGCTTTGTTGTTTTAAATCAATATGAGTTTGTAATGGAATTTAAATAAGAGCACTCTTTGAGTTAATGATTTTGCACATCTTTTTTGATATGTCTAGTACTGCAGTTACTTGTTATATTTTTATCTCTAATGTTATTTTGTTTTATGTTTGCATAATTAGATTATTCCGTTGGGCAATTTTTCATGGATGCAAGGCAAGCTACAAGAGATGTCCTTAATGCTGGCCGTGTTCCAATAGTTGTTGGCGGTACTGGACTCTACTTGCGATGGTATGTTTATTACTTGTACCAAAAGCTTCACTTGATTACCTCATCTGAGAGTAAAAGGAATGGGAAGCAGGTGTTGATTTGTTTATTCTTGGGCTTAAAAATAATGGTTTATGGGAGATAGAAATTAGAATCTGAGATTGGAAAGCTGAGGATCTGATTCCTCAAACCATCTCATTTTTCTTGGTTGACCTACATATTTATGAGACCTAAGTGAGGAAATTCTGGTCCTTTACAACTATTTGTTAGCCCTCCTTGCCAGACTTCACTGTGTTGATTCAAAGGTCAAGATAGATGTACATGGATGTTGCATTAGCAATTCTCAGCTAGCTTCTAAAATCAGGCTAATTGGTCAGATTTTAGTACACTCCAGTCTGAAATTATTTAGTGATACCCATAGCACCCATTATGTTAATTTAAATGTAATTGTGGCGCCTAGATCTCCATATGGAAAAGAAACATGATAGTTATTCCTCAGCTGCTGTGGCTATTGACATTGGATGGTGTGGTTTAACTGGATTTGCTACTACAGATTCTACTGCTTGCTGCTTATGTGGTACATAATGATAAATTTCTCTCTTTGATATATAAGGTTCATATATGGAAAGCCAGATGTTCCCAAAGCCTCTCGTGAGATTACCTCTGAAGTTTATTCAGAACTGGCAGATCTAGAGAGAGATGGTGATTGGGATGCAGCTGTCCAGTTGGTAATTGAAGCAGGAGATCCAAGTGTTAAACTTTTAGCACCAAATGATTGGTATCGCTTACGTCGCAGACTTGAGATCATTAAGGTTGGTTTGCAAGCTTATTAGTTTTGTGTGAGATCTCTGTAATGTGAATCTAGAACTTGCTGTTTCATCTGTTTCACAATGCTAGAATAGATATTTCCGAGTAGGTTTAGCCACCATATTTACATGTATGGTTGTGTACATCACAGTCTAGTGGTTCACCTACATCAGCTTTTCAAGTGCCGTATGATTCATTCAGGGAAAGCTTGGATTTTCATCTGACTGACTCTTCAGACATCAAGTCTTCTGTTGATGGACTTCAGGAAGATAACTCGAAGAAATTGGACTATGGCTTCCTTTGTTTTTTCCTTTCCACCCAAAGGCTGGACCTTTACAGATCAATTGATTTCCGGTGTGAAGATATGCTTTCAGGTGCAAATGAAACTTCATAGTTACCCTGCCTTTTGAACTTGAGGTGTCTCAAAATTTAATTGTGTAGCTTTCCTTGTCTATTGGGACATAGGAACTTTCCTCTGCTACTTCCGTTTGGTTGATTTTGTGAACTGTTTGTGTGTTTTGTTGATTATCTATTTTATTCATTTCTGCCTTTGTGTAATCTATTTATTCCTGGAAATTCTAGAAAATATTTGATGTTGATCTAGTTTTAAAAAGAAATCTTTATTGCCTTTTCAAACAGTTTGAAGTTTGACGGCAACTTGTAAATAGCTCTACTAATGATCCTTAACCTGTGGTGCACAATGTGAGGTGCAAAGTTCAACAATGCAGACACATACTATTTGATTGTGATTGTAGTTACTCTTCAAATTGATCAAATTGACAGTCTCAGCTTCTACTCTTGCCAGTGGCTTTTCTTAGTATCTATTCTGACGAGGGCTTTTCATCACAGGAGATGATGGATTACTATCTGAAGCAAGTTGGCTTCTTGACTTGGGTCTCTTGCCTAATTCTAGTTCTGCAACCCGAGCTATTGGTTACCGACAAGTATACTCTTTTTCAAGATTGTTATGATAAATTCGTAAAAATCATGTTTTTTAAGCTAATCCTGAATTATGAGCTGACAAAAAAATGAGACCCTTGATCTTTATTTGACTCTTCAGGCAATGGAGTACCTTTTGTGCTGTAGAGAGCAAGATGGTCAGAGTTCTGCTCGAGATTTTTATACCTTCCTATCTGCATTTCAGAAAGCATCTAGGTACTTCATATCTTTATCGGAACTTAACCAGCATGTTAGTCATGAGTCCTCTCAAAAGTTACTGCCTTAATTTTGCACCAGAACATTTGCTGGATCTTTCTTTTTTATTTTGCTCATAAAAGCTTTTGCTGCTTAAATATTTGTATCTCTTAACCTGAGTTTGTTTATGTTACATGGGATGTGCATTGTTCTTTGCGCCACAGTCCTTAGCCACATGTTTTCTTCTGTTTCCCAATGCAGAAACTTTGCGAAAAGGCAGTTAACATGGTTCCGCAATGAACATATTTATCAATGGATTGATGCATCTAAGTCTCTGGTATGTCATCTGTATTTCCTAACTTCTTGTTTATCATTTCACTAATTATCTAACTTTGCTTAACATAAACTTCTTTACAATACTTAGCAGTAAAAAATTGGATTCCTGAGCAAGATACTAGAAAAGCATACTTCTTGGAGCCGCGCTAAAAAAAGAATGTTTTTCCAACCAAATACATTTTAGATTGTTAAGATTGTAGCAGACAGAGCCAATCATCAATGGGGAGTGGATTTGAGGACCTGGATATTTGACCCGTACAGCCTTGTGAAACTTTTAGTATCTCCATCCTTATCAACTTGAAAGGCCTTGATGCCTGGGATCTCTTTCATCTGATTGGGCCAATGTTGAGGGCAGACCAATAATGTCTTACCCAGGGAGTTCTTACTAGAGTTTCTCATAAGATATACATTTCTAGCTCTTTCCTTAAAGTTTTAACAGCTTCTCTAAATTAGATTACTTTCTAAGTGGCAATGAAGCTGCTTTTGGTTGACTGTTTATGATGAACCTGACCAGCCAAATTGGGAATCCTCCTGTAGCCTTTAAGAAAAGCATTACTTGGTTAGCAAATTCAAGCACAGGAACGATGTTCACGGGTCTTGAACCTTGATATTTCATTAAGGTTGAATCTTTGAAGTTAGTTTCATATTGTCCTCATGGTTCAACATGATTTCATACTAACTTGGTTGGCTTTCTCTTTCCTTCTTATGCCTGAAGTAACATCACAATGCTTTGTTGTGAACGGAAGTAAGAGTGAAACAGCTTTATTGCAGTCTTAACTTCTGGCATTTGAAATGTAATTAGAAGATTGTCACTGGTGGAGAAGGAAAGATTTTTAGAGATAAAAACAAAAAGGGAGGATGGGGATCCCATAGTGAAGAGGCTTTCTATCTGCTGTAAGAGAGATGAGATGGGCCGTAAAGGAGTTGCCATCAATGTAGGATGTCACATAAATTCTGTGGAATAGCAGTAACTCTGCCTAGCTTGGAAGGACAATGTGATCAACCTTTACTAATTGTGGCTTTTATTTGCACTGGACTTTTTCCTTTCAGCACTCTTTGGAACTTGCGCTTATGGAGGCTGATGCTATATTCAAAATTGGATAGCTAGTCCCTCCATCTTTTTTCTCTCCCCCCCCCCCCAAAAAAAAAACAGGAGCACTTTCATATCCCTATGCTACGTGTTAAATATCAGCATGTTTGCAGGAAAAGGTTTTAAAATTGATACATGATTCATATCATGATGAAACCGGGAACTTGAAGGTGCCTGACTCACTTGCAATGCATAAGGATGTATCAAATCGGAAGGCAGCTTCACAGTTGAAGGCATATCGAACAAAAAATAGGTATGTGCTGTCTGTATATGATCGTCCTACTGCAAATGAGGAATGGGTTTTTACCTTTAATTCCCATGTGAAGGCAATACATTCAACGTGAAGATTGTTCGCATATTCTAGACTGGATAAGGAGGACTCAACGGCAACCAAGTCTGTCTGTTTGTTAAATGATATACAAAAGTGCCTCATCTCTGACCTTTGGCCGTTGGACATCTCAAAACCTTTTAGATTCTTGTGAAGGTTAGCTTTCAAGTTCCAATAAGGACAACAAATGGTTGGTTTGGGACTTCTTTTTCTTATTTCTTATCCCTCTATGTTTAGGTCAGCCTCCTTTTAAAAAAAAAAAAAAAAAAAAATTGCATATCCTCCTAGTGAAGGTTGTTTAAACTTATTTGTGCAGAAGGGTTGAAGACCTCCATTTGGCAAAGCTTTTCAAGAGGATTTTTTTTGTCTGTAATGCCTGGGCCTTGAAGATTTTGTCAAGTACAGCTTCCGTGGAAAGGCTGGATTTGAAGGTAAAAAAAATCAAAAACTAATTGATGCTAGACCAAGTGTGAACTATTACAATATACAAGATGTAGTCTCTGTAGATATTCTATTGAGCCTCCCCAAGAAATGAGCAATCTCTATGCTTCCTTAGTTGAGAAATTGGAAGAAAAGAAAGTGGAATGGAAAGTATCAATTTGCCATTCTGTTCTGTCTCTCTTAAGAGGGAAGACAGGTAGAAATGGAGGGAATGAAGTAACTGGAAACTCAATTGCTAACAGCCACTGCGAGTCCCACGTCACTGCCGTCTTGTCTCATGGTCTTGCGAAGACCAAAGCATTGCCATGGATGGTGTTCAAAAGTGGATCATTCCAGATCACAGAGCAGACTAGCAATAGGTGCAAAAACAGTGACTTTGTTAAATCCGTGAACACATTCAAGTTCGTCAAAATCTTCGAAATTTTGGTGAACAGGATTTTGCATATTGCTTTGGAAACTACACACTCTATAAAAGGCTCCTTCAGAATAAGATGGCGTGATTTTAGGTTCAACTTTCAACAGACGCTACGCTTCTTCAACCAAAACTAGTCAAGCCCAATATATATTAGCCTAATCACCTATTGCTTCAACCAAAGTAGAATGTCCATAGTTTCCTGAATCCCATTCATAGCGGCCCTAAACGAGAAAAAGAAGCATTTGCAAGACTTAAAAATTCATCTTCTAGGAGACCATCAATACTCTCCAGCATCTTTGCGCTCTCAAGAAAATAGTTCTTCAGCTTCCTTGTAACTTCTTTGCAAGATTTTGATGTGCAATAGGGGTCTTCCTCTTCGACATTTGGAAGTTCCATAAGCAAACTGAATCAGAAGCAAATAAAAATAAGAACCAGCGGAGCCATAATCCACAAAGGAATTAAAAATGAGCTACAAGGCTTATATGGTTCCTCGACGTTGAAGAGAAAAAAGCATCACTAAACTTTCCCAAGTATAAATTTACCTGTATAGTTAGTTTTCTAGAAGAACGACTGAGTGAAAATGGATAAGAGTATCCAAACGAGGAGCAATACAAAGCCGACTGAATAAAAGGGGCAGGAACAATATTTTCACTGAACCTCAATCCTGTCGAGTCCTACAACACATTTTACCAATCTGATCCTCTGCAATTTCAGCAACGCAAAACTTTCTGGACCTTCAAAACCATGGCACCAACAAAGAGGCAATACCTCCATCCCGGGACACCTCTTAATCAGAAGCTTAAATAGCTGATTGTCAGCATATGTCCCTTGGCAAATACAACTCCCGCAAAGAATCAAAAGGTTATCCCAGTTGGAACCCAGTCACGTCACGTCAAGCTTGGTTTAACCCCAAGGAAGGACAAAATATGTTGCAAAATTGGGTCTGGTAATTGCGAAATTCAGTCTATTGTAACAGCTCCTGTAATGCTCTCTTCCATTTCATCAGAAGATCAAGATCTTCAAGGCCTCATTCAATTTGCATAGATGGTTGGCGCTTTCTTGAGGACTCTATTACTGGCCCGAAAATCACTTTCGACAAAATCATAATAGCAACAAATCAATCAAGAAGTGTTTCTCATAATACCCAGAAAAAAACTAGGGAAGTGTTTCTCATAAAAAAGAAGCAACTAAAGAGTGCCAAGAAACAGTGCTGTATATTAAGCAGGAGTAATCTACAATTATGAGTACCTTTTTGCTTTGCTATTCTTGTTGGTACTTCATATAGTTGTTTGTATAATATTGGGCCAAATTGCTATTTGTGTACATCATGAGCTAACATAATATAATCATCATGAACATGAGCTAATAAAGTTTGCACCACCCTGTGAATATCTTTCATAAACTTGATCTTCGCAGAATTAATTAACCAAATGCTGTTTTTAATTATATCAAAGAGCATGGACAGAATTGAGCAAAGGTATTTGACTTGTTACATATGAAACCAACATAAAGTAGTTCAACATAATTCTTCCCTTTTTTTGGCAGGAATTCCTACCTTAAACTAAATAAAGTAGTGTACTACTCACATTTAAGACTTCGTTGGCAAATTTTGGATGACTATCAAATCAAAAGTAGAGCGGAGAAGAAAAGGCGGACTCCTCGAAGGCGAAAGTCGAATACTTTCCGGCCCAAGTCCCCTCCTCTACTTTATCTTCCTAATAAAAAGATAAAGACCCCCAAGCCCCCATTTAAGTACCACTAGGAGGCAATAACGCGCTTCGCGCGATAGTAATGTAAAATGCCCATTCCATTTCTGAAGTAAGAAAAATAACATTTCATTTAGAAATGTACATTTTTTAGTATATATATACCATGAGTCTGAAGGTTTGTTGATATTTCTTGGCTACAAACTTTCATGGAAGTTGCTAAATTTCTAAATTTAATGGAAGTGCTTTGGAACCTCCAAAGCCTGAATTTCTAAATTTTGCTAAACTTCCAAAGTCTGAAATGCAAATTTAAATTTCTAAATTTTTAATAGGAACTTCCAAACTCTGAAGTTTTGTTAATGCAAATTTAATGGAGCATTTTTCTAAATTTAATATATACCAGCCATTTGTTTTTTGTAACCAAAGGTAGGATCAACTTTATTGCTAAACATCAAAGTTTAATAAGTAATGCCGTTGGAACATCCATTATGAAAGCTTCAATTGTTGTTTACAACAGTAGGAACTTGCTAAACATTAAATTTGCAGTGCTTTGGAAGCATTTTTCTAACCAGAACTTTTTTCCATTAAGAACATAAATACAACAAATGCCGTGCATTGCGTTGAAGCAGAATCAACGTAAATCAGATGTGCCATCAAATGGAAAATGCAAACTGCCATAGAAACAACTTCTCTATTCCTTTGCGGTCAAACACCAGCACAACAAAGGGAGTCTTGGATTGTGGAATAAAAAGCAATATCTGGCCATTTTTTAGATCATGATCAATAACAAAACGGTTCCAGTTTTGATCAAAACATCTGCCGGTCATACCAACATGATAATATTTATGACTATTTGTAAGAGTTATAGTCGTCGTACTATCTTCATTTAGCCTTAGATTCGCAAATTCTGGTAGATCCTATAAATGTATGAAAAAAAATTGTGATAAGTAAATACACATATGTACAAAAGAAAGAGAGTTAATAAGGTTAGAGAATGCAAAACTATACCAGCTTGTACTTGTACTTTGATAGATAAAATTGATAGAAGCAATTGAATGTAGTCCAGTCATGTTTTAGGAATGGATTCATAGATGAGACAATACGATGGAGAACTGATTCTGAGATTTCATGATCTGTTTATAAAGTAACAAAAGAAACCATATCAGCCATAATAAATACCGTCTAAGCAAAAAATATATATATAATGGTAGTAATAAATACCGGATTCTAGGACCTCATGAATTGTCCTTAGTCCTTGTAAGGAAGTAATGGTAGTAAAACAATCCTTTCATCACGGCTGTTGCTCTTGTCTTCTCAGCGAATTTTCGTCTTTGGAGGCCAGAGAAGCTTGAAATACACAAAGTGAAATTCAATAAGACATTTCACACTAAAAATGACATTAGTTGTTTTGTATATAAGAATGACATTAATTGTTTTGTATATAAGAAGTCATTTTGTTTTAGACACATTAACAATTATGATATACCCAACATTTTTATAGGTTATTATACCAACGTCATAAAAAGAAAACCAAGACCTAAATTGTGGAACTGATTATAAATTAATTACTGTGGAAAGTATATTTAAACTATTAATCTAATCTAGGATGAACACAAAAAAATGAATAAGTAATGTGCAAAAAAAAGGTGGTCAAAGAATTTAACTTATTTCAGAAATAATGAACCAAATAAAGAATCAATCTTAGGAAAGCTGTATGGTCTCGTCTTACATTAATTTCAACTTTGTTCTCTATATGATTTCTTGATTCTTTACCCCAAAGTCTTTTTCTCCCATCAAGAATGCTTCAGAAATTATATGATCAATACATACCTAGCTATTACAGAATGGCAACAAACTGAAATGGCAACAACCTAGCTATTACAGAATTTCTGTGCTTGAGTCCTCTAACAACTATAACTACATAATACACATTAACTAAAAAACATCCAATGAAACTGCACTCATAATCAAACGACAATGCCTAACATAGGACAGCAGATTCCTTCCTCTTTACTGCTTGGCCACATGAGCAGTCAGTTCAGAATTCTGCAGCAAAAAATTAGAAGCATTCAAAATCATTCAAAATAACCAATGAATTCCTAGTCTGCACACACTATTTATTCAGTCAAAAGCATTCAAAATCATTCAAGAAGAATAAGTGTAATCATTCAAAACAGCACTCACACAAGTAACTTATGAAGATGCCTTTATACACAACACACCGAAGCAAAAGTAACATCTCGCAGAAAGAACCAAACACAGAAGAACATCATTTACAGGATATAAAACAGCATTTGTCAAAGTCTGAAACAAAAAGAAGTCTCTAATACAATTCATCTTGCTTTAGCATTCCAATTGATCACTTTCAGAAAAATGAGCTAAAGTAATAAATTTCCACGAACAATAGAATAAGTTAGTATAACAAAGAAATCATAATCTCAAATTCAGAGGCAAAAAACAAAAAAAAAAAAAAAGAACCCTTGTTTTGACAAATATAACAAGTATGATAAAAAACTGACAAATGTTGTCATGGAGCGGAAGACATTTCAAATTCAATTAAGGAAAAATAACTGGTACAGCCTTTTTTTATTGTTTCCATCCCACACATCAACATAACCATCACAACCTCAAGTAGCAAATGTACCATAGCTACAAATCAAAATCAGTTTTGAGACAGATTTTGGCAAAAAGCTCAAGGTATTCAATCAATAGATAATTGTAATAGATCCAACTCAATCACTCAATATATCTAGAGTTGATAAATCAAGCACATAGGCTTATAAATCATTCATGGATACATTGACATTATAAATCATTCTCTTTTGTTTGTTCCATTCCAACTCAATCATTGACATAGCTACCTTAAGAATACATGGATCGGCTCCACTTATCAAGTTCAAAAAAACAGATGTTTCCTAAAGACGCATAGTTATGATGAGAAGCTTGAAGGTCGTGATTGCCTGGGGAATATCTAGAGTTGAAAATTGGAAATCAGGAAAGATAAATTCAGGTTCGATCGCTTATTCGTAAGCTGTTAAAGTTTTGAACTGTCCCCATAATTGATTGTTTTTGCCTTGTTTCTGCAATTATCTCTCATATTTGTTTACAGTAAGCACCATCACATCAAGTAAAGAACACTTCTCTTGCACCCTATATCAATCTAACATGATTCCATCTGGTACTGAGACTACCAAAACCCAAGCTCGTAGCCCAAAGAACCTACAACACTTTGTTCACCATAGCTGAAGACATACTTGGAACAACTAAGGTACCATATACTTTCTTTTTTTTTTCAGTGCATAGGCAGACACAAACATATATAGTTATAATAAATCACACACACCTCAAACAAAAAAGAAATGAATTCTTTCATATCTTGATAAACACTTCAAATGTATACTAATCCTATGAACAACCAAGTAAAATGACATTGATATGGTATGAAGAGACATACACATCAGCTTGCATGTACACTTCAGAACCAAGATTGATCAATGTCCTCAGACTGGTTACACTATTTTCTCCAATGTCTCTATATTTCTTTTCCAATCAGAGCTACAAGAAGTTAAGAGAAAAAAAAAGTAAAGAAGCATTGCAGGTCAAAGGGAACTTGTGCAAAGAAATAGGAGTCAGAGCAATAAAGGTGAGTAGTATCAATACCCAAATGCAAGAAAACTTAGAAGGATACAAAACTTTCTGTTGTTCAAATACCTCGTTCCTGCAAAAGAGATACCCAGAATATTAGAAATTTGGCATATAACAGAAATTCCGTCTCCAAATTCGCAACTTAATAGTGAAATATTAAACATAAAGTAGGTAAGTACTCCAACTCATATAATCCCACTACTGATGGTAATAAGCTCAATAAAGTGGTAACAGGGGATGGTTCTCCAAATAACAACTGTAAGCGGGTGAGTTCAGTATGAGGCAACCAACGGATTCCCACCCACACCTCCCCGTCTCAAGAAAATAGAAAAGGGCAAAAAAGGGCGAAAAAAAATAGAAGGAAAAGAAAAAAGAAAGAAAAGGAAATGAATATTGGCAATATGGGAGTCAAATGAAGCAAAGTCTAATCTATTTATACACAAAAAAGGATCACTCTCTTCCAGTTTCAGATCGTTAGTTTTCACTACTACAGGAAGTTCAGCTACCGCCCGCTAGAAGCAAAAAAAAAAAAATTTTAAAGACATCGAGTGAGAGAATTGGGCTCCAAAACACCCTTCCGTACAATGATACAAAGATGGAAAAAGGACAAAAGAAAATGAAGAAAGTTACGGGTAATAACCAGAAATTAGCTAATTCAAAGTCCTCCCAAACTGTTCAATATATTTCTTATCTGCATTGGCTAGGCGATCTTGAAACTGCACCCACTCACTTCTGCACCTCTCTCTTACCTACCAAATTAGATAGAAAAGAATTCAAGCTAGTTACTTGACGTTTGGACAAATCTAATGAAATTCAGTTCAATGCAAAATCATGCAATTCAAACAGAGTGCAGATATAAGACCTATGAATCCTAATTTAAACATGATTGTTAGAATGTAGGTGATATAGAATAACTCAGATTACCATAAAATTGGATGAAGAAGCTTTCAGAGTTGACTTTTGCAAAAAAAACGAAGGACAAAGAAAAGGCCTCAATAAAAAAATATACAGAAAGGTTGAAATGGAAACCGAACAAGTAACAGCTTACATACCCCTTGCCAAGGAGCTTTTCCATTTTCAGATTGACCCTGGAATCAACGAAGCTGAAGCTGTTAGCATCATTATCAACAAAACAAATCTAAATGAGGGGAAACCAGATCAAGGGACAAGTAGGATAATTGACGTGGAAGAAAAAAATGTAAATAAGGGGGTTGCTGCTAAAAAGTTGCTTATTTTATAAATGAAGAACCATTTGCTCAAAAATGGAAATTAAAGTTGAACAGAACAACATTTGCAAACAACTAAACTTCATTATTTTAATCACCTCTAGGAAAAGGAAAAGCAAGTCCCGATGGTTGTAATAAAGTAGTTAACTGACCTGACTTCCCAGAGAAGGAATAACTTGATGAACTATCCACTGAGAGTCAACCACATCAATTTTCTCATGTGCAGGCTACACAGGCAAAATACACTTACAATGAAACTGATAATACGCAGACATCCATTTGAAATACATACATGTTTTCCAATTTTATCTGTTTTACATGCCACTGTCCCGCAGATCTCTCCTTCCAACAGGAATATGAAAAGCAGGTAGACAAGCCTTCTTTTCTAAATCTTTCAAATAATACAGTGATAAGAAACAAATAAAACCACTGACCTCCACACATCTCCTTAGTGCAAAATCCAATCCCCAACCATGCACCAAATCATTCTAGAAATGTTATTGAAAGTAAAAAATCAGCGTGAGCTCTAAGCTGGAAAGAACCAAGGCTAATGAGAGCAGCTAAAAGCAAAAATAGTTGGAGGTACAACAAGGCTTAAAACATACGTATACAAATGACAAAGTTAGAGAAGGGAACCTGAATCATATGCCAAACACATCGCCAAGCATCCCGCGAGAAAACAGGAGCCACAATTTCCACAAAGCTGAATTCAAAAAGGAAAAACACAAGGAAAATTAGTTGAAGGTAAATGTTGAAGCCACCCCAATCCTTTATACTTTTCTTAACTATATATCTCCATTTTAAGGGCCTGAGCATAAATCATGGGTCATAACTCAACCTACAAACACTACCATAAAATCAAATTTTTCAACAATAAGACGTGATATTGCTATGAGATGTCTTGTAGCTAAGCTCTTCTTTTTGGCAATGGTCAACCTGATGAAGAAATATGACCATCAGAGAAAGTGAGCTTCTTGTTTCTGGCAATTTCAACTTTCAAGCCATGTAAATAAACAATAGTTTCCCAAGACAACATTTTTGTTGTTTTTCAGTTTAATATTATTATTTTCTTGGGTTAAAGAGATTGACCTTCGGAAAACCAAACAATCAATCTCTGGAAAATTTAAATCTTTGGAAAACCAAACAATCACTCGGAAGAGAAAAAAACAAATCCTTTTCAGGTTTGGATTATAAGAAAATAAAAACAAGAAAAACAAACTGCATGGCTCCCAAATTGCCATTCAGTCAATCAAAAGAACAATGTATCAGTTCAAAACTACAAAATTCAATCTATTATGATAAGTGAACCCTGCTCAATTACAATACAATCTCATCTCATACTACCTGGGGTCAGTAACTTGCTATCATCTTCTTTCCCGCAGGTGTCTCTAATATCAGAAAATAATGTTTCTTCCATTTATCTCCTTTTTGAATGCGAAGAATTAGCATAAAAGTCCTTAAAAAGTTATTCATAAAGAGGTTAACATATTTAGTTAACTCTACACTCATGACTGTAAGCGTTGGTAGATTTATTAGTTTCAGATACTAAATGATCCTCAGATATCCATTAAATATAGAAGAGATAAAAATTCAGACAAAGCCAGCAATTCTAAAGCCCAAACTGCTAGCCGAAAAATCGTGGAATTTTACACAAATTATACCAAAACCTCCAATTCTCTTAGCTAAATATAATAAATTACCAAAATTTACGAAACCCACAATGGGTATTAGGGCAAAATAATTCCCAAGGTCGGTTTTTTTCTTGAAGTGGTTCGATTATTAAAGAGGGGAAACAACGAAAGAGAACAAGATTTCCTAATGTTGTGCACCAATTAAGGACGATATACTACTACTCCGTTGAAATGTAGATAGAAATTCAGATTAATTGAAACAAAAGAAAAAAGAGCGCGAAAGAGAGAGATTGAGATATTGAGAGAAGGAAGAAAGTTGAAGAAAATATACCTCCGGTTGCAAGGTTATTCTCGGTCTGAAGAACCGCGATACTCTGCATCTTGGACGCCATCGTACCTTCTCTTCTATCTATCTCCCTGAGATTAGCTTTCCTTTTTCAGTTCAGAAACTTCTACTGCGGATTCCGTCTGTAAGTAGTAGAGAGCTACATTAGAAGATGTGGCTGGAATTTGATGATGGGGAGGAGAGGGAAAGACAAGTAAAGAGGGGCAGCCAAACAAACGGCTTCCAGAGTCCAAATCCCAGCTACCAAAGAAATCACAAACCAGTCTCCTAAAAGCAATGAAAAAAATGCTTGCACAACAAAACACAAGAACCATTAGCATCAAACAAGTTTTTACAGAGGAGGAGAAAAACATGAATACAGAGCAACCTGAAGAGAAGACCCGACCTCACTGGAGAGAAAGAAGAAAGCACAAGATCTGCAACCAACAGTGAAGATGGCACGTCCTTGGGCGGTAACAAGCCCGTGGATGAGAAAAAAAAGAGAAAACTGCACGTCAGTGGACAAGGGACAAAAGAAATACGAACTTTAGCCAAAAAAAAAAAAACAAAAAAAAACAAAAAGAGGGGCAGACCAGAGGTAACCCGAAGAGAAGATCTGACCTCACCGGAGATGAAGAAGAAAGCCTATTACAACAAAACAAAGGAGGAGGTCAACAAAATTTTGTACCAGGTTCCAGAGGATGCGGATAAGTGATAGAGCAACATTATCCCAAAAAAAACCAAAAAAAGAAAGAAAGAGAATGTAATGGGAGAGAGAATGCAGCGGGAAGAGAGCAAATGCAGCAGAAGATCAGAAAGACGGAAGCACGGGCACATGGGACACTGGCAGGCGAGGCCAGATGGGAAAACTAACGCGCGATGCGCGAACAACATGATGATTCCAATCCACATGCCGGGCACGTGAGAGGACGACGAAAATTCTGGCTGAATGGAGTTGCCATGTTATCTACTTATGTTGACTAGGAGGCAATAACGCGCTTCGCGCGATAGTAATGTAAAATGCCCATTCCATTTCTGAAGTAAGAAAAATAACATTTCATTTAGAAATGTACATTTTTTAGTATATATATACCATGAGTCTGAAGGTTTGTTGATATTTCTTGGCTACAAACTTTCATGGAAGTTGCTAAATTTCTAAATTTAATGGAAGTGCTTTGGAACCTCCAAAGCCTGAATTTCTAAATTTTGCTAAACTTCCAAAGTCTGAAATGCAAATTTAAATTTCTAAATTTTTAATAGGAACTTCCAAACTCTGAAGTTTTGTTAATGCAAATTTAATGGAGCATTTTTCTAAATTTAATATATACCAGCCATTTGTTTTTTGTAACCAAAGGTAGGATCAACTTTATTGCTAAACATCAAAGTTTAATAAGTAATGCCGTTGGAACATCCATTATGAAAGCTTCAATTGTTGTTTACAACAGTAGGAACTTGCTAAACATTAAATTTGCAGTGCTTTGGAAGCATTTTTCTAACCAGAACTTTTTTCCATTAAGAACATAAATACAACAAATGCCGTGCATTGCGTTGAAGCAGAATCAACGTAAATCAGATGTGCCATCAAATGGAAAATGCAAACTGCCATAGAAACAACTTCTCTATTCCTTTGCGGTCAAACACCAGCACAACAAAGGGAGTCTTGGATTGTGGAATAAAAAGCAATATCTGGCCATTTTTTAGATCATGATCAATAACAAAACGGTTCCAGTTTTGATCAAAACATCTGCCGGTCATACCAACATGATAATATTTATGACTATTTGTAAGAGTTATAGTCGTCGTACTATCTTCATTTAGCCTTAGATTCGCAAATTCTGGTAGATCCTATAAATGTATGAAAAAAAATTGTGATAAGTAAATACACATATGTACAAAAGAAAGAGAGTTAATAAGGTTAGAGAATGCAAAACTATACCAGCTTGTACTTGTACTTTGATAGATAAAATTGATAGAAGCAATTGAATGTAGTCCAGTCATGTTTTAGGAATGGATTCATAGATGAGACAATACGATGGAGAACTGATTCTGAGATTTCATGATCTGTTTATAAAGTAACAAAAGAAACCATATCAGCCATAATAAATACCGTCTAAGCAAAAAATATATATATAATGGTAGTAATAAATACCGGATTCTAGGACCTCATGAATTGTCCTTAGTCCTTGTAAGGAAGTAATGGTAGTAAAACAATCCTTTCATCACGGCTGTTGCTCTTGTCTTCTCAGCGAATTTTCGTCTTTGGAGGCCAGAGAAGCTTGAAATACACAAAGTGAAATTCAATAAGACATTTCACACTAAAAATGACATTAGTTGTTTTGTATATAAGAATGACATTAATTGTTTTGTATATAAGAAGTCATTTTGTTTTAGACACATTAACAATTATGATATACCCAACATTTTTATAGGTTATTATACCAACGTCATAAAAAGAAAACCAAGACCTAAATTGTGGAACTGATTATAAATTAATTACTGTGGAAAGTATATTTAAACTATTAATCTAATCTAGGATGAACACAAAAAAATGAATAAGTAATGTGCAAAAAAAAGGTGGTCAAAGAATTTAACTTATTTCAGAAATAATGAACCAAATAAAGAATCAATCTTAGGAAAGCTGTATGGTCTCGTCTTACATTAATTTCAACTTTGTTCTCTATATGATTTCTTGATTCTTTACCCCAAAGTCTTTTTCTCCCATCAAGAATGCTTCAGAAATTATATGATCAATACATACCTAGCTATTACAGAATGGCAACAAACTGAAATGGCAACAACCTAGCTATTACAGAATTTCTGTGCTTGAGTCCTCTAACAACTATAACTACATAATACACATTAACTAAAAAACATCCAATGAAACTGCACTCATAATCAAACGACAATGCCTAACATAGGACAGCAGATTCCTTCCTCTTTACTGCTTGGCCACATGAGCAGTCAGTTCAGAATTCTGCAGCAAAAAATTAGAAGCATTCAAAATCATTCAAAATAACCAATGAATTCCTAGTCTGCACACACTATTTATTCAGTCAAAAGCATTCAAAATCATTCAAGAAGAATAAGTGTAATCATTCAAAACAGCACTCACACAAGTAACTTATGAAGATGCCTTTATACACAACACACCGAAGCAAAAGTAACATCTCGCAGAAAGAACCAAACACAGAAGAACATCATTTACAGGATATAAAACAGCATTTGTCAAAGTCTGAAACAAAAAGAAGTCTCTAATACAATTCATCTTGCTTTAGCATTCCAATTGATCACTTTCAGAAAAATGAGCTAAAGTAATAAATTTCCACGAACAATAGAATAAGTTAGTATAACAAAGAAATCATAATCTCAAATTCAGAGGCAAAAAACAAAAAAAAAAAAAAAGAACCCTTGTTTTGACAAATATAACAAGTATGATAAAAAACTGACAAATGTTGTCATGGAGCGGAAGACATTTCAAATTCAATTAAGGAAAAATAACTGGTACAGCCTTTTTTTATTGTTTCCATCCCACACATCAACATAACCATCACAACCTCAAGTAGCAAATGTACCATAGCTACAAATCAAAATCAGTTTTGAGACAGATTTTGGCAAAAAGCTCAAGGTATTCAATCAATAGATAATTGTAATAGATCCAACTCAATCACTCAATATATCTAGAGTTGATAAATCAAGCACATAGGCTTATAAATCATTCATGGATACATTGACATTATAAATCATTCTCTTTTGTTTGTTCCATTCCAACTCAATCATTGACATAGCTACCTTAAGAATACATGGATCGGCTCCACTTATCAAGTTCAAAAAAACAGATGTTTCCTAAAGACGCATAGTTATGATGAGAAGCTTGAAGGTCGTGATTGCCTGGGGAATATCTAGAGTTGAAAATTGGAAATCAGGAAAGATAAATTCAGGTTCGATCGCTTATTCGTAAGCTGTTAAAGTTTTGAACTGTCCCCATAATTGATTGTTTTTGCCTTGTTTCTGCAATTATCTCTCATATTTGTTTACAGTAAGCACCATCACATCAAGTAAAGAACACTTCTCTTGCACCCTATATCAATCTAACATGATTCCATCTGGTACTGAGACTACCAAAACCCAAGCTCGTAGCCCAAAGAACCTACAACACTTTGTTCACCATAGCTGAAGACATACTTGGAACAACTAAGGTACCATATACTTTCTTTTTTTTTTCAGTGCATAGGCAGACACAAACATATATAGTTATAATAAATCACACACACCTCAAACAAAAAAGAAATGAATTCTTTCATATCTTGATAAACACTTCAAATGTATACTAATCCTATGAACAACCAAGTAAAATGACATTGATATGGTATGAAGAGACATACACATCAGCTTGCATGTACACTTCAGAACCAAGATTGATCAATGTCCTCAGACTGGTTACACTATTTTCTCCAATGTCTCTATATTTCTTTTCCAATCAGAGCTACAAGAAGTTAAGAGAAAAAAAAAGTAAAGAAGCATTGCAGGTCAAAGGGAACTTGTGCAAAGAAATAGGAGTCAGAGCAATAAAGGTGAGTAGTATCAATACCCAAATGCAAGAAAACTTAGAAGGATACAAAACTTTCTGTTGTTCAAATACCTCGTTCCTGCAAAAGAGATACCCAGAATATTAGAAATTTGGCATATAACAGAAATTCCGTCTCCAAATTCGCAACTTAATAGTGAAATATTAAACATAAAGTAGGTAAGTACTCCAACTCATATAATCCCACTACTGATGGTAATAAGCTCAATAAAGTGGTAACAGGGGATGGTTCTCCAAATAACAACTGTAAGCGGGTGAGTTCAGTATGAGGCAACCAACGGATTCCCACCCACACCTCCCCGTCTCAAGAAAATAGAAAAGGGCAAAAAAGGGCGAAAAAAAATAGAAGGAAAAGAAAAAAGAAAGAAAAGGAAATGAATATTGGCAATATGGGAGTCAAATGAAGCAAAGTCTAATCTATTTATACACAAAAAAGGATCACTCTCTTCCAGTTTCAGATCGTTAGTTTTCACTACTACAGGAAGTTCAGCTACCGCCCGCTAGAAGCAAAAAAAAAAAAATTTTAAAGACATCGAGTGAGAGAATTGGGCTCCAAAACACCCTTCCGTACAATGATACAAAGATGGAAAAAGGACAAAAGAAAATGAAGAAAGTTACGGGTAATAACCAGAAATTAGCTAATTCAAAGTCCTCCCAAACTGTTCAATATATTTCTTATCTGCATTGGCTAGGCGATCTTGAAACTGCACCCACTCACTTCTGCACCTCTCTCTTACCTACCAAATTAGATAGAAAAGAATTCAAGCTAGTTACTTGACGTTTGGACAAATCTAATGAAATTCAGTTCAATGCAAAATCATGCAATTCAAACAGAGTGCAGATATAAGACCTATGAATCCTAATTTAAACATGATTGTTAGAATGTAGGTGATATAGAATAACTCAGATTACCATAAAATTGGATGAAGAAGCTTTCAGAGTTGACTTTTGCAAAAAAAACGAAGGACAAAGAAAAGGCCTCAATAAAAAAATATACAGAAAGGTTGAAATGGAAACCGAACAAGTAACAGCTTACATACCCCTTGCCAAGGAGCTTTTCCATTTTCAGATTGACCCTGGAATCAACGAAGCTGAAGCTGTTAGCATCATTATCAACAAAACAAATCTAAATGAGGGGAAACCAGATCAAGGGACAAGTAGGATAATTGACGTGGAAGAAAAAAATGTAAATAAGGGGGTTGCTGCTAAAAAGTTGCTTATTTTATAAATGAAGAACCATTTGCTCAAAAATGGAAATTAAAGTTGAACAGAACAACATTTGCAAACAACTAAACTTCATTATTTTAATCACCTCTAGGAAAAGGAAAAGCAAGTCCCGATGGTTGTAATAAAGTAGTTAACTGACCTGACTTCCCAGAGAAGGAATAACTTGATGAACTATCCACTGAGAGTCAACCACATCAATTTTCTCATGTGCAGGCTACACAGGCAAAATACACTTACAATGAAACTGATAATACGCAGACATCCATTTGAAATACATACATGTTTTCCAATTTTATCTGTTTTACATGCCACTGTCCCGCAGATCTCTCCTTCCAACAGGAATATGAAAAGCAGGTAGACAAGCCTTCTTTTCTAAATCTTTCAAATAATACAGTGATAAGAAACAAATAAAACCACTGACCTCCACACATCTCCTTAGTGCAAAATCCAATCCCCAACCATGCACCAAATCATTCTAGAAATGTTATTGAAAGTAAAAAATCAGCGTGAGCTCTAAGCTGGAAAGAACCAAGGCTAATGAGAGCAGCTAAAAGCAAAAATAGTTGGAGGTACAACAAGGCTTAAAACATACGTATACAAATGACAAAGTTAGAGAAGGGAACCTGAATCATATGCCAAACACATCGCCAAGCATCCCGCGAGAAAACAGGAGCCACAATTTCCACAAAGCTGAATTCAAAAAGGAAAAACACAAGGAAAATTAGTTGAAGGTAAATGTTGAAGCCACCCCAATCCTTTATACTTTTCTTAACTATATATCTCCATTTTAAGGGCCTGAGCATAAATCATGGGTCATAACTCAACCTACAAACACTACCATAAAATCAAATTTTTCAACAATAAGACGTGATATTGCTATGAGATGTCTTGTAGCTAAGCTCTTCTTTTTGGCAATGGTCAACCTGATGAAGAAATATGACCATCAGAGAAAGTGAGCTTCTTGTTTCTGGCAATTTCAACTTTCAAGCCATGTAAATAAACAATAGTTTCCCAAGACAACATTTTTGTTGTTTTTCAGTTTAATATTATTATTTTCTTGGGTTAAAGAGATTGACCTTCGGAAAACCAAACAATCAATCTCTGGAAAATTTAAATCTTTGGAAAACCAAACAATCACTCGGAAGAGAAAAAAACAAATCCTTTTCAGGTTTGGATTATAAGAAAATAAAAACAAGAAAAACAAACTGCATGGCTCCCAAATTGCCATTCAGTCAATCAAAAGAACAATGTATCAGTTCAAAACTACAAAATTCAATCTATTATGATAAGTGAACCCTGCTCAATTACAATACAATCTCATCTCATACTACCTGGGGTCAGTAACTTGCTATCATCTTCTTTCCCGCAGGTGTCTCTAATATCAGAAAATAATGTTTCTTCCATTTATCTCCTTTTTGAATGCGAAGAATTAGCATAAAAGTCCTTAAAAAGTTATTCATAAAGAGGTTAACATATTTAGTTAACTCTACACTCATGACTGTAAGCGTTGGTAGATTTATTAGTTTCAGATACTAAATGATCCTCAGATATCCATTAAATATAGAAGAGATAAAAATTCAGACAAAGCCAGCAATTCTAAAGCCCAAACTGCTAGCCGAAAAATCGTGGAATTTTACACAAATTATACCAAAACCTCCAATTCTCTTAGCTAAATATAATAAATTACCAAAATTTACGAAACCCACAATGGGTATTAGGGCAAAATAATTCCCAAGGTCGGTTTTTTTCTTGAAGTGGTTCGATTATTAAAGAGGGGAAACAACGAAAGAGAACAAGATTTCCTAATGTTGTGCACCAATTAAGGACGATATACTACTACTCCGTTGAAATGTAGATAGAAATTCAGATTAATTGAAACAAAAGAAAAAAGAGCGCGAAAGAGAGAGATTGAGATATTGAGAGAAGGAAGAAAGTTGAAGAAAATATACCTCCGGTTGCAAGGTTATTCTCGGTCTGAAGAACCGCGATACTCTGCATCTTGGACGCCATCGTACCTTCTCTTCTATCTATCTCCCTGAGATTAGCTTTCCTTTTTCAGTTCAGAAACTTCTACTGCGGATTCCGTCTGTAAGTAGTAGAGAGCTACATTAGAAGATGTGGCTGGAATTTGATGATGGGGAGGAGAGGGAAAGACAAGTAAAGAGGGGCAGCCAAACAAACGGCTTCCAGAGTCCAAATCCCAGCTACCAAAGAAATCACAAACCAGTCTCCTAAAAGCAATGAAAAAAATGCTTGCACAACAAAACACAAGAACCATTAGCATCAAACAAGTTTTTACAGAGGAGGAGAAAAACATGAATACAGAGCAACCTGAAGAGAAGACCCGACCTCACTGGAGAGAAAGAAGAAAGCACAAGATCTGCAACCAACAGTGAAGATGGCACGTCCTTGGGCGGTAACAAGCCCGTGGATGAGAAAAAAAAGAGAAAACTGCACGTCAGTGGACAAGGGACAAAAGAAATACGAACTTTAGCCAAAAAAAAAAAAACAAAAAAAAACAAAAAGAGGGGCAGACCAGAGGTAACCCGAAGAGAAGATCTGACCTCACCGGAGATGAAGAAGAAAGCCTATTACAACAAAACAAAGGAGGAGGTCAACAAAATTTTGTACCAGGTTCCAGAGGATGCGGATAAGTGATAGAGCAACATTATCCCAAAAAAAACCAAAAAAAGAAAGAAAGAGAATGTAATGGGAGAGAGAATGCAGCGGGAAGAGAGCAAATGCAGCAGAAGATCAGAAAGACGGAAGCACGGGCACATGGGACACTGGCAGGCGAGGCCAGATGGGAAAACTAACGCGCGATGCGCGAACAACATGATGATTCCAATCCACATGCCGGGCACGTGAGAGGACGACGAAAATTCTGGCTGAATGGAGTTGCCATGTTATCTACTTATGTTGACTAGGAGGCAATAACGCGCTTCGCGCGATAGTAATGTAAAATGCCCATTCCATTTCTGAAGTAAGAAAAATAACATTTCATTTAGAAATGTACATTTTTTAGTATATATATACCATGAGTCTGAAGGTTTGTTGATATTTCTTGGCTACAAACTTTCATGGAAGTTGCTAAATTTCTAAATTTAATGGAAGTGCTTTGGAACCTCCAAAGCCTGAATTTCTAAATTTTGCTAAACTTCCAAAGTCTGAAATGCAAATTTAAATTTCTAAATTTTTAATAGGAACTTCCAAACTCTGAAGTTTTGTTAATGCAAATTTAATGGAGCATTTTTCTAAATTTAATATATACCAGCCATTTGTTTTTTGTAACCAAAGGTAGGATCAACTTTATTGCTAAACATCAAAGTTTAATAAGTAATGCCGTTGGAACATCCATTATGAAAGCTTCAATTGTTGTTTACAACAGTAGGAACTTGCTAAACATTAAATTTGCAGTGCTTTGGAAGCATTTTTCTAACCAGAACTTTTTTCCATTAAGAACATAAATACAACAAATGCCGTGCATTGCGTTGAAGCAGAATCAACGTAAATCAGATGTGCCATCAAATGGAAAATGCAAACTGCCATAGAAACAACTTCTCTATTCCTTTGCGGTCAAACACCAGCACAACAAAGGGAGTCTTGGATTGTGGAATAAAAAGCAATATCTGGCCATTTTTTAGATCATGATCAATAACAAAACGGTTCCAGTTTTGATCAAAACATCTGCCGGTCATACCAACATGATAATATTTATGACTATTTGTAAGAGTTATAGTCGTCGTACTATCTTCATTTAGCCTTAGATTCGCAAATTCTGGTAGATCCTATAAATGTATGAAAAAAAATTGTGATAAGTAAATACACATATGTACAAAAGAAAGAGAGTTAATAAGGTTAGAGAATGCAAAACTATACCAGCTTGTACTTGTACTTTGATAGATAAAATTGATAGAAGCAATTGAATGTAGTCCAGTCATGTTTTAGGAATGGATTCATAGATGAGACAATACGATGGAGAACTGATTCTGAGATTTCATGATCTGTTTATAAAGTAACAAAAGAAACCATATCAGCCATAATAAATACCGTCTAAGCAAAAAATATATATATAATGGTAGTAATAAATACCGGATTCTAGGACCTCATGAATTGTCCTTAGTCCTTGTAAGGAAGTAATGGTAGTAAAACAATCCTTTCATCACGGCTGTTGCTCTTGTCTTCTCAGCGAATTTTCGTCTTTGGAGGCCAGAGAAGCTTGAAATACACAAAGTGAAATTCAATAAGACATTTCACACTAAAAATGACATTAGTTGTTTTGTATATAAGAATGACATTAATTGTTTTGTATATAAGAAGTCATTTTGTTTTAGACACATTAACAATTATGATATACCCAACATTTTTATAGGTTATTATACCAACGTCATAAAAAGAAAACCAAGACCTAAATTGTGGAACTGATTATAAATTAATTACTGTGGAAAGTATATTTAAACTATTAATCTAATCTAGGATGAACACAAAAAAATGAATAAGTAATGTGCAAAAAAAAGGTGGTCAAAGAATTTAACTTATTTCAGAAATAATGAACCAAATAAAGAATCAATCTTAGGAAAGCTGTATGGTCTCGTCTTACATTAATTTCAACTTTGTTCTCTATATGATTTCTTGATTCTTTACCCCAAAGTCTTTTTCTCCCATCAAGAATGCTTCAGAAATTATATGATCAATACATACCTAGCTATTACAGAATGGCAACAAACTGAAATGGCAACAACCTAGCTATTACAGAATTTCTGTGCTTGAGTCCTCTAACAACTATAACTACATAATACACATTAACTAAAAAACATCCAATGAAACTGCACTCATAATCAAACGACAATGCCTAACATAGGACAGCAGATTCCTTCCTCTTTACTGCTTGGCCACATGAGCAGTCAGTTCAGAATTCTGCAGCAAAAAATTAGAAGCATTCAAAATCATTCAAAATAACCAATGAATTCCTAGTCTGCACACACTATTTATTCAGTCAAAAGCATTCAAAATCATTCAAGAAGAATAAGTGTAATCATTCAAAACAGCACTCACACAAGTAACTTATGAAGATGCCTTTATACACAACACACCGAAGCAAAAGTAACATCTCGCAGAAAGAACCAAACACAGAAGAACATCATTTACAGGATATAAAACAGCATTTGTCAAAGTCTGAAACAAAAAGAAGTCTCTAATACAATTCATCTTGCTTTAGCATTCCAATTGATCACTTTCAGAAAAATGAGCTAAAGTAATAAATTTCCACGAACAATAGAATAAGTTAGTATAACAAAGAAATCATAATCTCAAATTCAGAGGCAAAAAACAAAAAAAAAAAAAAAGAACCCTTGTTTTGACAAATATAACAAGTATGATAAAAAACTGACAAATGTTGTCATGGAGCGGAAGACATTTCAAATTCAATTAAGGAAAAATAACTGGTACAGCCTTTTTTTATTGTTTCCATCCCACACATCAACATAACCATCACAACCTCAAGTAGCAAATGTACCATAGCTACAAATCAAAATCAGTTTTGAGACAGATTTTGGCAAAAAGCTCAAGGTATTCAATCAATAGATAATTGTAATAGATCCAACTCAATCACTCAATATATCTAGAGTTGATAAATCAAGCACATAGGCTTATAAATCATTCATGGATACATTGACATTATAAATCATTCTCTTTTGTTTGTTCCATTCCAACTCAATCATTGACATAGCTACCTTAAGAATACATGGATCGGCTCCACTTATCAAGTTCAAAAAAACAGATGTTTCCTAAAGACGCATAGTTATGATGAGAAGCTTGAAGGTCGTGATTGCCTGGGGAATATCTAGAGTTGAAAATTGGAAATCAGGAAAGATAAATTCAGGTTCGATCGCTTATTCGTAAGCTGTTAAAGTTTTGAACTGTCCCCATAATTGATTGTTTTTGCCTTGTTTCTGCAATTATCTCTCATATTTGTTTACAGTAAGCACCATCACATCAAGTAAAGAACACTTCTCTTGCACCCTATATCAATCTAACATGATTCCATCTGGTACTGAGACTACCAAAACCCAAGCTCGTAGCCCAAAGAACCTACAACACTTTGTTCACCATAGCTGAAGACATACTTGGAACAACTAAGGTACCATATACTTTCTTTTTTTTTTCAGTGCATAGGCAGACACAAACATATATAGTTATAATAAATCACACACACCTCAAACAAAAAAGAAATGAATTCTTTCATATCTTGATAAACACTTCAAATGTATACTAATCCTATGAACAACCAAGTAAAATGACATTGATATGGTATGAAGAGACATACACATCAGCTTGCATGTACACTTCAGAACCAAGATTGATCAATGTCCTCAGACTGGTTACACTATTTTCTCCAATGTCTCTATATTTCTTTTCCAATCAGAGCTACAAGAAGTTAAGAGAAAAAAAAAGTAAAGAAGCATTGCAGGTCAAAGGGAACTTGTGCAAAGAAATAGGAGTCAGAGCAATAAAGGTGAGTAGTATCAATACCCAAATGCAAGAAAACTTAGAAGGATACAAAACTTTCTGTTGTTCAAATACCTCGTTCCTGCAAAAGAGATACCCAGAATATTAGAAATTTGGCATATAACAGAAATTCCGTCTCCAAATTCGCAACTTAATAGTGAAATATTAAACATAAAGTAGGTAAGTACTCCAACTCATATAATCCCACTACTGATGGTAATAAGCTCAATAAAGTGGTAACAGGGGATGGTTCTCCAAATAACAACTGTAAGCGGGTGAGTTCAGTATGAGGCAACCAACGGATTCCCACCCACACCTCCCCGTCTCAAGAAAATAGAAAAGGGCAAAAAAGGGCGAAAAAAAATAGAAGGAAAAGAAAAAAGAAAGAAAAGGAAATGAATATTGGCAATATGGGAGTCAAATGAAGCAAAGTCTAATCTATTTATACACAAAAAAGGATCACTCTCTTCCAGTTTCAGATCGTTAGTTTTCACTACTACAGGAAGTTCAGCTACCGCCCGCTAGAAGCAAAAAAAAAAAAATTTTAAAGACATCGAGTGAGAGAATTGGGCTCCAAAACACCCTTCCGTACAATGATACAAAGATGGAAAAAGGACAAAAGAAAATGAAGAAAGTTACGGGTAATAACCAGAAATTAGCTAATTCAAAGTCCTCCCAAACTGTTCAATATATTTCTTATCTGCATTGGCTAGGCGATCTTGAAACTGCACCCACTCACTTCTGCACCTCTCTCTTACCTACCAAATTAGATAGAAAAGAATTCAAGCTAGTTACTTGACGTTTGGACAAATCTAATGAAATTCAGTTCAATGCAAAATCATGCAATTCAAACAGAGTGCAGATATAAGACCTATGAATCCTAATTTAAACATGATTGTTAGAATGTAGGTGATATAGAATAACTCAGATTACCATAAAATTGGATGAAGAAGCTTTCAGAGTTGACTTTTGCAAAAAAAACGAAGGACAAAGAAAAGGCCTCAATAAAAAAATATACAGAAAGGTTGAAATGGAAACCGAACAAGTAACAGCTTACATACCCCTTGCCAAGGAGCTTTTCCATTTTCAGATTGACCCTGGAATCAACGAAGCTGAAGCTGTTAGCATCATTATCAACAAAACAAATCTAAATGAGGGGAAACCAGATCAAGGGACAAGTAGGATAATTGACGTGGAAGAAAAAAATGTAAATAAGGGGGTTGCTGCTAAAAAGTTGCTTATTTTATAAATGAAGAACCATTTGCTCAAAAATGGAAATTAAAGTTGAACAGAACAACATTTGCAAACAACTAAACTTCATTATTTTAATCACCTCTAGGAAAAGGAAAAGCAAGTCCCGATGGTTGTAATAAAGTAGTTAACTGACCTGACTTCCCAGAGAAGGAATAACTTGATGAACTATCCACTGAGAGTCAACCACATCAATTTTCTCATGTGCAGGCTACACAGGCAAAATACACTTACAATGAAACTGATAATACGCAGACATCCATTTGAAATACATACATGTTTTCCAATTTTATCTGTTTTACATGCCACTGTCCCGCAGATCTCTCCTTCCAACAGGAATATGAAAAGCAGGTAGACAAGCCTTCTTTTCTAAATCTTTCAAATAATACAGTGATAAGAAACAAATAAAACCACTGACCTCCACACATCTCCTTAGTGCAAAATCCAATCCCCAACCATGCACCAAATCATTCTAGAAATGTTATTGAAAGTAAAAAATCAGCGTGAGCTCTAAGCTGGAAAGAACCAAGGCTAATGAGAGCAGCTAAAAGCAAAAATAGTTGGAGGTACAACAAGGCTTAAAACATACGTATACAAATGACAAAGTTAGAGAAGGGAACCTGAATCATATGCCAAACACATCGCCAAGCATCCCGCGAGAAAACAGGAGCCACAATTTCCACAAAGCTGAATTCAAAAAGGAAAAACACAAGGAAAATTAGTTGAAGGTAAATGTTGAAGCCACCCCAATCCTTTATACTTTTCTTAACTATATATCTCCATTTTAAGGGCCTGAGCATAAATCATGGGTCATAACTCAACCTACAAACACTACCATAAAATCAAATTTTTCAACAATAAGACGTGATATTGCTATGAGATGTCTTGTAGCTAAGCTCTTCTTTTTGGCAATGGTCAACCTGATGAAGAAATATGACCATCAGAGAAAGTGAGCTTCTTGTTTCTGGCAATTTCAACTTTCAAGCCATGTAAATAAACAATAGTTTCCCAAGACAACATTTTTGTTGTTTTTCAGTTTAATATTATTATTTTCTTGGGTTAAAGAGATTGACCTTCGGAAAACCAAACAATCAATCTCTGGAAAATTTAAATCTTTGGAAAACCAAACAATCACTCGGAAGAGAAAAAAACAAATCCTTTTCAGGTTTGGATTATAAGAAAATAAAAACAAGAAAAACAAACTGCATGGCTCCCAAATTGCCATTCAGTCAATCAAAAGAACAATGTATCAGTTCAAAACTACAAAATTCAATCTATTATGATAAGTGAACCCTGCTCAATTACAATACAATCTCATCTCATACTACCTGGGGTCAGTAACTTGCTATCATCTTCTTTCCCGCAGGTGTCTCTAATATCAGAAAATAATGTTTCTTCCATTTATCTCCTTTTTGAATGCGAAGAATTAGCATAAAAGTCCTTAAAAAGTTATTCATAAAGAGGTTAACATATTTAGTTAACTCTACACTCATGACTGTAAGCGTTGGTAGATTTATTAGTTTCAGATACTAAATGATCCTCAGATATCCATTAAATATAGAAGAGATAAAAATTCAGACAAAGCCAGCAATTCTAAAGCCCAAACTGCTAGCCGAAAAATCGTGGAATTTTACACAAATTATACCAAAACCTCCAATTCTCTTAGCTAAATATAATAAATTACCAAAATTTACGAAACCCACAATGGGTATTAGGGCAAAATAATTCCCAAGGTCGGTTTTTTTCTTGAAGTGGTTCGATTATTAAAGAGGGGAAACAACGAAAGAGAACAAGATTTCCTAATGTTGTGCACCAATTAAGGACGATATACTACTACTCCGTTGAAATGTAGATAGAAATTCAGATTAATTGAAACAAAAGAAAAAAGAGCGCGAAAGAGAGAGATTGAGATATTGAGAGAAGGAAGAAAGTTGAAGAAAATATACCTCCGGTTGCAAGGTTATTCTCGGTCTGAAGAACCGCGATACTCTGCATCTTGGACGCCATCGTACCTTCTCTTCTATCTATCTCCCTGAGATTAGCTTTCCTTTTTCAGTTCAGAAACTTCTACTGCGGATTCCGTCTGTAAGTAGTAGAGAGCTACATTAGAAGATGTGGCTGGAATTTGATGATGGGGAGGAGAGGGAAAGACAAGTAAAGAGGGGCAGCCAAACAAACGGCTTCCAGAGTCCAAATCCCAGCTACCAAAGAAATCACAAACCAGTCTCCTAAAAGCAATGAAAAAAATGCTTGCACAACAAAACACAAGAACCATTAGCATCAAACAAGTTTTTACAGAGGAGGAGAAAAACATGAATACAGAGCAACCTGAAGAGAAGACCCGACCTCACTGGAGAGAAAGAAGAAAGCACAAGATCTGCAACCAACAGTGAAGATGGCACGTCCTTGGGCGGTAACAAGCCCGTGGATGAGAAAAAAAAGAGAAAACTGCACGTCAGTGGACAAGGGACAAAAGAAATACGAACTTTAGCCAAAAAAAAAAAAACAAAAAAAAACAAAAAGAGGGGCAGACCAGAGGTAACCCGAAGAGAAGATCTGACCTCACCGGAGATGAAGAAGAAAGCCTATTACAACAAAACAAAGGAGGAGGTCAACAAAATTTTGTACCAGGTTCCAGAGGATGCGGATAAGTGATAGAGCAACATTATCCCAAAAAAAACCAAAAAAAGAAAGAAAGAGAATGTAATGGGAGAGAGAATGCAGCGGGAAGAGAGCAAATGCAGCAGAAGATCAGAAAGACGGAAGCACGGGCACATGGGACACTGGCAGGCGAGGCCAGATGGGAAAACTAACGCGCGATGCGCGAACAACATGATGATTCCAATCCACATGCCGGGCACGTGAGAGGACGACGAAAATTCTGGCTGAATGGAGTTGCCATGTTATCTACTTATGTTGACTAGGAGGCAATAACGCGCTTCGCGCGATAGTAATGTAAAATGCCCATTCCATTTCTGAAGTAAGAAAAATAACATTTCATTTAGAAATGTACATTTTTTAGTATATATATACCATGAGTCTGAAGGTTTGTTGATATTTCTTGGCTACAAACTTTCATGGAAGTTGCTAAATTTCTAAATTTAATGGAAGTGCTTTGGAACCTCCAAAGCCTGAATTTCTAAATTTTGCTAAACTTCCAAAGTCTGAAATGCAAATTTAAATTTCTAAATTTTTAATAGGAACTTCCAAACTCTGAAGTTTTGTTAATGCAAATTTAATGGAGCATTTTTCTAAATTTAATATATACCAGCCATTTGTTTTTTGTAACCAAAGGTAGGATCAACTTTATTGCTAAACATCAAAGTTTAATAAGTAATGCCGTTGGAACATCCATTATGAAAGCTTCAATTGTTGTTTACAACAGTAGGAACTTGCTAAACATTAAATTTGCAGTGCTTTGGAAGCATTTTTCTAACCAGAACTTTTTTCCATTAAGAACATAAATACAACAAATGCCGTGCATTGCGTTGAAGCAGAATCAACGTAAATCAGATGTGCCATCAAATGGAAAATGCAAACTGCCATAGAAACAACTTCTCTATTCCTTTGCGGTCAAACACCAGCACAACAAAGGGAGTCTTGGATTGTGGAATAAAAAGCAATATCTGGCCATTTTTTAGATCATGATCAATAACAAAACGGTTCCAGTTTTGATCAAAACATCTGCCGGTCATACCAACATGATAATATTTATGACTATTTGTAAGAGTTATAGTCGTCGTACTATCTTCATTTAGCCTTAGATTCGCAAATTCTGGTAGATCCTATAAATGTATGAAAAAAAATTGTGATAAGTAAATACACATATGTACAAAAGAAAGAGAGTTAATAAGGTTAGAGAATGCAAAACTATACCAGCTTGTACTTGTACTTTGATAGATAAAATTGATAGAAGCAATTGAATGTAGTCCAGTCATGTTTTAGGAATGGATTCATAGATGAGACAATACGATGGAGAACTGATTCTGAGATTTCATGATCTGTTTATAAAGTAACAAAAGAAACCATATCAGCCATAATAAATACCGTCTAAGCAAAAAATATATATATAATGGTAGTAATAAATACCGGATTCTAGGACCTCATGAATTGTCCTTAGTCCTTGTAAGGAAGTAATGGTAGTAAAACAATCCTTTCATCACGGCTGTTGCTCTTGTCTTCTCAGCGAATTTTCGTCTTTGGAGGCCAGAGAAGCTTGAAATACACAAAGTGAAATTCAATAAGACATTTCACACTAAAAATGACATTAGTTGTTTTGTATATAAGAATGACATTAATTGTTTTGTATATAAGAAGTCATTTTGTTTTAGACACATTAACAATTATGATATACCCAACATTTTTATAGGTTATTATACCAACGTCATAAAAAGAAAACCAAGACCTAAATTGTGGAACTGATTATAAATTAATTACTGTGGAAAGTATATTTAAACTATTAATCTAATCTAGGATGAACACAAAAAAATGAATAAGTAATGTGCAAAAAAAAGGTGGTCAAAGAATTTAACTTATTTCAGAAATAATGAACCAAATAAAGAATCAATCTTAGGAAAGCTGTATGGTCTCGTCTTACATTAATTTCAACTTTGTTCTCTATATGATTTCTTGATTCTTTACCCCAAAGTCTTTTTCTCCCATCAAGAATGCTTCAGAAATTATATGATCAATACATACCTAGCTATTACAGAATGGCAACAAACTGAAATGGCAACAACCTAGCTATTACAGAATTTCTGTGCTTGAGTCCTCTAACAACTATAACTACATAATACACATTAACTAAAAAACATCCAATGAAACTGCACTCATAATCAAACGACAATGCCTAACATAGGACAGCAGATTCCTTCCTCTTTACTGCTTGGCCACATGAGCAGTCAGTTCAGAATTCTGCAGCAAAAAATTAGAAGCATTCAAAATCATTCAAAATAACCAATGAATTCCTAGTCTGCACACACTATTTATTCAGTCAAAAGCATTCAAAATCATTCAAGAAGAATAAGTGTAATCATTCAAAACAGCACTCACACAAGTAACTTATGAAGATGCCTTTATACACAACACACCGAAGCAAAAGTAACATCTCGCAGAAAGAACCAAACACAGAAGAACATCATTTACAGGATATAAAACAGCATTTGTCAAAGTCTGAAACAAAAAGAAGTCTCTAATACAATTCATCTTGCTTTAGCATTCCAATTGATCACTTTCAGAAAAATGAGCTAAAGTAATAAATTTCCACGAACAATAGAATAAGTTAGTATAACAAAGAAATCATAATCTCAAATTCAGAGGCAAAAAACAAAAAAAAAAAAAAAGAACCCTTGTTTTGACAAATATAACAAGTATGATAAAAAACTGACAAATGTTGTCATGGAGCGGAAGACATTTCAAATTCAATTAAGGAAAAATAACTGGTACAGCCTTTTTTTATTGTTTCCATCCCACACATCAACATAACCATCACAACCTCAAGTAGCAAATGTACCATAGCTACAAATCAAAATCAGTTTTGAGACAGATTTTGGCAAAAAGCTCAAGGTATTCAATCAATAGATAATTGTAATAGATCCAACTCAATCACTCAATATATCTAGAGTTGATAAATCAAGCACATAGGCTTATAAATCATTCATGGATACATTGACATTATAAATCATTCTCTTTTGTTTGTTCCATTCCAACTCAATCATTGACATAGCTACCTTAAGAATACATGGATCGGCTCCACTTATCAAGTTCAAAAAAACAGATGTTTCCTAAAGACGCATAGTTATGATGAGAAGCTTGAAGGTCGTGATTGCCTGGGGAATATCTAGAGTTGAAAATTGGAAATCAGGAAAGATAAATTCAGGTTCGATCGCTTATTCGTAAGCTGTTAAAGTTTTGAACTGTCCCCATAATTGATTGTTTTTGCCTTGTTTCTGCAATTATCTCTCATATTTGTTTACAGTAAGCACCATCACATCAAGTAAAGAACACTTCTCTTGCACCCTATATCAATCTAACATGATTCCATCTGGTACTGAGACTACCAAAACCCAAGCTCGTAGCCCAAAGAACCTACAACACTTTGTTCACCATAGCTGAAGACATACTTGGAACAACTAAGGTACCATATACTTTCTTTTTTTTTTCAGTGCATAGGCAGACACAAACATATATAGTTATAATAAATCACACACACCTCAAACAAAAAAGAAATGAATTCTTTCATATCTTGATAAACACTTCAAATGTATACTAATCCTATGAACAACCAAGTAAAATGACATTGATATGGTATGAAGAGACATACACATCAGCTTGCATGTACACTTCAGAACCAAGATTGATCAATGTCCTCAGACTGGTTACACTATTTTCTCCAATGTCTCTATATTTCTTTTCCAATCAGAGCTACAAGAAGTTAAGAGAAAAAAAAAGTAAAGAAGCATTGCAGGTCAAAGGGAACTTGTGCAAAGAAATAGGAGTCAGAGCAATAAAGGTGAGTAGTATCAATACCCAAATGCAAGAAAACTTAGAAGGATACAAAACTTTCTGTTGTTCAAATACCTCGTTCCTGCAAAAGAGATACCCAGAATATTAGAAATTTGGCATATAACAGAAATTCCGTCTCCAAATTCGCAACTTAATAGTGAAATATTAAACATAAAGTAGGTAAGTACTCCAACTCATATAATCCCACTACTGATGGTAATAAGCTCAATAAAGTGGTAACAGGGGATGGTTCTCCAAATAACAACTGTAAGCGGGTGAGTTCAGTATGAGGCAACCAACGGATTCCCACCCACACCTCCCCGTCTCAAGAAAATAGAAAAGGGCAAAAAAGGGCGAAAAAAAATAGAAGGAAAAGAAAAAAGAAAGAAAAGGAAATGAATATTGGCAATATGGGAGTCAAATGAAGCAAAGTCTAATCTATTTATACACAAAAAAGGATCACTCTCTTCCAGTTTCAGATCGTTAGTTTTCACTACTACAGGAAGTTCAGCTACCGCCCGCTAGAAGCAAAAAAAAAAAAATTTTAAAGACATCGAGTGAGAGAATTGGGCTCCAAAACACCCTTCCGTACAATGATACAAAGATGGAAAAAGGACAAAAGAAAATGAAGAAAGTTACGGGTAATAACCAGAAATTAGCTAATTCAAAGTCCTCCCAAACTGTTCAATATATTTCTTATCTGCATTGGCTAGGCGATCTTGAAACTGCACCCACTCACTTCTGCACCTCTCTCTTACCTACCAAATTAGATAGAAAAGAATTCAAGCTAGTTACTTGACGTTTGGACAAATCTAATGAAATTCAGTTCAATGCAAAATCATGCAATTCAAACAGAGTGCAGATATAAGACCTATGAATCCTAATTTAAACATGATTGTTAGAATGTAGGTGATATAGAATAACTCAGATTACCATAAAATTGGATGAAGAAGCTTTCAGAGTTGACTTTTGCAAAAAAAACGAAGGACAAAGAAAAGGCCTCAATAAAAAAATATACAGAAAGGTTGAAATGGAAACCGAACAAGTAACAGCTTACATACCCCTTGCCAAGGAGCTTTTCCATTTTCAGATTGACCCTGGAATCAACGAAGCTGAAGCTGTTAGCATCATTATCAACAAAACAAATCTAAATGAGGGGAAACCAGATCAAGGGACAAGTAGGATAATTGACGTGGAAGAAAAAAATGTAAATAAGGGGGTTGCTGCTAAAAAGTTGCTTATTTTATAAATGAAGAACCATTTGCTCAAAAATGGAAATTAAAGTTGAACAGAACAACATTTGCAAACAACTAAACTTCATTATTTTAATCACCTCTAGGAAAAGGAAAAGCAAGTCCCGATGGTTGTAATAAAGTAGTTAACTGACCTGACTTCCCAGAGAAGGAATAACTTGATGAACTATCCACTGAGAGTCAACCACATCAATTTTCTCATGTGCAGGCTACACAGGCAAAATACACTTACAATGAAACTGATAATACGCAGACATCCATTTGAAATACATACATGTTTTCCAATTTTATCTGTTTTACATGCCACTGTCCCGCAGATCTCTCCTTCCAACAGGAATATGAAAAGCAGGTAGACAAGCCTTCTTTTCTAAATCTTTCAAATAATACAGTGATAAGAAACAAATAAAACCACTGACCTCCACACATCTCCTTAGTGCAAAATCCAATCCCCAACCATGCACCAAATCATTCTAGAAATGTTATTGAAAGTAAAAAATCAGCGTGAGCTCTAAGCTGGAAAGAACCAAGGCTAATGAGAGCAGCTAAAAGCAAAAATAGTTGGAGGTACAACAAGGCTTAAAACATACGTATACAAATGACAAAGTTAGAGAAGGGAACCTGAATCATATGCCAAACACATCGCCAAGCATCCCGCGAGAAAACAGGAGCCACAATTTCCACAAAGCTGAATTCAAAAAGGAAAAACACAAGGAAAATTAGTTGAAGGTAAATGTTGAAGCCACCCCAATCCTTTATACTTTTCTTAACTATATATCTCCATTTTAAGGGCCTGAGCATAAATCATGGGTCATAACTCAACCTACAAACACTACCATAAAATCAAATTTTTCAACAATAAGACGTGATATTGCTATGAGATGTCTTGTAGCTAAGCTCTTCTTTTTGGCAATGGTCAACCTGATGAAGAAATATGACCATCAGAGAAAGTGAGCTTCTTGTTTCTGGCAATTTCAACTTTCAAGCCATGTAAATAAACAATAGTTTCCCAAGACAACATTTTTGTTGTTTTTCAGTTTAATATTATTATTTTCTTGGGTTAAAGAGATTGACCTTCGGAAAACCAAACAATCAATCTCTGGAAAATTTAAATCTTTGGAAAACCAAACAATCACTCGGAAGAGAAAAAAACAAATCCTTTTCAGGTTTGGATTATAAGAAAATAAAAACAAGAAAAACAAACTGCATGGCTCCCAAATTGCCATTCAGTCAATCAAAAGAACAATGTATCAGTTCAAAACTACAAAATTCAATCTATTATGATAAGTGAACCCTGCTCAATTACAATACAATCTCATCTCATACTACCTGGGGTCAGTAACTTGCTATCATCTTCTTTCCCGCAGGTGTCTCTAATATCAGAAAATAATGTTTCTTCCATTTATCTCCTTTTTGAATGCGAAGAATTAGCATAAAAGTCCTTAAAAAGTTATTCATAAAGAGGTTAACATATTTAGTTAACTCTACACTCATGACTGTAAGCGTTGGTAGATTTATTAGTTTCAGATACTAAATGATCCTCAGATATCCATTAAATATAGAAGAGATAAAAATTCAGACAAAGCCAGCAATTCTAAAGCCCAAACTGCTAGCCGAAAAATCGTGGAATTTTACACAAATTATACCAAAACCTCCAATTCTCTTAGCTAAATATAATAAATTACCAAAATTTACGAAACCCACAATGGGTATTAGGGCAAAATAATTCCCAAGGTCGGTTTTTTTCTTGAAGTGGTTCGATTATTAAAGAGGGGAAACAACGAAAGAGAACAAGATTTCCTAATGTTGTGCACCAATTAAGGACGATATACTACTACTCCGTTGAAATGTAGATAGAAATTCAGATTAATTGAAACAAAAGAAAAAAGAGCGCGAAAGAGAGAGATTGAGATATTGAGAGAAGGAAGAAAGTTGAAGAAAATATACCTCCGGTTGCAAGGTTATTCTCGGTCTGAAGAACCGCGATACTCTGCATCTTGGACGCCATCGTACCTTCTCTTCTATCTATCTCCCTGAGATTAGCTTTCCTTTTTCAGTTCAGAAACTTCTACTGCGGATTCCGTCTGTAAGTAGTAGAGAGCTACATTAGAAGATGTGGCTGGAATTTGATGATGGGGAGGAGAGGGAAAGACAAGTAAAGAGGGGCAGCCAAACAAACGGCTTCCAGAGTCCAAATCCCAGCTACCAAAGAAATCACAAACCAGTCTCCTAAAAGCAATGAAAAAAATGCTTGCACAACAAAACACAAGAACCATTAGCATCAAACAAGTTTTTACAGAGGAGGAGAAAAACATGAATACAGAGCAACCTGAAGAGAAGACCCGACCTCACTGGAGAGAAAGAAGAAAGCACAAGATCTGCAACCAACAGTGAAGATGGCACGTCCTTGGGCGGTAACAAGCCCGTGGATGAGAAAAAAAAGAGAAAACTGCACGTCAGTGGACAAGGGACAAAAGAAATACGAACTTTAGCCAAAAAAAAAAAAACAAAAAAAAACAAAAAGAGGGGCAGACCAGAGGTAACCCGAAGAGAAGATCTGACCTCACCGGAGATGAAGAAGAAAGCCTATTACAACAAAACAAAGGAGGAGGTCAACAAAATTTTGTACCAGGTTCCAGAGGATGCGGATAAGTGATAGAGCAACATTATCCCAAAAAAAACCAAAAAAAGAAAGAAAGAGAATGTAATGGGAGAGAGAATGCAGCGGGAAGAGAGCAAATGCAGCAGAAGATCAGAAAGACGGAAGCACGGGCACATGGGACACTGGCAGGCGAGGCCAGATGGGAAAACTAACGCGCGATGCGCGAACAACATGATGATTCCAATCCACATGCCGGGCACGTGAGAGGACGACGAAAATTCTGGCTGAATGGAGTTGCCATGTTATCTACTTATGTTGAAAAGCCACCCCCACTTGCTCGCTCGATAAAGCGCTCCTTTTTCACTTTCTCTCCGCCACTGCACAATTTGGAGCTCAGATTCTGCTTTCATTTTTGAATCAGAGAGTGAAAATGAGGACAGCAATGTTGAGATCCGTACTCAAGAGAAGTTCATCTAATCTGATGAGCTCTACGACGTCAGCCTACGGAGTTCGCCGTGGATTCGCATCGGAATCTGCTCCCGAGAGGAAAGTCGCCGTTTTGGGTGCCGCGGGAGGGATCGGCCAGCCTCTGGCTTTGCTTATGAAGCTTAATCCTCTCGTCTCCAAGCTCGCCCTCTACGATATAGCTGGCACTCCTGGTGTTGCCGCCGATGTTAGCCACATCAATACCAGATCTGAGGTCCTTTTATTCCTCTTCATTTTCAAACTCGATTTACCAGTTTCTCAATTTCGATTGTTTGAATTATGGAAATTCCTTAACTGTTGTATTTGAACGCTAGGGTTTATGATTTTGTACAATTTGGGGATTTAGAGTTTTATTTGACGCACATTTCCGTTCATTGCCACGCCACTCTAATAATATACGCCATACTAGCTTTGCTGGATTTTATTCATTTGGTTGCAGTCGGTGCGGTTTTCAGATGAATTCAGATGACTGCTGAGGTAGTGTAGTAGCTTCTAGTTACCTTACTCGTGGCACATAGAATTGGTAATTTCAATTAGATATGGATCAAATTTCGTCTCTAACTTGTTGCTTGCATGATGTTGATGGGATGTTTAGAAGTCGCGAAAGAGGATTTGACTTTCTTGCATGATAAGTAACTTGGATGTGCGACTGTATTTTTCTTTTGACTGAAGTTCTGAGTTTGCTTCCTGGTAAATTTTTCCAAAGTTTATAGTTGGCTGCTGAGGCTGATTGGGTTGTATTTCATGCAGGTTGTTGGTTTTATGGGAGAAGAGCAACTAGGACAGGCACTGGAGGGATCTGACGTTGTGATCATTCCAGCTGGTGTGCCCAGGAAGCCTGGTATGACTCGCGATGATCTCTTTAACATCAATGCTGGGATTGTGAAATCTCTCTGCACTGCCATTGCCAAGTACTGCCCGCATGTGAGTATGATCTGTTTGGCTTCATGATTGATTTAATACTCGAGTGAAAAGCTGCTATGGTCCTAACCTTTTTGGGTTCTGTACGAATCAGGCACTTGTTAATATGATTAGCAATCCTGTAAACTCTACTGTCCCCATAGCTTCTGAGGTCTTCAAGAAAGCAGGGACTTATGATGAAAAAAAGTTGTTTGGCGTCACTACACTCGATGTTGTCAGGGCGAAGACATTCTATGCTGGGAAGGCCAAAGTCAATGTTGCAGGTATATCTGCTAGGCCTTGGATTATAGTGTGGTGTATGTAATAGTGTCTTACTCGTTCTTTGTCATGTTTTGGTTTTGGGAAGTAGTCTATTCTGGCCTTATCTTACCTTTTAATGCTTGCTCCTTTCCTCCAGAGGTTAACGTACCTGTTGTTGGAGGTCACGCTGGTATAACGATTCTACCATTGTTCTCACAGGTGCCATCATGCTGCTGCTATCACTGATTTTCTTTTTGTTATTTTTTCTTTGTTTTTACATATGATGTTTTCATTGCCATTGGCTGAGCCATGTGTGGCTGATTTGCATCACAACTATAGGCAACTCCTAAAGCTAATTTGCCAGATGAGGATATAAAGGCTTTGACAAAAAGAACACAGGATGGTGGAACAGAGGTGGTTGAAGCTAAGGCTGGAAAGGGTTCGGCTACCCTTTCAATGGCGTAAGTTGTCTTTCATTCTTCTGTTGTTTCAAGTCTTCATGATGCTGTGTTTCAATGGAAGATATCGATATGATGTTTGACGGATTTACGGAGGTTGGTTTTCTTTGGTTGTATGGTGAAGAAAGTGTACAAGAATTCTTTTGAAATTATAATATCAGTTTAATATCAGGTCTAAATTCTTGCATGATTCGAAAATCCTGCTGTAGCTTGGTCATGCACATGGTTCATGGTGGCTAAGTGGTAGTTGTGTGTTCAAGTGCTATTTCTTCCCACATCCTTGCTTCTTGTAATTGTTTCAAACCATCAGCTTAGTTGCACTAGAATGCTCATAGATATAAGCATGCTGATCTTATGTATAATGAGCATAATATTTCTATTCTAAAGAAGGATCATTTTTTCTCTTAAGCTTGCGTGCTAGAACTGCTTGCAAACATGAGGTAGTTATTATTATCTTGCCACAGTTATTATTGAAATGTGTATTGGAAGACTAGTAAAGAGCATATCGTCTGCAGGTCATGATACTAAAGTTCAGTGGCAGTGTGTGCACCTTGAGAAATCCCTTTTTTGCAGCTTCATGCTTGATCTCATATTTTTGTTGTCAAATTTGTCATGTGATTCATGTTACACCTATTGGCAATGTTTAAGAGATTTATGATTTGTCCTTTGCCTAACTAGTATATTTCTGCAGCTATGCTGGTGCCATATTTGCCGATGCCTGCTTGAAGGGCCTTAATGGCGTTCCAGATGTTGTAGAGTGTTCATTTGTGCAGTCAAGTGTCACTGAGCTACCTTTCTTTGCATCCAAGGTACATACATTGATGTCCTTTGTGGTAATGCCCCTCTTTAACTTTTCATTTGTTGATACTAGCCCCTCTTAACTTGGAAAGGGAAGCTTTATGTGTCTAGCCTGACCTACCTCTTTAGGCAACCTTGCTTCATTTGGAGATATAAGATTTTTTATTTAATTCTTCGAGTCATAGACGCGTTTGAGTCTGTAGGTAGGTTACAACCTGTTTTTACTTATCTGTGAAATGCTTCTGATAAATAAAGGGAAAACTCTTAGTCTCCTCATCAGTCAGAGAGTCTCACCACTTATAGGCCCAAGGGAGTAGTTTTAAATTGTTGTTCACTTGGAAGGGGAAGCTTTATGTAGCTAGCCTGACCTGCCTCTTTAGGCAACCTTCCTTCTTTTGGAGATGTATGCTTTTTCATTAATTCTTCGAGTCATAGACGTGTTTTGAGTCTGTAGCTAGGTTACAACCCATTTTTACTTATCTGTGAAATGCTTCTGATAACAACGGGGAAATTCTGAGTCCCCTCATAAGTCAGAGAATCTCACAAGTTCTAGGCCAAAGGGAGCAGTTTCAAATTGTTGTTTCTTGTCCTTCTTTACACCGGTCCATCCAATGTTCATGGTGCTTTTGCATTATCTTGTGATCTTCTTATGTGGATGTTGTGAAATGATTGCTTGTTCTATCAGGTGAGACTTGGTAAGAATGGTGTGGAGGAAGTGCTGGGGTTAGGCCCACTTTCAGACTATGAGAAAGAAGGCCTCGAGGCTTTGAAGCCAGAGCTTAAATCATCCATTGAGAAGGGAATCAAGTTCGCGAACCAGAGTTGAAATGACCTTTTTAATGCTTTATTATGACAATTTTGCCATTTTTGTGCCAAATGTTGTATCCATTTGGAGTGCCCTGTTTGCTGCTAAGGACATCTGGGCATAGTTGATGTAGGGAATCAGAGTAGACAGAATATCCTTTAAATAATACCCCTAGCAAACTCGATGAGGATGTGCCTCTTGTTTTACATTATTGGACACTTATGTCCAATACTATACAATTTACAATGGTCAGCCAAATTTCGATCTATGCATTTATATCATTAGCTAACATGTTGCCTTTAGACTACCCCTGACAAAATCTCACCTGCTGCCAATGTCTCCTGATAATAGGCTAGCAAGACGTTTGTGAGCAATTTCATTTTTGGGTCGTTACCGAGTGAAATGAAGGTTTATGATTAAAATTCTGAGGTCTTACATGCAACTTAGTTCGTAATTTCATTACGACCGGTATCCTAAATTTGAATTCTGTGCAAGTGCAAAAAGCCGGTAATTCTGAATCCACAACCAAATTGAAGTCTCCTCCCAAACGTTTCTGGATTTGTAAAATATTTTTGGTGGCTAATGAAACTTTATGAAGTTTTATGCCAGTTGCGGAATTAAAATTCAAAGCATCCGTCTTAACCATCTTTCCAGACAAAATGGCAACAAGCTGCGCGATAAGAATGCAGAGAATCCGTCTTGACCATCTTTCAGACAACTAGGAGGGTTCAAAATAAGACAACGTTACGATTTTGGAGGAATGCAAAATAAATAGCCATTTTGATCCCTCAAAACTATTTTAGAATCCTCTTACGATATAATTACAACACGAACTGTTTAATCTTCTTCAGAGTAACTTTTCTGGGAGAAATAATTGGAGTTTTAGCCGTTTGGATTATCTAATTCAGTGTGTAGAACACTTGAATGTATAGCTCCCACATGAGGAATGTGTTTTGTTGGAAACATATTCAATGAATTGGTCAAGAAAATAATGAATGTAAAGAAAAACTATTAATTCCTCAATCATTACATCATTAGTAGATTTCTTTTTTCTCATGATTTCATTAGTACATCTCTTTCCCTTCTTTCTTTCCAGTTAATTTTATATACACCAACAATACATACTAACATTATAATTGAATCATGACACATATGCAAAATTTAAAATTTAAACTTAGATGATTTATCATATATTTAACGGTGAAAGTATAAATACTATCAATATATAGCAGATTAATTCTTTTCTTAATTGTTTTCTTTTGTTTTTGGCACGAGAAATCACGAGGACAGTTCAGCCACACAAATTGAACATAACAACGCACATAAATGTTTTCACCCCGCTCAATACACTGATTATGCAAATATAATTTACATAAAGGTTTTGTGGCTAGACGTGCTTTCGAGTTGAAATCTGTACAAAGATAACATAAAAACTATTTTTTCTACTTTAACAGCTTGGTAGTATGATACAATACGCAATAACACGTCCGAGCAGGCAATACAGTCTACACATCAAACTACTCTAAAAGTAGCCCTGAAACGTTCCTCCATCCAGGTCTAGCTCTAATGATGATCCTAAACTAGCTTATATCACTAGCGGCCCTAAATAAATCAAACAGTAACCAAGCTCCGAATTTATAAGATAAATCCTACCTTGAGACTTGATAAGTGAAACTGGTAGCAGTGTTGGCAACCTGTATCTCGATATATTTCCATGGCACCATTATCAATCAAAAACATCATACAATCTTCTTAACTGAAGCGACCAGTTTAACAGATCAACGTTGGAAAATGCCGAGAACAAAAAGAAATCCACATCAGCTATATGTCTCAACAATGCGGCACCATTTCTGCCAGCCAAGAAATCATCTAACAGATCTTGGACAAAATCACCAAAACAGAGGCAGTAGTAGTTTCGGAAGTATTCATCAGATAGATTCCAGCTCCCGTATATGAAATTTTCTGCAAAAACATGAAACGCATAATTTGATATATATTTGAACAGAGCTTTCTCAGGAAAAAAGGAAAATAATCAGATCATCTTCCATCTCAAGTTGAATCTCAAAGACTACAGAAAAATATATCTTGAGAAAAGCAATACAAAGCAACAAGACCTCAAAATCCAATATGCAACAGAAAGTAGGAATTCACACTTTTGAAATTGACTCAACTCACAAGAGAAAGCAGATATACAAACTACCTTCTTCATTACGCCTTGGTTACCCTAGGGAAGACTAATGCAGTTTGATAATGGCATTCCAGAATTCAACACAAAGTTGTTTCTCACAAATCTACAGAGTCCGGCCAGGAAAGCATTTCTTAATTGCTCCTAATCTTGTGCAAGGAGTTACTAGGGGCCCCACACAACCAAAAAATAATCAAATATTTCCTGAAATAAAAAATGTATCTCTGGCATTGTCCAACCAAAATGTAGAGAAACATAAAATAATATTTAAATCACTAACCCATTAGGAGATGGAAGAGTACATCAAATCAAGCTACACATTGCAGGAAAGCTATAAATTTCAAACAATATTTATTAAACACTTCAGAATTCACCCTAGTGGTTTTATCTTCCCCCGGCTCCTTCTGCACCCAAATCTCAACTGAGCGTGCCCACCTACATGAGACACTCAATGGTATAGGAGCCTTCTCATACCAACCCCTGGGGATGAAAATCTCCATCAACTTAGAAGCACGCTGTAATTCAAAATGTGAAAAGCAGAACCCATCAGGTAAAACTTGTTGGCTGTTGTGACTTTACTGTCTTGATATCCCTTGCACTAATTTTCACAATATGAGTACACTTATATACTAAATTTGAGGCAGCTACTACCCAATGTCAGAGAGTCAAACAACTCCAATACACACATCCTTCAACAAACTCTACACCTATGCATGTGGAGATGATTTGCAAACAAAATATGAGATCCCCTTCACCTTCTAATTGATATCCATTCACAAGATTATGGAGGTTTAAATGCATTCACAAGCCAAGAGTCTTGATCCCAAGAGGAAATAATAACCAATTAGAACGTATACATTCCTGATTAACACAAGCTACATACAACCTGACCCCATCAACAGCCTCATGAATTGTGCTTACACCCTTAAATTAATAAATTACCTAACTTGAGCAACAGGTCTTACCATTGCAAAAAGCAAGAACAAATCTGCAACCTAAAGCAAGTTGCGTGCAACAATAAAACCTACTTACAATAGACAACAAATGTGAGATTCCTATCGACACAATTCCTGGTACACATAGGCTGTGGTTCGTCCATACTGAAAAAGCTTCAGCCACAACAAACCAACTCAAGCTTGCGTGGAGTAGACATGTTTTGAACATGGAAGAATACTTATTTCCTGGTCCAATTACCAATCACAAAATATTACAAAGAAAGGAAAAGGAAGTGGGAGAACAAGGAAAAAAGTAGAGCAAGCTACCAAACTTTTGCAACAAATGCTTCCAAAGTTTATAAAAACCAGCCAATTGGCTTGTTCTTACCTGCTAGGTACCATTCAAGTTTTGGGTGAGTGGCCTGCATCTGATCCATAGGCAGAGGAACTATCACTGTCAGAATCTGCAGGCAGGATACCATAATACCTCAATACATACATAGTCAAAAGCCAAGCACAAAATGTTATGACACCAAAAGTATCAAACGCAAAAACAAGTAACAGAATGGAGCAATAAAGATAGCAAGAGGAAATTAAATCATCAGTACCACTTGAAGTTGAGCCGGAGTCACTGCTAGAACTGCTTGAACTACTAGATCCACTGGCATTGTCACCTTGCTTTTCGACTTCAACAACAGGAGGACTATTCTTCTCATCTGTGTTAATAAGCGAACATTCAAATGCAAGATCTTTACTGATTAGACATTTGACACAAGCCATGTTATACTAATTTTGACTAGAAAAGTAGACAAGATGATACCTGCTTTACTTTCTTTCTGCGGTTCCACAACTGCTGGGATTGGATTCTGCAATGCCAGAATAGCGAGTTTCAAGGGACGGCATAGAAAATCAAGGGAAAAAAATCCTAGAAAGGGGAGTTACAATTCCTCAATACTCTACACATGTCAAGAAAACTTGAAGACCTAGTTTCTACCAGGAATTATGGGAGATATAAATCAAAAGCTGTAAAAACAATAAACTTTATTGAACAAACTGTTCACATGCCTTCCTCTACCTACAGCATTCATGATATGAACAAGAAAATAAGAGACAAAAACAAACAAGACTTATATTCCTTACTGTTGTTGGAACAGCCTGTGCAGCTTCAGCTCTTCTTTTCAGAGCAAGTTCAGCTTTTCTCTTGTTCTTACTCAGACTCTTCTTGTAGTTGGTGACAAATCTATCAAGCTCCCATAGTGTTTCTGCATCAACACTGTCAATGTCCACCTCAATCTCATCATCATGCTGACTAAGGGTTGTGTTCCTTTTCTTGATAATCTGAACAATAGCATCTAGCTTTTCTGAAGGCAAGCTCTGGAGGTTTGTACTAAGCTTCTGCTTCTCCTCATAAGTCATATCCCTTTTGTTTGGATCCTTGGCTTTAGGTTTCTTTGGAACCGGTGTTCTACCTGTGTGAGGAAGATTTGAATAGGTGGGCTTTAATCTGGAATCAACAGGCACAGTCATCGACTCTGACCTATCCAATGTCCTCATTGAAGGGGCAGGAGGGATTGAAAAAGGAGCAAGAATGGGGGCAGGAATATGAGTAAAGGAATGAGGAGGGGCCTTTCTTGGTGTGGGAATAGGCAATCCTGCATCATAATACATCTGATAGGGAAAATGTTCCTTCTCTATAGCTATCCACCTATCTTCAAATATCTTTGACAACTCTTCTGCCATTGTGTGGACATCTTGTCCCTTCGGGTTGTATGTCATAGCATTACGAAATACAAGCCTCACATCCTCAGCAAACTCCCTGGCAGACTTGTACCAATTCTGACCTAACCTAGTCTTGATTGTACCAAAATCCATTGGGTGTTTAATAATAATATGATAATCAGGTATATTAAGCTTCTTGGCATCCACTGGTTCACTAAACACCCAGGCATGCTTGTGCTTCATCAACCTCTGAAGCAAATTACTACAGCTCTTGAACACCTTATCTCTATTCCTATCAAAACCAAAGCCATACCCATATTCTGAGTCACCTCCATGTTTCTTTGCAGTGAGCTTCAACTTCTTATTGCTTTCTGGAGGCAATCTATCCTTCCCCAAAAGAAACTCTGAATTTCTATAATACTGATTAGCCTTAGGCGTCCTCTTCTCCTTCTCAACAAATTCAGCCGCCCCATGATTATTCTCCATCACAGAAACATTCAAGTGCCGAAACGGTCTTGTTTCTTGATATCCCCCAGAACCTGCCTCAGAATTCACCCTCAGTAACTGTGGCCGACTATATTGATGTCCCAATGTACCAACCTCCGAATTTGCCCTCAACAACTGTGGCTGATTATAACCGCCAAAATTACCAACACTGCCACCGACATACCTAGAGTTAGTGTTAACATTACTTGTACTGTAAGCAGTAAGCTGATGCTCCTTGGCTTCAACCTTCCCCACTAAAGTTCTAACCTGATCAAGCTCGCTCTCTAGCTTCCTCTTAAGCTTCCTCATCTCATCCTTCGATCTCGATCTTGTTATATTAATCCTAACCCTATCATCAACCCTAGTAATAACGGGCTTCCGAAACCCATTCACCAAAGCCCCAGAGGCAGCACCATTCCCGGGCCCATGACTGCCAGTAACCTCTGGTACTTCATCAACTGGCGCAGTCACTGCCACCTCTGATTGCTCTCGCTCAGGAGGGTCTTCTCTAGCAGTACTCGGCAGCGCTTCTTGCTCAGCTTCTGGGCCATTGCACCGGGGCGGCTCATCTTCTCCACCATTAGGCAATACTTCTTCCTGTCCACCAGTAGGTTGCATCTCAGGCAGAGCTTCACGGCCACTGCTCGGGGAAGGCTCTTCTCTGCCACCACTGGGCACGGCTTCTGGCACGTCAGGCAGAACCTCTTGGTCTTCTCTGTCACCATTAGATATCGGGTCTTCTCCACCACTGGGCAACAACTCTTGGCCACTGGTGCCTTCCTCCGGCAGCGGTCGAACAACGTCTGAGGTCGAAGGCTCCCCCTCGGATCTCGACTGCGGCTGCTCTTGCGAACAAATTCCATTTTGGGCAGCTAAGGTTTCTGCCGAGGAGAGCTCTAAAGTCGCGTTCTTGCCAAAAGATTCATTTTTGGCGGGGCACGAAGAGGTGGGCTCTGTGTCACCGGCGGTGGACGCTGCTGCTGCGGCGGCGGCGGCGGTCGGCTCGGCAGCAGCGGTGGTGGAAGTGGTGGCAGAATCGTTATTTGCAGATTCTAATTGGGCCTTTTTTCTGAAATTTCTTCGGGTATAGACTTTGCTATTATCCCCCCACCGAACCCTCTCTCGAACATTCAAATCGGAATTACTATCATTAGTCCCTAAAGTCCCTGAATCCATACAAACATCTAAATCAGGAAAAAAAAAGCCCTAATCTTTCAGCCCTCAAAACCCTAGATATTAAGAAATCACATAAATTCCCAAACAGCTAGGGTTTCAATAAAAACGTCAAAATCAGATTCCCAAAAACCCTAGTTCGATTGACACACCATCAAAATAACAAAAATAAAAAACTATTATAATTATAACCAAACAAAAATCGGAATCCTACGGGCTAGGGTTTTGTTTTAAATAGTTGAAACCGAAAGAAGATGAAATTTTTTGAAGACAGGTGGATCTGCAAGTTTTTTTTTCCTTTAGAAAATATTTTTATAAAATAAAAATAAAATAAAAACAGGGGTGAAAAATCGAAATAAAAATTGGAATTTTAGGGTTTGTTTTCTTTTCAGGAAACAGAGGAGAGGGGCAAATAGAGAGAGAAAGAGAGAAGGCGAAGAGAGAGAGTGCGATTGAGAAGTGAGGTGGTGGTAGATCCGAACGCTACTCGCCCGGTTTTTAATTTTCCATTTTTGTTGGGGTTAAAACTCCTAATTTTGGAAAAATATTTATTAGACGCGCTCACGATTCACGATATTTCTAGCGGCCGGGTGGCTGAGTGACGTCAGCTGTGAGGGCGGAGTCTCAGTTGTGGTGATTCACAAGCGCTGGTTGTGCGATTGTTTTTCGTTCTCCACGTGCGAAGGGTATCGACAATTTGTTTTTATTTATAGGGAAATTTTTTTTTTTTTTGGATTGTAAGTGTTTTGTTCTGGCGTTGGCTGTTCCCGTCCGACGCACTTTGGTTGTACGGAATAGTTTTCCAAATCAACTTTAACTTCGTCTCATAATACTACTAATATGTGACTTGATCTAATTGGGATTTGAAAAATTATTTCAACACTTCTAAGCATTTTTAAAATTGATTTATATAAAATTAGAACTTTGTATTTTGGATAGGAATTATTTGCCTTTAATTTTGTCAAATAATATGATTTACTAAATAATTTGATTTTAAGTTCGTTTGGAATTTGAAAAATTATTCCAACACTTCTAAGCATTTTTAAAAATTGATTCATATAAAATTAAAACTTTGTATTTGGGGAGGAATTATTTGTCTTTAACCTCGTCACGTAATATGATTTACTATATACTTAATCTTAAGTTCCGTTTAGGATTTGAAAAATTATTTCAGCACTTCTAAGCATTTTTTCAAGTTGATTTATCAAACATTAGAACTTTGTACTCGGACAGGAATTGTTTATCCAAAAAATTATTTATTTACATTACAAGCGTATTTTTCGACATATCACTTTGTCTTCTCGAATTAGTTTGGGGCCTATTTGTCAATTCATTTTCTTAAACGACGAGCTTAGAAATTGAATTTTTTTTTTTTGTCAAAACTAAAAAAGAAACGAATTTCACGAAAAAGTTATATACTAGCCCGTCTTTTCCGTACTGAAGCCCAAGTGCCCGGCGTTTTCGCTTCCCAAATCTCTTTTCTTTTCACCCCAAAATTTAAACTCCCCGTTGTAGATTAGGGCAGCCAGAGAATTAGAGCGCGTACAACGTCGTTGGCTGAAGGTACTGCTTTTATCTCTTGTTATAATAGTTTGTTTACCTTCTCATGCCTTGTTCTGTTCCTGTTAATTCCACGCTTCTATGTTTTTGATTTTTCACAATCAAGTTAATCAATCACACCCTTTCTTTTCTCGCTCATGGTAGTTGAAATTTGAGTGAATAATTTTTCGGCAATTTTTACCATTTTCATATACTATGCGTTGGATTATGGATACTGTTTATGTAGATAAAGGTATAGATTCCTGATTCATTCTTAATTTTTTTGATGAATTGAGAAATTAGAGTTTATTTTCCGCAATAAAATTACTGTAATGGAATAATGGGATTGAATTTAATTATGTAGATTTCTGTATTGAAGAAGTAATGGAAGAAGGGATATTTGATGATGCGACGGATCAAATTTCGCAATTGCCTGAACCCATTTTGCAGCATATTTTGTCTTTCCTTGAGGTTAAAGAAGCAATTCAAATGTCTGTTGTGTCGAAGACTTGGAATAATGCAGTTGCCATGCTCCACTCATTGAATTATGGAGATGGGAGTCTTTTCCCTGTTGCAAAAAGAAACGAAAATGAGGAAGCTGTATTCGACAAAATAAGAGAGCTACTGAATGGTGTTGAATCCATGATTCGGAAAAGGCAGGAGCAGAATGTAGGCGTGCAAAAGTTCTGTCTTCGACTGTCGCATAGCTATAAGTTGTTAGATTTGACACCTTACATTATCAGGTTGACGAAAGAACTTAGTGCCTGCAACATAAAGGAATTGGTATTTAAGGTCGGAACGTACCGGGGCAAGCCGTGTTATACCTTGCCCAAAGCTGTGTATACTTGGTGTTCATTGCATAAGCTTGAGTTAGGAGGATTCAAACTCAAATTGCCTTCACGTGGTGGTATAATAAGCCTTTCGTCTTTGCGTGAGTTGCGATTGTACAAGACTGATATGGATCATCGAGTATTTCAGCTTCTGATCATGAGCTGCCCTGAGCTAGAGTTTCTGAGTGTTGATTATTGCCTTGGTTTGGATCGTCTACAAATTTTTGGGTTACTGAAATTGAAAGAGATCAGAACGCGTAACTGCCTCCAGAATTTTGACAAAATTCAGATTCAAGCACCAAATCTTGAGTGCCTCAATCACCATGGTCTGGGCACATTATCCCTGGTTGATGTGAATTCTTGCAAAAGTTTGAAGGTTTTAGTTTTATATTCCCTAACCTGCGATAATAAGTGGGTAGAGGACCTTTTTTGCAATCTTCCCCTCCTTGAGGTTTTCAGGTTGATTGGCTGTGACGGACTGGAAATGGTTAAGATCTCGAGTAATCATCTTAAAGTATTGGAGCTTGACTCATGCAAGAACCTTGTTAAGACTGAAGTGGATGCCCCTCTTTTATCTGAATTCCATTATTGTGGCAGCCTTTCAGTATCTCTTTCCATAGAAGCTGTAGCTAAAGAGTTGGTTTCCCTGGATATAGAGCAGAGAACTGATGAGGTTCTATTGAATAATGAACTTGTGGAGTTTCTCCAAAACTTCAATCATTCAAAGGTCATTAGATTGATTACTGGCGAGCTACTCAAGGTATTAGTTACATTTGTTTGACATACAATATCTTGAATGACATGCTTATATATACACTATCTTTTGTTGTTATTTTTTGTTAAGATAACAAGGTTGATATCCTTAAGGGACAGCCTATTGCAACCGTTAATCTTGCTAATTCTCTAGTAGTGCAATTAATCTGATGCCATTATTTGCTTTTATATTGCAGTTGTCCCTCGCAAAAGACCTGTGTCCGCCACTCTATGATGTCAAGCATTTGACTGTTAATTCAGATGGAGTGGATAAATCAAAGATTTTGGACCTTTTGGATTCTCTTCTTTGGATGGCTCCTTGTTTGGATACTCTAGACCTTAATCTTGCTTGTGATGAGAAAACTGTCAAGGTATGCAATTTCCCTTCCAAAGTATGGTCTTATGTCCATATGTTTCCTATTGATGAAGCATCTTATCTCTCTCTTGGAAGTGAGTGGTGGATGATTATTGGTTTTTAATTACTGTTTCTTTCAGGAAAAAAAATATATGTTCGACTTTGATTTTTTTGGTGAATTTATGCTAATACCCGAAAATTACCTAAATTTGAAATTCTTATTGGTCATTAGTGCTAATACTAGAAGGTATGGGTACACAGTAGTATGAACCTTCTATTTTTGAAAACATATAGTACCTTGTCCTTAAAACTCACGAAGGTAGAATCTTGGCAAACATACATCTTCTGTTTTTTTTCTTTTGGTTTAATGTTTGCCCTCTCTTAGAAAACTTCTTATAATTAGCCTTGTCATAAATTCATTCTTTAGACTGGCTGCTGGTTCTGATTTTCATTTGCTTTTCTGATTCAGTTCACTCGTGAATCTCCCCTGATAGTGGAGGGTGTCCCCTGTTGCCCATCCGTACCCTTCAAATGTTGGCACCATACCCTAAAAAAAGTCGAATTTGATAACTTTGAAAATGTTGAAGATCATTGGAAGCTGCGGAATTATTTCGTTGAGAACGCAAAGATATTAGAAAGTATTGATGGTCTCATACAATGTGACAGAGCTTGAATCATGCATGAACCTGCTTTCCCGAACGCTACTTGGAGAATAACATTTAAGTTGTTGGATCTTGGATATTCACGTTGTAACTTGACCAAGTGTCATTGACCTTGTTTTGTAGCTTGAATCAGAAGTATCATCTTGCTCATTGTGCACTTCACCAGATTTTACCCGATATTTTCTGTTTGTGGGTCGGCTGTGGATGAAGAGGATAGCCCTTCGGCAGACTCTCAATTCTGAGTTTAACTTTGTATTTGTGTCTCGACAATCACCAGTACCAGCTATCAGATCCTCAATATAGCTCCTAAAACCACATAGGTAAACACCCAAACAACAAAAATATAGGAAGGGCGAGACTTAAAAAATAGGAAGGTGACGGGGGATTTGAACTCAAGATCTCTAATACCTATTGTCTTAACTTTAACCATTAAATCAATGTTTTATTGGCTAAAACAACAAATAGAGTTTAAAACAAGGATAATGTGGTAAAACATAACAAATTTTATTCACTCATTAAACAATGTATCTCTTAATTTATTCCTTCCATCCCACTACAAATACTACATCACGCACAATATACAAGCAAAAATTGAAGACTTAGTAATTAATAGAGTAAAAGGAATAGTAGTACAAAATTATGACCATGTGAATCATATTTTTATAATCCCCATGACATCAAGAGTTCAATTATATGAAATTTTAGAGAATTTGACACACACACACACAGAGAGCAAAAAGGTGAGCAAACAAAAGATTTGGGTTGGTCCGAATTGTAGCTTGAGTTGCAATGATAATTACGACAATGCTGGTGGTACTCCAGAATGATGTTGAGGGTCTGGTCCTCCTGGTGCCATTCTCATGGTGGCACCATCCAGGATTTTCCTCCTCCGATAGCACTCCAACTTGGCTTCATCAATCCCAAACTCATGCCATGTCAAATGAGGGTTGCCTCCAGGCCTTTGTGCAGTAGATTCGAATCCAGGAGAAAGACGAGCCCCTGAAGTCGCAATAAACATGAAGGATACGATCATACCAAGCAACAGAAATCTCACAGTTCTATGCAACTTCGACATACTTTCGAAGTTCTGTCTGTACATCAGAATGAAAAGATCAGCACAAGCAAATTTTGATTCCTATAGTGATCAAGTAAGCCAAGAGAGTTGGCAATGTCTAAATAACAAGTGAACTGAGTAGTTATCCAGTGACCCAATTCTCCCATATATAGGACAAAGCTAGACAGACAAATGAAGCTGGAAGATCAGGTGATGGGACATTCTTCCACCAGGTTCAATTTTAAAGGCTGCTTTGTTAAAAATTGGCTAAGCAGATAACTCCGACAGAAAAAAGTTTGTCGTCTCCCTACATTTATATGCAATTTTCTGCTTTTTCCCAAGTCATCCGCAGTACCATACATGTGAATAATGTCTGTTATTCGTCCCAAAAACTTTAGTGCTGCCTCTTAAACTTAAACCTTTCCCTGACAGTATGGCTGCCGACTTTAGTCAATCATCCAGTCATGGGTTTGTTCTTATAGTTTCGCCATTAGCATAAGCTTCGCCTGGATTGACCAACAAAAGCAAAACAGGGCAACGAACCCTTTATTCCACCCTAGGGAATTGCATCATCTGCAACTCATCATCTTTCTGTTTTCGGTAATGGAAGATGCTTCCTAAAATCGTCATCGTCGTGTATAGAAAGTGGGAAAAAATGGTTGGATCATTCTTCGTTTCTGATGATTTTAATTGCTTCTCAATTCTCTCTGCGTTTTTTCAACCTTTTTGTTTTCGATACATTTGGAAAAAGGATATGTGAAGAACTTAAATCGGAACCAATCCACAAATATTGCAAAGAACTTGCACCATAACATGGCCATTAATGAGTTACCTTACACATTTCTTTATTTAACGTACCACTCATTCATAACACATCAGCCCGATTGACATCAAGATTTTTCAGAAACATTTACGTATTTATATTGACAACACAAGTTGGTCGTTAGACATAACCAATTATATAAGCATTTACATATTTCTCATATTTTTATTCTTGCACATAGATAGATTCTTCGAGGATAGCTTAAGAGGTAATCATATAGTACCACCACGTAAGCCAGATAGACAAGGATCATGAAACATTATGTAAGAAGTCAAAAGAGGCATGATCGTGTCCGCTGATGGTGGTTTTGCAGTCATCAAATCTACTTGGTTGGTTCAACTCCTCCATCGTCCGCGCCGCGCACCATCTGGACTGTATCGTGCAAATATTAGTAGTATTATCCCGAGACTGGAATGGATAAGTACGTCATGTTGCTTTTCCACTATGCACCACTAGAATGAAAAGCAGGAGTCGTTATATTCCAGTGCAAAGCAAAAGAAAAAATGAAAATGAGACGACGGGGTGTTTGGCAAATGTTCGAGGGGTAAGAATGGATATTAAAGTTTAGGGTAAAAACTAAAAAAGTTCGCTGTGGTAAATCTAATATATAGAAAAGTCTCATGTGATTTCAAAATATAAAACACGACACCCATACTTTGAACTAAATTATAAAGGCGACTGAATCCGTTAAACTTAATGGAAATGACTTATTAAGCAAAAGACAGTTCAAAAAAATCATTTGTTTTATTCTCTAGACAGAGAGAATGGAGGGTTAAGAGGTAAAATAGGTATATTTGTTAAAAATTAGTATTAAAAAAAAATTTTTAGGTTTCAATAAGTCATTTCCGTTAAGTTTAATGGATTCGTCACCTTTACAATTTAGTTCAAAGTATGAGGTGTCATGTTGTACATTTTGAAATCATTGGGGGCTTTTCTATGTATTAGGTTTACCACAGGGAATTTTTTTTTATATTTTACCCTAGAGTTTAATATTTCCATGCCTATTGTTTGGCAAAGTGGTATGAGAATTAATCGATGAAAATCAAAGATATTACCTTCAATCGTTCCCACTTATCATACGGGCTTTTAACCTTTTTTTTTTAATATATGTAAATGGTATGTCTCGAATTCAAAACATCTTAGTTAGATTCCCACCCCTCCATATCATTCTATGGGTTTTAACTTAAAATTTTTTTTAATAGTAGGAGAGGCTCATTCAACCCTCCAAAACTAAACACTTATAGGTGAATGGCCAAAACCCATACTCAGAGTGTAGTTTATGATTCCAATTCATTAATGCATTTACATTCTTGGGTTGCTTGCTTTTTTCTTATTTTCACATACTAACTATCTAGATTCTGTTTCATTTCAAAGGGGCAAAAAAAAATGCAAATGCAAAAGAAGAGTTATAATTTTGTGAAATTTTTTTTTATTTGACCTTTGATTATGGAGCTCGGCTAATTTATGTACTTCTAGAAATTTGGCCGTATCATTTAAAATTAATTTACACACTTGGCCCTAAGTTGTTTATATTCATAGGGAAAAATTCAAAATTAAATTCATTATGGTTTTAGAGGATATTTAAATGTGGAAAATGTTACTAGTATTTAATATGAAAACGTGACGCATTGATCAGTTTAATTATGTAAATTGCTTTCTCCTCCTCATGATTTGAAGCTGGGGGTACTCTATTACACAAGCTTGGCCTAAATCAGAAAACCAATTTATTGGCTATCCACTACCAAGAGAGGTTTAAAACTCTATTTGGATGTGCATTTTAAAATCCAAAATTTCATAAAATATTTTACCAGCGGGTGCGTAAGCATTCATTTAGATCGGTGATAGTTTAATACCCCCGAGTCTCCCTCTTGGCCCCGTTGGATCACCTTTCCTCCCCATAGTATAGAATAAGAATATATCTATCGTATTTGGAAAGAAAAAAAAAAAGGCTATCCACTCCAACTTAGGAAAAAATAATTGGCAAACGTAGTAGGTCACTGTCTTACCCAGAAACAATCTTGCCAGCGAGTAAATTTTTAGCCAAAAGTATAAAATACTTGGGGGTGATGTGGCCATTGCATCGACGGCCTTTAGTTTAATTAACAGATCGATTATTACAAGGTCCACCATTGTAATTAGATTTAGATGCCAAAGAAAACGAAGAAAGAATTAGTAGTTTAACATCCATTTTCATTTTGTATCTTCATGAAGGGCCGACCACAAAGTAATATTAGTACTAATATATAAGCCTTAATATAGCGCATCATATATACAGGAGATCGATCAAAGAGATATATATCCAAAATAAACGTCCTCTGATTCGTCATCCCTTTTGTAACAGCTCAACATCAAAGTTGAAAAGTGTAGAATCCTTTATTGCCCGCAAATGACGAGTTACATCTCAATCCAGCCTAAAGATGACCAGTACATCGGACCATGCATGCATTTACGTAAAGCCAAAAAAAGACTACGAAAACAGTAAAAAGTAGAATGGAGATAAGAGGAGAAAAATCGAATACGAGAGAGATGGATAATTGATTTGCCCTAATCCAAAATCGAATACGAGACCCTATATATGATGTGATGAATCAATGATGATGGGGATCAGGTCCTCCAGGGGCAAAACGATTGGCATCATACATGCCTCGACGGGGAAATGTACCTTGTTTTCTTGAACTCGCTTTGAGAATTTCTTGTGCTTTCTCCATCGACGTTTCTTTCCCATTACTGTATGAAAATACATGAGGATCACTACTACGACTTTCTGAGCTCGAAAGAGAGATTAGTAGGACAAGAATGAAGCAGAAGCAGAACCTCAGTTTAGCCATCCTTGGAAGTATATGACTAATTATTGGCAATGCATGTGGAGATTATAATGGGTGATGGGGGTTTATATAAGCCTCCATTGACAAGAATTTAATGATATTTAATCCATGAAACAGGTCAAATGGACACCAATTCATATTGAGGGTTACTGGACACCACTTGAGAGTGATGAAAGTGGCCGGGAGCACATTCATTCATAATGCTTGCTTAAGTAAAATGAAAGTTTGTGTTTTTCTATCATTCTTGAATTAAATTTTCTTCGTGTTGATGATTCTATTTGACCTCCAAAAATGACATATTCAATGACCGACGTGGGTTGAAAACTTTGTTTGATTTCTTTATATAGTTCTTGGATGTGGGATTGCCATATGTATGCAGCGCAGATTTATTTGCCGCCTTTAATTTCTTCATATTCAAAGAAAGCCATTGCACCAATGTATCCTCTTCTAAGTGATAATATAATCACACATCATAATCCTAAAGATATGCTGCAGACGAATACTTCTCCGCTCCATCGCTTTAATTTTGCTTTAAAGCTGCTAGAAGAGTTAACTTCTGCCTAGTCACAAGGGTCTGGACATATGTTGCTGCTGATGTTTTCTTTTCCTCTAAAGTCTCAATTTGATCGCTTTTGTTAATAGTCCAATTAAGACAATATGTCTCGCAATATTCTAATTTTTCCGTTCAACCTAGCTAGATGAAATCGAAGGTCATACTACCAGGCAATCTTCCCCTAAACTAAAGCAAGGATTCAATAAAGTAACTTATCCATTGTCGGTTTCTAGATGAAATTGAAGGTCATATCTTCTTCTTTGGATTGTGATTCTCCGCAGAAAAAATTTTAGATTTTTCGTGAACACATTTTTCAATCACATCCTTATCTCATATACGTCAAATCGTTACATTTCATTTTTTCTACAAAAACTTTTAAAAATAGCAATCCAAACGAGCAAGCTTCCTGTAGAGTCTAAATTCATACGCTTTCATTCTAAAGTCGCCTAACCATGAAATGTTTCGATTAAGTGCGTGCTAAGGTAAGACCACATACATGTTGCTAATGAATGTCCAAAGTAGGAGTTTATCCTAACGATTGGTTGATGATATATCAAATCCTAGTTATGAACTAAAAAATGTTCAGCCAGCTTTGAAAACCATTTGTGATGGACAAACTGCAAATTAGGTCATGCAGTGTGCTGTACCACAAGAGCTTAGACTGAACCGGAAAATGTTGGTTGAGTTTGGAAGTCATTGGACAATGGTGATCGACACAAGCAATCATTAACACAGAAGTTGACCTCTGTAGAACACACTAGCTTTAATGATCAAATGAAGATTTGTTTAGGAGTTGATCGTACTAAGTGGTCGAACAAGATGACCACTCTTTTCACTTTTATTCCCTAACAGTCCAGCCAAAAAGTGCCCGACCAACCAATATTTATATCAGCCCAGAAACCTTTCATGATTTGAAACGTTACTTTCAGTTTCATATTGTCTTACTGGATAGTAAATTTTCATCTCCTAATTGCTTTCTTCTCATGTGCCCTTTCTCTGTTCATTTGGGTAGACAAACAACTAACTAGAATTTGCTTACTGGCTAGAAGTCGGTCGGACTCGAGTGGGTTTTCAGGTACAATCATTTACAAGGCACAACCTTTTATTCTGTTTGTGGGACATTTACTATCACAAATCATCACATTTCGAAGCAGAAACGAGTGGTGGGTTTTGGAAAATAATAATTGATAATGTCCCGAAACCAACCAAATTCCGAGCAACGACAAACGAGTGATCACTAGAAAACTATCCAAAAGGTTTGTGCAGCTTTCCATGCTAAATTTTAAGAACTGCGAAATGATTTGCTTTAGCAGAAAAATGACAAGGAGAAAAAAGTGTTCCATCTTCCAAGTGCAATCTGCTTTCGGATATATATAAAATGTTGTGGTCAACCTCAGTGCACAAACGAACCAAGTTACTCATCTTTCGGTCTATGTATGATTTTATATTTCTTTAATGCATTTCAGAGATTTATTGTTTGTACAACTTTTTTGTCGTATGGAGAATATTTGTATTTCCACAACAGCACAGCAATTTCAACTAAACACCACCTCGTCCTTCTTCAACAATACATGTTGAAATTGCTTGTACTGTATATAGTTATTCTTGCACAATTCTCCAAGGAATGGCCAAGAACTATAGTAGTTTTGTACGTGAGTTTTCAGTAACGGCCACAAATGTCGAATGTCCACGAATTAAATGGAAGAATAAATGTTTCGAAATCTATTCCAATTCCGGTTGCTTACATTTGATGACAATTAGATAGATATGATGATCTTTAAGTCCTTGCTTCTGGGCATCATTTTTAATGGTTTGACTTGGAGAGATTAATTGTCGGTTAAGCACTACTAATTAACATTAATGCTTAAAGGGTGAAAAAGAGCACTGACATGGACGAAAGATAACGATTGATCCATGGTTTTTTGGCGGCACTATCTTATTATGATCGAGCAAATCCAGTTTAATCAGAAAAGTTCAGCCACAAATCATATAGTGTATGTTTATCTTAGCCTCTTTGAGAGTAAAAGTGCCTTCTCAGGCCATCATAAAATCAATGGTTTCACGTCAACGCCATGAACATATCAGTCAAAATCCCCCCCCCCCCCCCCCCCCCCCACGTGTTAATCCACTGGAACAATTTGGACCCAAATGAACAAAAAGAATCGCCAAAAGATGGGAACTAGATTATTCTCTTGGTCAGGATTATATGAATGTGACTGCTAAAAAGTGTCAGAATTTTATTGTAAATTGGCATCAAGGTCAGTTGTTAACGATTTTTTGTGCTAATTTAAAGGGGCTGGGGCTTGAATGAAAAAGAATTATTTGAAAATAACGGGGGCAATTTCACTAGACAGATTTGAAGAAATCAACCAACGAAAATGGTGTTCTCCGTATTCTACAGTGCCTCAGTTTCCAAAAATGGCAGCCCTCGTCTTCTTTTCCCATCTCCAAAGATAGATTAATGCACATATTTGATCGTTTCTACCCTTTACAAAATTCCACAGCCAGCCAATTGATACAGTATATGGTTTGATTCCGGGTAGAAGCATTGCATTCCGCAAGACAATGTACCATAAATTTGGGTAGCATGAACCCACCGGTCAACCCGAATATTTGGGGCGAAGAAGAAAATGATATCCTGCCGGGAGCAAAAATATAGTGGGGCGGTTCCAAGTAATTATGCACAAAAACATGCGTAAACCCAACAAGCAGAAAAAGTGAGAAATATGCCGGACGGCAATTAAAAAGAATAGGGCGGATGAACATTAGGAACTGCAATGAGAAGGACGGGATCCAGTATTGGAGAAGAAAGTGATTCCGTCACTCTCTATCACCCCATTTCGATAATACAAAAACTTGATTGATATTGTAAGGGCCTTTCTATGCTATATACCTCAATCTGACTTGAATATAGAATATCATGGAGACAATGTGATGTAAACTAGGAATTGGTCATTGTAAAGAGTCTGGGGATTCTATGCCCTGTTCAGAAACAGAAACATGATATGGGCACCAACAAATGTCAAAGTCTGCTCTAAGATAAAGAGAAACTTGTGATAGGTAATATGATGCCTAGTTATCAGGCAGGAGAGGCAGCCTATCCATAGTATAAGGCGAACCATTTGTTTCAGCAGCGGGCTTTAGTAATTCATCATCTTCATCCAAACCGTCATCAGAATGCCCGTCTTCATGTGTTGCACTTTGAAAGGGAAGAATTCGAAGCCTCGCGTTAGGTTCACCAACTCTCTCTGAATTTAGCTTGTATTTACGGATAAGATCCTTCTGGAGCAGCAATATATTCAGTGGCCTAGGGAGTAGCTCCACTGCTTTCCCTTTTGGGATTACAACTGTCTCTATAGCTGTTCTTGCCTCCTGTAAATAAGTAAAAACTTGACTGATGAAATCTGAATCCAGGCATCAACTTCGTTTAAACTAAATGTGAAAGTGGAAGTGGATGCATCCGCAAGGCACTAATTAGTTTCAGGCTGCAGCTTTGTAATATTACACGAGTTTAATAAGCCCATTTTTCATGTCACAGCAATTCTGGGCTATGTCAAATGCACTTCAATTATGTCTTGTGCAACTCCATCTCTGCCATTTGCCTACTGAGGCACACCGCCTAAACTGGATAGCTTCTTTTCATGGATGTACTCATTGAACCAATCAAAAAGATACAAGATCCTCATTAGACCTCTAACATGATTGCAGAGAGGCTAATTATAGAATTCAAGGATGTAGTTTTATGCAATCTTACATCATCTTAGTAATGCAGTGAATACATTTTAAGAAACCAGAACAAGTTAATTGGTGGACCAAATAGTGAAGCATCTAAAAAGCTTCCTGATAACTAACAGATCCCAAAGTTTTGAAACAGGTAAACTTGTAAATATTTTTACGTATTGTCTCACCAAAACCAGTGAGAACAACACCCCCTCCCCTCCAGTGCAGGGAAAAGATTAATGTGAAGAGAAAACCCTTACTGATTCAGGATGTTTTCAATCAATGATGGAATCCTCAATTATTCCCATAAGCATTAACAAGAAGTCAAAAACTTTACCTCCAGCGCATCAATCTTTTCTGACTCATTCACCGTAGCTTGAGATTCAGCAAAGCGAAAACCATCTTTATAGTCAGTTATTAACGCCTGAATAGCCTTTGTTAACTGTGCAAATGAGCTTGCCTGTGAGAAACATAAAACTTAGTGGTGCGCATGGAGGAAGAGAGAGAAATCCAAACTCAAGTAGTCGAAATCAGTATATTAACAACTTAACAGTGAAAACACATCAAGCATTCTATTGGAACACGTACTTTCGTGACATAAATAGGAATGCCATGAGAATGTGCAGCAGCTTGAATTCGAGAATTCTTTTTAAGCTTGGACTGCATGGCTAGCATTGCATCTGCTTCACTGATATTATCTGTGAACTCAATGGCATCATCTATTTTTAATTGTTTCATCCCTTGTATCATAGTCGCCTCAGAGACCTACAACACCTGCTTACTATATGAGTTTCACATGCTACTGCTTTCAAAAAACAGCTATCACAACTTTTGCCATATTTCAGATGTTAAACTGATTAAAATACAGATCAACAGGTGATGTGTGGCATAAAAAATGGGACAGCTCCGTTTCAACCTACTTTTATCCCCTGAAAACATGAGTAACATAAGAATAAGAAAGGAAGTTTCAGGACAAGGTGTTGCAGAGTGCTTATTACAGTTAAACTAGTTCCCTTGCTCTGCTGAATCTAATCAAATCATGAGCTTGAAAACGTTATAATTTCATGAACATGATTTCAAATTCAAAATACTCCATCTACAAACTTGCAAGGAAACAAAAAAGTCACTAGATCTTCATGTTCTTTTTTTTTCCCCCCAATTATGGTTTTTTGGATGGCACTAAAATAATTTATGTCAGACAGATCACTTATATTGAAAAATGAAAGCAGCAAATTAGTAAGTAATAAGCAATTGGTGAATGAAACTTTAGTGGGAAAGCAAAAGAAATGATCCAAAGTGGACAGGCGCGTTGTACTTTGTAATTTACTCTACTGTGGCAAAGAGATGATATCTTACCCCATACAGAAATAAACAAAGGGCTTCCTTATCTTCAGAGGAGTTCTCCTCATTGCTTTGATGAGATTCTAATGACCTCTCATCATGATCAGATAGGTCATTATCATCCATCAATGCATTATCATCAAGCATACTGTCAGTTTTCAAGTCTAAAGGATCATGATACAATGAATTATCTTCTCCTCCATCTTCTATTCCCTTGATCTTGCGAACTTGAAAAGTTGGGTGGCGACCTTCTCCAACATAATGATACAATGCCAAGCTACATTTAATCCCACTACCCAAATTTATAGAAAGCTGGAAAACAACATCATCATCTTTTGCAGGAAGAGGAAGGAAACTAAACCTGAAAGAATGGCATCAACCGTTGCCTCTAGACTACGATGAACTCGCAATTCTGTCTTGGAAATTATCTCCACTGCACTGCTAAAGGTTGATGGTCCTTTTCTCTCTTGAACTGTTTTCTGAACACCCCTACGAGTTGCCTCTTCATCCCCTAGGGTCACACTCTGAGAAATATATTAATGTCATTATTTGGTGAAGCTCACAATATTGGTGTGACCATACGATCAAACTAATCTACTATTAGTAACACAATAATGAAAAAATTTGTTCAGTAATTATAAACCGCCAACCCACCACTCCTTCCCAACACACACACACACAATCTCACAGAGAGAGAGAGAGAGAGAGAGAGGTGCTCTCTTTGGCAAGAAACCAAGTTGCAGATTAAACCATACCTGTACTCCACCAACAAGCATGTCTAGTGCAGGATTCATTACCAAATTATCTATTGTTACTCCATGAGCTGTCGCAACTAACTGAATTCCACGCTGTGCAATTGTACTTGCAGCCACTGCTTCAAGCTTTGTACCAATTTCATCAATCACAATCACTTGTGGCATGTGATTTTCGACTGCTTCTATCAACACCTGGATATCGAGAGTTATAACAGCATAAGTGTAAAGAAACGTTAAGTGTAACAGCAAAAGTTTTTACACTGAAACACCTGGACATCGAGAGTTATAACAGCAAAAGTTTTTACACTGAAATACCAAAATCAATGTTCTTACCAATTTTTAGAATGAGTTCACAAACATTAAGTGTAAAGAAATGTACTGTAGCGTGTTATGGTGCATGAAAGACAAACAATTCTAAATTTGTCTAATCCATGATGATTGTCTTAACTTGAAGCCAGACCAAAATTTTGCTTTGCCTGTTGTTTGGGTTAGAGAAACTTTGTCTCTTTCAACTACAAAACTCAACTTTTTTAGATGTGGACAGCTTGCAACTCTACCTTCTTAGCGAATCACTACTATTTCATCCTTCGGTTGTTATCTACTTAATTCATATTTTTCTTATCCTCTGTTTACATAAGTAGATAGGGATTACAAGATCAACGTCATACTTTGTGCTGCATATCAGCATGAGGAACTTGCAACCTCCGAGCATTTCCAATCCCTGCATGAGGAATATCACCATCACCACCAATTTCATTTGAGGTATCAACAATCATGACACGTTTATCGTAATCATCTGCAAGCATCCGTGCTATGTCCCTTGCATACACAGAAGTAACGCAAAGAGCAATCAGATACTCTTAAATATAACAACCAAGAAGGTAAATGAGCCCATAAAAATATTTAAAAGCATTAACTTATGAACCCCACTCTACCTCCAACTAAGGCATTTATTAAAATAGCATAAACAAGCATGTATATTCTCATAAACCTTAATCAACCTCCAATACGAAGATAATTACTCTATCTTTCTATACCTTGAATACCCTACTAAGTAAGGATCACATAGCAGTAAACCATACAAACTTAAGAAGCAGAATGAACATTCATATACCTAATAATCGTGGTTTTTCCAACTCCTGGAGGGCCAATAAGCAATAAGGAAGCTCCATCTTTAACTAAATCCCTGAGTAAATTAGCACTTCCAGATAAAGCTCGGCCAACTCGACAGGTTAGACCGATAATAGAACCTTTCCTATTCTTAATAGCACTAATTCGATGCAAAGTTCTGCTAACTCCTGCTCTATTATCAACTGCAAAGTCCCCAACCTGCAACAATTTTAAAAAAAAAATTAAAAAAAAAATCCCAAAACTGCCAGCAACATGAAAAAGCAAATATAAAAACAAATTAGTAATGTTTAGAATAGGAATAAAGTTTAAAACTTTTTCACCTGAGAAATAGCATAATCAAGGTCTTCCATAGTAATGGGATGATCCCATAAGATAAAGTCACCCGAAGGAAAGCGGGCTAGCGGTTTCCGACCCAAATCCATGACCACCTCAATTAGGTGGTGGAGCTCCTGATGTTCACTAATTCTCCGACGCATTTCCTCCGGCAACAGTGCCAATAAGCGACCCAATTCCACATCGAAATCATCGTCACTCAAATAACAATAACCCGTAGAAGATGATGATGATGATGGCGGCGAAGATTTCACCGAAGAAAGGACCCGAAATTTTCTGGGTCGGTTCAACGCCAACCCGGTAAGCTTTTGGTCCGGATTACCATTGAGATGGAGGAAAATGAAGGGTTTTAATGGGTTTTCAACTTGGTAGTAGAAAAGGGCGTTTTGGAGACGGGGAGTCGAAGAAAACAGCATTTTTTTTCTTTTTTTGTGGGGTGGGGGATCTATTTTGGCGGTAAATTTGGGTTCATGGGTTCTTTGGGGAAATGGATAATATGTATTTTCAGTTTAGTTCGTTTAGAATATTCTTTTACTTCTACATTTCTCTTTTTTTCTTTTTTTCTTTTTTTTGTCCCTCTCCGTTTGTGGCCTAAAATTTTTTGGGCCTGATTTTAAAAACAAAGACGTAAACTTCATAGGCTTCTTTACATGAGATTAGTGGCCCGAGTACTCTGAACTGTCTAAGACACATAACATGTTTCTTTGGGCTAATGGGAGCCTAATTTTGTTTCTTTATTTTTCTTGGACAAATTTGAGCAGATTAAATTCAATTACTGCCAGGCAGATTTTTCCAAAAGGAAAGACCGAAGATATTTCACGAAAAAGGGCGAATTTGGTAGCAGTTAGTAAATGATTAAGACTTCAAGTGGGGTTAATGATCTGTAATTGAAGTATTGTCCACAAAATGGGGGTTTTGCCCGGATCTGGTCATGATTTGATAATGAAATTGATCAGAAATGGGAGACCTAAATCGTGGCCCAGTTTTGGAATTATTTATTGCACTACTCAACAGATCATTCACTACTTGAATGCTTTGGCACCAAGTCTTACATGTCCATGCTTACCTAAAAATTGAAACAGGTGTCTACTTTTAAATTTGGATAGGGGAGTGAACTAGAAGAGCTTTCGGTTCGTAGTTTGATCGGTTCAATTGATACAATTCCAGTTTAAAGGTTTAATCATTTTTATTTATTTTAATATTAAAAATTTTGAATAAATTGCAATATTTGTTTTAGAAAATTAAAAAGTAGTGAAACCAGTTGAACCCTTCGATTTTTATCGACTCAATTAGTTCTTGACCGAATTTAACGGATTTAATTGAATTTTTTGGACTAATCATTGAATCGAACCGAAAGAATGACCAGTCAAACCGTTCGGTCCGGTCCGATTTTTAGAACGTTGGTGTCAAGTGCCAAACTACCAATCATCCGTGGACAAATGATTAATGTTAAACAATCTCACGAGAACAAGATATTTCTGAATGTGCCGAATTATCTCAACAACCACCTAATGAGAGACATAATAAAGCATTAAATCATGGTGTAGTTTGTTCCCTGTAGTTACAAGCAGATAATTAATGACCAAATGAATAGTCCACAGAATCAATGGGAGGAAGGTCTATCCCGATCACGAAACCCGCCATCCCACGAGTTGGCATGCAGCTGCTAATTTTGAATGCTGGCCATCTTTTGCTTTTTTCGTCGTTATAACGGGGAAGTGATAATGGATGAGTTGGTCAGTAATCCAAACTCGAATCACTTTCTTGGTCAAGTCGGATTCCCATGCGTAATCTAATTCCTTTGAAGTCAGACCGAATAGCCACGTTGTAGTAGTCGTATTTTGAGAAGTGACTTTTGATTTTTAAGATCGATGCTTCTTCTTCATTCATTCGCGTGTGCAGGATTTTCAAACTGTCAATGTCAATAGGAAAAGAACTAAGATTGATTGGCAAATGATACACAGGCCAGGAGCTGATTTGCTAAGCACTGACCTCACCACTTTTTTCTTGCCTTCAGTGCTTCCAACAAGGAAAAATCTTAACGAAATGCTTAACACCTAGTCACCCTCGTAGTCTTAGGCGAGACTACCAATTTGAAGGCCTAAGAACCAAGATTAGTTCGTAGGTTTAATGAATCCAAGAATTTGTCTGCGATCATTAGTTCATTCTCATGACATGGCATTGATAGATACTGGCATGCTTGTACATGTGCATGTAATTAGGGCTGTTAAATAAAACGAACAGTTCGAAAACTCGATTGAACTCGGCTCGTCAATTTTAGTAAACGAGTCGAGGTCGAATTAGAAATTTACTCGATTAATTAATGAGTCGAGTAAGTTTGAATCGTTTATTATTCGAATAGTTCGCTTGGACTCAATAAGAAAGAATATATATGTTATTTTACAAATCAAAAGAATAGAAACTGAAATTTATAGGTTTTTTGTTGTGATCAATTCACGAACTCGAAGTCGAGTCACGTGTCTCGTTTGGCGAGCCAAATTCGAGCACACTTCAAGTCTCGTCCGCTTGGTCGAGCGAGTTCGAGCCTGGCTTGAACTAAGCATGAGTTGAGTTCGATAGTTAAATATTCGGCTCGATTGGACTTGATTAACAGCACTAATGTAATAGTTGCAGTCTAGTCCAATGCTCCAACAACTTAATTTGGATTCAATTCTTTCTAACCATGCATGCCATCATCCGTTTAGATTGCTATTTTGCAAAATTTTTTAAAAAAATATATAATATAACGATTTGATATATGCACGGTAAAAAATTTGATTGAAAAATATTTTCACTGAAAATGTTAAAATTTTTCCTTTAGTTGACTATTTATCACTGTCAATGTCTCTTTCAATTGGAATTTACCTAAAAGGGTAAATGTTACCTGAGAGACTAACTGATTATTTCCCCCCCACTCCCATTAAATTACACTTTCTTCACATCAACACAAAAACAATCAATTATTGCATGTCTATCTGCGATGGCAGACTGCAATTGGTTTCACAAATATGACAGTAACTTATGTGGCCAAATCTCTTCAGAGTTTGATTATTTCATTTTTTTTTCCTTGGACAAAATTTAACACCACATCAATAACCCTTCATTTCTTAGTTGAGCCGCTAATTGTCCTCTACATGATTATTCTTGTCAATTGCTCCTATCACTTTCACAAAGAACACACAATGTGGACTCCAGGTTGTGTGGGAAGTGGGGCAGCATATCAATATCAATGGGCACAACGTAGCAAGAAACAACAACATATGCCAATGAAGCAAAAGAGGATGGATAACCTTGAAGGGAACGATCTATAGTTCTTTTATTTTTTTCTTTTTTTCTTTTTTTTCAGTCCCACACGGCCACACAGCACATGAATGATTCAAGACCCTTCAAAGGCCTTGAATACAGTTGATGATGGCGCCACGAACAACCGAACATGAAGGACTACTATCAAGCAACTAGGCATAACACTACCGTCATCTTCAGAAAAGCTACAATTAGTCTACAAGCTTGTTCATCTACGTAAAGACCAGCTAATCCTGATGAGCAACTTTGTCTGTATAATGATGTGATGTCCCAGTAATTAATGTACTTATAATAGATTTGTTGAAGTATAATTTAAGCATATCAATGGCCGTTTTGCATTTGTTATCTACAAACTGTTTGTGTAATCCTTTTCCCTTGATAGCGTAGTCTGGTCTTAGTACAGCGTAGTGGTGATGCTGGTTGTTGCCCCGATATGGATACTTCATGGTCGTACAAAACTTTCCATGTGTCTTGGGTTTATTATGCTATGCTGCTCCTGGTCTGAGGGTTCAATTATCTAGCGGCAGCAGGACATGGTTTGAGCTTGACATGGTACGAACCATTACCCAGAAAGCTGCAAATTGGAGTAATTGCTAGTACCAGTACAGTGTTTGGGACCATTCATGTGAAATTCAAAGGCCTCTTGAATCATATGGGAGAAAAGCATCTAGTACCAAGTTTTTATGTAGATTACGTTTTTCTTTTGGTAGATTTGTACATGAGGTCATAATAAATTAAATTGCGGATCTCGTTTCCGCCTTAGTCTGATGTCTGTGACAGAAACCAAAAAATGGTCAAATTATGACTTGTGATTAGGCAAATTGCATCATTTTTCTGCAACAACTGATCGATCACACCTGCGTATGAATGATGATGCACAGCTTGGTTTGATCTTTCAAGTGGCTAAATTACATATTATGGAATGCAAGAAAGCGAGAGGATGCGACTCCAGAGGTATAATAATTACGTTAATTTCACAGTAATCAGCAGTAAACCAATTATAGCCGCCTCGGTTAGTAAATACTAACCAGTAACAGCTCCCACTTTGTTTTTTTTTTTTTTATATTAATTGAAAGGTAAATTTCATTAACGGGTTATTGAAAATCATCCAACACGATTTGATTTACATTACTGCTCTAACGAAGGTTAAACATGCACTAGAAATAACAGATTTACAATTTAACAGATATGATATAATTAAAAAATTATGAACAGACTTTAAAAAAAAAGTAATAAAATTTCAAAATATTCTTCTAATAATGAGATAAACCGCTGCCATTTTTTTTGTAAATGATTGCAATTAAATAATGTGCAAAATTTTGCATCCATTTGTTTTTGCATGCCATCCACGTCATTCCATCACAATGCGAGATTATTATAGTGCAGCCTCCAGCTTAAAAGCAAGTCACTAATTGGGCGTCGACCTAATAAATTAATGCTTAGCAGACTTTAATAATCAAATGCTTGGTGTACTATGAGCGGAAAACAACGAGTCAACGCATTATGTTATGAAAATGATCAAGAGATCCCCACCTTTCTGATCCCTTCACCAGTCAATTTTCGCTGGCCTTTCTTACGTTAGTAACTTCGTACATACATACTAGTAAACAAATAGCATATTATAATTAGTATCGGCGTGTCGTCAACGTAAATACCTGCCTCCGGATGAAACCTACTCCTTAACGAATTCCATCGAGCAGATTGATACTATACAAGGTAGTTTATACTAAAGTGGGATGCAATACTTTCGACGGAGTTCACGAGCTAAAGGTTGTTTTCAACTAGTAATGGACATATATATTACACTTCTGGCTAGTCATGTTAATGGCGGGTCATGGATGGTTACATGGTGAATAAACAAATGAAAATGCGATGTGTTGATGGAGAATTAAATTTTGACAATAACGCAAGAGAGAATTCTCCGGAAGAGAAAATTTTATGTATGTATTTTTCACTAATCAAAGGAAACGGATAGATTCGTTACTTTCAAAAAGATTACAAATCTATTTTAGAAAAACAAATTAAAACACCATTCACAGTAATACTCTAAAACACTCATAAGTAGAGTTACAAACGAACCAAATCGAATCGAACTTTAACTTAATCGAACCGAACCTTGCCTTAGTTTTATCGAACTCGAACTCGACAAGCTGGCAATTTTGAAGCTCGAGCTCGGCTCGACTCGAAAAAAAATAAATATAATATAATATAATATTTTTTCTTAATAAATAATAAAATATTAAGGATATATATGTAATTTTACTATTAAAATAAATAAATAAATATATATATATTCAAACTCGAGAGCCGAGCTTGATATTTTGAACTCGACTTCGACTCGGCCAGATCGAGCTCGACTAATATCGAGTTTGACTCGAGCCGCTCGCGAGCGACTCGATTCATTTGCACCCCTATTCATAAGTTTAAAATATACACACACATATATTAAATAGGATACTAACGGTAAAGATTGCCGGTGATGTGTGTCGAGTGGTAAAGAGATGGAAAAGGGAGCCTCTTAGAAGATCGAAGATGTTTTGGAGTATTTCAAACAATATAATAATTATAAGAGCGAATTGCGCGAAATGTCACTAAACTATTTCAAAGTGCCGGTTCTGATCATTAAACTTTTTTATTAGCGCGAAATGTCACTGAACTAGTAAATCTATACCGTTTTGGTCACTCCGTGTATTTGTGCCGTTAGGAGAGACGGAAATCAACTTTTTGAGGGGTAATTTCGTCTACACAATAGTTAAAAAATTTATGCCTTCATTCTTCTTCACCCACAACCATAGTGCTATACCATATTTACATTCCCAGCCTTCCCGTACGCATCAATCATCACAGAATAGGTAACCTCATCCGGTTCACACCCAAAAGACGGCATTTTTTCGAACCACTGGACGGCTTTCTCAGGTAAAGAAGACAGCCTGGCGCAGCTAATTATGGTGGAAAGGAGGAGTATTGGACCAGCAATCAAAGAATCAAGAGATGAATTCGCTGAAGAAGGGTTCTTTTCGTCCTCTGGGGCTGCTGCTTGGCCTTGTACCTGTCCCATATCTCATCGAGATTGGATGCTACGGAGATGAAGTAAGAGGAAAAGGCAACAGCAGCAACCAAAAAATTGGGATGGACGAGAATTTTGAAGTTGGAGTTGGGGTTGGGTGCTATCTGCAACCCATGTAAAGTTGTGGAGTGATTTGCGATTAATCTATTAAATGTTATTGTGCCAACTGCCAACAGAATTGGAATGGACATCAAAGTCCAGTGTAGGCCGACGACGGACGGAGCTCTCTATGCCCACCCACTTCTGCAACAAAACCACCGAACTTTACATTTAATTTCTCATTCTTTTCACTCTTTCCGCATCGTCATTTTCGCCACTCCCAACCCCAGAGGTATGTAAAGGTGACATTATCGGGCTTAACTCCTCTCTCAATCATATCCGTAAACAATTTCTCGACTCTGTCCAAGTCTCTACATTTTCTAAACACCTTGAAGGTAACATTATACAAAATCACTTCTTTCTTCAACTTAAGCCTTTCCAGAAAGTAACTCAGCACCAAAGGCGCAGTTTCAGAGTTGGACATGTTATTGAGCACAACGGCAGCATCTTGCTCTACAACTTTGCCACCCAAATTAGCCAAAATACTAATAACGTCAGCTTCTACAGGGTCACACGAGTCCAATTGTTGGGAAGCTTGGACTAAAGAAGCATACCTGAAATCGTAGGAATTGCGCCTGAGCTTTGATGCCCTGGAGCTGTTGGGGTTGACCCAGATATAGCTTTTTGAGGAAGAAGAGATGGTTTTAGCATCTGGGCGGTGAGGAATTTGGGAAATTGAGGGGGATTGTTGTTGGGAAGCCGGTATAGAGAGGGAAGGTTTTGGATGGGGCTTGAGAGGAGGAAAAGCGAGGGCGTTATGGGGGATGATTCTGAGTTGGTGGAGGTGAGTGGGATAAAGAGAGTTACAGAAGAGGTGTGGGTGGCGAGAGAGATGAGACGGCGAATAGGCGGCGGCCACCATTCTTCTCTCTACTCTTCTTCCTTCCTTCTCAGTCGTCACTCACTCAGCAGAGCAGTCAGCAGCATTTGAATTTTCTTCTTTTTTACAACTATGAAAAATTTCGCCTGCATTTTTTGGTTGAAGTTTGATGGTGCCGCCATTCAGATCAGCCATCTCCTTTATGTCTTTGCCGGATACGGAACCATTGATTATGTAAAAGCTTCAAGAAAAAGGCTGTGCTGACAAATTTGCCCCTCAAAAAGTTGATTTCCGTCTCTCCTAACGGCACAAATACACGGAGTGACTAAAACGGTATAGATTTACTAGTTCAGTGACATTTCGCGCTAATAAAAAAGTTTAGTGACCAGAACCGGCACTTTGAAATAGTTTAGTGACATTTCGCGCAATTCGCTCTAATTATAATAAGTTGGTCCCTAAACATGTAGGAAGAAGCCGGAAACATTTGGAAGATGGTTTAAGCTAGAGGTGGCAATCGAGCCAGAAACGGGTTGGCCGGTCAGGTATAATAGGAAACTTGCTGATCCGAACATGACCCGCCAATCCCAAAACGGGTCAGGTATGTCAGGATACCTAACTCGAACCCGAAAATTTCGAGTTAACGCGTTGGCGGGTCGATCCAAATGACCTGAAACATAATTTTAATTTATTAATTTATCATTGTAATTTCTAATAAAACCAATTTCGCACAAGACTAATTACATAATTAAGTAATAAAATTTTCAATAAAATAATCCCAAACTTGATCTAAAATAAATTAAAACACCGTAAAAGTGTTTTATTCCAAACCAAATCTAAAATAAATTAAAACAGTATAAAATTAGAAAATATTAATGTAATACATTATTTGTCCAAATATAATAATTTCAACTTTACATAAGTTAAACAAATTCATTTAGGATTAAGTGGTTAATGCCTTTGGAAAAAAAGAATAACCTAGTTTAGTTAGATAAAATAAATTATTTTTAATTTATAAACGGGTTATCGGATCACCCATGAATTGACCCGAATTCGGTCTGTTTTCTTTTTGAGTTCGACCTGAACCCACAAAATCCCAATGCAAACTCATTAATTTTGTGTTAGATTCGTATCGTATTTTCATGTCGTGTCAGAAATTGTCACCCTTAATTCAACTCGATCAAAGATTAGTCATATACGGTGGGAATTTGAGAATGTTCGGAGGTTAGGATGCATTAAGAACTAACAAATTACAAAACTCATGTCGGCTCTAGCTGGTCCAGCGCAGCTAGAAAAAGAGATTTAAAAAAAATAATAAAAAGACTCTTACGCTTCCCAAGTAATTTAATTTAATGTAGTTCCGTTCAGGACTTGGGAAGATGGCTTCAAATGAAAAACAGCTTCTGAAAATGATACACTTCACAATTTACATACGCGTGCGGGCGGGTGAATTGATTGATGCAAATGAATGAATTCCTTCATTTCTTATTATTATTCCTGTGGTATGGTCTGAAAATTTCACCATCTCACGGTCACGGCGTCGCTGTCATTTACAAAACTTGATGCCATTACTTTTAACTTCTTTTGCATTGTTCTTTCTTTTTTATTTTGTTTGGTCGGAAATCTTTAGTACAGCAATAACTCATTTTATTGGTGGTCGGACAGTACACAATAATATGTGATGCTTTTTTATTTTAGGGTGATATGTGATGCATTTGTTTATTGAATAAATCTTATATATATTGACAGTCTAAACACTGCTATTACGATTGGATGCACAATATATATGTAAAATTTGGCTTCAAATTCAAATTTAAATTCAAATTATGTGTCATGCATCTAATAGTGAAAGTATATATATTGTCAGTGTATAGAAAATTAATCACTATTTACTTCGTACGTGTAATATATCTTATAACCAATAACTTAAGAATCGTTGTGGATCGTTTTTGCTAGAAAGCTTAAACGTTGATGGGTATTTTTACTTTCTTTAATATATATATATATAAATGACAAGTCACCTATGAGGGCTTGTCACTATTGATTGATTATAAATTCTAATTTTAGATAATCAATCAAGTCTTTGATGTCCTTGTTCGTTTTTATATCTAATGTAATCGATACATATGAAAGGTGTTTATGAAATTAAACACCTAACTAGTGAATTAAACGGAGGACATGCTATATCGTAGTCACATAGAAGCGTTTGTCTTGTATGCTCAATCAATTGGACGAAGGGTTAAAAATGTGATATATATACTCACAAAGCCTAGGAAGGCAGTACCTTATATAGTACTCTCTCCGTCCCACTTTGATAGTTATGGTTTTTTTTTCCACACAATTTAAGAAAAAATAGTTAACTTTGTTGGAACAATCAATTTAGGTAGCTATTTTTCTAAAATACCCTCACATTAATTAGAGTACAACTTTATGGTAACTTGAATTGATGGTAAAAAAAGAATCAACTCTCATTAGATGGGGTAGGTTTATAGTAATAACAACTTACATTGAATAAGGGTATTTTAGAAAAATTAAAATATAACTACATTCTTCAATTGAAAAGTGGATTATAATTTGGGACAGTCAAAAAAGGAAAACAGGACTATCAAAGTGGGACGGAGGGAGTATTTAGGTTTTTTTAGCTAACGATTCATAGAGGACAACTAGTATCACACAATTAGATCAAGTATGTGTCATTATCTGATCAATCATGTGGACTCCTCCGTAGATTAAGTAGGTCCAATTTGTTTGGAGGTGAGACAAAATTTGATAATAAGGACGGCACTCGATTGGGAACAACGCAAATCGCATGCGGGGCAAAAATTGACCTGCCAATTTACAACTCAAAAATTGAAAAAGAAAAAAAAAAAGAAAAAGAAGAGAGGTGAGTATATTATCAATGCTACATATAATCCTTGAAGCAATAAAAGGTGAGAAAATCCCTTAAAGAAACAAAGGAAATAGGAATCATAACGTACGTAGGCTTCAATGAATGCATTGGAGAATTGTCCAAACATCTAAATTGCCATTAGGTCGCAAATCAACGAGTGCTGTAATTAAATAGGCGATGTTTGTTTAAGAAATTCTCCACTGACTTAAGCATGATTGATTATTATCGTTGACGTCTTTATCAAATGAATTAGTACGTAAGTATCATGCAAATCTCAATTCTCTCACACGGCCATTGGCAAGGCGAAACCCAAAAATATTGAGCTCGTTTGGATTGCTATTTCCTGGGATTTTTATAAAAAAATATATATACTGTAATTATTTTGATGCATGTGAGATAAAAAGAATGTGTTCATGAATAATGTAGAAATTCTTTGGGAAAAAAATAAAGGCAATCAACTCTCCCTATGCTTGCGTGACTCTGGTCACGGAATGTTTGTCGATCCAAAGTAGTACTACTAGTATATAATTTCAAAGCTCCAAGCAAATCCATGGAAGACAAGGGCCTCAAAATTCGGTCATGCACGATGGCAATTTCCAATCAAGAGGTATGGGAAAATGGGCAACCTCAATCTTAAATCGCAGTACTAAGTAAATCTGGAAATACAGGATTTGCAGGACAATTGTCGACCAAATCCTAATAGTTGAGAAAACCTTGGCTAGGATAAGGTAGACATTGAATCATAGGGAACAGTTCTTTTGGAGATTTCTAAGTGCTAAAGGGAACACGTTCACCAACATTTGTTTTGACCAATTCCCATACTATACTGGCACGCATTGATCTTAATTAATTAAAGAGCGCCTCACAATCCCAGCACATTTCTCACTTGTACCTCCTCCTCAAACACTTGTTAATTAGTAATATGTTTCTGTCTCCTTAATTACCAACCCTCAAGTACAAGATGACAGCTTTGTGAATTGTTACTACTTGTTAGTGAGAGCTCCACAATTTATATGTACTAATTTTTTTTCTCTGATTCAATGGTATTTCAGGTTATTTTATTTCTATATACATCATGAAGGGTGTAAAAGTATGTAGGTGAACGAGGCTGGTGAAACAAGCATATATATATATATATATATGATATTGAAGCAAATCGTAAAAATAATCATAAGTTATTTAAAATTCCATATTTTTGGCCACTAAACTTTTTATTTAGCCAAAATGATCATTTAATTTATGAAAGTTTATGTGCTTAAATTATTCTAGAAAAGCGGATATGCTAAACAAGGGTGTTCATCGGCTAGTAAGCGGGAATTCAATGAAAAAAAAAAATCGGGAATTTGGAAATTAGTTTTTTTTTTTAATGCCAATATCTGATTACCAATCAAACTTTAGTTTGGTAAATTAGATATTAGTAACTAGATTTCGGCCAAAGAACTGGCAATTCGATAATATCCATAATTAGAAATGTAAAAAATAAGCTAACATATTTTAATTGTATCTAAAAAAAATTGTTGCGCTAAAATAATATGCCATATGTTTTTCTAATAAAATTCAATCAATTTAGATGGTAATATTGTACTAGATTATTAGTTAGTATTCAGTAGTCAACTAATTACTTATTCATTACTAATTAATATTTAGTAATAATATGTGTGTATGTGTACATATAACTAATATATATAATATAATATAATATAATTTGGTAACGTATTTTTTATATTTATTCCCAAACTTTTTTTTACTAAACATTATAATTTAATATATTTTGATATTACCAAATTCCGTCTTACCGAATTTTGAAATCCAATCTATATCGGATCGGCCAATTTTCTTTATTGTTTTCCAAAATTTAAACAACCCCTAATGCTAGATAATAATCTGGAGCACGTAGAATTAAAGAAATGTATACCCGAGATTTGAGTATTTTTGGTCCTGAACTAATGCAGTAGTGTTCCCTTTAGAACTGCACGGAGGGTTCGCGGTGGCGGTGATAGCAGACATTACAAATCAAGTGCTCGAGGATTGTCAGCGCCCAGCGTTTTTCAGTGAAAAATTAATGGACTATTCTAAATTGTCCCAAATCCATCATACAAAGGTTCAGTAAATAAAAAATCATGCATCTTTTTACTTCGCTGCCAAATGCCTTCGTTGCCATTTGCATTTTCTGCTAGTTGGTATGCCAAAAAAAAAAAAAGAGGTTATTTTTTCTTGATATGTTCGGATTTTTCTATTATTTAATCGAAGTAAAAGAGGTCAAAAAATGGAATGAATATTAAATTATGAATTAATTTTTTCTACACTGACAATGCATGCGATGTTAGCATTGGATGAATAACAACTTCGTGAAATTTGAATTTGAAATTTAACTTTTACACACATGTCATGAATCTAACGGTGATAATAGTATATATACTGTCAGTGTATATAAGATTCACTCTATTATTATTGGCCGGAAATTATTTTGGAGAGTTGAGATAGGAAATTAGGCAGTGGTGATTTTTGAAGCGTGTTGGCAGTTTTTGGAATCTATAAACAAACGATACTCCTGTTCTTATCTGTTTAATAATAATCCAAAACTGATGAAATATTTGTCAGACGCTATAAAGTACAAATCCTGTGGATGTAAAGCGTGGAGTTAAATTCCACTCTTATCTTGTTTGCAAGACTGACTGTCTGTCATGCAGAGCTACTGCAGTGGTTTATTACTGCTATCAAAGACAATGCCGTGACCCTTGGGGAGTCCGTAAATTCTGCATTCGAAGGTTGCCTACAATTTTTCTTCATTCACGTATTGGCGATGATGTTTTAATTTAGTAATCTAAAGTTGGGATTTTAGAATTTATAAGTTTTGAATTCAAATTTTCGCATTTTCCACCCTTGCTCTCCAATATATATATATATATATATTGATGATTTAATTTGATTAATTTCAAGTCCTTTAAGCTCTATTTGATTCTATTTAGTCCTAGCTAATGCCCTGCTGACGTGATGAAGACCGGCACACAAAAAAGCGCGTAATTTGAATAGCCTTAGGGTACAAAAAGACCTTTCAAGTAATTAGAATTCATAATTTTTTAGATAATAACTCTAGTTAATTCAGCTAGTAAGGCCATTAGGGGTGGACAAAATACCCGTTGACTCAAAACCCTTGAGATCCAATATGATTTCCTCCAAAAGATAGGATACCCAATCCACATAATTTGATCGAATCAGAATGGAATCCAATGCCAATTTATGTGTGAGATGAGTTAGTGTTAGAAGTAGAGTTGCATATGAGTTAAATCGCTCGCAATCTAATTTGAGTCAAAAATTCGACTCGAGTTCAGTCTAATCAAGTCGAGTTCTAACTCGCGAGTTGATTCGATTTCATATATATTATTTTAATAATAAAATTATATATATATTCATAATATTTTATTATTTTATTTATTTTTTTAAAATAATTATTTTTTATACACTTGAATTTGAAAGCGAATTCAAATTCAAATTTTATATTGAGAGCTTGATGAATTTGAATTCAATTTCGAGTTTGTTAAAATTTGCAACTGTAGTTAGAAGAATAAAAATTTGCAGGTACATAATCTATCCCTCTCCCCCCCCCCCCCCCTCCCCAACAAACACAATAAAAACGCACATATACACCATTTTGCTTAAAAAAAAAAAAATTTAACATGCCAAGAAAAGTGAAAAAAGGATTAGGGAGGTGGAGGGGGAGGAGGGGGGATGCCAATAAAGAATCTCGACGATTGCTCTGGACGGAGAAAAGTTTCCGTCGACGAGCTAGTTGATAGATATTTTTCTGGTTTACTTGACTTGACTTCGGTCTTCTGCTTCATTTCTTCACGCGAATCTGCTCACCACTTAGTCAACACCTCTCTGAAGATCATTTTATTCTGATACTTTAATAAGAGTACTTTACTGTTTTTTCTTCCCTCTCCATCCCAACTTTAGAACAGCACTGAAGGGGCAGCCAACTGGATAGTTGAAGTCGTTGCATGTGAAAAGTATGTTTGGAGTGGAAGCAGGCATAGTGCTAATTGCAGTAAAAGAGCTGCTTAAAAGGTAGATGGAAGTTTAGCCATCATGATGAAGATAGATAAGTACACTGATTCGCTGAAAAAGATTGTACTGCCAAAAAAGAAAGAAAAAAAGAGGTCGTGACATGTAGTTGTATGGTCTTGGTGATGATTTTGCCAAAACCCCGCCAGACAAATCTGAGCCCTCAGCCAAAAGCTGATCATTACTGGTTATTTTTGGCCTCCTCCTTTCATTTCTCATTTTATCTGCCAACAACTTCTTCTTCTTCCTCTTCTTTTTTTTTTTTTTTTTCAAAAGAAGGTGAAATAGGAAAAGTGTAGTCAAAAATTTTTTTTTTTAACACAGGGAGTGTCCCGACTTTATCAGACTAATTTTCCTGTACTTATACACCGCGACCCCAAGAATATACAAGCGATAGAAAGATGATTCGAACACACGATCTCACGACCTAATTAGACTATTTCGAAACCATCCGATCCAACCCCGAAGTGCAGGAAAAGTGTAGTCAATTGCTATCAGGATTTGGGAATGGGAAATAAATACTAATAAACAATTTGTTCATCAATCTTAAAATATGCTTACTCGAAAAGTGAAGCTAAAATAAAGAGACAGGCTGAAAGAGATGCCAGATACAGTAATCCAGTAAACGAGAAAAAGGTCGGTCGGTTGGGAGAGTGAAATTTGAGAGAAGGGATGGATGATTTTGTTTCTTTTAAGTGAAGCAATAAAGGGGGAGAGAGAAGAAAGAAAAAAAAAAAAGGAAAGGGAGCCAGAGAAACCACAAAAGCTGTACGAGGTCATTTTCAGGAAGGGGGTGGTGGTGGCATTTGAAGTAATCCATCCCTCTCTATCTATCTTAACAAGATAGAATAATTTAGTCGGACAAGTAAGTAAGTAGAATCTAACAAAAACCAAAGCACACATCCCTTTGAACTAACTATAAACAATTCTATAACCAAAACCAAACCCCCAAAACCCCACCATATAAAATTCCAGCCTAAGACATCCATCCTCTTCTGTATTTAACTAATTAAGCTGAACAAGTTAAAAATAATAGTAGATTACTACTACTGGACACCAGAGAAGGTGCCAGAGACATGAGGAAATTAGTAGTGTAAAGTAAAAACTAATAAGCCCATTTCAGTTTTAACTAGAAAAAAAAATGAAATGAAAAATTGGAAGTCTGGTACTTGTTGTATAGGCTGTACAAAAACAAGGGGGGAGCAGCACAGCACAGCAAAGCAAAAACAGCAGAGGAGGACAGTGATGAGATCACCAATATCTTTAATCTCCTTTCTGACCAAACGCTGCCACTCTTCCCAGTGGCATCAAGAAAGGCTCTTATAGCCAAAAAAACAAGTCACCTTTTTTTTTTTCCCCCTTTTTCATATCCTTCACAGCCCTCCCATTTGCTTATACAGCTGTGTGCCCTGCCCTGCCCTGCCCTGGTCTCTCTCTTCTATCAAAAAAAAAAAAATGAAAATTTTGCAGGAAAATTACTGGGAGGGTTCCTGAATTTGGACTCTCTGCTTCTTCAACCGAAAGGTACAAAAGCAAAATTATCAGTTCTCTTACTCGGTACTATCTCTCCATAAGTACTTCTTTACAGTTGCAGTAGTTGTAATAGTTGTTGTACTAGCAGTAGAGATAGAGCAAATAGAGCAGGAGCAGCAGAGCAGGAGCAGCAGCAGCCTATATAAATAAAGGCTCTCTGGAAAGGGGAAAAGAAATATAGAGAGATGGGTTAGGCTAAGTGGGAGGGTAGCTTAGCCTTTTGGGTCTAGTATTTTTGAGTTTTTCTTGTGTGGTTGAGGGGTGATGGAATTAGGAAGGTTGAATGGCAGGGCCTTTTGGAAGAGGCAGCAGCAGTATCAGATTTCAGAATTGTGGCAGCAGAAGCAGCATAACAAAGAAGAGGAAAGTAGTGGAGAACAGAGTGAGCAAACAACAACAGCCCACTAAGAATAAAAAGTTTTCTCACCATCAATCAAAAGCTGGAACATCAACAAAAGCATCACAAGGGTCTGAGTCTGGATCCTCAGAGGAATCATCATCATCATCATTATCCGAACCCAAACCAACCATCCCAAGTCCCTATCTCTGCAGGACGCCAAGAAGAAGACGTGGAAGAAGAGGAAGAACAAGAACAAGAACAAGACCAAGCCCACCAACAATCCCAACTGCTCCTAAACCATCAGCTGCTCTATTTATCAGCAGCACCGCCCGAAACATCCCAGCCACCAAAGAAACGCTCCTACTTCCCTTCTTCGTCTTCAACCGAACCGGAAGACTACGAACATGCGAGATTGCGAGAGAAAATGGGAGAAAATTTTCACCACCACCACCAACTTCAACAGCAGCAGCAGCAGCAACCCACAACCCGCCAAAGTTCTTCAAGACTAAGCGGTTTAAGGAACAGCACTGGGGCCGGCGAGATCGTGGAAGTCCAAGGCGGGCACATTGTGAGGTCTACGGGGCGCAAAGACCGCCACAGCAAGGTCTGCACTGCCAAAGGCCCAAGGGACCGCCGTGTGAGGCTATCTGCCCACACTGCCATTCAATTCTACGATGTCCAAGACCGCCTTGGCTACGACCGCCCCAGTAAAGCTGTCGATTGGCTCATCAAGAAAGCCAAGTCTGCTATTGATGAGCTTGCCGAACTGCCTGCTTGGCATCCCACAACTGGTTCAGTGGCAGCAAACACGAGTTTTGAGCAAGACCAGCAAGCCCAAAAAAGTCGAGCTGATAATCTTCAAAACCAGCAGCAGCAACATTTAGGTGTCACCCACCATGATGATGTGGTGGGCGCTGCTATTGCTGCTGGCCCTTCTAGTAAAAGGGTAATGCCAATGTTGGGCAGTGAAAATGCCCAACAGGGCTTGCACCAAACTGATAGTGCTGCAAATCCAAGTGGAAATAGCTCGAGTTTTCTGCCTCCTTCTCTGGACTCGGACTCAATTGCTGATACTATCAAGTCCTTTTTCCCAATGGGGGCTTCTGCTGAGGCTAATTCCTCAGCTATGCAATTTCAGAGCTTTCCACCTCCAGATTTGCTCTCAAGAACCAGTAGTCACCCCCAAGATCTGCGGCTTTCTTTGCAGTCATTTCAAGATCCCATTTTGCTCCACCATCACAACCAACAACAAGCTCAGCATCATCAGAACCATCCCACAAGCCAACACCCTGAACAAGGTGAGGCCCTTTTCTCTGGAAATACTCAACTTGGTGGGTATGATGCTGCAGCCTGGTCTGAACACCACCAGCAGCCTGCAGAATTAGGCCGGTTTCATCAGAGACTGAGTGCTTGGAATGCCAGTGGAGACGGTGGTGGTGCAGGAGCAGGAGGATACTTGTTCAATTCGCAGGCGACGCCTCAGCCTTTCCTGCAGCAATTGTTCGGCCAAAACCAGCTTTTTTCTCAGAGGGGACCCCTTCAGTCCAGTAATACACCTTCAATTCGTGCTTGGATGGATCCATCAGCTATATCCATCGCCACTGCAGATCATCACATTCCACACCATCAGGCAGTGCTGCCAATTTATCCATCGTCGATATCTGGCATTGGATTTGCCCCTGGAGTAGGCGGATTCTCAGGGTTCCGCATTCCTGCACGAATTCAAGGTGAAGAAGAGGAGCACGATGGCATATCAGACAAGCCATCCTCTGCTTCCTCAGATTCTCGCCATTGAGTTAGCTCAAAACAACTGCAATTTCCCTCTCTTTTTGCATTACAGGTAAATTTTCCTAGAATTCAATAATTTGATTGCAGATATTGCCGATTAAGTTGATAGAAAGATTGAATCTTTTTGAAAAGGTTATACTGCTACATTAAGCTTAATTTGCAGGAGTTAAATTGCAGTTGCGGTGGGCAATCTTGGAGTTCCAAGTTTTCAGCTTTGTCGCTGCTAGAGCTTCAAAATTGCTGCAATTGGAGCAGAGAGAATTCAGTGAGTTTAACTCAATAATGGCGCCTACCACGGGAAGAAGAATTCTGAGTGTAGTTTCAGGTTTTTCAATCCCGGTTTAGCATGCTATGTTAAATTTGTTTAACTTCCCAGCTTTAGCTTCATGTTTAAACGAGCTCTTGTAGCTCAACTTTGTTAAGTTATTTGGAATTTGCTTTGTGTCTGTTGGTTTTGTGGTGATGCTTGCTTCAGTTTCTCTTTATGAACTAGAATTGCTGAAAATGTTCCAATGTGTTCGATGAATATGTTCATGTGACGCCTTAGAGCGAATTTCAGATTGCTGTTGCTGTCATGTTTGTCACTGTTTGCTTAAATTTCTGTTTATGAATTAGACCTGCTGAACAAGTTCTACTGTCTTTGATGAATACGTTCATGTCACACCCTAGAGCATATCCGACTACCATAACTAGCATTTTGTTTTCTATGATAACAAGGCAATCCAAGAGAGGTGAAAGGATGGATGAGTTTGCATGTATTTGGGCTTGTTCTTGCTTTCTCAACTCGAAAAAGATGGACAATTAACGAATGGGGTTGGTCAATTCATCATGCAGATGAAACAGTCCTTTCTATTAAAAAGAAAAAAAGGTTCTTTCTTGGCAATTTGATGCAATACAGCTTTGTAATGCATTATTTCATGCTCCAGCAACTTCCTTAACCCACAAAGAGAATTGATAGAATGACTGATGTTTTACATCTCTATCGATGCTTGAAGTTTTGGGAGCACTGCAAGACAGGTCATTTTCAATGCACAGCGGAGTCATTAAGAGTCAAGAGTACCTGGCTACTGCAGATAGCTGAGCATACAATTCAATTTGCTTCGAAGTTTTGTATCTTTTACAGTCATTCTGGCACAATGATTCTCATTAATTTCGTCTTACAAGCCATTGAGCCTTTCTGGTATAGATTGACCACATTGAATGAGTCCCAAAATATCCTCTTTAGCAGCAAGTGATTTGAGGAGAGGTGTTGAAAGCCTTTAATTTCTCGAGTCCATTTACGATTACTCGAAAAAGTGAATATTAATTTAGACGTTTTAGCTGTTGCTTTCACTGCAGGATCTAGATTGTGTAAGAGGGAGGTGGATTTGAATCATAGTTGTAGGTCTGTCAAGGTTGGTTTAGCATCAAAGTCAAGTTGTTGAGGAATCTAAGGTAATGTTCTGTAATTAAAGGGTATGGTAGATGGATGAAACGAGGGAACAGAAGCTGTGGGGCCAAGTGAAGGTCAGCTGCATGAGGAATTGAGGAACCTAGCAATTATTATGGGTGAAATGAGATGACGAAGCTCAATTATGGAAAGATATAGAGATGGATGCCACCAAATTGTAGTATTTGGCACGGTTCATGGTCCCCTACATCTGCAAATCTCTGTGCCTCATAAAAATCTCAAAATTTCGCTGGAATTTCGTTTTCTTTTGGGGAAAAGGAAGAAAAATATAGGACTTGGCTGCTGTTAAGATGGTGACAATTGCTCATGGTTGTTGGTACTTCTTTATGGTCGATGAGTACTATACAGGAGGGTGTGTACCTCGTTTGGATTTGCAGAATATATGTGATTGAGAGATTATGTAGATTGAGAAAAGGGCAGTTCGTATTAGCAAAGACCCTCAAATGTTATTAGTTCTTCTTCATAAAATACCCTCAAATGCTGTTGGAGAGGTGATGTTTGGTACTCGTTTGCAGCCACTGAATGGAAACACAACAGTAAGCGGTACGAGATTCTATGCGCTGAATTTATTAGTTGGATCGTACTGCTTTTAGGTTCTTAAATGAAATATGGACAACATAAATAATGCGAAAAGAGCTATCTTTTCCATTGGGTTGGACCATTAATCAGGTAAAAACAGGACATGAAATTAATTTATCCATCCTCCCAAGGACCCAAAACACCTGATTATTGCAGAAGTATCTATCAGTCGAACAAATGTTTGTACGCTAGTACACACTTATTGTACTCGATCCAGGTCATGTACGAATATCTCACAAAACGACGTAAAATATCATCATCGACATAATTAGCAATATAGTATATAATAGTAATGTAGGATTATCTCAACAGGTCTTCCCTTTGTTCTGTACAGAAATGATGGGCCGTTTTCTTCAATTTCGTCGCACACCAAGCCAGAATAATTTACGCAGAACCGGTATTGTAACTTCTTCTTTTTTTTTTTTTTTTTTGGGTTTTTTGGCCCCATGTTCTGAATCATTAATTGGCTCTTTTAAGTTTTTTGGCTAGCTTGCTTCTCGATGATATGGTCAGGGAGTTGTCTTGCCTGATGCAAACCTTTCCCGTTGAATAATGAGGGTTTAACTGTGACAACGAGTTTCATGGCAGCAGGGCTTGTGGTTTTCCATACTCTGTCTCCCTGCTTGGAATGAACTTTCTTTGAGTTGGCTAGAACTCTGGTTTCCCATGGACGAACTGCTATCCACCTCTCTTTCCAGCTCCATCCCCAGCTATCTTTTCCGAGATCATAATAAGCCTGGCCGAAGTAGTGGCTAGAATTCGCCCTCCACTACAAAATGAGATAATAGTTTGTTGTTATTAACTCGAGCCAATGCCGTTCCGGAACAAAGATCATTTTGATGGATTTTAGCAGCTTGCCTGATGAGAAAAGGCATAAGCCATGGCACGTTCCCTTTTAACAGCTGCAACTTCTCTTTGTTGTATCCTTTGGAGAATTTCTTCCATGGTTTCAGAGCCACCACACCAGTCAACCTGTTTATTATTAGAATGATACAACCATTACTAGTAGATAATGTCAAGTTAATATTCCTATCAGGTGGCATTGGTGATGCATATTTCGCAAGCATCGTCAACAATTTTCTCTTGGCTCCTCAAAAGCAAAGCATATAGTACATGGTTGCCAAATTTCGGGACTCGAAATTCAAAATATGCATAAGGGTCCCTTTATTAGGCCGTTATATAACACAAGCAAGACATGATGATAATGGATTCAGGGCCTTCTGGCAAGAGACAAGAGACACAGATCACATTGATTCACAATTTAATGAGCTCTGCAGTCTGTACTGGAGGAAACAATGAATAAAGGGCGGGCTAATACAACGTGGCCAATTCAAATTCAATTGGATGGCAACTGATAGTTAGCTGGACTGAGAACTGTGTTCGTTACCTCTAGTTCTTGAAGCTTAGCCTCAAGTTTCAGCCTGTTTTCTTGCTTCTTCTGCTGTATTCGGTTTTCGTTGACCATCCCTTGTCGACGAGCTTTAATCTCAGCTTGCATTTTGTTCCAAAAATGTATATGGATCAGAGCAGAAGATGCTTGCTTTTCGGCGGTCAAAGCAGCTATAGCACCTCTACATCTTCCTATTGCTCTTAGTCGATGTACCGCTTTCCTTGCCTACATTATTGTAAAGTTGAAAAGGGTTAATAGCAAAATGCACCCCAAAGCATGCATAATTTTCCGATTGCTTTCCTCATTCTCATTGTCTAGTTGGATCAACACGTCTGCTGAACTTTTCAATTTTTCTAATATGATACAATTAACCTTGCAAAACCAAATTGAATTGAGACATATCGTTTTAGATGCACACGTCACAAAAATATGTATCCATTGAGGGTGTGTTTCATAATTAATTTACAAATAGAAACAAAAGTTCACTACAATTATAGCCTCAAATTGTCGCCAATGATGCACGACGATTGATTATTAGGGATATAAACGAGTCTAATTAAACCAAATACTCTAGCGTTCAAGTTTGTTTGATTATTTTAATGAACTTGAAATTTTGTTCAAATTTGACTTGTTTATTTGCCAAATCAAGTTTGACCGAGTTTTTATTATTATTGAATTTGCATGTTATCGAAAATAGAAGGTTGTTCAAACTTTGCTTGACTACTTGACAAATCAAATTCCAACGAGTTCTAACCGAGTCAAAATCGATTTGAATATCGAGTAGTTTAGTTCATCTTTCAACTTTATTGATTATGTTGCTACACGTCTCCTAACTTTTTCTGGGGTCGAAGTGGATTGTGTATTTACAAAGATTCAGTATATATTTTGAATCAAATCCAAACATTCAAATGATTTGTGTACAGCGGTGACTACTTTTCAGTCCATTAGCCTTTCCACAATAGCAGCAACCCTTAGGACACCATTTTCAATTCAAGATCAATAATTTTTAGACGAGCTTATCATTTCCATGATAGAGAGAGAAAGAAATATAATGATAATAAGGCTTTAAAGTACACTTGCCACATATCTCCTGAAGGCAGTCTGAATTCGAGTGGCAGCAGTATCCTCTGTAATTCCCCTCCTTCTGGACCTCTTACTGGACGATCCATTTGCGATAGCCAGAGCCGTGGACTCTTTACCAGAGAGATACCTCCACATGGACCCATTTGCTTTTTGGGCCGGCGCAGATTTTCCCTGTTTCAAACAATTTCATATTCCAGATGTGCGAAAAGAATATAGAGTCCACGTGCAAAGCGAGTGAGCCCAGTAAGCAGCCAATTAAAGGACTTTACTCATGTGGGGTCGGGGGGTTTGGAGAAGTTATTTTATGGGATGGTGTTGAAAAAATTTACTATAGCAGCACATATAAATTACTTTTATTATAAATATTTTTTGAAATATTTGATATATTGTATGGATGAGATATTTTTTAAATTATTTTTATTTATATATTACTGTAATATAGTATTTAAAAAATTTTATTTTTGAAAAAATGGCCAATCCAAACAGTAGTTTTGTTTTTCTAGTGAAGAAAGTACCTTGCTGCTAATAGTGAGGAAAAAAAATTTGGGGATATTATTTAAATAATAGTATAGTAGTACTTTTTTACGTTCTAAACAAGAAGTAAATTATCAGGACGTTCTAAACAACTTGTTTGGAGATATAGAACAATGATTGGGTAGAAAAGTTACCTTTCCGTGTTTAGATCCGTCTTCCTTCACTTTCTTTAAGCTAATAAATGTTTTAAACCAATCACCTGATCCCATACTTGACTTGATCAGAGGCTTCTCCTCAATCCCTGAATTCAGTTTCAGATTGTTCCCACTACGAAGCAGGAAAAAGGGAAAATTTTGTTGCTGTTGTTGAGAAGCAACAAAGATGGGAAAAAAAAAAAAGAAGATGCAATTTGATGGGAAGTTAGAAGCAGGACACAACAGTAAAGCTGCAAGAGTATTTTTACTCTCCAGAAAGAAGTAAAGAATGGTGAGTTATAAGAAAAATATGCTGATGCGAGAGGAGAAACATTGAATGAATACTTGGCCCAAAAAAAAAAAAGAAAAGAAGAAAAAAATTAGAAGTGCTTGGGTAAAATTTGACAAGCCAACTAAATTGAAGGTGTTGTGTGACCTGCAAGAAGCTCAGCTGTCACCAAAGAGGGTGGCCGGAATAAGGTAGCACATAGTATTCAGTTGGCAGTCCAGTTCAATCAATTATGTAATTTAATTTCTTCTTCTTCTTTTGTCATTGACCTACACTGGGGACCCAAAAGTGGTAGTAGGATCAGAGTTTTGGTGACAAAAAAATTATACAGATCGTTATTTGATATCCGGACCAAACTAGCAAATAAAAAGAAGGAAGCAATCTTCTGATTGCCTTATAAAAAACTATCTAATTAAAACCAATAAATTTGGTTCCAATGAACCAATTTTTTTCAATCAAAATTGGTCACGAAATGGTCCCGGCGAGGCTCGAACTCGCGACCTCCGGCTCATAAGACCAGCGCTCTAACCAACTGAGCTACGGGACCACTCGTTGTTAGATGTGTAATGTCCAAAAAAAAATCAGTGGTATATAATGTCCAAAATTAAAATTCAACGTCAACCAAAGATGAGGAAAACCGTATTGGTTCATGACATGGTAGCACACAGATCATATTATTATGCTCCAACCCCAAAAAAAAAAAAAAAGACAAATAAAAGTTAGCCCGTAGATTGATAAAGTTAAGGCTTTTTTTTTAACTTAAATTAGCACCCAAGTAACCTATGCCAAAAAAGTTGCCTCAAAGAAAGCCAAAGGCGTTACATCAAGACGTATATTCAAAACTAAAACTTACACTACAAAGATCTGATATTTATTTGTGCACTTACCATAATTTCCCTTTTAGGAGGGACAATGAGGAGAGGAGGTGAAGGTTGCACAAAAGGGTAAGTGCATTTGTTTGGCCAAGTTTGAAAGATTTGAGATTTGTAAAAGAGGAATGGCCAACAAATTGAAATCCTAATCCAAGTCGTTGAAAAAGATAGATTGGCCTTCTTCAATTGCTTTTGTTCTAGCCCTTCTTCTTCAAAAATTTTTTTTCTTCTTCTTCTTTTCCTTGTGTGTGTGTGATTTCCCACACATGACTTTAATGAATGTAGCATAATATAATAACTATTCTTTTTTTTTTTTTACCTTGCATCATTAGATTTTGAATAAAAAAAAATTAAATCTAAGTGATTTTCTACTTAAATCGCATCTAAGCCATAGATGATGGTCCATGTTCTTTGTTTAGTAGTAGAGTATCTGGTTTTTCCCTTTCGTGTATATTTCTTTCCATGTTCTTCTAAGTGATTTTTTAACTGAGAAAAGGAATGGCAATCAAATTATACTAGTTTGTGACCAGGCATGCTCCTTAATTTCCTCAGAAAAACCCTGAAGGGATTTCATCCTCATCATTGGATCCCCTAATAAAAAGTTTTTTGCAGTATTCAAAACCTACCAAACAAGAGAAAGAATTTAATGATTCAAACCCCAAAGAAATTATATAGGAAACAAAATAAGAGAATGGCAAAAATCCCACTAAAGATTTGTCACTGTTCTAATCAATTGTTCAAGAAAACTAACATGTAAAAGCCTAAAAAGAAAAGCAAAAAAAAGAGAGACAGAATCTTCAGAAATAGATGCCCTTTAAATCTTGTACATGTAACAAGATCTTGGATGCACAAATGACAATGGAGTTGGTGTCAATGTCATGGAGGCTCCACAGTCCTGTCCTGGCCGATGGATGGCCCTCTTCCAGATACTATAAATTAAATGTTTTCTTTTCTTTTCAATAAGTTAGAGGCAGTTTGTTGAGACTAAGGTGGGACCATTCTGAAAGCCAAATCCATTGGCACATAAAAGCTAGTGGAGATTTGGTGATGTTTTCAGTTATCTTGACCTCTGAGATGATTCCTTTTTTTTTTTTTCAAAAAAAAAAGATTGATACTCAAGTAAAACTGCTGAATCTAAAGCCAGTTGTTACTCACCAGGATTTTGTTGCAGGAACATATAGATTGGGCCAGGGATAAATATTTGATAACTCAGGTTTAAATGTTGAACTTCGAAGTTTACGCACACAGCCAGCCGTAGGTTCTTATACTTATTAGCCCTTTGTATACGATCTTTCTTTTAAGACTCTCCTTTCCCTAAATTGGAATAGATTATGTTATATAAATATTATCATTGCCGTAAAAAAAAAAGAAGAAGAAGAGAGTTTTACACACTGCAGGCATTTTGCATGCTTACTTAGTATGTTGTGTCAAAAATCATCACTGCATTTTGCATGCTTAGCTTCATTCCAATTTCCATGTCTAGGCTAAAAATTTTCACATCCCACAATCCTGATTCAGAAATTCAAGGGGTGTATATTTGTATGTAATAGCAGTTTGGATTCTTTTCTAAAGAGAATGGATTTTTTTTTTCTTTGTATGAACCTAGCAAAAATCAAGAAGAAGATTTTCATTCTCAAGGCGTTAGATTATATCCATAATCCATCCCTTTTTGACTTAGATAAACCACAATCAAATACTACTATATCTCATTGGACAATGTAGGGATCGCATGAATCTTCTTTTGGGCTGTCGCTTTTAAGTTCTCTCTTCTTCCTACCTTTTTTTGAAATGTTAACAAACTTATCATACTCTTATCAACCAGAAAAAAAAAATTTTAAAAAAAAAGAAAAAGTAAAAATGAATGCACTCGTCCCCAATCCCCACCGATGATGTAATGGCTATATGATTTCCGGAAAATCCAACCTCTTTTCTAGAAAGACTTGAAAACTTTTAATCAATTCCAGTAAATTTGCGACATGCCAACTGTTGATTCAAAATATTCTAAGAAAGAAAATCAATTAATATTTATTCCGACTATTGATGACGGGAAAAATGTTCCAACTTACCAAAAAAATTGTACTATGTAAAATAAATTTACAGCCAGACGATTATTTCTTAATTCTAGCTTTAATTAAAGAATTATGGCTTCAGAACTCAACCTAACTAATTAAATCTTGTAAATACTAGGGATTTTGTAATTATGGGTTGTGTTTGGATTGCATTTTCCGTCATTTTTCATGGAAAAATTACTATAGCGATTTGATATATGTGAGGGAAAAAGGTGATAGGGAAATGTGATCACGGAAAACGACAATATTTTCCGACGGAAACAAGCAATCCAAACAAGGCCGAGCGATTTGATATATGTGAGGGAAAAAAATGATAGGGAAATGTAATCACGAAAAACGATAATATTTTCCAACGAAAACAAGCAATCCAAGCAAGGCCTAAAGTTTTCTGCCATGGACTAAACTAGAGACATTTCTCTTGTTGGTGAATTGCATTGCATGCATAGATTTTAGATTTATTTATAATAGTGTATATATATATATATATGATTACCCACTCAAATATGGACCCACATTTTGACGTGTAGGATGGAAAGTAAATTAAAAAAAAAAACAAAAAAAAAACAAAGGGTAAAGAAAGGAATGTGGAAGAATTACAAATTGGAAGGAAAGTCTTAAGATAGGAAGATGCAGCGAGCACAATTAAGTGGAAGTGGCTGCTGCAGTGGTGTGGTATCTATAGCTCAGAGAAAGTACCTTCTTGAGAGTCGGTCTAGGAATAAAAGGAGGAGTGGAGCGAGGATTTGGGCGACTAATTAGACTAGGAATGTGAAAAGAGACCATGCATTAGATTTGGCATTATTATTATTATTATTTTCTCCTCTGTGAAACGAGCAAAAGAAAATATGGGTTCTTTTGTTGTTGTAGTAGTAGCAGTAGTAGTAGTAGTACTCGACTTTTTATTAAAAATCCCAGAAACATATTTAGCTAAATTGTCTTTGAGATCTGTCTCTCAGACACTACCAACTGGGTTTTGAGAAAAATCCGAAGCTTTCAGATTCTCTCTGTTCTCAAAAAGCCTTTTTCTCTCTCTGTCTACGCACATTTTGGGGAAGATGTGCTGTAAGTAAATAGAAAAACATTTCATTTTTTTTTTTCAAAAAGTTGTGATCTTTGCTGAATTTTGGGGAAGTTCTTGTTTCCATATAAGTAGCCGGTCATAACTCCATGACCTGCGAGATTATATGCAATCTATTTATGCAGATTTTGTTTCTTTCTCGGTTCTTCTCACTGTTTGTGGGTTTGTTTTAATTTGTCAAGATTTTCCATTTTCTCTGTTCTCTGTTCTTTTTTCTTTTTTCTAAGATTCTGTGTATCTCAAGAATACGGGGCGTTGATTTATATGCCAAATGGGGATTGGATGGTCTATGTATAAAAGGGAATGGGTGGGTTCTCTTTAAAATTTACTCAGTACTACTACTATCAATGACTCTGAAATGATCTTTTGTATGGCTGACCCCAACCATGGCTCAAGAAGACCATGGCCAAAAGTATAGCAATAGTAGTAGTGGTGGTGGGGCAAGTGGCAGTGGTGGTAATATTGGTGGTGGTAGTACTAGCGGTAGATCTCAGAAGAAGATGAAACAGAAGAAGGTCCCACAAAGAGGGTTAGGTGTTGCCCAGCTCGAGAAGATTAGATTGGAGGAACAGCAGAAAATAGGGGTAGTTTTACAAGCTGCCGATGTATTGCCACCTAATCAGATTATATCGCCTAGTAATTCTTCTCCATGTTTAGCTGCTCAATGTCCCGCATTTAGGCCTAGTTTTTCTTCTTGTCATTCAGTGCCTTTGCCACCGCCATCACCCAGTGATCTTCCTTCGCCGAATTCTTTGTTTAGGCCAACCCCATCAATCCCAAGTGTTGATATTATGCATACAAACTCTGTTCCACTGTCGAAACCGTTCAACGTTGAAGGAGGAGGTGAGATAGGATGGTCCGCTGTCCCTGCTCTGCCTAAAGTGTGGAACGGTGAATTTAGTACTGATGGGGAGAGTCAGAGTTTGGATCATCTTGGATTCGCGTACCGGTCCAATGCGAATTTGCCTTTTGGTTCCAGCAATCCCACTCCCTTTTTGTCCCTCCCAAATGTGTTGCAAAGATCACAACAATTTCTTCCACCATCTTCTTCATCGATGGTTGGTGAAGCTCTTTGTTGTTTTTTTTGCCATCTGCGTTAGTAATCAGCTGTTGTATTTGTCTTTGGAGGGATCATTTAGGAAAATGATTTGTTGGTAATTGCAGGTGAATATCTCATCAGCGATTTCATCTCCACCTATACTGAATTTCCAGATGGAGCCCCCTTCAAACCAAAATTTTTGTGCGAGCAACTACACACCTTTGTGGCCAGATGAAGAGAAGGTAATAGTTTTCTTTCCTTTATTCAATGAACTGTTGAAAATAGATTCTTTGGGTTTTTGAAACCAAGCGGAATATGTCAACATCTAGTAATGAGATTCCCGGGACAGCTTTCTTAGTTGTTCTAGATTTTTAGTTTGTTTTGCTACTGAAATTCTGTAATTTAGTGTTGATTGCACCTGTGACGTGTGAACAAATTGAGTAAAATTTTCCTCTTTTGCCAAATTGAGTAACTGAATGTAATGTTCCTCCTGTTTGCGCATTAGAATCATTCCGTCTAGGTTTATGGCATTTCTGTTTTGCTATTTCTTTTCTTAGTTCAGTCCTATGTTTCATATGTAGATGATTGTAATCCTTTTATGATGTAATGTAGATGATTGGCATGAAGAGGCCATATCCCTTCCCTATGGAAACTCCACCAGCCCCTGCTTTTCACTTCAAATATCCTCCTTGCTACGTTGCTCCCATACCACGATTAGATGAACCTGCTTCATGCAGCAACAGGTGCACTGCCACTACTGAACCAGAATTTCCAGTTACCAGGTCTACCTTGATCTAGCATAATATTTCCTGCGTCAGTCAAAAGTTACTACCATAGTCTGACAGTATCCTTGTATCAGTTTCAGAGAAGGCCCTTCAAGATCAAGCACCCAGGCTGAAGCAACCCATAAGGAAGTGAACATCAGACAAAATGGAGGCCTGGATGGAGATTTTCTTACATTGGCGCCTCCAGCAGCTGCTGCCCGAAATTTGAATTCACAGTACAGGCATTTTTTATCGAATTCAGGGCCCCAGAGCTTATCTGAATTTGGATCTCAGCCAAGTCAAGTAAGAAACCCGAGGCGCAAGATCATACTCTACTTAAGTGGCTTCTTTTAGGTTTCTCCTTCAGTTTTTATGGTCTCAAGTTGACCGTCTTTGAATAGTTTGCGTTTGTCATATATTGTAGGGAAGCAGTGACGATACCGTCCAAGGCCAAGGGTCAAGCAAATCGATGCGGCCGCCTTTCTTTAGCTTCTTCCCTGCAGCTAAGAAGCAGGTTGGCCAGGTGGCAACCCCAGCAGACAACTGCAATGGTGATGTAGGAGAAAATGTTGATCTTAGTTTGAGGCTATAGACGCCATCCCTGGTTTTTGGCTGAATCGCAACTGTAGGCCATTTTGCCCTGCTCTATGATATGGCTATTCATTTCTTGCAGCGATTGTTAGTGCCTTGTTGATGGATCACCTGGTACAGAAGAAATCTACTCTTCCAAGTAGTAATTCGACTTCCATATGTAAGGCACGTTGATAGACAAAAGAATGAAGATGGTTTTGGATGTGGTTCCACATCTCGAGTTTTTAATTTCTACGCAATGGAAGTTTGGTGGTTCTGCTGACTTTAATTTTTTTGGGGGAGGGCTTTTGGTGGGGTGGAAGTTTGGATGGCTTCCAAGTTGTTTTATCCCACTAGCTCCTCCAACGAAGTGAAAATAGATGAGACTAATTTTAAATAGGAGAAAAAATGAATATCATGCCTTCTACTGTTCGACAGAAAGCTTTTAATCAACATCTTTCCCCGTCCCCCCATCCCTTCTTCCGACTTCCCCAAGGCCAAAATTATCCAATTAAGTTGTAGTTGTAGTAGAATGTGTCGAGGATATATTGAGGTAATATGAAAACATGGAGCCTGTAAGTTACTACTCATTCTCATAATCATTTGGCAAAGCTGCAAATGTGTTTTTAACACATTTCGTCTGTAGTTTTTACTCTTCTCGGATTGCAGTGCTTTGACTTTAGCTAAGTGTTTTTTAATTGATTAATTACTTTCGTCTAACACTTTCAAGCCAAGTTTATTTCTGGCCCCCTTGGATCACTACTCAATCATTTTATCATTAAGATTTAAATACATTAAACCAATGGGTTCGCGTTCTCTGTACTAAAAATGTTAAAGATTACAATAGTAGGAATATGGTAAAGATGTTAGAAAATTTAAAAGCATCTTAACAGCACATTATACTACTACTTCTCTACATCGACCTTTTCAGCTTAGAATATGTTGAAATACTTGGAAGGCAAAAAACCAAGAGCGATACCTCAAAATATCTTACAACTTTAATACAAAAGGTCAAAACTCGGTCTACACGACCGAAAAATGCCCTCAAGTTACTTATCCCAGACAGCTTCAAATAGGAGTTTTATGACAGTTTTATTGCAATGAGGGGTATCCGGAACAATACTTGGATGGCATAATAAAAATCTTTAGATAAAATCTATCAATTACATTATTGAAATTGAATCATACTATTAAAAAGATATCATCAGATTGAAGTCCGGAGATATTGAAAAACAGAACAATCCCAATACAAAGAGGGGAGAAGGTAATGCCGGCACAGCTGCTCATATAGAGAGTATAAAAGCCATTGCTACATATAATAAATTCCCGGTGCGTGTGTGTTTGTGATCAGGATCCAAAAAAAGTCACTCTGGATGTACATATTTAAACCCAGAATTCTCGTCAATTAAGAGCCAAACGAGGGTACCAGCACAACAATCTATGACCAACCGAAAACATAGTCAAGAACGTAAACAAGTGCCAGGGAAAATGGGTACAGCAGGAAAGCTATCAGACTGGTCCAAAGAGGAAATGTAGTGCGAAGACTGCCGAAGATTCCCATGACGATGCAAACGATCAAGATAACCAACACTTCAGATGAGAAGTCCCACGTCAGGCCTCTAGCGTATACAAGGGCCAAAAAGACTGATAGACACAACACGTTGTTCATAGTCACAGCTCCATACAACTGCAAGGACAGAATAAGTTTGAGATCAGAATTATCAAGTAGGATCTGAAATAAAAGAGCTGCACATAAAGCCGAATTTCAGTCAGAAGATATTTGGACAACTTTTCTAGGGGTATGCTACCAAAAGGAAAATGAAATACCAGAGACAGGTCACAAAGAAGGGGATAAGATAAAGAAAACCAAGAAAGATCAACGAAGTCAACTTCAGCACCCACAAAAGTATCAAGAATAGACTTGGGATTGATCTACCAGTAATAGACTTGTAAGTATCAAAAATACCATGAAAAGTTTTTCAGCAAGACAGCAACAGTTGCGTGCTTGGGATTCAAAAACAAATAAATATATAAATAAATAATAAAGGAAAGGAGGAGGAGGAGGAAGAGGAAGAAAGAGGTGACTGTTGTGAGGTTGGTGAGCATTTGTTCCAATATTGAACCCTCTTTTCACCTTTTGGAGACCCCCCACCCCCCCCCCCCCCTTTCACCAAAAACAGAAAAACCAAGAAGAAAAGCTTGAAGGAATACACTATCAGTAGGGATGGCCATGCATTTGATGCAATATAAACTGTCTATATGCTTGCAATGGCTGCCTGTATCTAGCATTCATAGCCTCATAGTGTCTGAAGCCTGGTGCGAGAATAGACAGGACTATCCTTGATCATTAGAATTTAATAGAAAGCACTCTTTTCTAAAAAATAGTAGAGAATGTCCATACTGATTGAGCCACTTCGAACACAAAACCATAAACCAGACACAAGCTGGCAAGGAGCTCCCATCCCATTAATCAATCCCTTTTCCAGCACCTCAGTGTTTAACCTTGTAATTGCCCAGAGCATGTTATGGGTATGCTAGGAAACATCTGCACTTAATCGCTCTTCTTCTTTTATGGGGGAGGAAGAGGGGTAGGTCGGGGAGGGACATAAGAATGCACCTTCATATAGGACAAAAGTTGTAAAATATCAGAATAAGAAACAACAAATGGAAAATCAGACCTCTGAAAATGTCAAAGAAGCAGATCTTAGCTTCTTGCGGGTGGCAAATATTATTGCTGATACTGCCTCACTAGAGTTGGTTGCCAGTGGCAGTGCAATGAATGAGATGAAAAAAGAAGGAATACTTGTAGCACTTGAAAAATTATCAACAGCGTCAACCAAGGGATCTGCAAATACAGCGGCAATAACAGTCCCCAATAACAACAGTAATACAGCCTTAATTGTGGTCCACCGGGGATTGTCAACACCCTCAACAATTTCATCACTCTGCTCCCCTAAAAAGTAATGTTCTCTCTTTGTTTGCTGCAAAAATGTCTCAATAGTGTCATAATCATTTTGGAGATCAAGCTCCCTGGTCAAAGCCGGAAAAAGCACATACCTCATGAAAATCTTCCAAATACTTCATTGTACCGGGACCAGCCTGAGAAGCTCTGGAACCCTTGGCTTCATCAAGCCATCTTGAAATACCATAAGAAAATTCATCGAAACTAATTAGAGAATCTCGAGACGTGTCAAAATCCTTCATCACCTTTTCTACGGCATCATTCTCATCCAGATTTATCTCTTCAAAGCGGATTCCTATGACCAGTGCTCTTAATTCAGAAGAAGAGAGGCATCCATCTTTATTCTCATCAATTGTGTTAAAAAGCCTGTTTCATAAATCAAGCCAGAAAGAAAATGGACAATGAATCAAAGATGTTTAGCCATTGAAAGGTATACAGAATGCTCAATAACTAAAAATCAGCTGCAGCAGAAGCAGCACATACTTTTCTAAGACCTCCATATTAATTGTCCCGTCATCATTACAAAGCCTCCCTAAAGCTCGCATTTTCAAATGCTTCAGAATGCCTGAAATCACACGCTTATGCTTTGCGAATGCTAGCCGTCTCCTCTGTATCCAAGGCTGAAACACCTGCAAAGCTCCGTTTGAGGAAAAAGGAAATAGAATCAGGTATTCAAGATAAAGACATCATTTCAAAGTGGAGAGAGAGAGACAGAGAGACAAAGAGACAGACAGACTGAAGCGGCAATGATGAAGAGTATCTCAAGTGTCATTAAACATGCAGCAAAAGCAATTGAGTACTGCTCTCCAAAGAGTCAGAGATTCCTACCTTCCAGTAATGTTTCAAGTTAAAAAAAAAAAGGGCTGATACTAGCATTTGTAAGCTACAATTTCATTTAAAATATCTTTCTTCGCTTTACAAATATGATTTTACCTTAACTTCTACTGACGCATTTTCATTAAATTTTCCTTTTTTTTTTAATAAAATAAACACCCTTGAATGTTTTCACTCTATATATGTATGTCTGTATGTAACAATGACTTATTTACACTTCTATCGAATAATATAAATATAAATCACCCGAGAACAGACGATATCTTGGCTACAACTATCATACTGATGCCCTACTGCAGAATTATTAAATTCAAGACACGAATTGCTCCCTAACATATAATTTCATTGCGTAGTGTTAGGATATACCAAGTCTCCAATAGCATAGCATCCTAAAAGAAATTATTCTGTTTCTCAAGCAGTAGAGTGCAACTTTTCCACAGTAGAACTCATCTTTACAGAGATCAATTCAACTCATCTTTACAGAGATCAATTCATCAGTATTTTGGAAAAGCCTACCGTACAAAGACAAGAAGCTGCTAATATGCATTGTGGGCTTAGGCATGTTAAGCTTGCTTTGCACCCAATCCAGAGTATTAATTACTATGAACTCACAACAAGGGTGACCATTAAATGCATTCATGACAAGGGTGACAATTAAGTTTTTTTGCATCATCAGACAATTCAAGTGTAAAGTTTGCACAAAAGTTCAAGATTTTTGCACTCTCAAGTACACACAAAGATGCACTATCTTTCTCGACCAAGCAAGGATGTAGAGGATGAACTGCTAGCATGCAGTCATAACCCAACCCTCTCCTGCCATAGAAAATAGGAAGAAGAAAACTACCTGATATAGGCAATAGGAAATCAGAAGTGCAACGGAGACAATAAGAGCAATCAAGACCGCTAAGTGTCTTCCAGAATTTGAATTGAGCATTTGAGGTAGTTGAACTACTAAAAATGGGAGCACAGAAACAGCCATGATGATTGCAGCATAGCATGTCCAGATATCAGTACTAACACCAGAGCCTGCATGTATAAATAAATTCAAAGAAAATCAAATACAGCACCATCTCACACTCAATGACCTATTTGGGAGGATTACTTCTCAAGCCACGTCAAAGCTGATGAAATGATACAAGAGGAGCATAACAGCTGCTAATTTTGACAAAAAGTCGCATTATAGCAAGCCTAAAGAGTCAGGAAAACTATTGAAAACATACTCCTTATGGACCTTAACTACATTTCTGTTTTCACACATGAGTTCAAATTTCCAAAATACAGCAAAAGCAAATGTAGTTAAAATAAACCAAAAACAGAAAACAACATATCATCTTCCAAACCTCACTTCAACATAATTTGCTACATTTGATGTTAAACACGTCCAATCAGGCAATCCACAAGAAAAAAGAAACTCCTATTTCGACACCTACTCTTCCTCCACTTTATGGAAAAAGTTCAGTGTACATAACATTTAGAGCAGCTAATGAATGGCTCAAGCAAACATGAATCCCTCCACAGGCTCATTGGAATGGACATGCACAAATAAACTCTCTCTCGATCTCACTCACACGCTGAGACAAGCAGCTTTATAGTTGCAAAAGTGTAACCCGGGGGGGAGCAAAATTCTAAACAATTCAGTAACTTAGTCTAATTTACTTATCAAGAAAATAAATACAATATAGCATTCTTCAAAAGTAAGTAGGAAGCCTTCCTTAACATGCCATTAGAAAGAAAGAATGAGAGCCCGAGAGACATACCAGTCAAGCTGAATCCTTTTGTATCCTGTAAATCTTTGGCAACATGGTTCTCTATGTCACACTTGCCTACAGTAACACACGCACCCCATATAACCGTGAGAAGCATGACCGTTGAGCCAGCTAGCAAGCCTATTCCAACTGAGACCTGGCTTTGAGCAGTTTCAGCGCTTCCAGATAGCCCAGATACTTAAAAAGGCAAAAAAAAAAAAAAAAAAGACAAAAGGAGATTGACAAGAAAAAGGTATAAATCAATACAGGTATGAATTAATAATGGCTTTTGGAAGACGTGAATAGTCTCACAATAATTGACAAGAAAAAAGTGCTGTAGAGATCACAAATAGTTATGCAGCACTTATTGGTGGAAGACCTGAAAGCTCAAAACATAACATAAAGGACTTTTCATTAGTTAAAGACACCAAGAGAAAACCATGTTCAGTGATTACTTGAGACAGTTGAGGTAAGAAGCGCAACAACCCTTGGAATCAAAAAATAACCATGGCAATTAAGTTCTTATCCACTTCATCATGATTACCTCTGTTTACAGGCTTATCAGATTTTTCAAACTATCCTTCAACTTTGCAAATGTTTTGCACCAATATCCAAGATGCAGTTTCGATAAGAAATAGAAACCTCCATTCATAAATGAGTGCATCTAAAGAATTCACTTCAGAACTTCCTTCAACCTGAAATCTAAGATTCACATCTCACAAGTTAACGGCTGCCAAACATTCGAGTCCTTTACATAACCAAAAGCAACTGCTGCATGTGGTCTGCCAAACATTCGGTTCAGATCATGTTATTGTAGTATAACATGAATACAATGCTTAAACTTTGTCAAGATTGCACATCTCCAAATCAAGTTTTATCCTTTATTCCTTTTGACTCTCAAACAAACCAGCAGTTAGCACCCGAATCATCATAATTAAAAATAAAAACACAACAAAAAAGTGGGGGGGGGGGGGAACAAACGAGGATCAGCATACAGTATTTTCCACCACCACGCCCCCAAAAAAATTTTTTTTTTTTTTAAAATACAATCAATTTTTCACTCATAGAGTGACAAGCAACTCGATAACCAGCTTTTACACCCGCGATATAACTTTGAATCCTTGAAATATCCTTTATCCTTCCACACTTCTCAAAGCAAATAAACAACAAATCATTTCCCAAAAATTGCAAAGTATAAAGAACTCCAGATCACCAACATCAAAAAGGTAGCAAATCAATAAAAGGAACGGAATAAATAAATAAATAAAAGTTGTGATTTTTGAAATAAATAAAAAAAAGTGACGAAAGGAAACACAGCAAGAATTGTTACCGAGAATGAGCATAGCATCAGGAAGAGCACCAAGTATAGGAAGAAAGAGTCCGCCGATAAGACCGGGACCGAGTATTTCCAGCAGAAGCTCACTCCCGCTGGAAAGAAAAGTTGCCGCGAGAAACATGAGATAGCCGTAGACCACAATTAAGAAGAGGTTTCCAAGTATAGTGGTGGTGCACGGCATGAATCCGTAGGTCTGCTCACACGTCTCCTCCGCAGCTGAAAACATCCGGATAACTGGCGAAAGCCGCTGCTGCTCCTGCTGACTGTGGACCCCATCCGACACGAGATCTGAACCGTCGTCACCGATGAAACGACCGCACGCTATACCGCAGAGTATCAGGCATATGAAAAGCGTGAGAGAAATTGAAGGCTTGTGCTTTCGAGCCATGGTATAAGGGGGAACGAAGCTGTTGATATCTTTTGACTATATATTACATACACATAAATAAATATTACTCCTATATATAAAAAATGTTATAGATATTTCTATCCCTATCTATTTATATATGGTGTGTGTAATTTTGTGAATGTATCTGTCGGGAAGTGTGAGCATGCATTACTATTATTTAGTGTGTAAAATGTGTGTGAGATCCGTGTTGGGAAGCGAGGAGTTTACGTGGACGTTGGACTGACTCCTGGTGGAGACGATTGGCATTATCAGGTTTAATTAAAGAGAGAGCAGTGGGGGTAGGAATGTTAATTACTACTTAATTAGTACTGTAGTAGTGTTACTTTACTAGTACATTCAACTTGTGCAATCTTATATGTATCTCTCCATATTTGTCCACTGAGTATCCTCAAATAGACAATTCAGCCTATTTGTTTAAGTATTATCATTACTAGTAAATCTTACATAGAGTTACGGTACATACATTATCACGGTTAGATATACGATACATATGTAAAATTTGAATTTTAAATTTAAATTCGCATTATATGTCATGCATCTAATGATGAAAGTGTATACACTATCAGTGTATAGAAAATTAATCCTATTATTATATGGTTCTCTTGATGGGATTCTTAAGATTTGTATGTAACATATGTTAGGCAAAGATAAAAAAAGAAAACTTTACATTAATGTTAAAATTATTTATTTTATTTTTTTGCAGAGAGATAAAACAAGCATATTATTCATAGCGTGTGAAATGAATTAATACTTCGTTGATGGTCTCCTCCACCTCCTATCAGCAACAGGGAAAAAGAAGAAGAACAAAAGTCAACTAATAAGCACCTTCTTTGAATCATACTAGAAAGTTACTGTCCATAGAAAAGATCAAACAAGGAAGTCTCTTGCTCCCATAGTCTTATTATATTGTCACTATCCAAAGGCTGCTATTTCCAATTAGCCAAATAAAAAACAAAAAAGAAGGAGAAAAGAACGGTGACAGAGACAGGAAAGTCAATAATGACGTGATTTGCTATTTTGCTTATTCATAAATAAATGATTTTAATTGTCATCCAATTTGAGCAAATGATGAAAAACGTCAATTATAGATTACTAAGGGCATGTTTGTTCTCAAACGTAGAACTAGAAAAACAATTATAGATAATAACAAAAAAGATTCTTTTGAAAAGCAAGGTTTCCGTGGTTGTCCTTTTATGAGGTGGCGATCCGATATTTTCCTTTCCGCGCCGCGTTGTGACAACTCCCCAAAGGAATCGTAGTCATTTGTTATTATGATTTCATTCAATTCAGTTCATTTGTTGTGATTCTTAGTATAATTTCGACGTAAATTCGTACAATTTTAATATAAGATAAATTTGTTAAATGATTTAATAAAATTTATATTTATACCAAAATTACAGTAATATTTTTATAATATTAAATATAAATTAATCTTGTATATATTATCGATGTATACATTATTACCATTAAATATATGATACATGTGCAAAATTTGAATTTGAAATTCAAAATTTACTCATGTATCATCCGTAATAATGTATACATTGACTGACAGGCTGTATAAAATTTACTCATTAAATATTTGTACAAATAACCCGACTGAATGAAACAAAAGTTCCTGGGTTGACAAAAATTAGTCCGGCAATGCTGGGATACTCTCTGGATTGACAAAAAAAAAAAGAAACAAAGTTCAACTGGGGATGACTGATCCTTTGCCATGTGGAACATGATGACGAAGCCGGCTGTTCTTTTCTCAATAGAATGATAGATTGATGAAATCTTCCTTCGTCCTTTTAAGTTTGGGTTAATTACATTTACCTCCCCTGAGATTTGATCATATTACCAATCAATCCCTGTAATTTGTCCAAATAACGGTCTCACCCTTTGAATGATCAAACATTTAACAAAAACCCCCTTAATGCTGAAAATACCCTTATTGAGGCCATGTTGCATTAAAAAAAGAACATATTTTTATTTTATTAACCCTGAATCAATCCAAAAAAATAGAAAAAATTTTTTGGTTATTATTTTATAAAAACCATATCTTTGCTTCCATAAATAGTTTTGAATCAATAATTATTTTAAATCTTAAAAATGAATATTAAAAAATTAGATAAATTGAAAGAAAAATAAAAAAAGAAGAAATCATTTTAATTCTTGAAGTATGGTTCAAATTGAGGAAAACATGCCTTGTGCTCTCCGCAACATGCCTTGAACCACAAATTCGAACCATACTTGAGGATTTAAAATAATTGCTTCTTTTTATTTTTCTTTCAATTTATCTAATTTTTAATATTCATTTTTAAGATTTAAAATAATTATTGATTCAAAACTATTTATGGAAACAAAGATATGATTTTTATAAAATAATAAGCAAAAACTTTTTTCTATTTTTTTGGATTACTTGAAAGTTAATAAATAAAAATATGTTCTTTTTTTAATGCAATGTGGCCTCAATAAGGGCATTTTCGGCATTAAGGGAGTTTTTGTTAAATTTTTGATCATTCAAAGGGTGAGACCGTTATTTGGACAAATTACAGGGATTGATTGGTAATATGGTCAAACCTCAGGGGAGGTAAATGTAATTAACCCTTTAAGTTTTCCCGTGAGGTCGCGTGCCCGTACAAGTGTAGTGCTGAGGAGTGAGGGGAGGACCAGCGATGATGAACACGGCTTAAGGGCTTGGGGCCCATGGGAGCTTTGAAGCGTTGGACCACCACCCAGGAATGGGATGCCCATTCTTGCGCCAGGACGCCGTAAAGTTTATCCTTTTCGTTAGTTGTTAGTTGGGATGCATGGCCCAGTATCAAGTTGCGTCAAGTATGGGTTGATCCATTTATCTGTCGGCAAAATCATGTTTGGTTTTAAGTGCCAAATGTTTAAATACGATGAGACACATTATCGCTGTCTAGAGAATAAACTATTTATTTACAAATTTCCTTTTTGGATGCATGAAAAAAAGACTTGCGTCACAAACTCCATTCAAAATTTGATGAAAATTACAAAAATGGGCCCACAGTTGGACATTTTTGAGAGGGCAGTTTTAAAATGTCCATCGATCCAATAAACACTAATAATGCAATGTAACAGATGAAACACTCTCTTTACGATCTTATCCTCCTCATGTCATCGGAAAAAAGTCAACTATATAATACTGTGCAACAAAAACAATCACTATTTAACTCAATTCAACACTTAAACTTAATGAATTCATAAATGTGTTTCATAACAAAAAATTGAACATTTGAATTAATTAAATGACGTTGAATTTTCTAAACAAAATTTGCTTTAAAAAATAAGTGATAAGCTGTTATTCACTTATCACTGAATATGATATACATTCAAATGTATCTAATTTAATATTTATCAATTTAATAATTTAATAGATTTAGATTTCAAGTTTTAGTTTTCAAATTTTAATTTTATCGCAAAGTCAAGATTGTTCTGCATGCCAAATATTACATGAACTTTCAGGTTATGATTTTCTAGCTTTTGGGTCCAACATATAGGACGTCGAAATTTAATACTTTCTTAGCATAAGTATTATGGATCTTGAATGAATTAAAACAATATTCACCATGGGAACTATTTAGCAATTTGGTAAAAGCATAAAAAGAGAAGCCCCGGGGGGGAATAAACCTGACCCTAGCTTTTGATTTTGCGATATTTCCTAAGTTCTAAAACACGCATCGGTTGGTCTGTTGGTGTAAGGTCGCATCAGTTGATTAGGTCACCAAAACAAGCGTACCAAGTCCTTTTCCTAATAATCCATTCATTGACCATTTGGCTGATTTTGCTTTGGTGGGAAGAGACTACTTGGTGGTGATGACTGATGAAGACAAGTAACGAGAGACAGAAGGATGCCGAAAGGCAAGGATCTTAAAAAGCTGAAAAGCCAAAATAAAACAGATGGCTATTTTTTTTTCTTCCAATTTTTCCACTTACAACTCTTTTAGTTCCCTCTTTGAATTGACGAAAAAGCAAATTTTGTGAGTTGTTTTGTGGGTCAAGAGCCCAAAGGTTTCAGGCTGTTAGCTCCAATGGCAGTGGGAGTAAAGCTCAAGACTTTATCGCGGTCACAGATTACAAATTTTTCCACGGACGAATTGGTTAATTCACTGAATATTGTGGATTGATGCGCTTTGCTTTATCAAATTTATTTTCAACAAATTGAATACAAAATAATTATAAGAAGAATCCTACTGCGACAATATCAGAAAATCGACCATTACTTTCATCACGTGACTAACTTACCGTTAAGGGATACTGATTTTATCTTTAAGAAGTCCTTATGATTTTGTAGTTTTTTTATACTTATTCTTTGACATTTCATATTGCTCATTGTATGGAAAACGCTCTGCCTGAAACTTAGAAATTTGCTATGTATAAATAAAATGCATGTTAAATTGCGGATTCTGCATAAAATTGATAATCTTTATACATTCTACAAAAATCAATTATTTTAAAGGCTAAGTTATACTTCCTCTATCACTATATCATCTTTCTTATCTATACAATATACACTAAGGCATTCAAACATAATTCACACGTAACTTCGCAGCTAACTGATCTAAAGCTAATCACACGTACAATCAGTTTGATGATGCGCATGAACATTCATCCGTCTCCAAGGGTCAAAATCAAGTGTGGTTCGATGGGCAAATATCATGCGTGAAGCAGATAAACCAGGACCAAAGATAATGGATACAGGAAATAGGCCACGAGTGAGGTCCAGAGCGGGATGATGGAGCTGAAAGTTGCAATCAAGCCCACGATAGCCGAGACTATCAGAACTATCACTACTTCAGCTGAGAAAATCCATGTCAGGCCTCGGAAATATATTAGAGAAAGCAGGACAGAAAAGCCCAGCATGTTGTTCATGAAAACTCCGCCATAAATCTGCATTAATTATTAAACCTTTAAAAATGTCAATTTCTCTCGATAAGTGAATAACTCATCACTTGAATATAATTTTCTTTCTTTTTTTTCGCTACGTTGACAAAACTATAATGGACTTGGAATTAGCACGACATAATTCATGTTCATTTGTTTTTATTTGTTCTAATTGCATTATGTATTTAAAAACCTCGTAATGTCAATTTTAGACCAAAGCCTCGTCAGCTCTTTATATCCGGTGTTTAGTGTGAAGTTTAGCTTTAATCAAGCATCGGAATTGGATTAACAAACCTCTGAAAATGTCAAAGAAGTGGTTCTTGGTTTCTTTCTGCGTGCCTCGCTGATTGCTGAAATTGCTATCCTAGCATTAGTAGCCAGTGGGACTAAGATAAAAGAGATGAAAAATGATGGCATATTTGCGGCTTCCGAAAAATTCTGAACACTTTCTATGAGGGGTTCAGCTAGAATTCCCAGCATGCCTGTGCCAAGCACCAAAAGAAATATGGCCTTGGTCCATGCAAGTAGAGATTTGTTAATGCTCTTCACCTCCAATAGTTGGTCAGTCTGCTCCCATGATTTCTGCACAATTTTATAGACAGTTTGCCATTTATTACCAGCCAAGCCAAAATTATACCCACAACCGAAGCAGCTAAAAAAGTCCCCTTTTACTTTGCTAAAACTTGGCTGATTCCAACTTTCCATTATGTTAGTTTAGTCAACGTTAAAACAAATGTAATCAATTCAAAGATCAGAGCCCCCACATACTTGAAAATTTTCATCCTCGCTTTCTTTTGAGTTGGTAGATGCATTGTCATTCTTTTGCAGCCATTTTGACAATCCTGTAGCAAATTCTTCCTCATTAAGCATACGATCACCATCTGTATCGAGTTCTTCCATCATCTTGGCCACTGCGTCATCCACACTTAGAGATGTAGGACCAAAGTTGATCTCGGTCAACAGTGTTTTCAACTCGGAAAATGATATGCGATTATCCTTGTCCTCATCAATGCTATCAAACAACCTGGAATACAAAACAAAGGGGAACAATGCACAAGTATTTCATCAGCACGTACAATTCCAGACTTATTTCCTACGGAAGTGACAGCCTGCAGCAAAAAGGGTCGGGGTGAAATGAATGCTTAATGAATTGTATAATCTGAAACTAATTGACCTTTTTATAGCAATTATATCTGGTTCTCCATCTTCTGTCAAAAGGGTTCCTAGTGCAGAGCTCTGAACGTGTTCCAAAATTTCTGATACTATATGCTTCATTATTTCGCGTTCTTCCCTTTTCTTTTGAATCCAAGGTTGGAGGACCTGTTATGTAGTACAAGTATTGAACATGAACGAGGATGAATCAAGTAGTTAGTGAAAACTCCTTCATGAATATCTCTGTGATCTAGCAAATTAATCTGCTTTAGCTAGACTCTTGATGAACTTAAAACTTGTTTTTATGGAGGCAATGAGAAATATTTTGAACCAGGTAGCAAAAGATGGTACCTGGTACAAGTGTTTCAGTGACTTTTTGGAGAGATATCGTTTACCCAATGCCTGTTTTGTGTCATCAAGCCATTTTGTAACGCCACTGACAAATTCATCAATGCTAATTTTCTCATCAGCGTCCATGTCAAAATCCCTCAACATCTCTGCCGTTGCTTCATCCTTGTCCAACTCTACATTCCTAAATTTGATTTCCTTGAGCAATTCTTGTAGCTCAGAAACAGAGATGAAGTTGTCCCCATCATGATCCGTATTTCGAAATAGCCTGCAGCAGAGCAGTACGAGTATTTTAATGTTTCTTCAACCAAAATAGATGGAAATTTCAGTTTCCATCTGAATTTGACATCACACCTTCTAATCGCTGTTACATTAGGTGCCCCTTTAGGGGTAAGTACCGCGCCTATTTCATGATTCTGCACATGGTTCAGGATGTCAACCACCAAATGTTCATGTTTTATGTATTCTAATCGTCTTCTTTGGATCCATGGCCGAAAGATCTGCATAGCATTCCCAAGTCAAGATCACCACGAAAATGTTGACAACATTGTGGAAGAAAACTAATCGCTATCATAATGTAGCAAAAATTAAGCACTAAATAGATAAGAGAAAGCTGAATTTGAAATGTACATAGTTAAATGGGGAAAAAACAATAATCTCTGCTTCAAATGAATTACCTGATAGAAGAAGTATACGAGCAAGAATGTGACAGAAATAAGCAGAGAGATAATGATGAAAGCTAGTTCCCCCGAAGAAGATAGACCAAAGACTACTGGAACTTGGATGGTAATAAAGGGTATCACTGAGAGAACCATAATTCTTGCTGTGTGCGATGTCCTTGTATCCATTGTCAAGCCATAACCTGCGACAGCAACAATTTATGCTAAGCTAAATATATGGCACTAGTTTAGGTAGATGTTAAAGGCACTCAGAAGCTATTCAAGTGGAAAATGAAATTAGGAATAAACCCTTTGATCGGGAAAATAATCTCTTGAATTGGCTTCGATTGCTAGTACTGGAACTTGCGAAAGAAGTACGTTTCTTGCCATTGGGGAATTCTTGACTGGCAACGATGACACAAGTTCCCCAAACTATTGTAAGCAGCAAAATTGTTGATCCAGCCAGCAGCCCTGCTCCAGTTAGGACATATTCTTGGGCAGTTTCTCTGCTGTTCAACAGTCCAGATGCTGATAAAAACAGTCGTGAAAAGAAACCAGGACAAATCAAAGGGTTAGCTTAGCTCCTTTCATCTAGAATATTTTGGTCGAGAACTCAGATGATTAAGGGTCTGCTTACCAAGAAGGATGAGAGCTTCTGGAAGAGATCCTAGAACATGAAATGCACTTGCACCAAAAATGCCAGGGCCTAGAATTTTGAAAATTCGTTCCCCTCCAGAAGCAACTAATGATTCTCCCCGAAACAGCAGGTATTCATACACCACGATAAGGAAGAGATGCCCCAAAAGAGTGTTTGAGCATGGTAAGAAACCATACAGTTGCTTACATCCTTCTGAAGAATCCATCCCTTTGAAAGCTATAAAGGATGATGACTCCTTTTCACGGAAGTCATCAACGCCATCTGAAACCAATTCAAGATGGTTGTCGTGGCCTAGTAATACTCTACCAGCTGCAACGTTGGCTGTCAATAGCAATAGAAGAAAAAAATCCACAAGCCTTGCAGTTTTTCCCATTAATCTGATCGATATCACGAGTACCGTTGATCCTAAAGAAGCAAGGCAGCTGTTCAAAAAATTTTTTTTTTTTTATCTTCAAGAATTGGCAGCTTGGAATGCTGATTAGAAATGAAGTTTGATGAGCCAATGAATTTGTCAAGTTCTTATAATACTACCTACTTTTGGTCAGTTGACCTGGGACAGGAGGAGCTTCTATTCACAGAATCCGAGTTTGAAGCTCATATGATAGCCGCCTGTTGAAACAGGTATTAGAAAATTTTGAATATGTAGGCTACAAGTAATTTGTTTCTTGCAAGTTAATGTGTTGATCTGGCCTTTTTCTTGAAGTTGAAACTTCTACCTATATTGCTCCTAGGAAGATTCCTAATACTATCCACATACAACACTAGCAGTATACTTTTCAACGTTCTGTAAATCATTTTCCGAAAGTAAGAATCGGAGAGTCGTGAAACCGATGAACTTATCCGCCCCTGTCACCTTAGATTTTGTCAACACACCTCCACGAACCTTATTAGGGCCAAGTCTATAAAACCGAATCTCTGTCACTTAACTCAAAAAAATTTTTTTTTTAATCACAGAGAACACAATTTTGTGGGGTTGGGAGTAGAGGTAATGTAAGTAGGGTGGATTCAAGATCTCTAGCGTACCAAAAAAAAAAAAAGAATTGAAGAGAATTAATTGATCAATTGGTTAATCAGATTTATCAAATTTAGATGTAACTAGACTAATATCATGGTTGTTCATTAAATTGTTACCTCATGCAATATATACATGAGTTAAAATCAAGTATATAGGTTATATTCCTATGATTAATAACCGCAATTATTACGTAATGATCTGTATCTGTTGACAAAATTTTCAATCTCTTTTCGTACTTGTTCTAATCACGCAAGTACATACAATTTGTTGAGAATAGAGTAAAAAACTTGAGGAGCCCTTAAATTACCATCGTTGTCGAGTTCTGGTCCCGATCTAATTTTTATTTCCGATGAGCTACTAAACAATTAAAAATGCATAGCTTAAGTGCTTCCGGTCATTTTATACCGAAGTCAAGCTGGAATTAAAGGGCAATTTCGTCCAACCATAATTGAAACATCTGGACCAAAATTAGCATTAGATCCTTTAGACAAGAATTCTAACACAAAAAAGCAGTAGATCTTCACCTTGAACCGTTTACCAATAATCTCCTTGTACCTAAAGATAGAATCCAACCTCTGCAAGCAAAAGCTCTACCAGCGGTGTGGGGAACAACACAGTGACTAGCAACCCAGCCAATCAAGCATCTTGGTGGCATGGTTCAAAGTCACGGTTGCGGTCGCGGTCGCGGCCCGGAACGTTCCACATCGATCTCGGCATATCGGTCGCGGTCTCCGTGAAACGCAAATTTTAAAGTATTTAATATTCTAAAAATTCTTAATAATATAAAAAAGTATGCTAAATAAAAATAATTAAAAAATAGCAAAAGAAACGGCCAAGTCAATCCGTCGCGGTGTGACTCGGATGATTTCTCGTCTTGATTCGGGATAACTCGGTGTGACTCGGCCGAGTCAATCCGTCGTGGTGACAACTCGGCCGATTTCTCGACGAGTCAAGTATTTCGATATCGTTTTGTCACGGTATCGTATCGGTAGGAGCCGAGACGGTGACGACTCGGCCGAATCGTCTCGGTCTCGGCCGAGACTTCGAACCATGCTTGGTGGTGGTGGTGGTAGCGGAAATGGCATGGGTGGTATTGGAAGCATTTGTACCATTGGAAATCCTAGTTGGCATGCCTTTCGTGATGGCGAATGCTCAGGACTTTATCCACAAAGCCACCCATGGCTGGCCGAAGCACATCGATAACGACGTTTGGGATGTGGCCGTGGAAAGACGGGACAAGAAGCTCATGGAAATGCTATCCTCTTCTTCTACTCCTGATTAACAATCTAACTAAGGAAGCACTATGGCCTATCGGTGAATTTTTGGATCTCTTCATGTTTTGCAAGCATTGAAGTTGTAAGCAGACAAGTTGAATTGTTGTCTTCCTTCTGCAGCTCACTTTAAACTTTTGAACAAAAAAAAAAAAAAGGAACAAGCTATTGATGTTGATTGTCTGGATTTGGTGGATGATAAAATAACAAGAGATGTTTGAGTAATAATAATAATAATAAATCCAGCTCCTGCTACTTCAACTATTACTTAAAACCTGTAGATGAAATCATTAGCGGAGAGAGAGAAAATTATGTGCTTTTAATTCTTTTCTTGATACTTCAAATGTGGTTGGACAATAATATCAATTGCTTCTGGCTTGACTCACATATAAAATGATCGGAAGCGCTTAAATTATGTATTTTTTATTATTTAAGGGCTCATCCAAGATAAAAATTAGATCGGAGGCCAGAAATTGACAACGGTGATAGTTTGAAGACTCCCCAAATTTTTTACTCTTGGGAATATATATATGAAGGATAAGATTCCCACTGGGTGACCTTTTAGCTTTTAGTCCGGGCTCTCAGACCTCATAAAGCTCAGATATTAGATGGGTTTAGTTTAGGCCTTTAGATTCGTAAGCCTTTTGTGGTAAAAATTGGGCCTAAACTTGTAATTTTTAGTGTCCAAGTCCAAGCTTTGTCAAGGCCAGAGCCTTACCCATTCGAAAGCCTAATCAGGAATCAGGACTGCCTCCCGTGTCAAGCAACAATTAGAAGACTTCGATTTTCCTGATCAGGGTGATATTGGAATGTTTTAATATGGGCTGACAATCAAGTATCCACCAGTTGTGTAAACCCGTAGACTGCAGAAATCTTAAGATCAAAGTTTTGAATTCGAAATCTCTTATTTATATTAAAATTTTTTTTAAAGTTAATTGATATTTGATGGATAAGACTCTATTTATCCCCTCTAAGTTATCTATTGAAATATTGATCAATTGGATTTTTTTAAAACTTGTTTTAAAGAAAAAAATTCTAAATTTGTTTTAATCACCTCGTTTATATCGCAAATATATACTTTTCCCACAAAGTGCTGCCCTATAAAAAAGGATTCATCTTTCTTTACCCTATAAAATAGATTAATCATCTTGATTAATGTTTCTTATTTTGATAATGTACACAACTATTAAAATAAAGAGGATTAATTTTTCTTACGCCCATAGCGCATACAAGAGTAATCTAGGATATATCACACATGACACGTGTTAAATTTGAATATTAACTTTAAGTTTTACATATGTGATATGTACTCAAATTCGCGTATGTTAAATTTTAAATTTTATACGTATGGCATGCATCCAAATTCAACTCTAAATTTTAAGCATACGTATGCATTCAAGTCCATGTGTACACTTAAAAATATATGAACGATGCTTTGAGGTGTGAATGGTCAAATTTTATTAGCCCATATGGAACGACAGCACTTTAGAAATTGATGGGAAGATGTCGAAGCACTGAATTGTGTAAAATAGCGAGATTGAGATTGTCATTGTCGAGACGAAAAGTTCATTTGGGCCACCAAAAGAATGCGCGGTTAAAGAACATGTGCTGCCAAATTTTCCTGCGTGGCAGAAGAATAAAGAATAGTGATGGCAATTAGTTAGGAAGTTGTGTATAAACATGTCAAGCAAGCAACTGCATGCAATCAAGACAGACTTTGGCTAGTAAACAAGTTGAACTTGGATTCAAGTGCTGAGGACATTGATAGATTACGGACGTTGATTCAAGTGTCAAAGTTGAAGCATCTGAATGTAACAGTTTTTCTTGGAAACTCAGTGCAGGAAAGTCTTGATCCAACAAAGACTGTTGGTCTATTATATATGGCATTAATGACAAGAATCTATAATATAAAACTTACGTAGCAAAGTCTACCTAACGCCAGAATGAATTGTGTATTTGTACCTCTGATCTGAACTAGCTATATCACAAAAATGTGCCATTAAAAATTCATAGCTAAGCTTTCAAAAACAAACATACTCACGTACATGAGTGCGTAGATTGGTTTGCTGACAATCTTGCTGATGCAGGAGTGCTGCATTATGCCTGCAGCACTGGATTTTTTGTGGAAATTTCTGGAGATCAGGAGAAGTTTCATTGATTTGGGATTGCTATGAAATTCCACGTTATTGGCCCTTGTTTCACTTATCAATGCCACTCACTTTGATTGTGGCTTGATAGTTTAGGAATCCTGCATCAAAAGCACTGAAACTGTACAAATATGTATATAACTCATCACACCTTCATCTACGAACTGCTCTCCAGCTTGAACTTTAATCAGTCGTTTTAAGTAATGTATTTCCTCAAAAGATTTTCTTCACCAAAGTTACTAAATTCATTTGCGCCACAAAATTGTATCTGTATGCATATTAATCTCTTAGCATCCAAATAACTTCAAATATGTTCTCCTTGCGCCTCTTCTCGATGAGGTAAATATTCTATCCTGGACTGCCTCTTAATCTGGCATATCTACCTACTGGCACTGACACTAATCCTAGTTTCTTACAACTCTCGAAAATCAACTATTAATCCATTCAATACCATGAATATATTTAGTTATCTACACATGGCCTGTGCTCTTACTTTTCATGAGTTTAATGGAGTAGTTTAATAAGTGGAGATGGCACCTGATAGGTACAGTTTTGAAAGTTCAAAGGACTAAGTACGAGGACAAAATTTTAGTGCAATTTAATAACAAGACTTAAATCTACAGTAGAATTTCCAGGAAATTTTCTTCCCTCCATTCATTCAAAGTTGAAAAAGCAATCATTGTCTGTGCTCTATAAGTATGTAGGAGGAAGTGGCGGCTTTAGTTGGAACTTAGAACCAGCCACCCAATGGAAATATCTCCTTATCTCCTACTGTTCCTTTCCGCCTTGGCCTTTTCTGTGGCGGCCCCACCTTCATCTAAGGCGAACCAAAGGGTTCGGTGGATCGCCTGCCCAACTCTCGCGGGGACTCAGTCGTTCACTACAGTCCTCAATTAAAATCGGAATAAATAGGGCAGCGATCCAAATTTAAAGCGGAACTTATATACATTGACATCCCAAAAAGGAGTATAAAGATCGAATATACAAAGGTTCTTAATCCTTCATACGTCCAGCCCGTGCCAAACACTAGGGCGAGAACCATTACAAAGAATAACAAAAGAACTAGACTAGGCTAGTCTATGCTCTCATCCTGCTCGCCGTCCCCTGTTAAGGAAAACACAACTAAATGGGTGAGCTAAAAACTCAGTGAGGTTCCGAACACATAGTCAGACAATCAATTCAATACGTTAAACATGGAGTATCAATAATTCAAGAAATTTTTACAATGGAAAGCGATAGTAACACATTCATTAAAAGGATACGAACTCACATGGAGCTATTCGTTCGTTCGTTCGTTCGTTCCCCTGACATTTTCCCTTATTCCTTCAATTATTTGAAAATTTCCTTTTTGAGAAGTAAAATCCTCGTGCCTTCGTTCGTTCATTCATCCCCTTCCGGACATTGACCGGATTCCACCCATCCGGACGTTGGCCGGACTCCACCCATCCGGACGTGGCCGGACAACAAGGTAATACTCGAGTATACCAAATTCACCCAGGGTCACCATATCGCCCGACCGAATCCGCTTCTAGCTCGAGTCGATCGGTAACGAAGGGCAGGGCCCAATTCAGCCAAAAGGCTTACATCATGCGCAACTAATGTTTAATCATTTAATCAAAAAAGTTTCACATTTATTTAGGTCGAGTGCGATAAAGTACACACTCGCCTAGAAAACTCGTTTTAACAATCATTGAAAGCACTTAACACATTATCAATCCATAATAACAAGCCAATAAGTCAAGGAAATATAACAAACAAGGAATACTCATCTATGTACGCAAAACAACGGGTAAAATATCCTTCCGGATATTATTTTCAGTCATCGAGAAAACCTAAATTAAACGAGAAAGAATATTACAGATCATCTAGCACAACAATTAGGTGCAATCAAAGAAACTCGACAATTATTGAGTAGAACGTACAAAAAGACTTTAAAGTGAAACAAGGACATTTGGACCCGTGGACAAAAATAACTAGGGTTTCATAGACCAAACGTAAGTATACCCGTTCAAATAGAAACTTAGTCCTCAAGTAAAAATTTGGGCAGCATGCCCTTTGTATTTTTCTATTTTCCAGCCATTTATGGCTTCATTCTTTTACTCAATCAAACCCAAGGTTATCCATAACACAATTTCATTTCAATAGCCATTCCATAGGCTCAAAACAATACAAGAACAAAAATTAAGCTAATATCGAGTGCGGAAATGAAGTTTACAAAAGACAGTTTTGACGGGTTCTTGCGGAATGGGCACATCCGAGGCTACGCTTATCGGATTGAGGTGAAACTTATACCCTTTAGAAGCTAAGACACAGGGCTCCAATGTTCGTGAAGATCACTTAGTCCAATTTCCAGTGTAACCTAATCAAATTCCCAATTCACATAACCTAATTCCAACTAATCGGCTATTTAACCGTACTGCATTCCAATGGCCATATCTCAGTATACCAAGGTCCGTTTAAGGTGTTCTTGGTGGCGTTGAAAAGCTAAGACAGAGTACTAAAACTTTCATATTTTGGAAAATGGCTAAATCCGAACGGATTATAGTGAATAAACACAGCCAAATAGACTGAACTGTCTACGCGGAACACTGGAATTTAATCTAGAGCAGCGAGGGTATTTTGGTCTTTTTATAGGCTACATTGCTCCGATTGAGCTGAAATTTTGTAGGAACCTATAAAATACCATTCTCTACAACTTTCATGTTTTATGCCAAACCTAATTCGGCCTCTAACATGGTGCAATAAAACCGGATAGAATAGAGCTGAAATTTTTCTCTCTTTCCCTTGCATTTTTGGCCACAAATTTCGGTCAAAGGCAGCTGGAAATGAGGGGATATTTTGCTCAAATATCAATGAGCTCATGTGGTAAGAAAGTGGTGATCCAGTGGTGCGTTCAATCGGTAGTGCGCGGTACACGTCGGTTCGCACCGTTTTTCCTTAAATCACACGTACTAGGGTTTTTTCTTCCCAATCACTAACTTTTTATCATTGCTCCTAATCACATATTATTTCTCACCTAAAAGTCACTCTTAATCACCAAATTTGAATCCTTGCTCCGTACCGAAAAATCATCCTTCGAAAAATCGCGAAAACCCTAACTTGCTCCAACTGAAAACGAAAAGTGAAACCCTACTTTCTAGGTTCATTTACACTTATTGGGGAATGATTGGGTAGCAGGACTATAATAAATGAATAATTTCTAAATAAAAAGGCATTTTTGAGAAAAATATAAGAAATTTGCGAGTACTCACATTTTCAAATCTTGAACCAGTTTCAATGGCCAGCGGAAGTATGCATGAGGAGAAAACAAAAAATATTCAGGCTGTCAAAGCCAAAGGCATAATAGGTGCAATTGTTGATCACAGTATCCGCATAGGTAAAGAAGAGATAGTAGCAATGGACATGGCTGTTGAAGATGTCTACAACCAGACAAAACAAAAGGTGACTCTTCTAGTAAAGAACTCTCGAGGGAAAGCTGTCCAGGCGACTCTTTCTGGTATAAATGCATTTTCTTTTCCTTGGATACTGTTGAAGTGTTTGTCGTGAACATTGAATGATTGCTTGAGCTAAAGCATCTTATAATACGATTAAAGTAACCGGAATATATATAAACTACAACGATGAGAAAAGAACAACTCCATGCAATTAATTAAGTACGATACTAATGTCTTGTTTCCATCGTATTGTAGCTAGGGATCTTATCAAGAAGAAGGCCCAAGTCATTTTGGGATCAAGATCATGGGAAGAAACATCCTCAGTTGCTGAGCTTGGGAATCAATATGGCATCCCTACTCTTTCTTTTGCTGATCCATGCCCTTCATGGGCCACCGAACGTTGGCCATTCTTTATTCAAGCTTCTCCCAGCAAAAATTTGCAAATGAAAGCGGTGGCTACTATGGTCCAGTCCTGGGGATGGCGCCGGGTTAATGTCATATATGAGGATACAGATTCTGGTGTAAATGGAATAACACCTCATCTGTATGACGCCTTGCAGGAAGTTGGAGCTCAAATTAGTCCTCTTACAGCCCTTCCATCTTTTCCGAATGCTTCAATGTTGTGCGGGGAGCTTGCGAAGCTTAAGGCAGAACAATGTAGAGTCTTTGTAGTTCATGCTTCTTTGGCCTTAGCAGAACGCATATTTCAAATGGCCAAGGGGATGAATGTTAAAGTCAAGCCACAGCAGCAACTCTTGACTTCTTGCTGCAGCCGCAATTCTTGATTCTTGACTGTGGCAGAATTTTGTAATCCCACATCGCCAGAAGCTGAGGGAATAGCCTCCATTGTTTCCTATAAATAGAGAAGGCCTTTGAGAAGTTTAAGTGCACCACTTAAGAGAGTTATATGGGCTATTAGCTTCTTAAGTCATTTAGCCCATTCAGTCAAATATTTTAGGCTCTCTTATTTTGAGTTTAGGAATATTTTCTAAACTCTTTTGTAAGTGCCTATTGGCCTAGGAACCACTTTCCTACGGCTTTTGTATTTCTTCTTCATAGTAGAAATATTGCTCCTCCCTCGCCCGTGGACGTAGGTCAATTTGACCGAACCACGTAAATCTTCTGTGTCTTTTATTTGCTTTGCTATCTGTCTTTATATGGTCGGTTTTACCGCCTAATTATTATATGGCTGGTATCTACCGCCTATCTATTATATGGTCGGTCATACCGCCTACTTTGTGCTAACTTGAGTTTGTCTATTTCTTGGCCCGGTCCTAACAAACTGGTATCAGAGCTGGTTGTTATATTTTGCAAGACACGTTCATCTGGTGGGGTCCGTCCATCCTGTGGGGCCCACTCATCCTGTGGGGTCCGTTCATCCGTGGGGTCCGCTCACCTTGTGGGGTCCGTTCATCCCGTGGGGCCCGCTTATCTCGTGGGATCCGCTCACCCTGTGGGGCCCGCTCACGAGACTTGCATATTTGTTTGGCCAATTTTTTGAGACAAACTTCACGTTGCAGATTTTGTGGCAACAATGACGATAACAAAGACGGTTGTCGAGAAATTCGACAGGAATGTCAACTTCGGAATGTGGCAGCTCAAGATGGAGGCCATTCTTGTTCAAGACGGAGTTGATCTAGCGATTCACGGAATCGAGAACAAACCAGAAGATGTCAAGGATGCGGATTTCGCCGATATGGATAAGAAGGCCAGATCCAGCATAATCTTAAATCTCTCCGATGAGGTATTGCGTGAGGTAGCAACGGAGACTTCGGCCAAGGCTATGTGGGATAAATTGAAAGCCTTGTATATGAAGAAGACAGTCGAGAATCGGCTATATTTGAAGCAGAGTTTGTACATGCTTCGGATGTCTGAAGGTACATCTATACTCTCCCATCTTGATAAATTTGATTCCATTATTATGGATTTGGGGAATATAGATTCGAAAATTGATGATGAAGATCAAGCCCTATTACTTTTGTGTTCCCTTCCCCAGTCTTTTAAGCATTTCCGCGATACTATGATTTATGGAAAGGAAACAATTTCGTATCGGGAAATTAAATCTGCATTAAAATCTAAAGAGCAGATAGATAGGGACATTACTGGGGAAACTAGTGGGAGTCAAGCCGATGGCTTGTTTGTTCGGGGTAGATCTGAAAAGAGAAACACAGAAAATAGAAGTAGATCCAAGTCCAGACATAAAAATGTGGTGTGCAATTATTGTAAAAAGAAGGGCCATGTTATTTCTGATTGCTTTAAATTGAAAAATAAAGAAAAGCAAAAGGGGAAATTTGTTGAGAAAAATACTGAATCCGCTGAAGCTAGTATAGCAGCTGATGAGAATGATGGAACCATTTTCTGTGCAACGGAAAATAATTTTAGGTCTAACAATGAGTGGATTTTAGATTCGGGTTGTTCGTATCATATGTGTCCCAACAGGGACTGGTTTTCAACATATGAATCAGCTGAAGGTGGAGTTGTCTTAATGGGCAACAACGTTGTTTGTAAAGTTGTTGGCAAAGGCACAATTCGGATTAAAATGTACGATGGTATTATGAGGACGCTCACAAATGTTAGACATGTTCCAGATTTGAAGAAAAATCTCATCTCTTTGGGCACTCTTGAGTCTATAGGGTGCAGGTATTCAGGTGGAGACGGAGTTCTCAAAATTACTCGAGGAGCTCTTGTTGTTATGAAGGCACACAGATCTGGTACTCTATATATTTTGCAGGGATCTACTGTTACAGGTGCTGCTGCTGTTTCTACATCAACTTTGTCTGATTCTGATTTTACCAAATTATGGCACATGAGATTGGGGCACATGAGCGAGAAGGGCTTATCTATCTTATGCAAACGAGGTCTTCTTGGTAGTCAAAGTATTGGAAAGATGGGACTCTGTGAACATTGCATTTTTGGAAAGCAGAAGAGAGTTAGCTTCCAGTTGCCGGCAGTTCACAGGACCAAAGGAACTTTAGACTACATTCATTCAGACCTCTGGGGGCCTTCTCGTGCTCCTTCTAAAGGTAGTGCCAGGTACATGTTGACTTTCATTGATGATTATTCAAGGAAAGTTTGGGTATATTTTCTTAAGTATAAAAATAATATTTTCCTAACTTTCAAGCAATGAAAAGTTTTGATTGAGAAGCAAACAGGAAAACACATTAAGCGGTTGAGAACAAATAATGGCATGGAATTTTGTGGAGGTGAATTTAATGAATTCTGCAAGAATGAAGGAATTGTTCGGCATCACACCGTCAGGATGACGCCTCAACAAAATGGTGTGGCTGAACGTATGAACAGAACGCTTTTGGAGAGAGCAAGATGTATGATCTCCAATGCAGGGTTGACAAACGACTTTTGGGCAGAGGCGATCAATATGGCCTGTTATATTGTCAACCGTTCTCCTTCTGCATCTCTTGATTTCAAAACTCCTGAGAAAGTTTGGTCAGGTACTCCTGCTGATTACTCCAATTTAAAAGTTTTTGGTTGTCCAGCATACATGCACGTGAATGATGGAAAATTGGAGCCTAGGGCTAAAAAGTGCATTTTTCTTGGGTATGCTTCTGGGGTGAAAGGATACAGATTATGGTGTCCTGATCCCAAATCTCCAAAATTTGTGATCAGTAGAGATGTTACTTTTGATGAATTGTCTATGTTATCTTCCAAGAAGGAGTCTTCTAGTCCTTGTACTACTGATAGTACACAGAAGCAGGTGGAGCTTGATATTGGCAGTTCTGGTCCTTCTCAGACCAAATCTTCTATTCAACAAATGCCAGTAGATGCACCTGAGTCTACTGTGGAAGATAGTTCAGAAGAAGAGGAATATTCCATAGCCAGAGATAGACAAAGGAGAGACATTCGACCACCACAAAGATATGCAAATTTAGTTGCATATGCTTTGTCTATTGCAGAAGAAACTGATGCAGTTGGTGAGCCTTCCACCTATTCAGAAGCAGTTTCTTGTGATGATTCTGCAAAGTGGTTGATTGCGATGAATGAAGAAATTGAATCTCTTCATCGTAATGAAACTTGGGTTCTTGTAAAGCCGCCGTCAGCTAAGAAAATTGTTGGATGCAAATGGGTCTTCAAGAAGAAGGAAGGTATTCCAGGGGTTGAAGATGCAAGATATAAAGCACGATTGGTTGCAAAGGGCTATAGTCAGGTACAAGGTGTTGATTTTAATGATATATTCTCACCTGTTGTTAAACATAGCTCTATTCGTGTTTTGCTTGCTTTAGTAGCCATGTATAATTTGGAGTTAGAACAGCTCGACGTTAAGACAGCTTTCTTACATGGCGAACTTGAAGAACAAATTTATATGAGACAACCCCAAGATTTTGAAATTGAAGGTAAGGAAGACCATGTTTGCTTATTGAAGAAATCCTTATATGGATTGAAGCAGTCTCCAAGACAATGGTATAAAAGGTTTGATTCCTTTATGTTGGGTCATGGTTATTTGAGGAGCATGTATGATAGTTGTGTTTACTTCCGGAAGTTAAATGATGGTTCTTTCATTTATTTGCTGCTTTATGTTGATGATATGCTCATTGCTGCCAAGAATTTGTCAGAAATTCACACTTTGAAACTGCAGTTAAATAGTGAATTTGAAATGAAAGATTTAGGATCAGCTAAGAAAATTCTTGGCATGGATATCAAGCGAAATCGAGGAGTAGGGAAATTGTTCTTGACCCAGAAAAATTACCTTGAGAAAGTTTTGGAGCGTTTTGGCATGAAAGATGCTAAACCAGTATCTACTCCTCTTGCTAGCCATTTTCGGCTATCTGCTGCTCAATCACCAAAATCAGATGAAGAGGAAGATTATATGGCACGGGTTCCTTATTCCAGTGCAGTCGGCAGTATTATGTATGCAATGGTTTGTACTCGTCCAGATATTGCACAAGCAGTCAGTGTTGTTAGCAGATATATGTCTTGCCCTGGTAAAACACATTGGCAGGCTGTGAAGTGGATTCTCAGATACTTGCGAGGTACTTCAAATGCATGTTTGGAGTTTGGAAGAAATAATAACACTTTGGTTGGTTTTGTAGACTCAGACTACGCTGGAGATCTTGACAGGAGAAGATCACTTTCAGGCTATGTATTTTGCATTGGCGGTTGTGCTGTTAGTTGGAAAGCTACTCTACAACCTGTCGTAGCTTTGTCTACTACAGAAGCAGAATATATGGCTGTGACCGAGGCAATCAAAGAAGCCTTGTGGTTGAAGAGTTTATTTAGCGAGCTAAGTCTATATCAAGGTGTTACTGATATTCGCTGTGATAGTCAAAGTGCCATACACTTGACTAAAGATCAGATGTATCATGAGAGGACGAAACACATTGATGTGAAGTATCACTTCATTCGGGATATCATTGCTGAGGGAAAAGTCCTTATTCAGAAAATCAATACTAAGGACAATCCAACCGATATGTTTACGAAACCTCTTCCAATTTACAAGTTCAAACAGTGCTTGAACTTGATTGGTATTCATTGTTGGTGATTTATGCCCATTGGCGCTTATGTGGAGAATGTGGAGCAATTTTACTATTGTCGATAGTGGTACTCAAAATTATGCCAAGGTGGAGATTTGTTAAAGTCAAGCCACAGCAGCAACTCTTGACTTCTTGCTGCAGCCGCAATTCTTGATTCTTGACTGTGGCAGAATTTTGTAATCCCACATCGCCAGAAGCTGAGGGAATAGCCTCCATTGTTTCCTATAAATAGAGAAGGCCTTTGAGAAGTTTAAGTGCACCACTTAAGAGAGTTATATGGGCTATTAGTTTCTTAAGTCATTTAGCCCATTCAGTCAAATATTTTAGGTTCTCTTATTTTGAGTTTAGGAATATTTTCTAAACTCTTTTGTAAGTGCCTATTGGCCTAGGAACCACTTTCCTACGGCTTTTGTATTTCTTCTTCATAGTAGAAATATTGCTCCTCCCTCGCCCGTGGACGTAGGTCAATTTGACCGAACCACGTAAATCTTCTGTGTCTTTTATTTGCTTTGCTATCTGTCTTTATATGGTCGGTTTTACCGCCTAATTATTATATGGCTGGTATCTACCGCCTATCTATTATATGGTCGGTCATACCGCCTACTTTGTGCTAACTTGAGTTTGTCTATTTCTTGGCCCGGTCCTAACAATGAAGATGATGGAACAAGGTTATGTGTGGATCACCACAGACAGTGTAACAAGCCTTGTCCATTCGATGGACTTCTCCATGATGTCATCGATGCAAGGTGTACTTGGAGTAGAGAGATATTATCATGATAAAGGGCGGAAGTATCAGGATTTCTATGGAAGATTTCAATATGAATTTGGCTTGAAGTACCCCGAAGAAAAGAACCACGAGCCTGGAATTTCTGCACTAGAAGCCTACGATGCCATCTGGTCCTTGGCTTTAGCAATGAAAGAAGGCAAAATCAATCACTAACATCTTCTTGACAAGCTTTCCAGCACAGATTTCAGTGGATTAAGTGGTAAAATTCAGTTTTCTGAGCAAAGATTAGCTCCATCTGTGAATACATTTCGAATAATCAACGTTGTTGGAAGGAGTTATTTAGAGCTTGGAATCTGGTCAGATGGAATAGGATTTTCCGTGGAAGTTGGTGAGAATGCCAAAAACAATGTCTCGATGGAAATTTTCGGAAAGTTGTTTTGGCCTGGAGGATCTCTGAATGCTCCAAGAGGATGGGACATCGCAACTGTCGCCAATGCATTGAGAATTGGCGTGCCTAATGCATCCCTGATCAAGCGCTTCGTGGATGTGGAATATGATCCATTGACAAAGAGTTATGCTGTGTCTGGATTTTCTATTGATGTATTTAAAGAAACTGCAAGTTATTTGCCATATTTTCTACCATACAGTTTCCATTTGACGGCACCTACGATGCTCTAGTGGAGCAAGTTCGATTAAAGGTCAGTCTATTTTTTTTTTTTTAAACTTCGTTCAATGTTTTGTTTTTTGACCAATTTATCTTAAATTGGACTACTACATTTCATAGTCTCCTAGAGCAAATTGCAGAGGCAACATTGAAGGACCTGTTAATGATTCGGATCCATAACTAATCTTCAGCTCTTTATAGGCACAGGCAGTCAGCCTATTACATTGGTTCTTCGTGAATAGGAAGACCAGACATCATAAATGAACTAATAGTTATTTAATGTTCATATAATTGATCTTTGGATCCAATTGAACATGACATGCTTCATGCAGAACTTTGATGCAGCAGTTGGCGACGACATACCAATAATATCCAAGCGATGTGTAGATGCAGATTTCACGCATCCTCACACTGAATCAGGGCTTGTGTTGATAGTCGCCATTCAATCACAATCTAACAGGAGTTGGCTGTTCCTGAAGCCGTTCACAAAAGCAATGTGGTTCCTTATAGCATCCATAAATGTTTACAATGGTTTTGTCATATGGATGATTGAGCGAAATTACTGCTCAGAATTGAAAGGATCACCTTTGAATCAGATTGGAACTCTACTCTGGTTGGCCTTTGCTACATTATTTTCACCACAAGGTAAACATTCAAAATCTAATTTAGCTAATTGAAAGAAAAGAGAGAACATAAGAAAATGTTAATACATATCTTTTTGCTTTGAGGACAGGTGAAAAATTGCATAGCAACCTGTCAAGGGCAGCAACATTGGTGCGGTTGTTTGTCGCACTAATCATATCACAGAGCTATACAGCAAGTCTTACAAGCATGCTCACTGTGCCCAGGCTTGAACCAAAGGTTGCAAACATTGGCACACTGAGAAATAGCAATGCAGTGATTGGGTACTCGAGAAAAACTTTTGTTAAAGATTACTTGTTGAATGTCTTACACTTCAATCCAAACAACATCAAGAATTTTTCATCATTCGAAGAATGTGCCGATGGTCTCAAGAATGGTAGAATTGCTGGAGCATTTCTTGAGGTTCCTACTTCTAAAGTTTTCCTTGCCAAATACTGCAAGAGCTTTATGACAACAGGCCCAACATACAAATTTGGAGGTTATGGATATGTAATTCTCTACCCATTTAGCTTCATTGAAGTATATGTTTGCTATTTTTCCCATTCCTTCTCTGCCTACTACAATTTTTGTTAGCCTAGAAGACTATGATCCATGCCTACTGTACATAATAAAATCTGTAACAATTAATCCTAACAATTCTAGGTGGGTTATGGGCTCAATTATCTGAATGTTGAAACATCAACCTTGAAAACCTGACTAGATCACCTTTTTTTTTTTTTTCAATGAGATGCTCACATGTACATTAGCAAAATTGAGATCTGCATCCAACATTATCGTCATAACGAGATTATTCTTGTCTCAGGCATTCCCAAAAGGATCTCCACTAGTTGCAGATATGGATGAGGCGCTTCTAAAGGTGTTTGAAACCGGTACACTGAAAGATTTGGAGGACAAATTAACAGCGTCTGAGACATGTGTTGAGGACTTTGAATCAGACAGTGAAATTCTTAGCCTAAGCCCCGGCAGCTTCTGTGTTCTATTTCTGTTTACTGCAGGCACATCAACAGCAGCCCTGGCAATCTATTTTTTTCATTCCAAATACAAAATGGAAGAATCCACGCCTGCACATAAGCGACTTTGGATGCTAATTCTGATGGTACTGATAAGCTGGAGAAATCAAAAAAGCCAATTTTCAAGAAAAGTTGGCCATGCTGAAGGTTCCAGAGATTCTCCATTGCATCACACTCAAGGAAGCAATCCTCGAAACTTGGTGTGATTAAAACTACTTCCATGTATAGTTTTGTAACATATGCATATGTGTAATGTACAAAATAGATGCTTGCATGATTAGATGCATCACTAGAAGTTTGTACAAAAGTGATGGCATGTGTACCTTGTATTGCTAATGTAGATATTGTCTTCCAATAATGTAGATATTCCATGTCATAAGTACAACACAATTTCACTCCCAAGTGGCAAGTATTAAGTAACTTTAAGGGGAAGAGAGATGACGATATTAGATACTGCCTTCTACAATTATATGAACACAACACATAGTTAATTACTGACCTTTCTAAAACGGGATGAGAGTTGCCGGACTTGACCTACTAACGCCTTCTTAACCTTTCTCCCCACAATGTCATGACATAAATTGGACTGAATTTCTGGCTCTTAAGTTGTCCCTGTAAAACTTATTTCTTGCGCTTCATTCAAGCAGCTTCCACCTAATTCTTCTGACGTAGTCTCATTCCATACGAAAATCACACGAGATTCATTCAGATATCAAAGGGTTGCACACTTTTCTTTTCTTTTCTTTTTTTTTTTTAATACCATTTTGCTTTCTTTTGGCAAGTCTATGACTCGGACATAGCCTACATATGGAAAATATTCAGAAGAAGGGCTAATCCCATTCATGGGATTGTGATTATTTCTTCATTTTCTCGTAATGTATATGGGCTTGAGCCCTCAGCCTATGATTTTTGCTTTTCCTGATCAAATCTCATGCCCTACTTCATGCACATTATGAACGCTATCACAAATGTGTGGAGTGCATTAATCTTGTGTCTCCCCCTTCAGTTTTTACTAAGGTACTTGAACAACAGTTATGAGTTGTTGAGTATGGAAAGGAGAGGGGGGGAATTTAAGTATTTATGTTGACTGACTTATTCTTGTAGTTTTAGAAACTCTTGAGGTTGGCCATAAATGGGATATTCGTTGAGGTGATTACTTCTCTGCATAACGCGGACTTTGACCAATTCTTACTGTCGAAAGTCCTAGGTCTCTCAAGAGTTTACTGTGTCCCGACTTTGAAGTTCCTGTCCTCTAAATTTAAAGTTTAACGTTAAATCTAGCGAGAGAAGCAAACAAAAGGGAACAAAACAACTAATTTTGGTGGTCCAAAGTGTT